>NC_136421.1:196834745-197559745 GCF_052625555.1 Lactuca saligna
CTAGAACTGTGGCTCAACATTTCTTCGATGTATGGACTTATGTCCTTAATTCCAGTATTGATAGGGAGATTGGGTGGTTCTGATAAAGTAGGTCTATAGAAAATCATTTTCGTGCTTTCTATATGACAACCATATGTTGCATCCTTTGCGTGATTGGAACATATCCGACCTGGAATGCAGCATATGCAACTCTATCTCTATGCATCTCCTTATCTATGCAACTCTTTCTATCTGTTAGCCATATGCTATCCCCTTTGCATGATCGGATGATCAGACCTGGGACATAACATATGCACCCTACTATGTCTCTGACCCTCTATCTATGTTAGTTATATGTTGTTCCCTCTGCGTGATTGGAAAACATCCGACCTGGGATACAACATATGCATTTCTATATCTGACTTCTCTCTAATTGATTGAATACTCACCTAAAGTAAGGAGTTCTTAGGAAGTTCTTGATTACCTGGGTATATCGGAAGTGGGAAACACATTCTAGTACATCTAAAATTGAAACATTTAATAGGTTGTCTCTAGATGTCGCTACTTAATTTAAGTGGACAACAATATCATTGGTCGTCGTCAGCTAAATGGTCAATTTAGGAATATGTATATCACGACTTGTCAGTTATAATCTGTCAAATTTGTCAAATATCCTTTGTGTTTAAGTGGACCACAATACCTGTGATTGACCAGATCCAAACATGCATATGTGTGCTGATAAACGATATTGAATTGCTTGACAATTTTGATCCCAAACGTTTTAAATTTTAGTCATTATTTTTGTTTTTGTTAAATTTGTTCATAGTTTTCCTTTATGCACAGATTTAAGGGGGAGAATTAAAAATTAAAAAAAAAATCAAACAAAAATCATAAAACCAAAAATCAAAAAAAAAATATTGTTATTTCTATTTTATTTCTTTTTTCAGAAAAATCAAAATTCCAAAAATATTTTTGTTTCTGTTTTTTTTTTTTAAATATGAAAAATCCAAAAATATTGTGTGCTAAGTTTTCTTTTAGTTTTGTTTTTATCTTAAATTTTTCTGTCTTGAAAAGTGAATTCAGATGTAGATGAGACTCATTGAGACTGTATCGAGAATTTCTGAGCCAATGTTTCATCCGTGATCATTGAAGAATTCTCATTCGAAGGAACGCGAAATGAAGATTATTCTTTCAACATACAATCTTTCAACCCTAGAAGCACAGTGAAACTGTTCTTGAAGATTATGTCACAGATTGCATTGAAGCCTCCTCAATCAATTTGCTCTATCTATGAACCCGCTGAAGTGATCCAGAAGAATCGGTCTCTCTATCATTCTCTCAGAGTCAAATTTTGAATAAAATCCCAATTGTTCAAGATGAAGTCAGTTATTGAAGATTCATATGTTCATCTTGAAGTTGTGAAGAAAATGAAGATAATCGCTGAAGCCAAGCTGAAATTGAAGATTGACAAGAAAAGCAAGCTACAAACCTAGGGGATTTTGTTAGGTCAAATAGAAAAGAAAGCTATAAACCAAGGGAGAGATTGTTGGGTGTAAAATATGGTTTATACTTTGTTTTTCTAGCCTTTGTAGTTTTTGTAGCTTGGTCCGAAAACTCATGGGTTTTCGGTCTGGGTATTGGGTTTTCGGTTTGGGCCTTGTTCTTTTGGTCCATATATATATATATATATATATATATATATATATATATATATATATATATATATATATATATATATATATATATATATATATATATATATATATATATATATATATATATATATATATATAAGGGTGAGGAGTGGAAGGGTTGGCCATATTGTAAAAAGGGAAACCATTAGTAGAGGAGCATGTGCTAGAGAGAGAAAGTTAGAGAGAGAACTTATGTGTGGTTTGGATCTTGTGTATTATTCATCATACATATTATTTAATACATTGAAGATTCATCAAGTTCTTCTTTTTCTTCTCCATTTCATCTTGCATCATCCACTTGATTGGGATTTCGAACCATCAAGTGGATTGGATTAATAAGTCAAGCAGATTTAGGGACTTACATAAGCATCTCCAACTTATAAATTTAAATTAAGGCTAGGATCCTTTTCGATTCGAACTTTGAAGAAGGATGTCATAATCAAATTTGAATCTATTTTCGGTAGGTAAAGCTTTTACCAATTTCAATCTTATGAAACTCCTAGATTTTTTTGAGTTTCATTGAACTATTCAATGGCATGTTTAATATCGATTGTGCTCTCACTTTTGTGACTGGGATGCCGGAGATCACAAACGAGATGTGAATAGCTATGCAAATTAGTTTGGTACTCTTGATGTCATTTATCATCTTGTTTTACTGTGCCGATTAACAATATGAGCTCCTTTAATCAACAATAATTTTTGAGACACCCATTACCATCCTTTATTAGTCCTTCATGAGTGTGCCGGTTAACCACACACGTTTCACTAATGACTTATAAAGTGTAATGTGAAATTTCATGGATTCGCATACAAATTCACATTTTTCCTAAAGTAATTGAGAGTGTGATTTTTGAAAATTGTTTAGTTACTTTATGTCATTATACTTTTAATGAGATTATGTCCTATCAAACCCGTTTGGATAACGACCCTACACCATACAACAGAGCGGTGGGTAAGAATGAATACCCAAATGGCGGTAATTTTATAGGCTGCTTCCTTAAACTCCCATTATAGTATGGCTTCGTGAATGAGGCGTACTAGCGGTTTGACTGACTTTTCGTATACATATAATATACATTAAGCTTTTAATTATATATACATAGTATAATGTGTATTTTAAACATTTTAAAATAACAAGAGTTTAATCTTTTCATAAATTAAACTTTTAATTTAATTAAACTAAAACCATTTTATGGATTTATTGATTATCTTTTAATTAATCACTTAATTTAATTAATAATAAGATCCATAAGGATGTATTTTAAAGTTTTCAAAATACCAAATATTATTTAACATTAATTATTTAATTCAATTAATATCTAGATTTATTTATCCACTTAAAATAATCATACTTATCAGCAAAAATATTTAATTAAGTCAAATACTTATCTCCTAACTTCTAGGCTTTTAATTTATCATCATAGATACACCAAAATTAGATTCAGAGGATAAGAATAGCAAGTAATTATCATATAAAAGCAGAATAGGCAGATACGGCATAAAATCACGAGTGCCGTGTTGGGTCGATTTTGTAGGTAAACACGTCATAGTAGAAGAACACCACGTTGGTTTGATGAACATAATGACGATCTGTTCTCTCCTCCTTGTTCAAATTCAACCATTGTATCAATTTAATAGAAATCTCAACCTACTCTCTGATACCACTGATGGGTATTATGCAAAACATATAAAACCTTCGTGCGTGCAACCCAAAATTATTTGATCTACGTTTTCTCTAATTGAACATACAACTTGAACAACAAAACATAAAACCCTAGTATTCTTCTATTATTTTGAAATTCCCAAATAGGGTTAGTATAATCATACCTTGATCACTATGTAGTAATAGCAATTCGAATCTTCGTATTGTTGAAGCCTTGAGAGAAAGTGTTACAAACGTCACGCCTCTAATGGTTCATACCTAACACTAGCAATGAAGAATGATTGAGAAGGAGGAGAGAGGCTGCAATTTTTGGCTAGGTCTTCCAAATAAAAGGTTGGCCAAAAATCATAGGGTTACACCATATGTATAGTACAATAAAGAAACCTAGATAAGCCTAAATCTAAGATAATCTTAAAAATGGGTAATTATCCACTTTCCTGTTTATCCACCATTGATTATTCTATAAACCCTTAAGCATCAAGAAACAGTCACATACCTTATAGAAGGTTCTAGATTGCCACTTGCTCAACTATTGAACAATTACAATTCAGTCCCTTCACTATTAGTTACTTCTTTTAATCTTGAAATTAATTCCAATTAATTTTTGATTAAAATATTAATTAAATATTACTATTTCTAATTAATATATTATTCTCATAATATATTAAAAAAAATCTATTTCTATTTATTATCAAATAATAAATTAACCTCATTCTCTAAAATCATCAATCCACTTGCTAGTTTTGAGGGCAGCCCAAAAGGACTGTGCTACTATCAATTTAAGTATATACCAATTATAGTTATGGTCTTACAAACCTAATCCAACAACAACGAGCTGACAAGTCCCTCAATAACCGATACTCAACCTGAACGATCCTAGCTCCATCTCATCTATTAATTGGCATCCCAAAAGGGAACTAATGGCTACAACGAGCTCCTTGACCAACTATTTCCTGCTACGAGACAGATTGTGTATTTCCTAAAGACATACATCTGATAGCCACTTGTTCTACAACACTGACTTGACCAAATCTTACCGAAATCCCGCATACCCGCACCGTAGATCCCTATAAAGTATTCTTTCGACATGACAAACTCGAACGGATCAATGATCCTCCAACAAGAATACCTAGTTCTTCCCCACTTAGGGTTCGAACGACCACCCACTCGTGTTGCAACCACACCATATCTCAAACCAACTCAACCAGGTACAACCATCCCAGACTCTTGGAATGTATAACACATGCAGGAAGGATCTTTCAGATAAGGACCAAGAAAAACCTAAGAGATTCTGAATCTCAGATGAAGAATTCAGAAATTTCCAATCATAACCACCTTTAACATTAAGGATTTCATGTAAATGCACAAGCAAAACACCAAATTACTATAAAAAACATACACTTTTCGCATGAAATCCCAACTGTCAATTCATCGCAAAAATGACCATAAATACAAAAAGGCATCATTCTCATAGTTGGGATACATCGGAGACAACAAAAGTTGTCGCTCCTAATTCGCCTGAAACCATCAGCTTGCTCCTGACCTGTCTCTATTCCATGAAACAGATCCTTGGTCTCGGTACGAGGCATCCATACCACAACAATCATCCTACGCATTCCTATGATGTCATACAGCCAACAAATACCATAGTCAACTAGGCTCAAGCTGGGTTTACATCCCAACTCTGAAAGTCACAAGCATGCCCACTCCTTCTCCGAACTCAGAAAAAATGAAAGGATATAACTCTTTCCATAGACAGTGACATTCAAATCATCTGCCAATCACTCATCCTCTGGTTGAACTTCTCGATCGGCTCCCAACACCCGCTTCTTTCTTGAGTCCCACGGCCCAACTGGCACTACTTGAGCAAGGCTCCTAAGACCTCAAAATTAGCTAACTTACCTAGGTTTGCACCATTCAAACCCAAACTAACATGGCCACTAAACCACAACAATCACTAGACTCATCCTCAGCCTATACAACCATAACCAAAAGATTGAAAGATACAGAAACACTATCACGAGTCCTGGTTATCCAACCATGCTATCTATCCTCAACCAGCTCCCTAGAATCCCTGTGACTTCTTTGATTCGAGTATGGATCATGTGCTTCCAATAGTTAGGCATAAATACAACCTTTCACACATATCCATACTTTCCTCAAGAATCATCCTGAGTCCCCCAAGTTACCTACTTATAATAGTACTTCCAACACCCGCTACACAGCATAGCAACCACACTAAAGCATTTCCTAGGATCTCTTAGGATCCACACCTCACCCTACCATCAACTGCCAAATGAATCCTATTGGTTCCAGTTAACTACTGCATGAATACAATCACATGCAACATAACCTAAATAATCATAGAGTAAAAGATTCAACCCTACAACGGTTGGACTCAGACAAGAGCTGCACAATAGGACCAAATCCTTCACTCTAAAATTATTCAGCCCATGCAGCTTGTGACTTTACTTATTCAATTAATAGTTAATTCTCACCCAAAATAATCATACAACAATGAGCAATAAAACTCTATATGAAATAAGGCATCATACATCAGGTAATTCTATCGTACAATTCCTGAAGATCCCTATCCTACAGTTAATATGTTGTTCTACCATATCATAACAAATAACAATGCGGGTAACTTGGGGTGTACTTTCTTTCTCCGGCTGATTGTACACATCGCATCATTCCTTGGTTAATTTGAAAACCATTTAAAAACTTTTATAGTTCCCCAATTTGAGTATGGATTCAGACAAATGTTCATCTAATTCTCTCAAACTAAGGCTTTGATACCAACTTGTAACATCCCCTAAATCACCATAAATTTAAACTTTTCAAAACAACCCATTTACTAAAAAGAAGTGTTTACGAAAACCATTGTTTCTAAAACATTATTTAAAATCAGAGTCTCCTAAGATCCAATCAATCATAAAACCAAGGATGTGTATGGTCACGCCTTCGCATTGCTACGGTCCTCTGAAGTACCTGAAAAAAAAACTAAATTTTTAATATGATGCTTAGTGAGGTCCACCAAAGTACCAACACACCAAATAATAAGAAAGCATGCAAACATGAGCAGTTAGCCTGACTGGACCGTATCACAGGGCCTACAACCTATCTGGACAGCTCCATGAGTAGTCAGCCTGACTGGACCGCCTTGCAGGGCCTACAACTTATCCGTACTGCTCTATGGGCTGCTAGCCTGACTGGACCACCTAGTAGGGCCTATATCCTATTCGGTCGTCCCTCGGGTTTCTTGGCCTACAACACAAAGCATGACCACCTCAACCTAAACCAACATGTCGACATATGCAACAAACAAACATGAACACAAAGCCGGAAAATATAGATAATCGTATGGATCTGGTGGATCACAACAACATAACAACATACGGTAACCAAAATATCAATCCAACGGGCCAACCTTGGTGCCTTTGACCCGTAAGTACAGTGAGGAAAACTCACCTTGCAGTCTCATGAATGATTGAACAATACTTTGTTTCGAATATCAGCTACATATCACCTATTCAACAGATAGGGAACAAGGATTAACTATAGCTCAAAATACTCAAAATACCCTTAAGTAAAACTTGGTTAAGCCTGGTCAAAGTCGAAATCAACGGTCAAAGGTCCAAAAGTTAACAAGTCTTCGTAGCAGGTTATGCCCGACGTAATACTAGAGTACGTCCAACATACTATGATGTTGATCAAAAAGCGGGGTGTTGACCGTCTACGCACAACGTACCTCCATGTACCCCCAGCGTACACTTCCCAGTCCTAAAACTCCCTTAAGAGCTTAATCTATTAATCCCTTCCTCCCGAAACTCATATTCAAGTCCAAAATGTTGTTCTAAGTCATAAAGTTTCCAACTTTATGACTATTCATGGCTATAAAGCGTCCAATACCAAAAACGCTAACTCCTTAACCCATTAAGACTTGCTAGTTCATGCATGAAAGGATAATAACGACCAAGAACCAAATTTTATGACTCAAGCTACTCCAAAATCTCTCAAAGGATAGCTCATGAAGTCTAGAGTAGATTGTACTCAATAAGACCAATCAAAAAGGACCAAAATACATGACTCTTAACAACAACAAGAATTAAGGGCAATATTCATCAAGGTCAGAGCTTTTTACCTCCAAATGATGTCTAAGGAGGAGGTACTTCTGGATCTAAGCTCCCTTTGAATACACAAGATGATTCCACCACCTTCGCCTTCTTGAAGGTCACAAAACACACACACACAAGTTCAAAATATCTACACAAGACGTTAGGGTTTGCGAAGGTCGAGATGAGTGATGGAGGCTGGTGTAAGGAAAGGTATTGAGGCTATAGAGGGGATTAAATAGCGCACAACTCCAAACATTAGTATTTTCATTTAGAGCTAGAAAGCCCAACGTACCCTACGATTACGCCCATCATACTCCAAAACATTGACGCTTTCTTTCATGGACCTTACACTCAGCGTACTCTGGGAGTACGTCCATCGTACTCATGCGGGTTGCTTTTCTTTCTTAAGTGCCACATCGGATCAATTCACAAACAAAAATCATTCCAAGGGTCAAAATGCAACAATTCTCATACTAAGGGGTTAAAAGGTAAATACTAGAAAATCGATATGTTACACATGAGATGTTATGATGGTTTAAAAACTCGATTTGTACAACAAGAAAATGAAGACTCCTACAAGGTCGATTCAGAAGATGTTTAGTGAGTTTGAACCACTAAATCGACCTGGTAGGGATGTTCATTTACTCGATGTACAAATTGAGCTTCTAAACCATAATAACATCTCTTGAAAGGGTGACTATGCCCTTTTCATTGATATGTAAGTAAGTTTGAACCATTGAACCAACATTCATTTATTTTTTTTGTACAAATTAAGCTTCGAAAACTATAATAACATCGCTTGAACCGGTCAGTTGGTTGACATTGCAACAAAATTCTAAATGTAATGGCATAATTGAAAAAAAAAACTCTATGTCAAAATCGAAATTTTGTGGTAATACAGAGATTATTTTTTGCAATTTGAAACTATGTGTCAAAATCAATATTTTGGCCAACTTCGTGACTTTATTATAATTCGGGAAAAATGGTTACCGTAGAACATGGAGATTTGGTTAATATTGCAACAAAATTATAAATATAGTGATATAATTAAAAAAAATAACTCGGTGTCAAAAATCAAAACTTTATGGTAATATAGTAATTTTTTGTAATTTTTCTTTTTAATAATTGTCAAGAATTTGGCCATGTTTTATTTTTCATTTTCTTTTTTTTTTTCAAGTTGCTTGTTAATTTCATTTAATATCTTAATAATAAATTATGTAATTAATATAAAACTTTTATTTACATACATAATTTATATAGTATTAAATGCATACACCTAAGTAATGTATCAAATATCATATATACCTTAACTGCATTGAACATTACTTTTTGATAAATAAAAAGAGTTTATATTCTCATGGTTTCATGACCGTAGTTTGCTTTTAAAAGGTATGACGTATGACACTTTTATTTATATTTTAGTAATAATAACTTCCGATAAAGCTATACTCGTAGGTTAAAATTGAATTATTAGCTCATATCTTTGACTTGTTATATTAAAATAATATGTAATATCCAAATGGATGATTCCATAACAGTTACACGGTTTTTATTTATGAGAAACTCATTTTTTGTATGAAAAGAAGTTCAATTCAACATCTATATAAACAAAGAGAGTAAATTACACAAATAGTCCATGTGGTTTAGGTTAATTTGGTTGCTTAATACTTATTTTTTTTTAACTTGCGTTATCTCTATAGTTTTGTTTTGTTACCCGCTTAGTTCCTAATCAACTTAAACTAACTATTATATCCTTAATAATTATTTTAATTAATTTTAACTTATTAAAAAAACTATTTACTAAATATAAGTTTCATTTTTGTTTTTTTTTTCTTTTTCATTACTTGTATCCCTTTCCATGTCCATCTCTTTCTCTTTCTTTTATATACCAACTGAAATTAAAGAAACCTACACCACATGACCTAAAGCTTCCAGTACCCACCAGACCTTCACCTAAGCCTAATAATTAGGTTGGGTTCGGGTTGATGAGTCATTGAGTTGGCGGGCCAGAAAACATAAATTCAGCCCAACCTGTAGAATATATGTGTTGGCGGGTTAGAAACCTCAACCAAACCCAACTTATATAACCTGTTTAAGTATATGGGTTCGTGGGTTCACAAGTTGATGGGCCGAACCCAACCTGCATAACCTGTTTAACAAATAAGCCACACATTTTCAAAAAATGAGGTTTTTTCAACATAAAGGCATAAAGTGAGTGAGCAAGAGTGGTCGATGTGTGTTTTTCGAATTTTCTCTTGTTGGTTAGTGGTATGCGAGCTAAGTAGCCGACGAGTCAATGACAAGTGGGCTAGTAGGCAACCGACGAATCGACGATGAGCGTGTAATGGGGTGAGGATGTGAGGAGCCGCCGGCCAATGGTGCTCTGGTGGATGTGTTCTTCGTTCGTGACTCATGAGTATGTGTGTTTTCCTTTTTTATTAGAACACCGCAAAAACTAGCCATATATGATGATACGAATACATAAGGTATACAATGATACGAAGGGGGAAGGGGTTTGAGATTGATTATTTAAGGTGCTTATCTGCTTATTGCGGTTTGACACCATTAACAACCAGTTTTTAGTATTTGGATAGACTAAAATTAAAAGTACTTATTTACTCAAATAAGGAGTTTTTGATAGCTTAGAAGGTTCTAACTTATCTAAAACAACTTATGACATATTTAAACCAACTTATGACAACTTATCAACTTATTACTTTTTGTAAGATAATCTAAACATTTTTTAAACCCAATTTTGACACCGGAAAAACTAATAAACATTTTAAAAAATAAGTATACGTTGTTTTAAATAAGCATTCAAAAATACCCCCGAAATATTACGAGTACCGAAGGAAATTGGATTTTATTAATAATTAAATATATCTATTTTTGTAAATGTAATATATATATATATATACACACACACACACACACACACACAGAGGTTGGCGAGTTGACGCGCAAACCCAAATAGGTAACCCAACCTAACCTATGAAAAAAACGGGTTAGCTGATAAAAAATCTCAACCCAAACCCGTTTATTTTTGGGTTGCGTCAATGTTGGGTGGTGAGTTGGTTCGAGAGTTGCCATCCCTACCTTCACCATCACCACCATCATATATGGTACTAGTAGTCGGAGCAAAACCCTTTCACCTTTATTCAACATTGATCCCCCATCTTGCTGCTCCATTACCATATTGTTACTACTAATGTGATGGGTTTTGAGCATTACAACATTCCTATGATGCACATATAACCCTATTTGCTTTGGATCTAGGTTTTCCTCAAGTTATCCATGCAAATTAGTTTTCCAAAGCAAGAACCCTAATCTAGCATATAATTTTTGAATTTAACAATTAAACAAGAGTTGGAAGAATACATTTATTGTTAACTAGTAGTAATAAGTAATCCTTTCCTTGATCCTAATCTTCAAGAGCTTAGTGCATCAAGCGTTGCACCTCTAATGGAGTCACAAACACCACAAGCAAAGAATGAGGAGAATGAGAGGTAGAAATTGGCTAGGGTTTCTTCTAGGGAAGTAGTGGCCGATTTTATAAGGCTAGGGGGTTCCTTTTATAGTTGATGTTGCTAGGGTTTTCAACTGGAAACCCTAATTCCCATGCTTAGGCCCTAAGGAACACATGAACCCCCATATGGTAAGCCTTAGACGAAAACTTTGTGGGCTTCTCATAGATTTTCGTCCACCCTATACCTATAGTATCCACTAGCCCAAACGATAACTATTATTGATTTACATAATCAGTCCCCGTTCTTTTAATCAGTCTCTTTTGACCACTAAATTAATTCCAAATTAAAATCTGATCAATACTAGTTAAATAATATGATTTCTCAATTAATATATCATTCCTATAATATGTTAATAAGCCATTTAAATAACCTCTTTCTCCAAAACTCATTCTGTCTAGTTGCTATGGTGAAGGCAACCCAAAAAGACTATGCTACTATCGGGTCAAGTACATACCAATTATAGTTATGTGCTTAGACACCTAATTCAATAGTCTCCCACTTGGATAAGTCTAATAATTATAACTGCAAGTATGACTTCAAATTCCGATTAGCAATCGTGGCTCTCAAAAGCCGCTGTCGAACTCTGTCCTAGTCAATGATGCGTCCTTTAGATATGGGATCATATAATCCTCCATTCTGCAAGGTATCGTCTGGACAAAGACATGGAACATAATCATTCTCAATGTCTAACAATTTGTTTCCCGACTTCTGATTTGTTTGAGATAGAACTTAATTAAACATATGAATTCAGTCCTGACTGGGCCCGACACATAAGTCAACACACAATCATCAAGGGACCCAAGATATCGCTTTTACCCTCTTAGGATAAAAGGAACAAATAAACTTTAACTTATATGCTTTTACTATTTACTCATCAAATCATATACAACGACACATTTTATAACATCAAATTACTGATGCGTTTACGCATTATCAATGCACAACCAACTTGTAAACAACAACTCATATATCTTGGTCTAAAGATTATATAATATTATCGTCTCACAATCACTCATGATAAATTCCATGAAGTGATTCACGTGAGCGTGATTTAATCCAATACTCAAATCTTATTTCAAAAGTACTCACAAATGTTGCAGTGAACCTTTGCTATGTCTAAACACTTAGACAATCTACAAACCAATTCATGACAATCTATCCTCATTAGTTACTCCCAACGTATGATCGACTGTGGATAATTTGAACAATTTAATTATTCAGGAAGTAAAACATGCAAAAGTGAAACAATAGTAAACAATTGATGCAAGACAGTAAACTTACTCATAAATAATTCTCCATTAATTAAGCATCAAATGTAAATTACATTTAACTATTACAAGTTTCTAAACATCTATCTAATCACTAAAACTAATATCGTCCTTCAGACCAATGATCATTGCATGCTGTAAGTGCTTAACCCTGGTCCGACCCTTTGTGAGGGGGTCTGTTGGGTTCTCCTCTGACGATACCCTATTGACTACAAGGAGTCCTTCTTCTACTGTGACAATCCGAACCTTTTTCCGTTAACATCAACCGATTTCATTAAATAAAATTTGAATTTTTATTTAGTCCTGTCAAATTCTATGGGTTTGGAAAATTGTTTAAGTTATATAATTGAATTTTATATATGAGTCGGAACCAAAATCGTGCAAATCCTGAATTACTCCGAAAAATCAGCGAATGCAGCCTGACCGGTGTTCATGACAGTGAACCCGATCACGATCGTAAACTCGATCATGGCTGTAAACCCATTCTCAGTTGGTGGACCCCACCACCGACCATACTCCCAGCTTATAAATACGTGGTTCCTACCCTCATTCATACTTTTCTAGCAGCAAACACACTTTCTCTCTCTCTAAAAACCTTCACCCGAAAACCCAAGATTTCTTAATTTTTGTCTTCATCTATCACTCGATCCACCTTAAAACGCATTTTGGAGCATCAAACACCAACTTTTTTTTTCGTCGATTCAAACATTGTTGTTCTTGAGTTTATGGTCGTGAACCCTTCATATCTTCATATTTCACCAAGAACAAGTCGTGAACCCTTCAACCTTCAAGGACCGTAAACCCTTCAAAGATGGTAAACTGTTCACAGTCGAGAACAGTTCATGGCCGTAGTCCCTTCATGACCGTAATCAGCCCTACACCGTGAATCTTGGCTGCAAACCCGTTTTTCCGACTCAATCGAGTCCCGGTAACATTCCTAAACCAAAAGCAAGTGTTTTTCCAACACTATAAATAATGGTTTCGATAATAAAATGCATATATGTATCTATTTGTTATTAGGATCCCGTTAAGTGTCGTATAGATCAAACCGAGGGTATTCATTCTAGTTTCATTGTCCGACACTTTCACGCAACTAACATTGAGTTCATACCCCTATGCTTTTATGATTTGTAACGTTTTCAAGGGGGAGGGGGGGGGGAGTACAAGCCAAACATAAAAGATTTTTGTGAAATTTATACAAAAGGATTTCAATAGGTTTAAAACTTATGTAATTGATACAACCAAAACATTTCCACATTTTATAAAATATTTATATATTTTATCCCTTATGTACCATGCTGAGCATAAGTTACGTTTTCAAGATAAAATCACAATTGCATAGTTTTTAGATCAATACACGAAACAGGTACATAACATTTCATGCAAACTATAATAGGTATAGTTTGGGGATTTCAATATACAGTTTACAGATTTAGAACCTATTCATTTACAAACAGATCTCAAGAGTACTATACTAAATAATTATTTAAGTATAATTATTATTACTCTACAAAACATACAAATGGTTTCATATATAAGAGAACAATACAGAACTACACATAAACTAGTTAATATATGATTGTGAGACAACTCTTCAGTTGTACCTTTCGGGGTACTGGCTAAATCCTATCATTTAGTGTAACCAGAGTCTCCTGGAGGGAGAGCATGAGATTTGTGAATAGATTTATTCTGGACTGACAATCCCACACCTAAACTGCTAGCTAAAGTTAGGAAGGCATGCCTGGGTGACAAATATCATACAGTTCGATGCCTGAAGAACGTCGTAGAGTTCATCAGTCATATCAAGCATGGTTATACGACTCACATTAGTATAAAATAACCTTTGTTTATGAGATTTCATTCTTCATGGTATAATTTTAAGTAATAAAACTATTATACATACTGGTGGTAACCAGGGTTTTCAACTGAACATTCTATACATACTGGTGGTAACCAGGGTTTTCAACTGAACATTCTATATATTTCTGGTGGTAGCCAAGGTTTTCATACAAAAGGGTTTTCATTCAAAACAACGATATACAATACAGCCGGTGGTAACCAGGCATACCAACTAATACTCGATACATTACTACAGAACACAGTAACAAACACATATGTTAGAAAATATTGGATTTTCTTGGGAAGCATACAAACATTTTTACCGATTCAATGACAGGTTGTCACTACGAAAACATTTTTATGAACTCACCACCTTTATGTTGATACTCTTTCAAAAATCGCTTGTATTCTCAGGAAATCAGTAGGCAGGTACTCCAGCAAGCTTTTGAGAAGATGGAGCGTATAGAGTCATGTCTTCTATATTACTTTTGATGTATACAAACTATGTAACAAACATATGTATATACCTATATTTCAATGTAATGGTTGTATTTACTTTGATTACTATGATGCAATTGTTGTGATACTGTACATGACGTCCTCCACCCCCAGACGTTTCCGTCGTTTCGGTTTGGGGGTGTGACATCTACCCGATGTCTGATGAAGTGGTATTTTTTGTCAATATGTAGGGATCTTCCATCATCCCTTGGTTCCTTGGTTAAGGCAACCACTCCTTCGTTATCACATAAAATCTCCATAGGCTCCTTTATGGAAAGTACAACTCCAAGGTCACTAATGAAGTTCTTCAACCATATTGCTTCCTTCGATGGTTCGCTCACTGCTATGTACTCTTATTCACACGTTGAATCAGCCACAGTCTCCTGCTTGGAACTTTTCTAAGTAACTGCTCCTCCATTTAGGGTAAATACTCAGCTTGACTGAGAGCAGACGTTATCTCTATCGGTTTGAAAACTGGCGTCACTATACCCTGTCACTCTCAAATCATCACTCGCACCAAGTATAAGGACCCAATCCTCAATCCTTCGAAGGTACTTAAGAATGTTCTTCATTGCTGTCCAGTGAGCTCAAACCGGGTTCCCTTGATATCGGCTAACCATGCTTAACGCAAAATCCACATCAGGGTGAGTACATGTCATAACATACATGATTGAGCCAACGGTGGAAGCATATGGCACTCGATTCATTTCCACTAACTCGGCATCGGTACTCTGGATTGGCAGTTCACCTTTCTTGTAATTTTCCATGCTAAAACGTTTCAACACCTTGTCCAAGTAAGTACTCTGACTATGCCTTATTAGTCTTCTACTCATATTTCTCAAAATCCTTATCCCCAAAATATAAGCAGCTTCCCCTAGATCCTTTATAGTGAAACACTTCCCAAGCCAGGGATTAACCTCCTGCAAGGTCGGGAGGTCGTTTCCTATGAGTAATATGTCATCAACATACAAAACTAGAAAGCTAACTATACTCCAACTAGCCTTAACATACACACAAAACTCATCATTGCTTCTCGAAAAACCAAACTCTTTGACTTTCTCATCGAAACAAAGATTCCATCTGCGAGATGCTTGCTTTAATCCCTAGATTGATTTCTCAAGCTTACACACTCTATTAGGGTACTTTGCGTCTACAAAACCCTCTAGCTGCCACATGTAAACATCTTCAACCAACTTCCCATTAAGGAAAGCAGTTTTGACATCCATCTTCCATATTTCATAATCATGAAAAGTAGTTATGACCATCATACCCATTATAGACTTGATCTTGGCTACTGGTGAGAAGGTCTCATTATAGTCAACCCTCCGGGTCTCATTAAATCCCTTTGTGACCATCCATGACTTGAATGTACGCACATTCCCATCCATGTCGGTCTTCTTCTTGAAGATCCATTTTTACCCAACTATCTTTCGACCTGGTACATTTTCAGCCAAGTTCCAAACTTGATTGTCATACATGGACCGAATCTCGCTATCCATCAACTCTTTCCACTTTGTGGAATCGGATCTTGCCATGGCTTCCTTGTAGTTGTTAGGCCCATCCAAATTTATCAATGTACTATCACTAATAAACATATCACCTTCAAGTGTTATATGGAAACTATACAACACAGGTGGAACACTAACTCCACCGGAACGTCGCAGAGGTAAGGACTCATCAACTGGTTCAACATGAATCTATTCCCCAGGTTAGTGTTAGTGTTGGAGGTTCCTTTATTGTTTGATTCTTTAAGCTCTTCAAGATTAATTTTCCTCCCACTATCCTCTTGGCATATGAGGTCTCTCTCATGGAAAACCCCTCTCCTTGTTACGAAGTTTTGGGTTTTGTATACTACAACATCCTATGGTGCATATACAACCCTAAATGCTTTGGATCTATGTTTTCTCTAATTATACATGCAATATTGTTTCCAAAGCATGAAGCCTACAAATAGTATACAATTGACATAAACAACATAGAGTTGAGTTATAGAATTACCTCTTTGTTGTAGCTTGTAGTTTTGTCCTTTAAGAACTTAGCACCTCAAATGTGATGCCTCAAATGGTTCACAAACACCATAAACAAATGGAGGACTTGATAGAGAGGCTTATGGAATCATAAAATCGGTTATGCTTCTCTAACAATACATTAGGTTCATGATTTTTGCTAAGGGGCAACATTTATATAGTGTAGGATTCCAAGAATCATAAACCCTAATCCATACACTTGGGTTATGATCCATATCTCATGTGGGCTAACTCTTATGCATACTTAAATAAACTTAGCCTAACATGGATCAATAGCCTAAACTATATATATATATATATATATATATATATATATATATATATATATATCACTGATTTACATAATCAGTCCCTGTTAATTTAATTAGTCTCTTTTGATCACACAATTAATTCCAAATTAATTCTTGATCAATACTAATTAAATAATATGATTTCTTACTCTTTCTCAAATGTCCATCCTATCAGATTGCTCTGGTGAAGGCAACCCATATGGACCATGCTACTCTCGAGTCAAGTACATACCAATTTTAGTTATAGGCTTAGACACCTAATCCAACAGTCTCCCACTTGGATAAGTCTAATAACTATTATTGCAAGTACAACTCCAAAATCCGACTAGTAATCGTAGCTCTTAAAAGCCACTGATAAAATCTGACTTTGTCAATGATGTGTCCATTAGATAAGGGATCATATATTCCTCCATTCTAGATATCATATGGACATGAGACATGGATTATAATCATTCTCTCTGTCCATCTATTGTTTTCCGATATCCGATTTATGACGACCGATTAATTGAACAAATAAAATCAGTCCAGGCTTGGCCAAGCACTTAGGGTTGTCATCACTAAATCATCGAGAGGCCCACATATATCACTTTTATCCCACATTGGGTAAAGGGAATGGATAAACTTCGACTCAAATGCTTGCTTGTACTTACTCCTCAAATCATACACAACAATATTTGTATAACACCAAGTTACTGTTGCGTTTACATATATCAATGTGTAATCGACTTGTAAACTACAACTCACATGTCTTGGTTTCAAGAATATATGATATTATCGTCTCGCAATCACTCATGATAAAATCCATGAAGTGATTCAGATGAGTGTAGGTTTAATCCAATATTCTAATCTTATACATAAGTACTCATTAATACTGCAACAAACTTGTGCTATGTCTAAACGTCTTTAGACAATCTACAAATGGATTCATGACACTCTTGCGTCAATACATACTTCCAAAGTCTGATCGACTGTGGATAGTTTGAATAACCTAGTTATTCGGGAAAAGTCAAAACATGCAAAGTGAAACATAAGAATAATCGAATCCAATATGGTCTCAAAACTTCTGAATATAAATAAAAAACCTTTTATTTAATCACCATATTGATTACACATTATTCATTGTATAATGTTTCAATTAATCAACTTAATACTTGAATTAAAACAATAGTCATCCCATGCTCCAAGCATGCATACTAAGTTTTATATATGGTCCTTACTTTGCAAAATATATCAATTGTAAACATTTGCAATGACACTCATTTCACAACTCAAAATCCTTATCGTAAGTGTAAGAATACCAAGTCCTTGCCACTTATTAGATTCTAAGCTTATATGCAGTGATCCTTTTGTAATGGCTATGCACACAAGTCACAGTGACTTTGCCAATTACAAAGCTTTCCATTGGAGATTGTTACAAGACAATTCCATAGATACGAAGTCTCATATTCAAAGTACATTCCTTTGAACATACTTCTTGTATAAAAGTTTCTAACTTACTCATAGATTCTTGATATCCAACTACCATTATGGAAACTTTTCCATAATTTCCATATGATTATCTATTCTTAATATGTAACACCTGTTCCAGGTATTACTTAACTTATTTAAGATCTAGTGTTTTCGTGTGTGGACTCGGCGAGTTGGGTGTCCAACTCGTCGAGTAGAGGGCATTTCAAGGACGTGGGATCTACACCCTACTCGACGAGCTGGAAGGACGACTCGACGAGTAGGCGCTGTAAAGATAAAACCCTAATTTTAGGGTTTGTACTCTATATAATCTCCTTAAGAACCTTGAGGCTGACCTCCCATTAGCGTCTAAACCCTAAGAACGTCTGTGCTAACCCTAATCCCAATTATCTCCCATTTTATGAGCCAGAGTGACTTTTGAAGCTTAAGAAGAAGAAGATAGTGAGAAGATCTAGCAAACCAAGCACCCATCCTTGAGCTTGACCATATTGTGGATTGCTATAAGTCTTCAAGACTCGATTTTTATCATAGAATATGTCTAGATCTTGTTTTTACTCTTCATTTCCTACCCTTCTTGTTGATTGCATGCATGAGGTTCATAAAGTTTTCAACTTTATGAATCTCCAAGGTAAAATGGTCCCAAGGTGGGCTAGATCTTGCTTTTGATCGAGCAAGGACACCATGCAAGGGTTTTTAGGGCATATTTCCCTCTTTTTGTCCATTTTGACCTAGGGACATGCATTGGACATGCATGTCCATAAATCCTCCATCTTTGGAACGTTTTGAGGACTAGAAACTTTTTTGTAAAGGAGGGATTTCAAATCCCTAGAGTTTTCGACCATATGACAAAGCTTTGGAGCTTTCCTACCTTTAATAAGGGTCTTAGAGCATTTGAAATGGTTCTAGAGGAGAAAGTTGGAAACTTTATCCTTCTAGACACCTTAGGGATTCAAATCTAAGCCCTGGAGTCCCTGGATTCGGCGTATCATCATAATAAGCAAATAGGAAGGGGGACTCGGCGAGTTGCCCTAGCAACTCGAAAAGTCGGATCGAGTTTCCCTGCATTCTGAATATCAAGTAAACTCGTAGAGTTGGCTAGGGTTTGATCAGGTTGTCTGGACTCGGTAGGAACTCGACAAGGCGCTAGATGCACTCAACGAGTTGAGGTCAACATGGACTGTTGACTTTGACTTTGACCAAGGTTGACCAGGGTTGACCTTGAGGGTAATTATGAGATTATGACAAGTCTATCTAATGATGCTTATAGGTAGTTGAGTTGGAGCAACACGTGGAACATATCTGGTTCTAGCTTGTTAGTTCAACATTCGAGAGAGGCGAGTCTTCTCACCATACCAATGGGTCTAAGGCACCAAGGCCGACACATTTTATGTTATGTGGTATACTAGATATAGTAGAGATATATGGTATGATAGTTAGCTTTATGCTAAGTGGTACGCTAGTGATTATATGATATTTGCATGAAAGACCCCGGGGGGAGCCCGTGGCAATTGGATATAAGACCCTATGGGGGAGCCTATGGCATTCCTAGGTAAAGACCATGTGGGGTAGCCCATGGCATGATGGTATAAGACCTTGGAGGATGCCCACGACATCCTTATATGTTTATATATGTGTTATGTAGTATGATAGCTATTTCTGTGATATATGATTTGCTAGTTGATTATGTATGTTATTGCGTGGAAGACCCTGGGGGGAGCCCGTGACAGTTGGATATAAGACCATGTGGGGGATCCCAATGATATTCCTATGTAAAGACCATGTGGGGTAGCCCATGGAACGAAGGTGTAAGACCCTGGGGGAGCCCACAACATCCTTACAGGTTTATGTATGCATGGCTTATGTGGTATATGTAGCTTTTTATAGCTAATATGGTATGTGTAATGTGGATTGTGTGTGGTGTATGCTCTGGGGGGACTCACTAAGCATTAGCTTAAATGTTGTAGCTTTATTTCAGGTACATCGGATCCCAAGGGAAAGGGCAAGGCTTGATGGCACGTCGTGCACTCTCACACAAGCATTTTATGGGACACTCTGATATTCTAAATAAAAGTTGTAATTGATATGAGTTTGAAAACAAATATATATGGGATTTTGTAATTTATGGAAATGTGTTTGGATAATCAAAAGTGAAAATTTTCCTTTGAATAATCGGGTTGTTACATAATATAATCCTATCTATTGATAATTATATCCATATGGTCCATTACTATACTTCCAACTGCCCACAAGTGACCAATCCTTAGCGAACCTTGGATTGTCATCAGCAATTGTTTAACAACTTTAGTCATATATAGTTCTGGTCCACTTTCCCTCTTAATGCCCTAGGTATTTGGAAAATTTAGAACACACAAATATTATATCATATGCAATCAATCCTATAACCGAATCATATAGGAACACGATTCATAATGTCTTACATAAAGACCTGATACTTTACCAGTCTCTTGCTATAACATTTCCATATCTAGAATTTCCTTGTGTTGAATCTTTTCAACATAACATTCATATATGTCCTTGACCAAATTTGATTAAAATCTCAATCTAAACTTTTAGAATTGAAATAAAGTATAAGTTCATCTCGCTTAATTATAGCAAAACAACTTTTCAAACCCTGTAACTTTACGAATTGAAATCTTTGTTATCTATAATTAACATTGCTAACTGGAAACACTTACCATAATGACTATGCTCCCACTAGCATAACCATTATTTATTTAATAGCATAAAACTTATGCTCCTAGTAGCTTTGACATATACCCAGAAATAATCCGGACTTTTAGAAATCAATACCTGTTGACTTTCTTACAAAAGTTCAGATTTCTGATAGGAGATGCTTCGATAAGACTTTATCTAGGCTTCTCAAACTCATACACCTTTACTTAGATAGCTCATATGTGTGTCTAAACTATTAAGAACTTATAATAACAAGTTGCGGGTGTTCAAATTATTTTCCATTTATCACAATTCGAACTACGAAGAGGGATGCCGTAATTATAACCGAATTTGAGAATACATATATCACAATTTCTAACTCTTTAAAATCTACACAGTGAAAGCGTTTACTCACAATCATTTTCATGAATTGGAGAGAAACCTTAGGACTTAGCTTTTATGGTGTATGTGTTCCTATCGATGTGAATTTGTCATAAACATAATCACAAGACAAGGTTAGTGACAAATCCAAATGCATATGGACTGAACTTGTTCAATCTTAATTTCTTCTCACTTGGTGGCACAAAGGCCTACCATGTCTTCCAAGTTGTTCAATAGATCACCCTTGTTGATCAATGAACTTTCACTAACCAACGTGCTTTGCTCTCTGCAAACAATTGAGAACTCATAAAACTCACATGCATAGTCAACTTTAACTAGAATGGGCACAAAAACAAGAATATGTCAACACGATAGGTTACAAACCTCAAGTCGTGTGCTAGTAATTAACAATAGGTTTATTATTGATTAGTTCTTGAAGCTTTTCAAGATCTTTAAGACTCCCACTGACCTCTTGACATATAAGATTCTCTTTGTCAAGAAACATTACTTGACAAACAAATATTCAAGAGTTAGTGAAGTTTCTTATCTAGATAAAACACTTCATACAATTGGTCTTACTTGGCCTTTGTTTTATCCAATACATCACAACTTACCAATTTCAAATGTACAAGGGTAAGAAACATTTTACTCTACATTTTATAAGTGTTATAAACCTTTCTCAAAATTATGTCACTCAATGTACAGTCTTGGAGTAAGACTCTAAGACTTGATTTTGGAACGAAGTATGATTTATCTTCTTGATTTAATCATTTCAACAATTCAAGATTCCTCTTCTTAGTCATACAAGTGCACTAAGGTGTCCTTAGAGGATCAATTGTGATATGGTCTTTCATAATCATCAAGATGATCATAAAACACGATATAAAGTACTTTCCTTTCTTTTCAAATTGGATAAAGTTTTATCTTTCTACCTAATTTGATCCTTCTTATTCGTTCTATTATACATTAAAACTTTTCCAATGGTTCAGAATTATACTTAATCTTGTAAGTATAACCATATTTACTAAGCTTTTAGTAAATCATGACGAATAGTCTTATCTGAAAGACCCCATTCTTTCGTATATTTTGAAAGACCCAAACTTTCATACTTTACAATATTATTACTCCAAAACATGCTACTTGCATATTCTTAAAAACAATATTTTACATTGATAAAGGGATTACAAACTATTGGATACAAACTGACTATTACAAAGTGTTATATATTACAAAACTACCCAGGATATTATAATTCATACAAATATAAACTGAAGTACAAAAGTACTATTACAAACTATTCTAAATATTTCAACAGTATGTGAACATATTAGTTACTTATCACCTGCAATTGTTAAACATTGATAGGGTAAGCGGTGACACTTAGTGTGTTCAATAATAGATACAATATAATGTTATGCTATATATATATATATATATATATATATATATATATATATATATATATATATATACACACACACACACATCAATGTGGCAAAAGCAAAGAGGAACAACAAGACATATGTGAAATCATGTGACAAGCATTCATATCAATCAAAGACTTTATTCAAAGATATACTTTTCAATGCTTGATATACATTAATAAAACTTTGGCCGAAATGGCATAGAAGACATGCAATTTCTGATTAACATCTTGTTAGATTTCATGCTTATAGTCCTGTCTAACCATTTGCCAATGCCATAGAATAGAAGTCATTCTCTTACGGAGACATGCTCTACATGGCCAGAGGCTACGTACCAGTACCAATGTGAATCTAAGTCCTTTTACTGATCACATGGTCAAAGGTATTACATTTGCTATAAACATAGCGAATAAAATAACACGGGAAAATAACTCAGAATAATAACACTGAAAAGCGCATAACACATATAACACATAACATACAATTGTTCCTATATATTGAACTCACCTTAAGTTAAATAGGGGTTAAAATAGTAATTTGGACAACACTTCGGCTTTAAATATGACTTTCTATGTTGAAAACCGGGAGCATAATTGAAAACCGGGCTCTGCGAAGGTAGGGCTTCAAAACCGAAAAGATAAAATTTTCGAGCTTCTCGTGGGTCTCAGGACGTGTTTCGGGTGCTAAAATTGATACCGGGGATTTGGAAAAAGTCAAAAAGCGAGAAAAAGGGAGCTGGCAGAGGTTCGGAGGTGTGCTGGCAGAAAGGGTCTCGTGGCTGCTGGAGCGAAGGTCACAAAGCGAGAAAAAGGGAGCTGGTGCGCATGCGAGGCTTGGACAGGAAGCGACGAAGCAGCTCGGTGGCATCAGCAGCGAGGGACAGCGTGGCTCGGATGCGAGGCTGGTAGGTGAGACGTGTCTCGCGTCGGACTGGCCACCGATGCGAGACGTGTCCCGTTCTTGCTGGACCTCGGCCTCGGCGAATCAAATTGTGACATGCGCCGGATTCGGATTTGGCCACATCTCCGGTGACGCTGCTGCTTCGTGCGAGGTGACGTGGCTGACACTGTTCATGCGAAATTTCTCGAATATTGAGCCCCAAACTTCTAAAATCCAAACTTTTGCATACAAGCTCCGTTTTTGACGTTATTTATATGCACGCGTAGCTAAAATTACGCTCTACAACTTTCGATTAGACTTTGTCGTCTAATTTTGACTTTATTTTTAATATTATTATTTTTAACAGACCGACACAAGAAAATCCGTTAAAAATTCATAACTTCTTCATCCGACATCCATTTTCGTCAGACTTTTTACCGTTGTACTACAAATGATGAGACCTTCGATTCTCGTTTAGGATGTATCGCTCAAATATCGCTCGATCTAAAATTCGAGTTTTTAGCTGTCTACTGCTAAGTTGAAACTTCGAAAAATCATAACTTCCTCATACGAAGTCAGATATTGGCGTTCTTTTTATCGAATTTCTTGGTTTAATGAATACTACGAATTTCATTTAGATTACTAAGGCTAAAAAGTAGTTTATCAAAAACTCACTTTTTACGTCATTCGACGTCGTGCTGGTTTTGTCGCGGATCTTCGGTTGGTCATAACTTCTTCGTTATAACTCGGATTTCGACAAGGTTTCCGCCTACAAGTTTCTAACGAGATCTTCTACAACATCAAATAATAAAATTTTACTTATTTAAAATTTTATATTTTGGCTAAATTTCACTATTTGGCTTTTAATTGAAATCTCATAAGACTTCCAATATTTTCTGAGTGATTCTAAACATAGTTTTACTTTATTTCTAGTAAAAACCATCTGTTAGAACTCAACACTTAATTTCACATAGTATTTCACAATTTTATTTATTACGAAACACGATTTAAAAACGTGTATGTTACATTATCGTTCTTTTTTGGTGGACCTGACTAGTGCACACCCAAGTGTACCTGATCCCCAAGTCCTTCACTTGAATCACATATACATGTGAACAAGGAATTAGTCTTAATTCCCCAAAGATGAAAATTCTCAATCATCACACAATACAAGTTACATGATTCCAAGTTTCTATCCATATGAACCTTGGATGATGAGAATCTTTCCTTATTTGGTAAATTATGACACTACCACAAACGAAATAATCAAATCCATTTTCCAATATTGCTATCAATGGATACATATAAACAATAATTTTCACAAATGCCATTGTAAGCAACCTTAAAATAAAATAAAAAATTTCTTTTATTTATAAAACTATAGAAAAACTTTTCCTTACAATGCAAATACAAATGAAAACTATGTTGTTATCTATTCCTAAACAATTTATCATAACTCTTAAGTAGCAGCTCACAAATCTGATCATCGAACCATGCGATCGAAATCCATATCTTCACGATCAGACTCAGCATACTCTTCCTTTGAGCTTCCTTTGATTCTACAAAACATCAAAATGTAATTACATTACATCATGTATTACGAATCTCCAAATAATAACTTAATAGAGTTAGATAGTGGACTTACCTGAAGTAGAGTCAAATATTTTGACTTTACCATCCTTGGATCTTTCATGTATATATGGCAGCTTCGTAGCCAATGCCCCTTCTTTTGGGAATAGAAACATGTTAATTCTTTGGGAATGGTACATGGGAATATATTAGACTTATCCCTTTCTCTTTACCATTTGGTCAAATGACTTGACCATGGCCGATCCCTTTCCATTGGGAAGAGAAAGCTTTTCTGGACTTCCAATGTTACCATTGTCAATGTCCATGGAAGTTTGGGGAGTAGATCTTCCAATCAAAGTTGCTTGACCAGTGCATCAAATCATTGTTGATTCAACAACAATTAGCAAACAGGTAAGATATATAAGGGTCATGTCATGGTCTGTCATATAGTAATCTTTAATGAACTCAATATATGACTCAGGAAGTGATTAAAGAACCCAATCAACAACCAACTTCCTTGAGACAACGACACCCAATACTCTCAGCCTGTCAATATGTGACTTCATCTCCAAGACGTGAGCACACACATACCTTCCATTATGATGTTTCATTACAAGTAAGGCTTGAGTGACCTTGAACTTTTCAAGTCTTTGAACATGTAGGTTAGGGAGAATAATTGGAGGAGGTGGAGGAAGTGAAGTATGATTTCCAGTCCAATCAATGCACGACAAAGGGATTAATCATTCACCTTGATCGCCATGTGGGATATCATCTTCATTAGGAAAGCTTTTTCCAAAAGGATAAGGAAGACCATAGCTGTCAGAACTAGACATCTATTTGGGAGAAATTCAAGTTAGTTGATTTAAGTCCTTAATATAACACCCAAAATGAATATATTAAGGATAGGATTGAACACGATATTCTACAATTCAGAAGAGGGATGTCGTAATCCAAATGCAAAATATTTGAAGGTACGTAAATGAAGATTTACCAATTTCCACCATGAAAAACGAAAATTAATTTTAGATTTTAAATGGATTGAAATTCCTAGATTATTTCAGATTCATTGAACCTTTCAATGACATGTTTAAATCTCGATTATGCCCTTCAAATTTGTGATTGGGATGCCGAGGATCACAAACAAGGTGTGAATAACCATGCAAATTATCTTGGTACTCTCGATGTCATTTACCACCTTATCAATGTGCCGGTTAATCACACATGCTCCATTGATCTATGACAAACATCGAGCTACCCTTTTCCGCCCTTGTTAGTCCAAGTTAGTGTGCTGGTTAACCACACACGCTCCACTAACGACTTGGAAAAGTGCAAAGTGCAATTTCATGGGTTAGCATCAAATTTATATTTTTCCTAAGTAACTAAGATTGAGAATTTATAAGTGTTAAGTTACTTAGTATTTTTCATTATACTTTTAATGAGAATTAATGTCTTATCCTACACGTTCGGCTAACGACCCTCCACCCGTCAAGGAAACGGTGGGTGAGAGTGGACACTCATTCAACCGCCATTCTATAGGCAGTAACCTTATACCCCCCTATAGACCGGCTTCGTGAATAAGGCCTAATAACGGTAAGACTAACTTTTTTACTTATATATATAATTATTAAACTTTTAATATTATAATAGTATAAGGGTGTATTTTAAACTTTTAAAATACTAAGTGGCATAATCAATTGATTTAATTATACTCTTAATTTAATTAAACTTAAACCATGTTATTATGGAATTATTAATTCTCTTTTAATTAAACACATTAATTAATTTAATAAAGTCCATAAGATGCAATTTGAACTATCCAAATACTTCAAGGTTCTAAATATAAAAATTCAAAATTAAAGACTATTTAATTAATTTTTTAATTTATGAACCGAAGAGTTACACCTCTTAATTACAAGAGTTTCTAAATTTGAGACTTTTCAAATACCAAAACTTGATGGTAAGTTTTGTAACTCTTGAAAAACCTCTGAATTCCATAACTTTTGAGTTTAATGTGGTTTTTATTTAAAAACTTTTCAAGTTCCATAACTTGAGGAAAAGTTATGAAAGACTTTAAAGAACATTTAGATCAATATTTTAACAAATAAACAATTATCACATAATTTATCTATGATCTAGTCAAACTCAAAAGTCAATACAATTCATATAAACAATTTACAAGAAATTAGCCTATACAAATCTTGAAATTTTGACAATTATCTTTGATTGGAGAGGATCATCATTACCAAATCAGAAAATACAATTTTTTATGATTACAAAATAGTTTGTGGTAATGATCCTAGTCCAATTATTGGCCACAAACTTGAATTTATGCAACCAGAAGCACCTACTCGACGAGTGCATGAACCTGACTCGTCGAGATGCCCTTTTACTGTGTGGACTCGTCGAGTCAGCCAGTGGACTCGGCGAGTACATCAGTCAGAGGCCATAAAATCGATTTTTTTCCAACTTTAAAAATTAACAAGCATCAAATATAACAGAAAACAATCCTAGGCTCTGGTACCACTGTTGAGTTTTGTATACTACAACATCTTATGGTGCACATATAACCCTATATGCTTTGGATCTATGTTTTCTCTAATTATACATGCAATAATTTTTCCAAAGCATGAAGCCTACAACTAGCATACAATTGACATAAACAACATGGAGTTGAGTTATAGAATTACCTCTTTGTTGTAGCTTGTAGTTTTGGACTTTAAGAACTTAGCACATCAAATGTGATGCCTCAAATGGTTCACAAACACTATTAACAAATGGAGGACTTGAGAGAGAGGCTTCTTAGCACACAAAATCGGTTATGCTTCTCTAAGAATGCATTAGGTTCACGCTTTTGGCTAAGGGGCAACATTTATAGTGTAGGATTCCAAGAGTCCAAAATTAATTCTTTGATCAAGAGACTAATTAAAGTAACGGAGACTGATTTATGTAATCAGTGATATATATATATATATATATATATATATATATATATATATATATATATATATATATAATATATATATATATATATATATATATATATATATATATATATATATATATATCACTGATTACATAAATCAGTCTCCGTTACTTTAATTAGTCTCTTTTGATCACAAAATTAATTCCAAATTAATTCTTGATCAATACTAATTAAAGAATATGACTTCATATTAATATATTATACTTGTAATATATTAATAAATCATAAATAACCTCATTCTTAAATATCCATCCTATCATATTGTTCTGGTGAAGGAAACCCAAATGGACCATGCTATTCTCGGGTCAAGTACATATCCATTATGGTTATGGGCTTAGACACCTAATCCAACACGAAGACCACATTGTCACTAGGTATGTAGAAAAGATATCCAAAAGATTTTTGTGGGTAGCCGATGAAAATACACCGCTCACTGCGAGGTTCAAGCTTATCTTGAGTCTCTCGTCTTACGAAAGCCTCGCAAAAACAAACCTTGATGTGTGCCAACGAGGGAACCTTTCTCGTCCACATCTCGTGAGGTGTGTTGGAAACCTTCTTATTTGGGACTATATTAAGGATATGAGTGGCAGTCTCTAAGGCATACCTCCAAAATGAGATAGGGAACGAAGCTTGACTCATCATGGAACGAACCATGTCTAACAAGGTTCGATTGCACCTCTCAGCTACACCATTCAGCTATGGTGTCCTAGGTGGCGTCTATTGTGAAAAAATTCCACATTCCTTAAGATAGTCATGGAACTCGATCCTAAGATACTCACCACCCCTATCGAATCTGAGCATCTTTATCTTGCTGCCCAATTGATTCTCCACTTCTTGTTTAAACTCTTTGAACTTTTCAAAGGTTTCATACTTGTGCTTGATTAGTAGATATATCCATATCTGCTATAATAATTGGTAAAAGTCACATAGAAGTGGTTAGCATCTCTTGTAGCGGATCTGAAGGGCCCACACACATCTGTGTGTATGAGATCCAACACTCCCTCACATCTTTCATAAGTACCAGTGAAAGGTGATTTAGTAATCTTTCCAAGTAAAGAAGATTCACATGTGTCATCTGACTTTAGTTCAAATGACTCCAAGACTCCATCCTTTTGGATTAGGCTATGCGCTTCTTGTTGACATGTCCAAGATGACAATGCCACAAGCATTCCTTGTCTAAACCATTAGACGAATCGATATGGAACACATTATTTCCTAAGTTATCTACAACCATCACAGTTTGATATACACCATTACAAGGCAATGTTTTAAAATAAAAAGTACCATTATATAAAGAATTAATAGAACCAATTTCATTGTTAAACGAAAATCTAAAACTTTGTCTATACAAACCATGAAAAGAAATAATGTTTCTCGTCATCTCTGACAAGTAGCAACAATCATTTAATTCTAATCCTAACCTACTACTAAGCACTAATGAATAAATCCCGATCTTGGTGACATGCGATGATTTCCTATTCCCCATTATTAGGTTCATCTTCCCATGTTCCACATCCCTACTTCTTACCCCTGCAAATTAGAAGAAATGTGAAAACTACATCTTGTATAAAGGACCCAAGAACTAGCATGTGATGAGTTATTAGATTGAATAGTATAAATACCTATGAAGGTGGGCTTTATCTTCCCATCCTTGATTTGCTGAAAGTGTTTAGGGCAAACTCGTTTCCGATGCCCCTTGTCGTGATAATAGAAGCACATTGCTTCTTTAGGATCAGATGAGGGAGTGGCAGAACCGGATTTACCTTTGGATCCATTTGAAGTAAATCCATCATGTGACTTTCCCTTGTGCTTCTTGGAGGGAGCTTTCCTCTTCTTCTCTTTTCCATGTCCTATATTAACGACCGGGGCAGCAATAGCAGGGGTGGACTCGACATCTTTTCCTTTTAGTTCACTTTCAGTAGTTCTCAATAAACCTTGAAGTTTGCTCAAGGTGCCTTCCTCCTTGTTCATACGATAAGTCATCTTTAACTGATCATAACACGGAGGTAAAGAGTGGAGAATGATATCAATCGCCAACTCTTTGTCAATTTTGACATTCAACTTGAGCAACTGATCCACATACCTTTGCATCCTTTCCAAGTGGGTCGTGATGAACTTTCTATCTTTCATATTGGTTGTTATTAACGAGACAACAATCTCATACCTTTCTTGACGCACACTTTGATGGTACTTTTGGATCAAATCTTGGCACATCTCGTAAGGCCAGTAGTCCTCGTAGAATCGCTGCAACTCAGAAGTCATATTGGCTACCATTATACACGACGCCTTTATCGCGTCCTTCTCGTGGGCCCTATACTCAACTATCTGTTCAGGAGTAGATTTAGATTCATCGATCTCATTGAGTTGCTTGTCGATAATATATTCCATCTATTTGTAATGTAAGGCCATTCGAATGTTGCAAATCCAATCATTGAAGTTGGATCCATCGAAGGTGATCTTCACACAAATGTTCATGAGAGAGAAGGAGCTTGAGGAGTTGGAGTTTAAGCCATAAGCGTTGTTTGAGACAGACATCTGAAAAAGAAAAAGAACAAAGTTTAGATTAGATAAATAATCCTTAATATAACACCTAAATGAAATATTAAGGCTAGGACCCAGCACAATAATTCACAATTCGGAAGAGGGATGTCGTAATCCAATTGCAATTTATTTGAAGGTAGGTAAATGACGATTCACCAATTCCACCACAAAAAACGAAATGAAGAATTAGGTTTTAAATGAAATGAAATTCCTATATTCTTTTGAGATTCATTTAACTTTTCAATGACATGTTTAATCTCGATTATGCCTTTCAAGTTTGTGTCTGGGATACCGAGGATTACAAACAAGGTGTGAATAACCATGCAAATTAGCTTGGCACTCTCGAGTCATTCACCACATAATCAATGTGCCAATTAACCACACACGCTCCATTGATCTATGATAATTCTCAAGCTACCATTTGCCACCCTTGTTAGTCCAAGTTAGTGTGTCGGTTAACCACACACGCTCCACTAACAACTTGGCAAGGTGCAAAGTGCAATTTCATGGAATAACATCATTTTCATATTTTCTTAAAGTAATTAATATTGGGAATTTATAAATACATTTAGGTGCTTTATAACTTTCAATATACTTATTAATGAGGAATTAATGTCTTGTCCTACTCGTTCGGTTAACGACCATCCACCAATCAAGGAAGCGGTGAGTACGAGTGGACACCCATTCAACTGCCATTTTATAGGCAGTTTCCTTATACACCCATTATTCAGCTTCGTGAATGAGCCCTACTAACGGTAAGGCTGGCTCGTCTTACACACACACACACACACACACATATATATATATATATATATATATATATATATATATGTAGTTAATCCTTTAATACTATAATAGTATAAGGGTTGTATTTTAAACTTTTAAAACACTAGGGGATTTAGAATTTAATTTTTCAAAATTAAAAACTTTTTAATCAAATTTTAAATTCTAAAACTTGAGGGCAAGTTTTGAAACTTTTCAAAACTTCTAAATCAACTTTTAAATAATAAAACTAATCATATAATTTTGAACATTATCTTAAAATTTGACCATTATCTTTCAATCAGATGAGGATATTCATTAGCATATCAGAAAATTCGAATTTTATCAGTTAAAACATTTTAAGGTAATAATCCTTATCTAATTTTGGGCTAAAATCCAAAAAATCTGCCAACAGACGAATCAACTCGTCGAGTCAGGACTTGGACTCATCAAGTTGGTCTAACTCGTCGATTTCTGCTATCATAAGCCAAAAATGATTTTGTTCCAGCTTTGGCAAAACACAATAATATCAAATATAACATAAAACACCCTAAGCTTTGATACCACTGATGGTTTTTGAGCATTACAACATCCCTAAGGTGCACATGCAACCCTATTTGCTTTGGATCTTGGTTTTCCTAAAGTTATACATGCAAATAAATTTTCCAAAGGAAGAACCCTAATCTAGCATACAATTTTCAGATTTAACAAAGAACAAGAGTTAGAATAATACATTTCTTGTTAACTAGTAGTAACAAGTAATCCTTTCCTTGATATTGACCTTCAAGAGCTTAGTGCCTCAAGCGTTGCACCTCTAATGGAGTCACAAACACCACAAGCAAAGAACGAGGAGAAGGAGAGGCAGAAATCAGTTAGGGTTTCTTCTAGGGAAGCAGTGGTCGATTTCATGAGGCTAGGGGTTCTTTATATAGTTGAGGCCGCTAGGGTTTTTAACTACAAACCCTGATTCCCTAAATTAGGCCCTAAGCAACACATGGACCCCCACATGGTAAGCCTTGGACGAAAACTCTATGGGCTTCCCAAAGATTTTCGTCCACCCTATACCAATAGGATTCATTAGCCTAAACTATAACTATTACTAATTTACATAATAAATCCCCGTTCTTTTAATCAGTCTCTTTTGATCACTAAATTAATTCCAAATTAATTTCTGATAAGTACTAATTAAATAATATGATTTCTCAATTAATATATTATTCCTATAATATATTAATAAACCATTTAAATAATCTCTTTCTCCAAAACTCATTCTGTCCAATTGCTATGGTGAAGACAACCCAAAAGGACCATGCTAATATTGAGTCAACTACATATCAATTATAGTTATGGGCGTAGACACCTAATCCAACATAATGAGCCTTCATGTGAAACCTGTAACACCCCTCTCTGGCACGTATCACAATATTGTCCGCTTTGGGCCACTCGGCACGAGGACTTCCCAGGGGGTCACCCATCCCGGTACTACTCCCGCCCGAGCACGCTTAACTGCAGAGTTCTTATGGGATCTGCTGCCCTCACGGCTTTAAAACGCGTTGTGATAGGGAAGGTATCCACACCCCTTATAAGGAATGCTTAGTTCTCCTTCCCAACCGATGTGGGATCAGGTGCAACCCACCTTCACCCCCCATTATAGGGTTCGACATCCCTGTCGAACACATCGACCCGTGCCCTAGCTCTGATACCAATCTGTCACACCCCCAAACCAAGGATGGCGGAAACGTCCGGGGGTGGAGGACTTCATGTAGAGTATCACAATAATGAGTATAATAGTGTTCAAAGTAAAAACAACCAACACAAATATAATTGAAACGTTACATCAAAGCACATGTTTACATGATTCACATCAATTACATTATAATACAAAATGAACTGTTTGACGATTTATCGTCCCATCTTCAAAACGTTGTTGATTTCCTGTTTTCACTGAATTCCTGAGAATACAAGTAGTTTTGAAAAGTGTCAACACAAAGGTTGGTGAGTTCATAAGAGATTTCGTTGGAAAAATAAATCGTTTTCCTTGTAAAAGCGTTAGAATATGTATCCAGAAAATCCGATATTTTCTTCAAAATCTGCGTAATGTAGTCTTATGACTGAAGACCAAAATGTATAAGTAACCTTTCTTATTAATAGAAAATGTTATGTACTTAAATGGACATGGACGCGTTTGAATTAAATGAAATTTCTGTATGTCTCATGTTCGTTAATACTTTATATATATGTAGTCCTAAATTAGAGGACCGAGAAATAACAAGTATTGACCGTACTTAAAAGTATAAATGTGGTTTCAAATGATGTGTAGTCGTAACTACCAAAACCAAAAGTGTACAGTAATATCTGTACTCCTAGAGATAAAAAGTGATTTTAAATCGACATAAAACTCATTTAGGTTTTAAAAATAAAATCCCGTAAACTTATGGATTGTTATATCCCTATGTGAGTCGCTATAATCATACTATGACTATGTGAACCTGCCACGATGTTCTCAGGTGTCGCGAAAAATAAAATGACATTTGTCACCCGTAGACCTACAGGTCCAACTGTAGCTAGCAGCAAGGTGTGGGGTGTCAAACCCAATATAGATCTATATACAAGTATCACGTTCTCCCTCAAGGAGATTCTGATTATAACTACCAGGAATTATATCCCGCACTCGGACGTACGGGGAGAGAGAGAGAGAGAGAGAGAGAGAGAGAGAGTCTCACAATATAGGTTAACAAGTTTACGTGAAATGTGTGTGAATATAAATATTTCTTGTATGAATGTACCCTTCTTGTACGAGTGTGTTGAGTGATGTATTATAAACTATACCTATTGTAGTTTATCTAAAATGTATGTAATATGTATGAACTCTTTTACGTGAAATGTGTGTGAATATAAATCTTTCTTGTATGAATGTACCCTTTTTGTATGAGTGTGTTGAGTGATGTATCATAAACTATACCTATTATAATTTATCTAAAATGTATGTAATATGTGTGAACTCTTTTATGGAAATGTATTAGTGTTATAAATTTATCAAACTATACTTTTTATAGTTTAATATACGTGTTCTAAAATGAATGAATAATATTTATTATGAATGTCTTAGTTTCAGTTCATGATGATAATCTAACAAAGAAACACATTCAATAATTAGAACTTGTGATTATACACTTTGCTCAACATATTACAAAGTGTTATGATATTTACATGCTGTTGGCTAAATTTAGCCATTCTTCCCTGTTTTGGAAAAATCATAGAAAAATCATACGAAGTCGAAAACTAGATCCGTAAATTCTGAGAGTTCAAAAAATGTGTCTAGTTTACTCATAATTTTTATCACGATTTTTAATGACCTCCAACTTGGGTGAAAAAGTCCATAATCACAGACTGGTCCGGATTGTTGTTTGAAATGATAGGCAGTTTTGTAAAAATCACCATAAATTGTTGAAAAATCGTATGGAGATGTGCAAGTAGTCATTTTAAAGCTAAAAACTTGAACTATTTGCACCTTGTACAGTTTTGAAAACAAAAATGTTTAAGATGCCCAAAACAGTCCGTGAATGGAGTTGAACTTTTCTGATGAAGGCTGTTAGAAAATTTTAGTTATGTTCTTAGTGTTTTAACTTGTATTCCCCCCTGAAAACTTGAGAAAACATGAAAATGTAGGGGTATGAACTCACCTTGAGTGATTTCAGTAGATAAGTGTTGAAGAAGAGAAGTGTTCAACCCAAGAACACTTGAAGAATCACTTGAAGATTCGAAGCTCTAACGCTAATATGATGGAGTTTGTGTAAGATATTCATGATTTGAGTAGAATGAAGTGAAATAATCATAAGGAGGATGAATCATACTTACTAAGAGTGGAAGAACACTTGAAAGTCAGCCTTGAATCTCGAAATTGGAGTGGGAAAAGTTTGAGAGAAAGTGGTGTTTGATACTTAGTGAAATGAGGGCAAATGAGAGAAAATGAGGAGAGAGGATGTTTGTTCCAGCTCTAAAAATGTGGGAATGAGTGTAAATTGAGTGTAAGGGGCATTGAAGTGACTTAGGTAAGGTGGGGAGGTGTGGTTAGTCAAAGAGTGGGTGTGGGGTGGTTGCTTGTGACATTGGATAAGGCAAAGTCAACACTCCACCTTTAATAATTCACCCATTTGATTTTTATTATTTAGATAATGATTTTCATCAAAATATGTTTAAATTATGAATATTTAGAGTTTATTATGTTAAAATATAATTTCTGGAGAAAATCCCGCTTTAAAATCACGAAAAACGGGCTTAAAATGTTAAAAATATCAAAAATGGGCTAAAAGTGACAAATTTCCGAATTCTGGCCGAGGTTCGGCCTTCTGATGCTGAAACCGAGAGGAGGGAGGCAAAAACCGAGAGGGAAGAAGAGAGAAGGAAGGAACCGAGAGGGGGGAGGAGAGAACAGAGGGGCGCGAAGAGACAGAGAGGAGAGAAGAGACAGAGCGGCGGAGTAGAGACAGAGGGAAGAGAAGAAGCAGAGCGAGAAGCGAACAGAGGAAGCGAACAGAGAGTGAGAAGCGACAGAGACCGAGGCTCGGTCCTCGCGTGCATTAGCCAACAGAGGCTCGGTCCTCGCGCGCCTTAGCCAACAGAGGCTCGGTCTTCGGTGTCTTAGCCAACAGAGGCTCGGTCTTCGGTCTCTTAGCCAACAGAGGCTCGGTCTTCGGTCCTAGGGCCTTTTTGGTTCTTAGTCTCGACCTTAAGGAGCTTCGGCTCCTTAAGAAGGGTTTCGGTTCCTAAGGTCCTGTTTTCTCGTTTTTACCCCGTTTTAAGCCGTTTTTGACCCGGTTAAGGGTCGGAATGACCCGAATGATTCCAAAAAGTTACGGGAAACTTTTGAGAGAGATTTGGGAGAGATTTCTCACACTTGGAGAGATTTGACATTCTTGGAGAGATTTCTCATACACAGAGATATTTGCGGGAGTTTTCACATACTTGGAGAGATTTGGGAGAGATTTGACATTCTTGGAGAGATTTCTCATACAGAGATATATTTGAGAGAGATTTCACATACTTGGAGAGATTTGGGAGAGATTTGACATTCTTGGAGAGATTTCTCATACAGAGAGATATTTGAGAGAGAGTTCACATACTTAGAGGGATTTGGGAGAGATTCGAAATTCTTGGAGAGATTTCTAATACAGAGAGATATTTGAGAGAGAGTTCACATACTTAGAGGGATTTGGGAGAGATTCGACATTCTTGGAGAGATTTCTAATACAGAGAGATATTTGAGAGAGATTTCACATACTTAGAGGGATTTGGGAGAGATTTGACATAGAGAGAGAGAGTGAAAACGATTGAGAGAGGATCCATGTGTGACAATTGTGAGTGTCCGGCATCGCAATGCATGGTTCGTAAACCCTGTTAAGCCTTGTTTAAGGATCTTACACACTCCCGATGAGTATGCATCATTGTTTTATCGGTTTGGCTCGCCACGTACTACAGTTTTAGGTTAAGGAGATCTAGATGTTCGCACTTTTTGCTATATGATTTCTCATTAGAATAGAAGTTATGTAGAAGTTTCATAGTGTGAATTTTAGTACTCATGGGCAAATTGAGTCAAACGGTTTGACTTGCTGACTTTAGTTGACTTTGACTTGACCGAAATTTGACGGTTGTCACATCATCCCCTCGTTAGAGGGAATTTCGTCCCGAAATTTGAATTTAGGCAAGGAGTAGGCATGAATAATCAAGCCGAGAAGTGAGGATACTTCCTAATCGACTGACTCACGCGCTCCCATGTGACTCTAGGTCCTTGGTTAGTATTCCAACGAACTTTCACTAATGGGAAGTGGCGTTGTTTCATCCGCTTGACCTCGATCCATGGTCACCATGGTTCTTCTAAGAAGGTGATGCTCTTGTGGAACTCGATCTTGTCGAGGGGAATTGCAAGAGTCTCATCGGATAGATTCTTCTTGTAAATTTGGGACGTGTTGGGTAGGGTGAACTTTACCAAGCTTGCGGGAGTAGATTGAAGTAGCGAGTTACAGGGCTGATTCTGACAAGAATCTCGAAAGACACAATTATTTGGGGTATTGGCTTTCCATGCTTTCCGAAGCGTACTAAGCCTTCCCAGAGTGAGTGTTTCTAGAGGAATTTGGTCGGTTATACCAGAGTTCTAAAGGTTTCTTCTTCTTGTTTCTCTTCCTGTCAAGGGTTGCTCCCTTTAGGGTCAAAGTTGGGAGGGGGGTTCGAATTTTTCGAGAAGTTCCAAAGGAATTTAGACGGTAGGTCAGCGAGACCCAGAATCTTGGCGTGTTTCTGCTAACACCTGCGGTGCTGACTGTTTCTCGACGGTTTTGATCAATTGAAAGGGTCCTTATGAATTTCCACCTTGGTAATGATGTGTCTTGAGAATTGAACTCCTCAATTCCAAAACTCGTATCTAGAGAGCTTCGGGTAATACTTCTCTGATCGTAATGCTTTCGTGGTTTGTTGTAATTGCTCTCCTTGGTTTCCTTCTTACTACGAGGGTAGATAAGTAAGTCATTTGTAATGACGATGGTGAGCTGATCCTAGCAAGAAGGGTATATTCTATTTATTACGTTCATGAATCCAACGAGTGGGTCTGGTCCTATCCGAGGGTTATCACTACGAACTTTCAACATCTTCATCGAAATTGGAGGATTGTTCCCGGACATCCTTCTTTAATACCCATAACTGGTGATATTCAGATCTCAGGTCCAATTCCTGAAGGGTACCTCGTTTCTTGAGGTTGGTCGGCCTATTCGTCAATGTGAGGCAGATGGTAAAGGTTTCTATTAGAGATGTTGTCGGGGCCTCTGAAATCGATGGCATTGTGAGCAATTTGTCTTTCTAATTTGAAGAATAAGACGAGAGCTTTCAGGGTGAGAACTTGGTTCTTCAATTTCATTGTTGAGTAGTTCGACAGGTTTGATCTGACAGCTCTTGTAGCTCGGTAGGAAGTATGCGGGTTTGGTTTACGCGACTAGGCCTTTTTTGAATGGTAGGACATTCACTTGTCCTTCTGGGCACCCTTAGCCCGAAGCTCATGGCAGGACTCGTACCATATCTGTCCCAAGCTTCTATGCTTGAATCTTGTCTGATACATGCGTGACATTCCCGAAGGTCTCCTGTAAATACATGTGATAAGGCTTCGGGAAGTATGACACTCCTCTGGTGCGTGTTTTGGAGTTCCACAGCGGGAGATGACCCAAAGGTCCGTGCTGGATGTTTATGAGAGACGATAGTTTCGATATTCGGGGGGTTAGGCGAAGGGCCCTTTTGTAGTCGTTTAATCAGGAAGACGAGGGCAATATCAATCAAAATTGGAATATGACAACACTATCTTTTTAGATAACATGAGATACGTTGTATTCAAATGAAGAGATCAATAGAGTGATAGAGTGTCCTGTATTTCTTTTCCGTGTGTTCCGTTTTGTTTGATGTTATGATTATTGTAGATGATTCCTACCACAGTGTCTAGCACTGGTAGTGGGTGTGTTTTCGATAGCCAGTAATGATGCTTGATATCATGATTCCTGACAGGTCTCCTCATGATCGAGCAGTATATGATCGCCGTATGTAAATTGATATCGTGAAATCGTCGAGTGGGTGACCCCACTCAACCCCTAATACTAGACATGGAATCGGAGTCAGGATGGAATTATCTGTTTCAAGACTTTAGTATTTTGATTTTAAATTAACCCCGATGTATGGACAAGGTCATCACAACTTACAAGTAATGCTCCTAAGGTCACATATGAATGTCTTTGGTTTGATTTGTATGAGAGAGAAAATATTTTAGCTACTTTTTAAAAGGAAGGTTACTTTAGTAAGCGTACCAAATTCATTACAAACATATAGTACTTAAACGTATTGTCGTTGGGAACATTACAAAAGTCCTAACATGGTTCCCTTGCTGCTCCTGTTGGTGTGTTCATCACATTCCTCCTGTTCCTTCGTCGTTCTTCTCAGTTGGACATTCTCTCTTAAAGTGTCCCGTTTCACCGCATAGGTAGCATACTGGGCCTACCTTGGTGCAGGTGATTGAAGGGAGGTGATGGGCCGAGGCCCTACAGAAACGAACGGTATGCCCTTTCCTGTTGCAGTTTTTACAGTGCATCTCCTGGCAAGCCCCATGGTGATGAAAGCCACATTTGTTGCACTTTGGGAGTGATCCCTCATATGGTCTGGCGGGCATTTGGGCGGCAGACCCCGAGGCTAGTGTCGAGGCATTTGTCATGACTGCTATTGTAATGGTAGGGGTGGCCCTAGGTTGTTGTCTTTTAGTGTATCCCTTAGATTGGTGGCGCTCTTTCATGTCCCAAAACTTTCTCTTCTTGTTCGTAGGTTCGTGGCCTGAGGTATTTTTGTTGGTAGGTACCCATTGGTGTCCCTGATTGTTACCACAATTTGTATTGTTAGTATCGCTTCCACCCTTGTTGATGTTGTTAGTATTGAAATGCACCATGACGGCTGCCACGGCTGCCGTGACTGCAGCTTGAAATGTAGCAGCGTCTATCTGAAGTGTTGGCGCCTTGCTAGTTGGTTTGTTGCCTCTTGGTGAAGACATAGCTCTATTTCATGACGAAAAATGACTTCGTTAGTGGAAATGATTGTCTTAAGTGCATCCTTACAATTTATATTTACGCATATAAATTTTTTCACATTACTGTACTATCCTTAGTGTTTCTGCTAACGCTCCCGAGATGGAGTTATGGCAGTAGGTAGGAGTGGGTTTCATACGGACGTTAAGTTTTACTCCTCTTAGAATCATGTTTGTCCGAACACACTTGGCTGAGGAATTTTGATGGGGTCCGGTGCATTAGTGCTGGTATGATCGCACCCATAGGTCTATGAAGAAGAAACTTCTCAACAAATGCTTAAAGGTAAGACGATAATGAGTTTCTAGGATGGATATATGTCGCGAGTTTTCTAACAAAGTTTATCTCATATCGATTTGTATCAAAGTTCGGTTGTTTAGGGTGTTCTGAAAACAATTTATAACGAGATTCTTTGTATAATAAACTCATATATTTTAGTAGCTCTGTATCCAAGTGAAACCTTATACTTGACCCAAGCTAAGTCCTCATCACGACCTATTGATGTATGCTTAGTTATATAATTAAGGCTAGATAGTCCTTCGAGTCTGTTAGGTACATCCTAAACCCATCTTGTTAATATGACTCTAGAAATCGTGGTTTCAGTGAAACTTTTGACCTCGATGCAGGTCTACTTCACATTTGTGCATGGGCGGGTTTTGATAGTAGATAGCTTCCTCGATTAGTATGACCATTTAGTTTGTAGTGTTGTGATTTTACTTACAATAGAGTAGCACCAACGCATACTTATGAAGCTAATTTACCAGGTCTGGTGAGCGGCATGAACTCTACTTACGATGATCCATCCCTTGTGATGCCTGAGGCAAGGTCGATGCAATTTTGTAGCTTTGCCAATCAACGCTTGGCTACAATCATCCTTTCTTTGAATGCTGTGTGTCCTACCCTGTTACTCTCTTTCCTCTTCACGAGTGGCGATAAGGTCCTAAAAAGAGAGTTGGTCTTGGGAATAGTAGTATAATTCTAAGTCACCGGTACATGAGATGGTGGGGTCTATAGTAGCGCGCAGTTTTCTGAACTCAGATTGTAGTCTTCCTGTTTTGATCCACGATGATCGCGATCCGCTGGGTCTTTGCCGGGAGGGCTCTGTCCGTCAGTCCCCCGTGGTTGAGGTCATAGCACCCTCATTGGTCTCCACATGGTGGTTGTTTTCATTGTTGTCGACATTCAACCCTCGATCACGATTGTCCAAAGGGGTACAGGTTCGATATAGTCGAAACGGTTCGCGGAACCCTTGCTATGCATGGAGGATTGATTACCTCCGGTCCCGCTTATGATTCTTCTCATAATCATTCACCATTCCTCGAGTTCGGATTAGGAAAGTAAGGGTCGTCCGGTAAGTAGGATTTTGTTACGCCGTATTTGCGAGAATAGAAGTAGAGGAGATAAGTACTATGCGTCTAACCCTATTCTCAATTACTTATAGGGGGTAATCCTTATTAGTTACTTCTATAATGACATAGTGCATACTAATTACATATAACAAGATACGATAGACCTTTGAATAAGTGATCCCACTCTAGGTCCACATCCAAACAAGGAAAAGGAAGTAAAGTAATGACCATAAATTCTAAGTCTATAATTTCTAAGTTATATATAACCCTAAGTATCCACTTAGGGACTATAGACCTATTATTAAGGATCTATTTAGTTTTCATATAAGTTATGATATTACAAAATAATCCTATAGTATTTTAAACTCATGTTCTATTCTTATGTTCTCATTGTGGTAGTGTTGGTAAGTTTTTAGACTTGTTGCCATATCACAACTATTCTTGGGCATGTGCTAATCACTCCTCGGACCAGCATAGTTGATCAGGCTATGCCACTCCCAAGACTGACCATACATCCCCGAGCTTACCTGTGATATTCAACAATCATTACTTTTCTTTTATTCTAGAGTGGTGCTGACCTTAATATGTATGTATGCATGTATACCTTTAATAAGAAACTATTTATTTCTAAAAGTATAGTTGTTTTGAAACTTTAAATCAGAGACTTAGTCCCAATGCATTTATAGTTTGTATATCTTATGTGGTTTGATATACTGAGTTCACTATAAACAATGCTCTGATACCAATCTGTAACACCCCCCTCTGGCACGTATCACAATATTGTCCGCTTTGGGCCACTCGGCACGAGGACTTCCCAGGGGGTCACCCATCCCGGTACTACTCCCGCCCGAGCACGCTTAACTGCAGAGTTCTTATGGGATCTGCTGCCCTCACGGCTTTAAAACGCGTTGTGATAGGGAAGGTATCCACACCCCTTATAAGGAATGCTTAGTTCTCCTTCCCAACCGATGTGGGATCAGGTGAAGGTGGGTTGCACCTGATCCCACATCGGTTGGGAAGGAGAACTAAGCATTCCTTATAAGGGGTGTGGATACCTTCCCTATGACAACGCGGTTGCACCTGATCCCACATCGGTTGGGAAGGAGAACTAAGCATTCCTTATAAAAGGTGTGGATACCTTCCCTATGACAACACGTTTTAAAGCCGTGAGGGCAGCAGATCCCATAAGAACTCTGCAGTTAAGCGTGCTCGGGCGGGAGTAGTACCAGGATGAGTGACCCCCTAGGAAGTCCTCGTGCCGAGTGGCCCAAAGCGGACAATATTGTGATACGTGCCAGAGGGGGGTGTTACAAATGGTATCAGAGCTAGGGCACGGGTCGATGTGTTCGACAGGGACGTCGAACCCTATAATGGGGGGTGAAAGTGGGTTAGATCTGATCCCACATCGACTCGGAAGGAGAACTAAACACTCCTTATAAGGGGTGTGGATACCTTCCCTAACACAACGCGTTTTAAAGCCGTGAGGGCAGCAGATCCCATAAGAACTCTGCAGTTAAGCGTGCTCGGGCGGGAGTAGTACCAGGATGGGTGAACCCCTGGGAAGTCCTCGTGCCGAGTGGCCCAAAGCGGATAATATTGTGATACGTGCCAGAGGGGGGTGTTACAAAACCCACGGTCTACCACCATGGCTGCCTCCACTAATGTCGAAATGGTGGAACCCACTCCATTCCAAGCCCTTTCATGAGGGTTTTTCCTCTTCATTCGATATTGATTTTAGTAAACTATACACAAATAAAAAATATATGCATCACCACCATCAACCCTAAACCATAATTACACCACTGATGTCGTCTACTTTTTCTCCAGCAGAATGTCCATCATCAAGCTCCTTTGAACAAACCTCATTAGCATGTAAATCATCGATGTTATCTCAACCATAAAGGTCTTTAAACAATCTGCCTAAAATCAAAACCATAGTCCCCAACGATACTATCTTCACCATTAGAGTCTTCAAGAAACTATGATTTCCTTACAAGGTCTCTTAAAAGCTCAAGTGACGTGGTTTATGATTTCTGGTTTTAATAAATTTTTGAGTTTGATTTACAGTTTTTGATTTGTGATTTTGATGGTTTGACTAAACTTATAGGTTTGATTTCTATATTTGACTGATGATTTTGATTTTAGAGTTTGAATGAGTTTTGATCACTAACTTGTGGATTTGATTATGTGATTTTAGGTTTGATTCTAATTATCGATCATTGGTGTTTTTCCGGTTTATTGATTATGTGATTTTTGGTTTCATTCCAATTATCGATTGTTGAGGTTTTCATACTGATAACTACATTACCATTAGTAATTTACAGAGGCAAGTGGAACAAGATTGGGTGGGTGGGTGGCAGGGGGAGGGATTAAAGGGGTGGTGGTTTTATCTAATAATATTTTTAGTAGATTAATGATACATAAATATAAAAAAAACTAAAAAAGAAAATAAAAATGACAATATAATATTTTTAAGTATAACACAGAGTAAACACACAATAAAACCAAACTCTAAAGATGGGGTGAATTAAAAAAATAAATAAATTAGTGGTCAAACATGCAAATTATCATAAACTACACATAATACTCTAAAAAAAGTTTTAGAAAAACCCTATATTATTTTTTCAATAGTCTTGTTTAAGTACTTTTATGAGTATGATTAAAAGGCTTACAATAGCTTTAACTTTTAAAATTTAGTACATAGTTTATTAAGTTTATAAGGTAACAGTTAAATAATATTTTTTAAGATATAAAATGTTGTTTGAAACTCTCAAGTTATTGTTTAAAAAGAAAAATAAATAAAAGGAACAATCTACATTGATTATATATCTCTATTAAACACTAATATAATCATAGATTATTTTAAACTTAATATAATAAAAAGTCATAGATTGATAATCTTAAGTTTTAAGATAAATAATATTCATTTAAATTCTGTTTTAGAATACTAATAAAATACAAAAGAATGTAAACATTCCTTTCGTAACGTTATGAATTTTGTGAGGAAGAATTGTTAAATTACTTTATAAAAAGAAAAAAGAAAAAAGAGGGTAAATTCACGCGTCTTTCTAAAACGAGGGTAGACATGGTTTTTGGTGGTCGCATTTTAGCAAATTACAGAACATGCAGTGCGACGCGACCTCAGCTGCCATTGGTCATTACGGCGCGTGCACAGGCATCATGACACCCTGGCTTTTTATTTAATTTTATCTTAGAGTTAATTACAGTTTTGGTCCTACGGTTGACACCAAAATTCATTTTTAGCCCAGTTTTATTCTTTATTTTTTATTATTATTAATATTTTTTTTTTGACACAAATCGCTATCGTGGTTTTAAATTTTGCACCATTGGTCTTTGTACCGCTAAATCTAACATCTTAGGCTATATGGAATGGTCACGCATGGTTTGAGAATAAAGATGATGTCACGTAGATATTGATGGAGTTTCACATCCAAACCAACCACCGAGGTTGGGGGCGGTGTTCACCGATGGTTAGGTGGTGAAGGTGCAAAAAGAAGAGAGAGATAAAGGGAGGAAATGTGAGGGACCAATCAAATGCCACGTCTTCGTCCGTCTCCATGGCCACGCCACATCCAAACCACCGGGGCTGGGGACGGTGTTCATGCGTCCATAGCCCCTCCAGCTCAGCAATTCACGCGTGAATAGCTATCCACTCCGGATAACCTTGTAAAATTCAAATTTCTAAATATAACCATTTTACTCTTTTATTTATCATTTTTTTACTTTAAATATCAAAGACTCGTATCCCACCTATACCACCTAATACCGGTTTGTGGCCAACACTACCACCTACCACCACTGGGTATCTATTCTCCAGCCAATCCCACCATTGTTCAACCTTCCAAAAAATATCACCATATACTACCACAATTAATTCATAATTCTTTAACAAATATATTCGAAACAAAACATACATTTAATATGTTATAAATACACGTATACATGCATCCATTTTCAGATTCATCCGTTGAAGCATTTAATATGTGATATGATACATATAAGAAGAATTGAATTGTTAATGTTATGCATAAATTGAATTAATAAAAATTCATTACTAACAACAATGCTTTCTTTACCCGTGTACAAATGATAAAAAATATTAAAGTAAAGAGTAAAATAATGAAATCTTTCTTATGGTTTGGTTAAAATTGTACGTTTGATCCCTAACTTTTCTTTTGCATTCGGATCGTCCATGTGGTTTGATTTTATTGCAATATTCATCCTTGTGGTTTGATTTTGTTATGTTTTTCGTCACTTACATACATAAAGTTAGGGACCAAACATGCAGTTTTGACCAAACCATAGGGACGAAAAATGCAACAAAATCAAACCACAAGGATGATCCGAGTGCAAAATAAAAGTAAGGGACCAGATATGCAATTTTAATCAAACCACATGGACGATTTCAGTAATTTACTCTAAAGTAAATTACACGAATGGTCTTTATGATTTAGAGTAATTTGTACGCTTAGTTCCTAACTTTTAATATTTTTTTAAACTCGGAATGTCTTTACTATTTGTTTTTGTTATGTGCTTGGTCTTTGTCTTACCTAAAAGGACAATTATGCATTTATTTAAATAAATTAAAATAGTATTTTTAGGTAAGATAAGGTGAGATTGGTGTGTGTTTATTTAAATAAATTAAAAAATCAATAGTAAAATAGTCTTTTTAGGTAAGACATAGATTAAGCGTGCAACAAAAACAAACAGTAAGAACCTTTCGAGTTAAAAAAATAAGTTAGGGATCAAACACACAAATCACCCAAACCATAGGAACCATTCGTGAATTTAAACAGATATTGTTCAAAGTTCAAACACGGAAATTCTACCATACCAAAATTCTAATTATAATCAATGTTGATTTATACTCTAAATAATTAATAAAATAATATATAAACAAATAACTACATAGAAAATTAAGAAGTAGATCAATATTAAATACACAATGAAGAGCTTTGATCTCAACGATTCCTAGGAATGGAACATTGCAAAACCTGATGGCAATCTTCGTAATCGTTGGACACTAACTTAGGAATCGTTAGAAACCAACACCGGTTAGAGAAATGTAAGCTCTTGTCAGGTACCAATTTATGAATTGTTGACGTGACATTGTTAAGTATTTAACTCCATAAGCAATTCACTTAACTTCACCAAGAAAGGTAAGCTCTTGTCAAACACCAAAATGATAATTTGGATTAACATCTTGTTCCCGAGTTTTTGGAAAGAAAATAAAATAAGACGAAAGGAAGTAAGAAGAAAAAAAAGAGAAAGGAAAGTGAAAGAAAATTGTATTTTCTGTTTCGTAGTTGGAGAAAATTGAAAGGAAAATTAAACATTTTGTTCATATCTCATCAAATCCTTCCAAATTGGATAGAAAGTTATCAAGGAAAGTTTTCATTGTATTTCCTTTCATTAATGAAATTTAGGAATACTATATATATATATATATATATATATATATATATATATATATATATATATATATATATATATATATATCTATATATGACTTTTTTCTCACTTTCATCCATTCACCTCCTGTTCCATTGTTAAGTTGAACTCGGGAAGATGGTGTGCAAGAGTATGAAGATACAATTGCACAAGATAAGCCGAGGTTAAAATTTCAAAAATGGTTATTCAAAAGTCCCACTATAAACCCTTATTTCTTCCCACCATTCCTTTAACAAGAGTTTGAATTGATCAAGAATCAAATTTTTTGAATTTTAATTATTGTTTCTTGAAAACAAAGTCATTAAATCCTGGAGTTTTGTCATCTTATCCAATAGAGGAAAAGATCATATGTGATGAGAACGGATGTGGATGTGGTGAGAGGAAGGGGAATGATGCCCAACGTTGATGATGGACTCATGGTGTAGCGAGATGTCTAATGAGATAGAGAGAGATAGATGCATGCCAGATGAAAATGTGATTAACAGTATGTAACGCCTGTAGATCCGGGCTAATCAATTTAGAGACGATAAGCATCAAAAATGACTTTTTGATGGAATATTATTTAGAAAGATTAATCTTAACCAAATTGTAGTATATGCTACAAGGATTCAGTACATATAAAGAATGCCGAAATCCGAGTTATAGCGAAGAAGTTATGACCTATCGAAGTTTCACAACAGAACCGACACGACGCTGAATGACGTAAAATATGAATTTAAGATAGATTGATATCTAGACTTAGTGATCTAAACGAAAGTCGTAGAATATGTTAAACCGAGAGCATGCATAAAAAGAACGCCCAAATCTGACTTCGTATGAGGAAGTTATGGTTTTCCGAAGTTTCGACTTAGCGGTATGTAGCCCGAATACTCGAATATGAGATCGAGTGATTTTTGGCCAAAACAATCTAAATGATAATCGAAGATCTCTTCGATAATAGTCCAACGGTAAAAAGACAGACGAAAACGGACGTCGGATGAAGAAGTTATGAATTTCTAATGGAGTTTTCCTATCCCAACCTACTAAAAATAATATAAAAGTAATATATTTATGATATATTAATAATAAAGTCAAAATTAGCCAACAGAGTCTAAATGAAAGTTGTAGATCATATCCTCACCTACGTGTCAATATAAAGAACGTCGAAATCGGAGTTCGTATGCGAAAGTTATCAATTTCTGAAGTTCGGGGCGCGAACCCCAAAGTTGTGTTAGTGGCCACGACGTGGAAACAATGCCCACGACGAGACATGTTTTTTGACGCCTCCTGGAGTCTGCCAGACCCAACTTGCGATGACGCATGCAGTGAAGACCAAGTCCACGACGTGGAAAGAGTGCCTACGATGTGGAAAATGAGAAATTAGCTCTATAAATAGATTTGAAGGGGCAGCTGACCAAGGTTGCTAATTCACCCTTCTCTGACCCATAATACCTCAATTTTCGTGCGAAGAAGTACCCCTAAAGCCCCGATATCATCCTCAGACCCGAAGCAAGTCCCGAAGCCTCGAAAATCCCGAGAAGAAAAGAGTTTCCGAGCCGAAGCTCTGCCCGCGAGAGGTCCAATATGTGAAGAGATCACAGTTTTACCGAAGAATACTGTAGTGCTTCCCGATCATCTTCTGATCAAGTGAGTGTGTAGTCCCTTTCATATACACGATTTTAATACAATTATTGATGAATGTATTAGATATATATAATATGAGTGAGTGTATAGTCCCTTTCATATACATGATTTTAATACAAGTATTGATGAATGTATTAGATATATATAATATGAGTGAGTGTATAGTCCCTTTCATATACACGATTTTAATACAAGTATTGATGAATGTATTAGATTTATATAATATAAGTGAGTATATATTCCCTTTCATATACATGATTTTAATACAAGTATTGATGGATGTATTAGATATATGATATGAGTGATTGTATAGTCCCTTTCCTATACACGATTTTAATACAAGTATTGATGAATGTGTTATATATATATATATATATATATATATATATATATATATATATATATATATATATATATATATAATATGAGTGAGTGTGTAGTTACTTTCTTCTAACACATAGATATAAAGTATTTTCTATGAACTACATGCTATGTGTTTATACATTGTTTGCTTACTTGAGATGGATGTTGAATGAATGTTTTATATACATGTTTTAAACTATATATGTATTTTATATCTATGAATATGTCAGGTAAAACATGGGTAGATAAATGATGTGGTATGAAAGATGTTATAGATAATCCTGACAGATGCGCCTAATATAGAGTGTCATAATCCTAGCAGATGCACTTAATAGTGAATTTCATAATCCTAGCAGATGCACTTAATAGTAATGTCATAATCCTAGCAGATGCGCTTAATAGTAAATGTCATAATCATAGCAGATGCTCTTAATAGTAAATGTCATAATCCTAGTAGATTCGCTTAATAGTAAATTTCATAATCCTAGCAGATGCGCTTAATAGCCTGGCAGATGCACCTAAATGATAATATTTGCAGATGTGCCTAATAGATATCATTGGTAGCCGCGCCTTAAGTAACAATGGAATTTGTGTCTATTCCTTAAAGTCAATCTTTAGGGATGAATGAATGAAGGATAGGTGATTTTTAAGGGATATCCTTAAGAAATAAAGGAGACAATGGGGATGGGTAATTGGGTTGATTGTTTGATGATTGAATAATAATTATATTATTGTGGGTTAAAAACCCTATATGCTCACCAGGCTCCCAAGACCGACCCACTCAGTTTTCTTTGTATTACAGGTAATGACACAAGAGTATAACTTGGATGACTTGACGAGTGATTTTGGATTATAGACTAGTAGTTATAAATAACTGTTGTAAGGTCTGTATTGTATTGTTTATGCTTTTGGTCTGTATCGGAACATGACATCCTGAGATTTTGTTATTTAATGAAAATACATTTCTTCAAGAAAATTTTTGATAGATTCTTATCATATTTTGTTTTGGGAACAAATTCCGCAATATATTTATTTAAAAATATACTATGATTTTCAAATAAAGCATAAACAACTAAGTCTTTTCTGGCCGTGAAATTGGGGATGTCACACGGTAACCAGAGAAGGAATATGATTATTAGTATTGATGAGGAAGAAGTTAACAAATATGAGTGGTGTAGATGTCTTTGATGGAGATGACAATAGAAGGAAAGACAGAGCATAATGGTCGTTGATGGGCTGAGCTCTTTTTAGGGATTTTTTAAATTATTTTACAGAAATGGTCCGTTCTTGTATGAGAAATGTCAACATATATATAAAAATATAAAAATGGGAATGGTAATTCTATATGATTTTAACAGATGAAAATCCATAAAGTTACACTTGAGGACCATACATGAAAATTTTAAAACCAAAGGGACGGGCCATGTGAAAAAGTCAAAATTTAAGACTAAAACTCAGATGGGTGTAAATTACATGGAACATAACTGTAATTTACTAATTATGCTATATTATATGGAAACTTGAAAATAAAAACTTCATTTCAATGAAAATTTATATTTTCTTATAATCTATTGTTGTCAGTTGTTAAAGATCGAGAACTTAGTTATATCGTTTTACATTTTATAATTTTATAATATCATGGAAGTTAGATCAAATTGGGATTAAAGATCCCATCAGAATGAATTATTCTTTAAATTTGTTCGCAAAACCTTGGTTTTGTAGTAGTCATTAGAGGTTTTGTTGATTAAGACATCGATGTGTACCTATATGGGGGATGGATTTTGCAACGTCAATTTAGTCAGGGCTCGGCCAATTACTTTAGATGTCAGCATCAAATCATCGAGGGGCACATAAATATCATTTCCCATTTACGAGAAGGAACAAATAAACTCCGACTATATAGTTTTTCCTACTCGTTTAATCATACATGGAAATATCCATTATGACTATCAGTTACAAATAGCGTTGAAGCACGCCAATACGCAATGGATTTTGCAAACAAAACCCCATATGTATCTAGGTTTGAAGAATAAAATGATGGGTTTTGAACACCACAACATTCCTATGGTGTACATGCAACCTTAATGCTTTGGATCTAGGTTTTTCTCAAGTTATACATGCAAATAATCATCCAAAGCATAAACCCTAAGTCTAGCATACATAATTTCGAAATTTACGATTAAAACCAAGTTAGATGAATACCTTTTCTTTGTAGCTAGTTGATCTTGACCTTCAAGAGCTTAGTGCCCCAATTGTTTCACCTCTAATTAGTCACAAACATCAAGTAGCAATGGAGAATTATGAGAGAGAGGTTCGGGACTCCTAAAATCAGATAGGGTTCTCTATGAGTACATAGGTGCCGATTTTGGGAGCTAGTGGGTTCCTTTTATAGTTGAGGCTTCTAGGGTATTCAACTTGGAAACCCTAATTCCATTGCTTAGGCTCTAAGCAATACATGGACATCCATTTGACAAGCCATGGATGAAATCTTTATGGACTCTCATAGAGATTTCGTCCACCCTATATCAATAAGATCCATGAGCCCAAACTACAACTATTACTGATTTACATAATCAATCCCTATTAATTTAACCAGTCTCTTTTGATCACTAAATTAATTCCAAATTAATTTCTGATCAATACTAATTAAATAATTTGCTTTCTCAATTAATATATTATTCTTATAATATATTAATAAATCACAATTAACCTCTTTCTCCATAATTCATCTTATCAGATTGCTATGGTGAAGGCAACCAAAAAGGACCATGCTACTATCGAGTCAAGTACATACCAATTATAATTATGGTCTTAGACACCTAATCCAACAGTCTCCCACTTGGATAAGTCTAATAACTATTATTGCAAGTACGACTTCAAAATCCGAATATCAATCATAACTCTCAAAAGCCGCTGTTGAACTCTGATCTTATCAGTAACGCATCCTTTAGATAAGGGATCAAATATCCCTTCATTCTACAAGATATTGTATGGATTGAGACATGAATTGTAATCTTTCTCTCTGTCCATATGTTCTATCCCGATTTCTGATTTATGACGACTGGCAACAAACTACAATTGAACACATTAACTTAGTCCTGGCTTGGCCAAGCGCTTACGTATTATCAATGTGCAACTGATTCATAAACAAAAACTATATATCTCTTTTTCAAGAATATAAGATATTATCGTCTCACAATCACTCGTGATAAAATCCATGAAGTGATTCAAATGAGCGCGAGTTTAGTCCACTACTCAAATTTCTATTTCAGATGTACTCATGAACACTACAACAAACTTTTGCTAAGTCTAAACACTTAGACAATCTACAGTCGGATTCATAATAGTCTTACCTCATTACTTACTTCTAAAGTATGTTTGACTATGGATATTTGAATAATCTAATTGTTCGGGAAGTCAAAGCATGCAAAGTGAAACACAAGAATAATCTAATCCAAAATGGTTTCAAAACTTTTGAATATAAATAAAGCATTTATTATTTAATCACCATATTGATTACATATTATTCATTGTATAATGTTTCGACTAATCAACTTAATACTTGAATTAAAAGAATAGCTATGTCATGCTACAAGCACAATCACACTACGTTTACATATGATCCTTACTTTGTGAAATAGACCAATTGAACACATTTCCAATGACGCTCATTTAACAACTCCGAATCCTTATCATAAGTGTAAGAATACCAAATTCTTCCACCATTAGAATGTGTTAAATTCTAAGCTATCATGCAATGATCATTTTGTAATGTCTAGGCACCAAAGTCACAGTGACTTTTCCAATTACAAAACATTCCATCAGAGTATGTTACAAGACCATTCCATAGATACGAAGTCTCACATTCAAAGTACATTCATTTAAACATCCTTCTTGCATAAAAGTTTCTTCACATAGATTCTTGATGTGTGTAAAACCATATAGTTTTAATCCTACTAACTTAAACACAAAGATAAACACATGAAAGGCAATGTACCTATCGATTAACAGTTTAGTTCAGGTAAGTAGGGTATCGAACACAAGGAACGGTAAAACAATTAAAATAAATGCTAATATTATCTAAATAAAACAAGTAATAGAAAGGGGGTTTTCTCTAGTTTTGCAAGACTAGAAACTTAAACAATTAACTAAAACTTAAACTAAGAAACTAAGAGCTAAGCAAATAAAAAACAACTAAATTCAATAATTAAGAGGCTTCTGTTTAGGTTTGAATCATTTATTCCTATGGTTGATTTTATGACAAGTGCAATGGATTAATTGGCATTGGCTACTGATTAGTGTGATTAGGTTCACGTTCGCTATTACTAATCCTTAGAAAACATATCAATTCAAGCAGTGATCAAGTGATTAAACTAATAAATTTCCTAGTTTATTAATTCGGGTTAAGTAAGACTTGTAATAAGCTAATCAAATATGCTAATTTATTTAACTCCTTGTTGATGGTTCATCACACAAACTCACACATTAACTTACCCATTTTCTAGTTAACCGTAGTTTCACGTTCGTTATTCCTAGGCATATAAATATGTGCTCACATAAATCATATGAGATTAGCAATTAAGAGATGTTCATACAACTTAATTACTAATTTATTAACAGAAAATAGTTATTGTTAACATATAAGGTTCTTTAACAAGCTTAACAAAACAATATTACCAAATAAAATTAATCCTAACCATAACATCATACCATAATCATAAAGTCATCTATCCTAAATATAATATAATAGTTTTAGCTCATGATTACAGTAAAAACTAAGATCAAGAACGAAATCAAATAACTCAAACATAGTTTAACTTAAAGAATAAGTAAGAATGGACTTGAATTTGCCTTGATTCTTCTCAAAATTGGATCTAGGGTTGATTCTCTGGCTTCCAGCACCTTAGCAGGTCTTCTAATCGCAACTTTACCCCAAGGGTTTCTCTCTATGCCTGGGTATCGATCTAAAATTCCCTTCATATAGATTTTCACAAAATAGAGGTGAATCGTCAAGTCCAGTGACCTACTCGGCGAGTCCGTCACTTAAAACCCGTGTACGGCAAGTCCGCGTGTCCAAAATCACGAAAGTTCGACGTGACTCGTCGAGTTTATGGCCTACTCATCGAGTCCGTTTTGAATCAGTATTTTCTCAAAACATGAACGTTGTTCAAAATTGTGTCTAGTTTTCAGAACAATTTGAATCTCGTCAATTGGAGTTACGGTTCATGAGATATGCCCAAACAACTGACGAGGGGTCAAGCTGTCCAGCAACATCCTTCTTTCTTCAAAATCCAAAATCCAAGCTTCCAATCACTAGTTCCGCTTCCTTTACCACCCGAGCATGTTATTTTTGCTAGAAAATGAATTTTTAAACTAATTAAGAACCTTTTGTTCATTAAATGAGGCAAAAACAACATAAAGTATTAAGATAATGCATGAAGTTTATAACTAAATATGCCCATATAATTTCTTAATATCCAACTCTCATTATGGAAACATTTTCATATTTTTCATATTACAAATCATTCTTAAAAGAATCCTATCTATTCATAATAATGTCGATATGGTCCATCCATTACTATACTTCCAACTGCCCACAAGCGACCAAGCCTTAGCGAACCTTAGATCGCCCTTGACAGTTGTTTAATTCCTTTAGTCATATCCGGTTCTGGTCCTTTTTCCCTCTTAATTCCCTAGGCATTTGTAAAATCAGAACATGTTAATATTATAACATATGCAATCGATCCTATACCTGAAGCATATGGGATACAATTCATAATAAAGATATGATGCTTTACCAATCTCTCGTTATAATATTTCCATATAAAGAATTTCCTATGTTGAAACATTTCAACATTATATATATATATATATATATATATATATATATATATATATATATATATATATATATATATATATATATATATATATATATCCATGACTAAACTCAATTAATACTTCAATCTAGACTTTTAGATTCGAAATAAAGTATAAGTTCCTCTCCATTAAAACCTATTATAGTGAAACAACTTTTCAACCTCTGCAACTTTGAAAATTAAAACTTTGTTTCCTATAATTAGCATTTCTAACTCGCAACACTCAACATAATAATTATGCCCCCACTAGCATAATAACTACATTCTTACACACATAACACTTATGGTCCCACTAGCTTTAACATGTACTTATAAACCGTAGATCTAACATATTATGAACTGAAATAAGGTTTAAATATTACCTTTGATTGTTATATAGAAATAACAATCAATTCCTTGGCTTCAGAAAGCTTAGTGCCTCAAGTTTTGCACCTCTAATGGAGTCACAAACACCACTAAGCAACTAGATGAAGAAGAAGGAGAAAGGAGGCACCAAAAACGACTAGAAACCCTAAAGGATTCCTTCCACTCATTTTTTGGGGCCTTAGGGGTCTTTATATACTGAGGCTATTAGGGTTTTGAACTTAGGAAACTCTAATTTGACTGCTTAGGCCCTAAGCAGTCCATGGACTCCTTTAATTATATCCCTTGGACGAAGTCCTTATGGGCTTCCCATATAATTCGTCCAACCTATATTATTAGGTGATCCATAGCCCAATTGCAATTATCTTATAATTACAAATCCAGTCCCCTAAGTTTAATTAATCTCTTTTTAGCCACATAATTAATTCTTAATTAATTCTTGACTAATATTAATTAAACTATATGATTTCTCCTTTAATATATTATTCTCATAATATATTAATAAATCATAATTAAACCTTTCTCTCCTTAATTCATCTTACATATTGCTATGGTGAAGGCAACCTAAAAGGACCATGCTCATAATCAGGTCAAGTACATACCAAAATAGTTATGGACTTAGACACTAATCCAACAGTCTCCCACTTGGATAAGTTAATAACTATTTTGCATAAATTCAGAACCTGATCAATAATCGTAGCTTTCAAAAGCCGCTGTCAACTCTGATCTTATCAGATACGCGTGTCCTTTAGATAAGGGATCATATATTCCTCCATTTTAGATATCGTATAGACTGAGACATGGATTTTAATTATTCTCTGTATATTGTTTCCCAACATCCGATTTATGAAGACTGACAACAAACTACAATTGAACACATCAACTTAGTCCCGACTTGGCCATGTGCTTAGGTGTCATCACTAAATCATTGATGGGCCCACAAATATTGCTTTTATCCCACTTTAGGTAAAAGGAATGGATAAACTTTGACTCAAATGCTTGCTTTCTCTTACTCATCAAATCACACAAAACAATCTGTTTTATAACACCAAGTTACTAGTGCGTTTACATATTATCAATGTGCAACCGAATTGTAATTACAACTCACACATCTCGGTTTCAAGAATATACAATATTATCGTCTTACAATCACTCGTGATAAAAACCATGAATTGATTCAAGTGAGTGTGGGTTTAATCCAATACTCTAATCTTATCAAAGCACTCATGAACTCTGCAGCAAACTTGTGCTATGTCTAAACACTCTAGACAATCTACAGACAAATTCATGACAGTCTTGCTTCATACTTACTTCCAATGTATGACCGACTGTGGAGGTTCGAATAACCCAGTTATTCTGGAAGTCAAAACATGCAAAGTGAAACACAACAATGATACTTAGTCCTATATGGCCTCAAAACTTTTTAGGGTAAATAAAACACCTTTTTATCTAAACACCATATTGATTACTCATTATTGATTGTTTAGTGTTTCATATAATCAACTTGACCCTTGAATTTCAACAATAGTTTTCCCATGCACCAGGCTTGCACACTATGTTTCCTATGGTCCATGCTTTGTGAAATAGATCAATTGAAAACTTTTCCAATGATGCTCATTTCATAATTCCTAATCCTCATTATTAGTGTAAGAATACAAAATTCTTGCCAATATCAGAATACGTTAGATTCTAACATTTTATGCAACGATCCTTTCGTAATGTCATAGCACGAAGTCACCAATACTTGGCTAATGAAATTACAAGGTTCACTATCAAAAATTGTTACAAAACAATACTATAGATGTGATGTCTCTCACTCAAAGTACATTCCTTTGAACATCCTTTTTGCATAAAATTTTCTAATCTATATATAAATTCTTAATTTCCAACTTCCAAATATGGAAACATTCCATATTTTCCATATGACAATAGAATCTTATCTATTCATAAAAATGTCGATATAATTCATCCAATACTATACTTCCAACTACTCACAAGCGACCAATCCTTAGCGAATTTTGGATCGTTCTTTGATAGTTGTTTATTTATTTTAGTCAAAACCGTTTCTAGTCCCTTTTCCCTCTTAATGTGCTAGGCATTTGGAAAATTTTAGAATGGTCAAATATTATAGTATATGCAATCGATCCTATACCCGATGCATAATGTCTCACATAAAGACGTGATACTTTATCATCCTTCTGCCATAATATTTTATGTGCTATGTTCTCACAATTAGAACTATGAAGATGGATGTCGTAATCATAATCGAATTTTGAGAATGCACTATGTATCCTTGACTAAATTTATTAATATTTCTCGATCTAAGCTTTAGATTTTTTGAAATGAAGTATAATATTCTCTCCCTTAATTATAGCAAAACAACTTTTCAACCCTTGCAACTTAGCAAATTGAATCTTTGTTTTTCTATAATTAATATTGCTAACTTGGAATACTTAAAATAATAATCATGCTCCCATTAACACAATTATTATTTCCTTATTAGCATAACACCTATGCTCCCACTAGATTTGACATGTATTCAGGAAAACAATTGAACTTCCAGAAGATAATGTTTATTGAATTCCTTAAGTTTATATTTCTAATACCTGATGCTTTGATAAACCTTTATCTAAGCTTCTTAAACTCACACACCTTGTCTTAGAAAGCTCACATGTGTGTCTAAACAAATTCAGAACTTATGTTACTAAGTCCCAAATGTTCAAACTAATTGCCAAATCTCACAATTCGAACTATGAAGAGGGATGCCGTAATCATAATCGAAATTAAGAATACAATTTACACAACTGCTATCTCCTTAATATCTCTATTAGTGAAAGCATTTCCTCACAATCATTTTTATGAAGGAGGAAAACCTTATGTCACTTACATTTTATAGTGTATGTGTTCCTATCCATATGAATTTTGCTAAAACCAAGGTTTGCGACAAATTCAAGCTCATATGAATTGAACTTGTTCAATTTTGATTCCTTGCCTCATGGTAGCATGAGTTCCCACCATGTCTTCCAAGAAACTCACCCTTACATATCAATTTACTTTCCATTGATCAAGGTGCATTGTCTTTATGCATTCAAATGAGAACTCATAAAACTTATATGCATAATTAAGTCAACTGGAATGGCACAGAAATAAGAGTATGCCGGGTTATAAACCTCAAGTCACGTGCTAATGATGATCAACTAGGTTTAATCTTAATTTGTTCCTGAACCTTTTCAAGACCATTAAGAAATTCCCACTGACCTCTTAACATATAAGATTCTATTGTCAAGAAACATTCCTTGACAAAACTAATATTCAAGGGTTAGTGTAGTTCATATCAAGACAAAACACTTTACATAATTGGTTCTAGTTGGTCTTTGTCTTATCCAAGACATCACAACTTACCAATTTCAAATTTACAATAATAATAAACTTTCAAACTCCACATTTGATAAGTGTTATAAACCTACTAAAAACATGTCACTCAATTCACAATCTTGGAGTATAAATTTAAGACTCGATATTGGAACGAAGTATGATTGACTTCTTGATTTAACCATTTCCACAATTCTTGATTCCTCTTCTTAGACATACAAATGCACTAAGACTCACTTAGAGTATCAATCGTGATATGGTTCTCAATCATTAAGATGATCATAAAACATAATAAAAGGTACTCTCCTTTCTTCTTAGAATAGAGAAACTTTTATCATTCTGCATACTTGATTCTTCTTATTCGTTCTACTATTCATTGAAACTCTTCCAATCAACTCAGAATTACACTTATTATTATAAGTATAATCATATTTACTAAACTTCAGTAAATCATGACGAATATCTTTATCATTCTTGTGGTGAACTTGATCAATGCACAACCAAGTCTACTTGATCTCCTAGTCCTTCACTTGACACTTTGTCAAAGAATTAGTCTAATTTCCAAATATGAAAGTTTTTCATTCATCATACAATACATGTTGCATGATTCCAAGTTTTTGTCCAATTGAAACTTGGGCGATGAGAATCTTTCCTTATTTGGTAAATTCTCGACATTTCCACAAATAGCAAAAACAAGAATCATATCCAAATCAACATTGCTAAAATACAAACATCCCTTTTCACACATGCCATTGCAAGGATAAATAAATAAGATAAAACTTAAAATTTATTTTATTGCGGAAAAACTTGTCCTTACAATGCAATTCAACTGAAAACTATGCTATTACACATTCCTAAGCAATTTATTCTAACTCTAAAGTAGCAACTCAAAAATCTGATCTTTGAATCTATGCGATTGAAATCCATTTCTTCATGATCAGATTTAGTACACTTCTTTCTTAAGCTTCCTTTCTTTTCTTCGATCCTGCAAAACATCAAAATGTAGTATTATCACATCATGTATTATGAATCTAGAATACGAACTTAAAAGGAGCTAGATACTGGATTTTACCTAAAGTAGAGCCATACGTCTTGACTCTCCCATCTCTTAGATTTTTCAGGTAAATAGGTCACCTTCCCTTCCAATGCCCATTCTCTTTGCAATAAAAGCTAATTGATCCTTTTGGAACAACACACGACACTACTTCAAACCTTCCCGTTCTCTTATGGTCAAACATTTTGATCATGGCATGCCTTTCGTTGCCATTACCTATTTCCATGGAGTTTTGGAAGGCAGATTTACCAATCAACTTTGCTTCTCCAGTGCGCCAAATCATTGCTGATTCAACAACAATAAGCAAATAGGTGAGATCGAAGAGGGACATGTCATGCTCCATCATATAATACTCTCTAACAAACTTACTATATGATTCAGGAAGTGACTTTAGAACCCAGTCTACAACCTGCTCCTTGGGGATGACAGCACCCAACATATCCAACCGGTCAATGTGTGACTTCATCTCTAAGACGTGTGCACACACAAACTTTCCATCTTCGTGCTTACTTGCCAATAAGGCTTGAGTGAGCTTGAACTTTTCAAGCCTTTGAACTTGTGTGTTAGGGAGAACAATAGGAGGAGGTGGAGGAAGTGAAGCATGACCTCGAGTACCTCGATCGTATCACGGAATGTCATCTTCATTTGGAAAGCTTGTTCGATGGAATTTGGGAAGACCATTTTAAGATTCAAACATCTACAAAACCGAGAGAAAATTCAAGATAATTGATAAGTATCCTTGATGTAACACCCAAATGAAACATCAAGGCTAGGATCCAACACAATACTCTACAACCTAGAAGGGGGATGTTGTAATCTAGTTGCAAAATATTTGAAGGTAGGTAAATGACAATTTACCAATTTCCACCATGAAAAACAAAAATGAAGTTTAAGTTTTAAATGAATTGAAACTCCTAGATCTTTTGAGATTCATTGAACTTTTCAATGGCATGTTTAACCTCGATTATGCCCTTCAAGTTTGTGAATGGGATGCTGAGGATCACAAACAAGGTGTGAATAACCATACGAATCTACGTGGTGCACTTAATGCTACTATCACCTAATCAATGTGCCGGTTAGCCACACACGCTCCGTTGATCTTCGATAAACATCGAGTCCTTTCGCCACCAATGCCAAACCCAAATTAGTGTGTCGGTTAACCACACACGCTCCACTAATGTCTCGGGAAGGGTACAAAGTGTCATTCCATGGATTAGCATACAATTTCACATTTTGCCTAATTAACTATGATTTGGGAATTTGAAAAACATTTAGTTACTTTGTACTTCATTATACTTATAATGGAAGGTTTTGTCCTATCCTACCGGTTCGGCTAACAACCCTCCACTTTTTTTCTTTGAATTTACCACCTTCTTTGTCCTATCCTATACTATGGAGCTCTTTGGAATTATTCACTTCTTTGATAATTTGATCTTGATTTCTTTGAATTTACCACCTTCTTTGATTTTTGGTATCTTCACTTTTTTTCTGTAGAATTTTGATCTTTTGATCTTTACTTTGATTGCTCCAAAATTCTTCAAAATTTTCTTGTAATTCTCTCTCTTTTTTTTCACATGTAACTCACTTTTTTTCACTCAAAACCTACATGCTTAAGCAGGGGTGCTCAACTTCAACCTTTATTGGTTCAAGATAAAAATTTCCTGGATACATTTCTGGTACACGATGCTAAACAAATTGCATCACTCAAACTAAGTGAGGTTGTATTTTTGTCCCATGATTTCACTAGAATAAGGGAGGCCACAAATGCATTATAACGTATAAGCTTAACTAAAAATTTGAGTCTTCAAAGAATCATCGAACATAATACTAGCATGAACCTAAATTGCTTTTACCAACATTTCTAGTTTATCCCTAGAAATTTTTATGTAAAATTTTCTAAATTTTCAAAATTTAACTAAAATTTTAACTAATGTAACCACCCCTATCCCACACTTAATTTATGCAATGTCCCCATTGCATATTGCGCATGATAAAAAAACATAAAATTAAAGAGAGAATTGGAACAAACTCCCCTGGGATAGTAGTCACGAGGTTGATATTCTTCATGTAAAGCTCCAACTTTAGCTGACTTTGGCATGGGAACAACGCATCCATGCCTTGGGCGTCAAATCTCGTGTGGTTGACAAATCTAAATATGTGGGAAAAAGCATCTTGGAATCGCCTAGAAATGGTCTTAAAAAATATAGCCAATTGCCACCTTGAATTGAATCAAATCGTCGACTCAAAGATAAAAGAATGAGAAACTCGTCGAGTTTTATGTGGAGACTCGTCGAGTTGAATCGTCATATAGGCATAAATCGTGAATTTTCACTGGAACTCGTCGAGTTATGAAGTTAGTCCTTAATAAGACACCCAAATGTAATATTAATGCTAGCATCCAACACAATATTCTATAACTTAGAAGAGGGATGCCATAATCCAAGCTATAAAATATTTGAAGGTAGGTGAATGAAGATTCACTAATTTCTACCATGAAAAACGAAATAAATTATTACGTTTTAATTAGTTTTTTTGAAACTCCTAGATTCTTTTGAGATTCATTGAACTTTTCAATGTCATGTTTGAATCTTGAGTGTTCCCTTTAAGTTTTGTGACTGGGATGCCGAGGATCACAAAACAAGGTGTGAAGTAACCATGCAAATTACTTGGTACTCTTAATGTTTATCACCTAACCGATGTGATGGTTAACCACATGCGCTCCACTGATCTATGATAAACCTTAAGCCACCCTTTGCCTACCTTGTTAAGTCCAGGTTACTGTACCGTGTAACCACACACGCTCCACTAACGGATTAAGCAAAGTGCAAAGTGTAATTTCATGGGTTAGCACTATATTCACATTTTCCTAAAGTAACTAAGATTGAGAATTTATTAAAACATTTAGTTAATTTACAATCATCATACTTTTAATGAGGATTAAATTCATTGTCCTACCCGTTCGGCTAACGACCCTCCACAAGTCAAGGATGTGGTGAGTGAGAGTGGACATGTTTTGTGAATGAGGTCTACTAATGGTAAAACGAATTGTTCTTTTATATATATATATATATATATATATATATATATATATATATATATATATATATATATATATATATATATATATATATATATATAACTTATAATATTATAAAGTATAAGGGTTGAATTTCAACTATTAATATTCTAGGGGTTAGAACTTAAAGTTCTCTAAAGTGACTTTGCATGTTCCAAAACTTGAGGACATGTTTTGTAACTTTCAAAACTTTTCAACTTCATAACTTATGAGTTAATGGTTTATTAAAATGAAAGACTTTTCATTTTTTGTAACCTATGTTTTTATTAATGGATTTTAAAAGAAAGACTTTTGGTAATCCATAACTTGAGAACAAATTATGGATTCCATTAAAACGCATCAAGATCAAGAATTAAACTAACAAACTATTTTCAAATAATTCCTATGATCTTCTAAACCGATAAGTTCATGAACATTCATATCAACAATTTCAAGAATCATAAATAACACATACAAAACTTGAAATTTTGATAATAGTCATTGTAATTGGATTAGCATAACCATTACACCATCTAAAGTAAGTTTTATAAGACCAAAACAGTTTAGGGTAATGTTTCTAGTCCATTTCCAGCAGCAAAACTCGAAAACCTGCATTCATGGCCTCCTACTCGTCGAGTGCAAGATCATACTCGATGAGTAGGATGAATTAACACATGGACTCATCGAGTCCCCTCATGGACTTGGCGAGTTCACTCAACAGATTGCAGTTTTTTGAGTTTTTTCATCAAGTTTGCATCAAGTATCAAGAAAACAAGCCTAGGCTCTGATACCACTGATGGGATTTGAGCATTCTAACACTCCTAAGGTGCACATGCAACCCTAGAAATCTTGGATCTATGTTTTACTAAGATACATGAAAATTTGATTTTCCAAGGTTCTTTACCTAACTAGCATGACATGGGGAACTTTGAAACATAATAGCTAGTAGAAGAACATACATTTTTGTTTCTTGGATTCCTTGAGAACCTTGTGAGCCTAACACCTCAAGTGTAATGCCTAAAATGTCTCATACAACACCACAACCCTTGGAATAACTTTGAGAGAAGTTTACTAACATTCAAAATCGGCTAGCCCTCTTGTTCTTTTCTTAGTGGCCTATTTTGCTAGCCATGGAGCTTCTTATATAGTGTGCCACATGTAGGGTTACTTCATGTAAACCCTAATGTGCATGATTTTTCATATTCCATGATCCGTGGGTTATAACCTCCATGGAATATCCATGGAGCACCTTATAGGTTTTATCCCACTACATTAAACCATGGATCATTAGCCCACTATACAAGAATGGATGATTTACACAATCAACCCCATATATTTATTTAGTCTCCTTTTGATCACTTAATTAATACCAAATTAATTCTTGGTCAATACTAATTAAATATTATTATTAATATATTAGAACTTATAATATATTAATAAACCTTAAGTGTCCTTTCTCTCATTTAGTCTATCCAAGTGTTGGAATGCCATGCAACCCAAATGGACCATGCCAACCGGGTAAAGTACATTCCAGAAATAGTTATGAACCTAGACACCTAATCCAACAACATTTACACATTCATCTCTGTAATTAACATTTTACATCATTAAAATCATCAAGGAAGGTGATCATTATCACCTCTCAAGGTTTTGCACTAGAGATCCTAGCAAGGATCAAAGGTTTTTCTTGTAAACCATTATATCACATTGTCTACCATTTCAGATTTGTTTTACCTCAAACATCATAGACTCTCATACAAATTGGTTGATTGTTGATTGTTCATCTTTTGATCAAAACAACTATGTAGCATACACTAAGTAAATAGTAAGGATAGATTCAATCTCACAAGAAAAAAAAATCATAGGCTAAGGAATCACAAATCAAGCAACTTTACCACACTATTCCTAAAAGATTCTTTAGCTTATCACTAACTAGGATGCAATTCTATCAGCTCATAGTATAGATGTATCTGCAATGCACCACTCATAATATAAATTACAGAATTTTGGGAAACTACTGCTCGAGCGCTGGTAGATTATACACAATGCTTCTCTGGTTTTTACCCCTATAGAAATCTTCATTCCTTGTTAAGTTCTTCAAAATTTTCAGATCCTTATTTTGATTTTGGAATCACCCAAAGGTTCATCCAAATCCCTCAAACTAGGGCTCTGATACTAAATTGTAACACCTTAAAATTTAGACCAAATTTTCACTAAAATAAGAGTTTCAGAACCCAGTTATCAATTACATAATTATCCCAAATTTGTAGTTCACCAAAATCAGAGTTTCAGAACCAAGTTATCAATTACATAATAATCCCAAAACAACCAGTATCATAAATATCAAAGTTCATAAACATGTCCCAGTAGTAAATCTCCCAGCACATGTGTACAATTAGACCTTTGCCTTCCCGCGGTCCTCGGAAGTTGCTGCCACATATAAATCAACAACTGTAAGCACGAAGCTTAGTGAGTTCCCCAAGATACTACATATAACATATCACACGTAAAAGCTATGGGTTATTAACAACCCTGATGACTATCAGCAATCCCAATGAGCTAACATCACACCCGATGGATTATCAACAACCCTGGTTGGCTATCAGCAGCCTCAGTTACATATTAGTAACATAACATAACCATAACAGCTAGACCCAACTGGTCATCATAAATACAAATATCCTAGCATACAAGTAAGAGTAAGTGTGGAGACTCACCTGATACTGACGATACAAAAACCTAGCACCTGAAATGCCGTATCTAGACTCTGCCTAGTCAACAAAATAATTAATGCTAATTAATAATTAAGCTCCAAAAGCTCACTTGCAAGTCCAAATCCCTTGGCTAAGCATACTAAGGGCAAAAGAACCTTTTTCCCTTATCATGATCCAAAAACCCTAAATCTTAACCAAGGGTCAAAGTCAACAAAAGTCAACGGGGCCAGTGAACTCAATCTTGAACCCCTGTTTAGCTTTCTCTTTAGCCTATGAGGTTTGATGACAGACCGTGGTAACTTCAGAAGCTGAAGAGGAGATGACCTTAGAAGATTCTATTAGAAGTAGGAAAGCCTGAGCACAGCTCACGATATAAAGGAGAGTCTCTCTAGATTCCTGACACCGAAGGAGTGCTTTCAGATTGCAAAACTGTGCTTTGAGTTCTGCACTCAACTACTAGTCTAGTCTAGTAGTCGTCTTTTTCTATTAGTTGCGATGCAAACAGGCCCATAATGACCGGCGAGTCGGAACATGTATGAATATAACCACGCGGAGCGCCGTACCGGCCTATCGAACGAAGCGAAGAAAGAGATCATTGAGCCTATTTAGCTGAGCGGAACCCTTTTCAAATAATATATATATATATATATATATATATATATATATATATATATATATATATATATATATATATATATATATATATAAAATAATAAGCTAAGGGGGCTGGGAATCGCAAGAATGCTCAACGAATTCACTGAGCGTACCAATCTTTATAATGGGCGTACTCCGAAGCCAACTTTCATTGAGGAAGGATCAAGGTACACTGCGTGTAGCCACAAGTATGCTTAACGTACTTCATCTGCCTCTACTTCCACCAAGTTAGTGTCGTAATCCTTTAAGACAACTAACCCAACCACAAATCTGACTAATCTAAGATGTCTTAATCCATAAAGTCGCTGGCTTTATGCCTTTGCATGGCTAGGAAAGACCCAATGCAACAATATTTAGCTTCTAATGCACTCTAAGCTACTTTACTCATGCATGAACCAAAGGGAATGATCAAGGAACCATTTTTATGAATCTAAAGGTCCTAAAATGCATGAAAGGACAATTACAATTCCCTGGAGTGCTCCAAACTCATAAAGGTGCAATCTTGTGGACAAAAGTTCATAGAACTTCAACCATGAAGATCATAGAAAGGCTTGCCAATGTATAAATTTTATACTTGAAAATGATTCTTAAAGAGGAGAGGTTTCTAGTTCTACAAGCTTGCTAGCACCCACTCCTTCCACTCAAGCTTCATTCTTCCAATACAAGCACTAAGAAGACTTAAAAACTTGCAAAAGCTCTCACAAGCAACATAACTCGGGATTAGGGTTATAGAGAGGGTTTGGAGGCTGATAAGGATGCTCAAAATGAAAACATAAAGTTCTTTAAATAGGGGAAACCCTTAGAATTAGGGTTTAACATTTGGGGTGGTACGTCCAATGTACCACACGTACGCACAACATACTAGTTGGCCATCCATGATCATGTGCACTGCATGAGTACGCGGCGTACTCATACGTATACCCTACATATGACCAATTATAATAGCCTTTTTCTTTAAGTGACCAAATGTGCCACTTTGGATAAAGATTCAAGAGATAATTAAATATACCTGATTTTGGGATGTTACACCTTAATCGGGGATATGAGCATTTCCTCGCTCAATAAGGTGATTCTCTAACCCAAACCTTTAACAGATTTAACTCTTTGGTAAATGATATGCGCAGGTTGGAAATTGTCAAGCATTCTTTTCAGTTGGTTCTGAAGTTTCTTGATTCCCTTGGAAAAAGCTGGAAACATCACGTTGATGTTCTTAAAAATTATGAGAAAATTAATCTCATGGATCTCAACTTGCTATTTTGAAATATGAGAAATTACAATGAGACCAAACCTCTTCATAAAGAAATCATGAGAGACTCAAGCAAAAAAATTATATAGCTTTGGTTTCTCTAAAGAAATCAATGAAGCTTATAAATGACTCAGGTAACTCGGATCAGGGTGAAGCGAGTAGTGAAGAAATTTCTGATGAGCTTATTGCCAGTACTGCACTTATCATCAAACGTTATGAAGAAAGCAAATCAAATGGAGTCCGAAGAGCTCAGCTTAGGGGAGGCAATTCAGCAAGGAGATCCACTTCAGAGAAGAGAAACTCAGGTAACTGTTTTAACTACGGAAGGCCTGACCATTTTGCCAAGGACTACAAAAGATAAGAAAGAAGCTCAAAGCCCAAAGAATCATGAAGTCTTGTACAAGAAGCTGTTGGCCCACATAAAGAAGGAGAACATCTCTTTGCCAAAACCTTTCATTGTAAAACAAGAGAATTGTGAAGAGTAGGTGGAATATAAGGAAACAAATGAAGATGAGGGGCTAAATGATAAGGGTCTTATTGCTCTTATCAGTGACTCCCTTGGTGGTGATCTTAACATCTGTGATGCTGATATCACTCAAGCTGTCCAAGAATTAAGTCAGAAACCATAGCATACTTGGTACCTTGATAGTGGATTCTCTAGAAACATGTGTAACATACACGTTTTAAAATCGTGTTTTGTAACGAATAAAACTCTGAAATATTATGTAAAATTGAGTGTTGAGTTCTAACAGATGGTTTTTACTAGAAATGAAGTAAAAACTATGTTTAGAATCACTCAGAAAATAGATTCCAATTAAAAGCCAAATAGTGAAATTTAGCGAAAATATGAAATTTTAAATAAGTAAAATTTTATTATTTGATGATGTAGAGAATCTCGTTAGAAATTTGTAGGCGAAAACCTCGTTAAAATCCGAGTTATAACGAAGAAGTTATGACCAACCGAAGATCCGCAACAAAACCCGCACGGCGCCGAATGACGTAAAAAGTGAGTTTTTGATAAAATACTTTTTAGCCTTATTAATATAAATGAAAGTCGTAGTATTTGTTAAACCAAGAAATTCGATAAAAAGAACGCCAAAATCTGACTTTGTATGAGGAAGTTATGATTTTTCGAAGTTTCAACTTAGCAGTAGACAGCTAAAAACTCGAATTTTAGAGCGAGCGATATTTTACCGATACATCCTAAACGAGAATCGAAGGTCTCATCATATGTAGTACAACGGTAAAAAGTCTGACGAAAACGGATGTCGGATGAAGAAGTTATGAATTTTTTACGGATTTTCCTGTCCCGGTCTGTTAAAAATAATAATATTAAAATTAAAGTCAAAATTAGCTAACAATGTCTAAACGAAAGTTGTAGAGCGTAATTCTAGCTACGCGTGCATATAAAGAACGTTAAAAACGGAGCTCGTATGCAAAAGTTATGGATTTTAGAAGTTCGGGCACGAAAATCGGAAATATTCGCATGAATAGTAACCGGCCACGTCACCTCGCACGAAGTAGGTGCATCACCGGAGACGTGGCCCGGACCGAACGACCTCATTGCATTCTTCCGGAAGTTCGACGCGTGCCGCTCTGCTATTCGACTGAAGTGTGAGCCTATCGAATTCCGACGCGCCTCGCCCTCGTGTCCGAGCCTCACCCCTCCACGTCCCTCGCCTTCGCCACCGATGCTCGCACGAAGAAACCACGTCCGAGCCACCGAGCTGCTTCCGGACCGAACTTCACAGGTGCGACGTGGACTCCTCCCAGCCGTAGACTTCCGAACCTCGGCCCTATATAAAGAGGACCTGCGAACTTTGCCGACTAACTTTGAAAATTTGACACTTTTAGCCCCTCTTTCCATATTTTCTTCATATTAAATTTCCTCAAAGCCCCGAAATCAATTTTAGCACCCGAAACATGTCCCAAGACCCCCGAGAAGCCCGGGAAATTTTATCTTTTCGGTTTTGAAGCCCTAGCTTCGCAGAGCCCGGTTTTCAAACAAACTCCCGGTTTTCAACATAAAAAGGCATATTTAAAGCCGAAGTGCTGTCCAAATTACTATTTTAACCCCCGGTTAACTTATGGTGAGTTCAATATATAAGAACAATTGTATGTTATATGTTATATGTTCTATGTGCTTTTCAGTATTATCATTCTGAGTTATTTTCTCGTGTTATTCGCTATGTTTATAGCAATTGTAATACCTTTGACCATGTGATCAGTGAAAGGACTTAGATTCACATTGGTACTGGTACGTAGCCTCTGGCCATGTAGACCATGTCTCCGTAAGAGAATGACTTCTATTCCATGGCATTGGCAAATGGTTAGACAGGACTATAAGCCTGAAATCTAACAAGATGTTAATCAGAAATTGCATGTCTTCTATGCCAATTGGGCCAAAGCTTTATTGATGTATATCAATAATTGAAAAGAATATCTTTGAATAATGTCTTTGATTGATATGAACGCTTGTCACATGATCTCACATACTTCTTGTTGTTTCTCTTTGCTTTTGCCACATTGAAGTATATATATATGGCATAACATTATATTGTATATTTTTTTGAACTCACTAAGCGTCACCGCTTACCCTATCAATGTTTAACAATTGCAGGTGATAAATAAATAGTATGTTTACATACTATTGAAAGATGTAGAATAGTTTGTAATAGTACTTTTGTACTACTTTTTATGTTTGTATAAATTACAATATCCTGGGTAGTTATGTAATATATATATATATATATATATATATATATATAACACTTTGTCATAGAAGGTTTGTATCCAATAGTTTGTAAATACTTTATATCAATGCAAAATATTGCTTTTATGAATATGCAAATAGCATGTTTTGGAGTAATGATAATGTGAAATATGAAAGTTTGGGTCTTTCAAAAATACGAAAGTTGGGGCCTTTCAACATGACTGGTCTTAAATCCCTCTAAACATGTTGTATGGAGAAAGATGGTCTGATGGTGGGTTTTGGTAACAATAATGAAGAAGCTATCACTGGCATTGGAACATTTTATTGCATGGCGTTCAAGCTGAAGAATGTGTTCTATGTCAAGGGTCTAAAAGGCAATCTTATCTTTATCACTCAACTTTGTGATGCTGCTTACAAGGTTCTCTTTTATTGCACTCTTATTTATAGTCTGAATTCCTGATGGACTCGCCGATTTGCCTCACTGACTCGCCAATTCAGTGCCACTTGTCAGCTTTCTGGTGGCAAAACGTGTGTGGCCTAAATTGTGCCACATCACCCCTTTTGCAGCAGCACCCTGCCGACTTCTAAACCCTGTAACTTTCTCATACGAGCTTTGTGTTTGACGGTCTTTATATCCACGCATATTTAAAAACAAGATCTACAACTTTCATTTTGACTCTGTCGGCTAATTCTCAACCGATCTTAAATTTAACAGTAGGAGGAGATTAGACTGTTAAATGTCCGCGTAAAATTCATAACTTCTACATACAGACTCTGTTTTCATCTGTATTTTTATCGTTAATTTCATATTACTGAGATCTTCAACTCTCATTTAGGTCGCCTAGGCCAAAAACCGCTCGAACTAAAATTCGAGTTTTGGGTCGTGCTCTGCTATGCCAAATCTTATAAAATTCATAACCTCCTCATACAAAGTTAGATTTGAGTGTTCTTTTTATAGACACTCTCGGTTTAATGTATACTAAAAATTTTTGTTTTGATCACTAGGGCTAAAAAGTCCTTTATCAAAAATTAACTATTTACGTCTCGCGGTGCTATTCCGGTTTTGCCGAAAAACTTCGACGCACCATAACTTCTTCGTTATAACTCGGATATTGACTTTCTTTATATGTATGGAACCCTTGAGACACATTATAGAACTTGGTTAAGATTATTTATTCTCAATACTCTTTTGTCGAAAAGTCGTTTTCGACCCCTATTATCTCTAAATTGACTAGTCTGGATCTAAGGGTGTTACAATTATCTCCTCCTTAGGATGATTACATCCCAGAATCATCAACGAAACAGGGCTCATATGATGACTCCATCCGTTATCTCTTCATCCTAAGTAATAACCGTAATTTTTATGTTTCTTCAAAAGAGTATCTAACTCTAAGACTTCTTGACTGTAGGCGGTGCCCAATCTTGGACCCGCTCTCTATCTCATGTTAGAATTCCAATCATGATCTTCATGTCACGATATCGATCTTTATTAGAGACTAATTCTTTAACAAACTTGAGATAAGTTTCTTCCTTCTATTATCATAATAGGCTGATGAGTCATGTTCTAATGACCTCTCATCCTATGATGCATTACTTGGAATCAGGTCTTTTAGAGTTAAATTCTAGAACAAACTATACCTTCCTTCATGTTCTAATCACATCTTAAAAGGTAGCATTTCTAGCTACAAGCAACTATCATGATACCTCTACCGATCGCTTTGATTATCTATTATTTCAATCTTCCGGCTTAAGTTAGATGCTACATCAAACTTGGCTCTCTGACCCACGTAACATACTCATCGTGGTCGAAATCAATTCGATATGACCACTAGGTTCGGAATACCAATCATCTTCTTAGTCATTACCGAAACGATGGTAACGATACACTTGAATAAAATGGTATCAATTACTAGCTTCTTGGTAACCTTATGACTTTCCCTGATCCAAGTGTGAGTCTTGTGCTTCCGGTAGTATAGGCCTCTACTACCATTCAAACCTACTCATACTCATCCCAAGTATTGTCTCGTAGTTTTCCAAATCACCATACAAGAAAATCACATAGCAACTTAACACACCAGATAACAAAAAAACGGTTTTATATTATTCCTTGAAATGATTACATAGGTGTTCAAGTTCACCCTAAACTATGCCTCTAATAGGTTACACCATGCGATACTATCCTCACGGCTATTGCATAACCTGATGAAATCCTCATCCTCGATTCCTCGTGTTGTTTTCTGCTTCATCGAGAATCATGTGGAACGCCCTTGGCCTTGGTGGTGGGTTAGGCCTTGCTGCTTCATTCCTCTTTGGGCAATTCTTTGAAAGATGCCCCCCCTTCTTTACATTCATAACACACACCCTCTTGTTGGGTGTACACTCATTGGCAGAATGCCCAGACTTTCCACACTTGAAACATGTCACCTCATCGCCACATTTTCCAAAGTGTTTCTTCTTGCATTTATTACACCATCTTGCTTCACCTTCTTATCCTCCAAACTTTGGGAATTTTCTCTCCTTGTTGGACCTTGAAGAACCTTCATGCTTCCTTTTCTCTCCAACTTCAGCTCTCTCCAGACCCTTCTCTGTTATCTGGGTCTCCACATTCTTAGCAGCCCAGATGGTGACTTTCAGAGTGGTTGCTTGCTTGACCATTGGACCAAAGTCTGTTGGTAATCCGTGGGCAAACTTGTTGACCTTGGAGAGCTCAGCTGGAACTAGATAAGGAACGAGCTTCATCTTCTCCGTAAAACTTGCAGCATACTCGATGACACTCATCCTCCCCTTCTTCAGATTCTGGAATTCATTGTTGATCTCCAGAAGATCCTGCTCAGAGCAGTAGTGCATCTTTAATTACACTAGGAAATATTCACAACTCATCATGCTTGCTTCTCCCTTGGGCATCGTGTTAGCTAGTAGCTTCCACCAGTTTAGTAATCCAGACTTTAACAGAGGGACCACAAGGGCGGTCTTCTGTTTGTTGCTACACTCGCAACTCTCAAACACTGTCTTCATCTCGGAGATCCAGTCCATAACTTCCACCAGTGGTGGGCTTCTAGAAATATTCGGAGGTTTGGATGCCATGAAATCCCTATACTTGCATCCACGCCCATCATTTCCTCCATCCTGATTGTTTCGTCTAACTATCAGTGGGTTGGCTTGACCAATCGTCCAACTGTAGTTCCCTCTTTCTGACTGCCCATCATTCAGCCCGGGCTGTTCAATAGGCATCGTAAGTTCCTCTCGATTTTGTTGAAGTAAACACCTTGTTTCCTCCGTTTGACAATCCAACATCATTTGGATCATCGCTTGTACCCCGGCCAGTGTGATTGGCTCAAGTGCAGTTACTACAACATATATTTGTTCAATCACAGAGGGTTGTTGATTCCTATTTCCATTTGTGTTCCCGACACCACTTCGGATTCTTGCCATTTCGATCTATACACCAAATCAGACGGTCGGTGTGTAATGATAAGAATTAAGATAGGAAAGATTTTATCTATGATTGACGTATAAATCCCCTTATCTCTCCGAAAAGTTATATGCCACTTCTAATACCATAATTAAACGTTTAGAAACCTGAACACATAAAGTTTCCAGATCCGGTCGGCAATAGACCATAGATCCGATCATATAATGCATATCATAAATCATTTAGCACATAAAAGTATGTTAGATATTTTTCTCTAAATAAGCTAGCGCTTGTGTCTATTCATGTGTATTACCTAAGACACACTCCTCACAATCATTTCTTAGCATTCTAAGTTTAAGTCTAGTAATAAATCCATATTCCTAGTTCGCTTAAACTAATGCTCTGATACCAACTATGACATCCCCATTTTCACGACAAGAAAATACCGATTTTATTTATGCTTTATAAAAATCAGAGTACCTCTTTTAATAAAAATGTTGCAGAATTTGTTCCCATTAAAACATGATAAATACGTTATCAAGGCATTTCCGAAGAAAAGTATTTTTATTCATTTTAAAAAATTTGGGATGTCATTGTCAATACAGAAACATAAGCATAAATAGAACTTACATTCATTATCATTAGTGATTTATATCCCAGTGTAATGTGACTTCATATCAACACCTGTGATATAAATAAACTGAGTGGGTCAGGTATGGAAACATGGTGAGTACATAGGGTTTTCAACCAACAATAATATAATTATTATGTTTAATCTTCAAACAATTAATCAACCCAATTACCCATCCCAATTATCTTCTTTACACTTAAGGATCTACCGTAAGAATCAGCTACTCCTCGTTCATTTATTCCTAAGGATTATCCTAAGGAATAGGTATGAAGTCCATGGTTACCAAGGTTTATAGATTACAACTAGTGAACACGTAGTCCAAAACATCTAGTAAACACTTAGTTCACAAATATCTAGTGAACACACTTAGTTAAAAAATGCCTAGTGAACACACTCAGTTCAAAATATCTAGTGAACACACTCAGTTCAAAATACCTAGTGAACACACACTTAGTTCAAAAATATCTAGTGACCACACTCATTTCAAAAATACATAGTGAACACACTCAGTTCAAAATACCTAATGAGTACCTAGTTCAAAAACACCTACAAGTTACGAGCCTGCTAGCGTTCTACTGGACTGTCTAGTATCGTCTGTGGTCGTCATCTATACTCTACTAGATGACTGGATCACTGTCAACATTGATGTCTTTCATCGTGTTATCACACAACAACTATTTCATCTACCCATGTTTTACCCAACACATTTTGTAGATATAAAATACATATACAGTTTAAATCATTTAAAACATGTATAAAAATCTTTCATCCAGCATAGAGAGCAAGTATTCAGACAATATGCACATATAACATGTAATTTATATTAAAATACTTCATATCTATGTGTAAGATAAAAGGAACTATGCACTCACCTGAGAAGGTGGTGACTCGGCACTCGAACAACACTTCATTACTCTCAACACAATTTTCCTCGGACAAAACCTAGTATCATTACCATTAGAGTTTAGTCGAATATTCACCGAGACTAATTAATAGTCTGGCTATTATTACTATTATATAAGCATTAAACAATAATTATCTAACCCATAATAATACCCCAAGTACTTATTATAAGTTTCTAATAACGTTACTATACTTATATAAAAGCTATATTAAAAATAGCATAGGCGTAACTCACTTACAACAGGTTTTATAGAAAACCGGGCTTTGCTTGGAGTAGCGTTGCCGAGCCGAAAGACCCTTTTTCTCAAGACTCCGGTAGCCTCAGGGCTTCCTTCGGGTGCTAGGGGTTTACCTAGACTTTAGGGGGTTAAGGAGCTTAGAGAGAGAGTATAAAGAGAGAAAGAAGAGGGTTGAGGGGTGAGGAAATGAGGAAACCCGGCACTCTTATTTATAGGCTAAATTCCTGACGGACTCGCCGATTCGGTTCACTAACTCGTTGAGTCGGTGCCACTTGTCAGCTTTCTGGTGGCAAAATGTGTGTGGCCTACATTGTGCCACGTCACCCTTTTTGCAGCAGCATCTTGCCGACTTCTAAGTTTCGTAACTTTCGCATACGAGCTTCGTTTTTGATTTTATTTATATCCACACATAGATAAAAACAAGATCTACAACTTTCATTCTGACTCCATCGGCTAATTCTCGACCGATCTTAAATTTAACAGTAGGAGGAGATTAGACTGTTAAATGTCCGCGTAAAATTCATAACTTCTACATATGGACTCCGTTTTCATCTGTATTTATATCATTGATTTCATATTAATGAGATCTTCAACTCTCATTTATGTCGTGTACGCGAAAATTGCTTGAACTAAAATTCGAGTTTTGGACCGTGCACTACTATGCCAAATCTTAGAAAATTCATAATTTCCTCATGCAAAGTCAGATTTTGGCATTCTTTTTATGGACGCTATCGGTTTAACGTATACTACAACTTTTTTTTTTTTATCACTAAGGCTAAAAATTTCTTTATCAAAAATTCACTATTTACGTCTCCCGGTGTCGTGCCGGTTTTGCCGTAAAACTTCGACGGACCATAACTTCTTCGTTATAACTTGGATTCCGACATTCTTTATATGTACAGAACCCTTGAGACATATTCTACATCATGGTTAATATTATTTATTCTAAATACTCTTTTGTCGAAAAAGTTGTTTTCGACCCCTATTATCTCTAAATTGACTAGCCCGGATCTACGGGCGTTACACTAAAAGTGTTATTTTGGGCACATATATCTTCCTTCCTTGAAAACCTATTTTAGTTGTAGTGGGATGAAGTGAATCTAGGTGACGCAACACGTCTAATTTCCATAGACGTTGTCATTGCTACAACGATTCCCATCTGAGATCCATAAACCTCTACAATAAGACAGTGCTCCTCAGCGCTTCTATCATGGATCACAATGCATGGAACCTTCGAGTTTTGTCTTGGTGACTCTGATAATTCGAAGGTTACAAAGATTGGTTCGTGTTCTTCTATTATTCTTGGTGAACATGAGGCTTGGAATTAATCTACAATACTTCAACTATTAAAGGCATTTTCTCTCTTTGGTTCTATGAATCGTGTTTTAGTTTGATATATTTGATCTTGTTTGCTTATTCTTTTATAGACTGTGTTGAGGGACATATATCTCGAAAAAAAAAGGAAGTTCATTTATGGTCCTTCAGCTTAAAAGATTTTATGAATTGGGTCTTTATCCTATTTTTGAAAAAGCTACACAAAGATTTATTATTTTATCTTGTTTTTATTATTATATTATTTATTATTTTTTCTTGTACCCTTTTTAAAGATTTAACGGTGGAATTTCATAAGCCAAGTATGTAACTATTGACAAACCATTGTACGTAGAATCATGCTGTTGTATGTGCCTAAATCTCTCTTAGTATCTCATCAGCGACACCATCTATTGAGATGATATTGAGTCACCCCCTCATGCTGATTGTCCAGCATCGTCTAAACTTTCAAAGTGGGTTTGCCTAGTTAAATTAAAAATTATAGAAGGGCGTGGGTGTTTACTTTTGGTTAATCGTCTCTTACATAACTCTATCCTTGGAAGCATGCTTGCCATATGCACCAAGTCTCATGTTCTACTAAAACATCGAGAAAAACCAAGAGGCTTACCTTGATTGCATAGTCATCAGTGTAAGAGATACTTGTTTGGTCCTTAAATGACAAAGGGTTATTCATGTCCTTGACCTATAGTTTGAGGTTTAACATGGTACCATTAAATGAACTGACGGTGAACTTCAAAGTTCTAGATTGTAACTCAATTTATGATAGGAAAGTTGAACCACTTCTTGTTGAAGAGCTGCCATTGTTTATGATTCATGTTGATTCCATCTCGGCATGATGGAAACACTCTATGAGTCTATATGATTCATCTGTTCATTGGCTTCAAGAATGTATATAGCATAATGTAAAGCATCAATTTGTTCATTCAGACGTTTATTATCAAAAAATAAATCGTTTCTTTTGGAATAAGTCATTTCACATTTGTCTTTAAGAATGATACATTCATCTTGTGACATTACAATTTCATGTTCTAAAGACCCTATTTTAAGCTTCCTATCCTCGAAACGTAACTTAAGATGACTCAGTTCTCTTTCCATCTTCTCACTGACTTCAATGGCAGACTCGTAGGCTTTATAGATGATGTTTATATCTGATTGGATTTGGTTTAGAAATGGTTTACAAAGAGATAAATCAAAATTGTTATCAGTAAACATAGATTTTACATGTTGAATGTTGCTTCGACCCGGTGGATCATTAGTAGCCACGTAGCAGTAGTTTGGCTCAACATCTTCATCATCTCCTTCTAATCCAGATGACCAGTAGCCTTTATCGCATTTGATTGTTTGTCTAACCATAAGACACATGTTTCTACCAGCACTCACATCATCTTCATCTCCAGATGACCAATATCCTTCGACATCTCTTGATACAGTGGTAACGGATACTTTCTCACTAGCAACCATTTACTGGGCTCGACGTGCATAGTATGCAGAGTCCTTGATTTTGGATTTTTTGGTCCTTAAGCCAAGAAGTCTTTGGCATGGTGATTTGAATGACCACACTTGTGGCAAATGATCTTTGGTTTGTCTAACTTCGAAATCTCGTGGGATTCCGAGGGATGTTTTGGTGTAGAGAATTTGGGTTTATAAGCAGGTGGATTTTCTGACGGTTTGGGAAATTTTGGGGATTACTTTGATAAGGAGCTTGAAAATAGTTGTGATATGGTTTGTGAGTGGGGTTGAAAGGTCACTTATATTTTATGGAAAGTAAAGAAAACTCTTTTTGAAAGCGAAGTTCGGAGTCCATTACTTCAGGGTCGAGGTCCTCATTAAACAAATAGTTTGAACAAGCAGGAGCAGGTAAAGTAGGTGGAGTGGGTTGAACAAGTGGGATAGTTGGGATAACAACTTTGAATAGTTCCGAAATAGATGGGTTTGAAATGTGAGGATCAAAGGAACTAACAAGAGCAAGAGGACCTCCAGAGAGTTCTCTCAATGTTTGAGCAACATTTGATTCATGTCCTCGAAGTTCATCAAACAGTTGGTAAAGCTTTAGCTTTTTTAGAGATCCATTACTCTGAAAACATGATTTCACATATCCCCATCCTTTACTAAGACTATTGATGAACTTGAGATTGTATTCCGGTGGAGTTCGGACAATCGCATAGTTGTCATGTTGTTGACGACGATTCAGTATCTATTGGAGGCTAAGGAGGCAACTGACTCATCGGGAGTGGTAGTGAAAGTATCGAACTCATTCATAACTGAGGTCAACCGCTTATCCTTCATATTTTTTGATCCCTCGAACAGGTCTTGGAGAGTGTCCCAAATCTGTTTAGCAGATTTGCGTAGTTTAATGTGCTCAAAGAGAAAAAGAGGAACACCAAACACCATCTCTAAAAATGCAACTTGATTTGCATGCAGTTTCTCTATGTCGAAGGCAGTGAGAGGTGCCTGACGCTGTTCTTCTTGGCCCAAAAGAGTTGCGACAACATCTCTTACGGTTTGTCTGAATGGAACATGTGGACCTTCATTCATGAATCTCCAAATTTATTCACATTTTTCCTTACCAAGCAAGAACCTTTCCATTTTGACTTTTTTGTGATCATACTCTTCAACAACTAACAGGCAGGATAAGGGCAACCCACACTATTTTCTATTTGCATTGAATACATTTGTTGAGAATTAGGAGCATCCATTGAAGTTAAGATATTAGAACAAAAGTGATATATATAATAAATTTTACCATGAACACATAAATGATTGAAATACCAAGGTAATTTAAAATCAACTATAATCTGATCTTATGGATTCAAGGAACAGCCAATCAAGCTTTGATACCAATTGTGAGAACAAGTAATCAATGCGCAAGGACAAGGTTTGAAAACTCAAACCTTGAGTTAATCTTTAAGATCAATGTCTACTCTTAATTAACAGTTCTAGTCAAATCTGGAAAAACTAGTTAAGACATGAAGAGAAGATTCAACAAAGTACTCAAGTATTAAACGAAGTAACCAGGAGTAAAATATGCAAAGACAATTAAGGAACAAGAACAATGTTTGTGAAATCTTGACTTGAGTAAAAAGTGAAAGAGAAGTTAAGAGAATTTTGCTATCTTTGGAGTAACAATGCTTGTGTTTCTTGTTATTCAATCACTCCTTAAATAGACTAAGGAGGAGCATATTACAAATTGGAAAACAATCCTAGGAGGCTAGGACTAGATAATAATCAGTTACTGACAAACTAATTATCTAAAAGATACACAAAAGAAAGTCCTACAAAACGTTACATCAATAATAATACAAGAAACAATAAATGCTTGAGCAAACTGTAGATCTCGGAACTGCCTTTCATCTTGGAAAGATCCCCATCTCGTACTCCATCTCTATCTTGGACTTTAGTAATCTTGGACTTAGCTAACTTCGGATCTTCATTACTTGTGATTGCTAGAGGTTCACTTTCAGGTTCCAACAATCCCTTCCATTCAAGCTTGCTCAAACATGAAGAAAATGGGACAAAAACCTAGATAGCAAGACTAAGCAATAAAGGCTAAGAACCACCAAGGGGATTAGGGTTAGGGTTTAGGCTAAGAACCACCAAGGGAATTAGGGTTAGGGTTACGATGATGATGAAGTTTCCTTGCTATATCCACAACTAGAGCACCTCCGATTTATAATGATCAAATAAGACTACTAATTGAACAAATCAATTTAGTATGGGCCAGACTTAACACTTAAATGTCATCGTCAATGTAACAATTGACAAAATTAGATCAATTATCTCTCTTACGATCAAACATTCTTACGTTTAAGCACATATGTACAAGACTTAATGTAATATATTTAAGTCATTACGATGCAAATAAAGTTTATATACTTTGAGATGCATCCTTGATATCACATAAATCTTCAACATGTGTAAATCATCGTAAAACAAACACAAACGTTAGTAATTATATATAAGTAATATTTGGATATATATGATTTGAGAATATATATATATATATATATATATATATATATATATATATATATAGTATTATTATGTATAGATGAAACGCTAAACAAAGAATACACGTGATTACAAAACCACAGATATAAAGAACTGAACCCTCAATCTTTAACTGAGAGGCACATATCGATCACCGCTAGACCTAATGCCCTTGCCGTCAATTTTAATGAAGCAAAGCACTTTTTTAACAAATGAATTTTTATTAAGAAAATGAGCAAAGAAGCTGGTAAAAGAAAAAACCAATTACAAATAAATTGCATAAACTAGATTTTGGAGCCAAGAATTCTAGTCATGTAGAAGTTTATGATTCATATTAATAAATTAAGTAAATGAATAATTATCAATTCAAAACTAGTTTCCTTTCTGTAGTCATTGTTGCCGAACACCAAGTCATCACGTAGATAGCTTCCAATTTCGATTTTCTTCAATTCGACATTCATAAAGAATCAAGTCTCTCTGTTTCTCTCTCTCTCTCTCTCTCTCTCTCACACACACACACACACACACACACCGACCGAAATGAACCTGGCATGATAAGATCAAACAACAAACTAGTAGCATTCCAAGTCCTAACAAATACTTTACACTTCAAAAAAAATTATTAAAGTCTCCGGAAAAGCTTGAACATAGAGGTCATAAAACCGAAGAAACTTCCACCCCCTTCTGTCAAGGTTTTAGTTGGTAATCGATCCAACAAAACCCTGAAAGAATAATAATTCCCTTCTGACATATTAATCCCACCTTGTAGTCCCATTCCTATCTATTAAAATAAAATCATTTGAACATTTTCTCATAATATTTACCGTAAATTTATTCGAACTATCCAAAGCCCTTATTAATTTGTTACATCAACCACTAAGTTGAAAATCTCAAAGTAAAAGTAAAATTCCCACTAGTTGTATATTCTTGGTACCACCTCTCACTTCAAGTCTTCAATTCCATGTCTATGTCAACCCGACCATCCTTTTATAAAACGATATTTCTCTCTTTCTAAGTAGATTAACCTTAGGAACTGTTCTTTTAATAGTAACGTTGACACACCATCTCTTATTGTACCAATCAACTAATTCATTTACCATTAGGGGACATCAAGAGTCTAACGGCCCTTTGTGAAAACAAATTGCTTAATTCCCGCAACACAAGATTCTATTAACCGATAACTTTGCAATGACTGTATATTGAACATAATTAGACTAATGAGACATAAATCTTTCAACAACATAACACAAGAGAATCTTAGGGAACCAAAGTGATAAAAAGGAATTGCATTCCCTTGGTATCTCAACAAACACATAAAATTCTCACACAAGCTCCATAATATCACCTTTTATGATCTCTTAATACTTTTTCATAAAGCTAAAAGTGAAACCGTCTAGATCCAATGTTTTCTTTTACTTGTATATGCCTAAATCACATCTTTCATTTCTTGAATAGTGAAAACCGACTCCAAAGGGGAAGCTTGAGCTGAAGATATGCATTTCTACATGGTGCTTTCATTTTTAATCAGAACACCTATAAATTTTTTGAATTTTTGTTAAAAAAAATAACAAAAAGGCGCTTCTTAGTAATTTGACTTGTATTGTAATAGCTAGAATTATGTTTATCCTCTCCTATAACTTTATATTGGTTTGTAACCCTCCACAATGGTTATCGTTGAAAACAATGATTTCTTTTAAAAGAAAAAATGAAAAATTTTATCGTGATTTTTGGAATGTTACAATATGCATTCTTTGGTATGGCGGGGTTAAACAACGACCTGAATATACTTGGAGCATCTCTGATATTTAACGACATTTTGCAGGGTAAAGCATCAAACATTCGATACCTTGTGAATGGACATCAATATAATTATGGGTATTACCTTGATGATGTGATATATCTAGAATACGCTACGTTTGTCAAGTCGTAGTCATATCCGGTCGATAAAAAACGAAAATTATTCAAGTTAGTACAAGAATCCACAAGGAAGGATGTGAAACAGACGTTTGGGTCCTAAAATAGAAGTCACAAATAATCAAACATCCGACACGGACATGGGATAAGACAAAATTGACGAAGGTGTTGACAACTTGTGTTATTTTACATAACATGATAATAGAAAAAGAAGGTATAGCAATTTGTATGTATAGTCTAGACGACATAGTTCATCCACATGCAGTAATACAAGTCGATAGTTCGTCATACTTCACACGACCATTGAAAATACAAAGTAATAAAACGCATCACAATCTACGTTACGGTTTGACCGAAGACATATGACAAATGCAATCCTAACAACATAATGACGACAATGACAAGGAGAATGAGTCCGACAAGGACAAGGACGACAATGACGACAAGTAGCATATTCTATGTTTTTTTTATGTGTTTTTAGTAATTTAGGTTTTAAATTTAATGTTTTGAAGTAAGTTAGGATTTAGCTTTGTGCATTTTTAGTTAACATAATGTGTTTTTAGTTAATATTTATGTATTATTTTTGTTTAGTAATTACTTTTTTAATTTATTCTAATGTAAAAAAAAAAAAGATAAATACAAAAAGTGGTAATTATTTTCAATGGTTCGTGGTTTGATGGTAGACAAACTAACGTCATATAAATGATAATACTTTTCTAATTGGTTGGTTGTGACCATATCCCTTGACCTAATTAAACATTCCAAGAAATCAAAGGTGAATTAACGTTGATTTCTAATTTAAATGAATGTTTAAGAAATCCATATTATATAATTATACAATAACAAGAACTTCTAAATCAAAAATTACCAAAATTTTAAAGGTTTAATTGAAACAAAATCATCAAAGTGTGTATGGAAAAAAGGATTTATATAAACCATTAAATTGTCAAACAATGACTTCAATCAACCATCAATTGTTCTCGTGCCACCTAAATTGATAACCAACTTCACCATCGACAAAAACAACTTCAATCAACAAAAACAAAACTTCAATCTATCATTAATAAAAGACAAAACTTCAAAAATGTCCTTGTGGTTTTCGAAAATATCAAGTTTTGTCCTTAAGATCAAAAAACCTCACGGATCGTCCCTGTGGTTTCAAAACTTTTAACATTTGGTCCTTCCGGCTAACTCCGTTACCATTTAGCCGTTAAGTCAGGGGCAATTTTGTCATTTCACTACACAGGGACCATTTATGAGGTTTTTAATTACTTTTTTTTAAATAAATAAATATATAATATTTATATGCAAGGGGTCTCACCTTTCCCCTCTCTCTCTCTCTCTCTCTATCTCTTTCTCTCTCGTGCTCTTATCTCACTGCACTTAATTCTCTACCCAAAAGAAGATCACGAAAATGCGACGAAGGTGAAGCATGAAAGTAAAGAGCATCGTCGGAGAAGATAGCCTATGGGAAAATCAGAACCCGAACCACATCAAGCACCATCAGTTTGTGAGTTAATTTTGATCTTCACAGATTTGTGCTTCAGCCATGAAGAACGTTGGCTAGGAACCACATAAGCACCACCGACAACCATGGTGAAGCAACGACTGTATCTAGACTGCTCCCCTTCTCTATCTCACTCACTCTCTCTCACTCTCTCTCTCTCTCTCTCTCTCTCTCATCAACCCACTATGGCACCATTTCTGCTCAATAAGATCAATTTGCAAGTAGAGGAGATCGAGACTGATTTGGAGGTCGAAAGATTTTCTGGGTATGCATTCATCGCTTCTAGATTTGATGGAGGTCCCATTGCTCTTTCACTTTTCTATTTTGCTTCCAAATACTTAAATCTACATTTGCAATATGGGTTTGCTAGAAGTTCTTGGTGTTCTCTCTATCTGATGAAGTTTTACAAAGGTACTAGGTGGTCGAGATCCCGATTTGATGAGCATGGAAAAGAATTAGGTAGAAGCTCACCTGGTCGCCGGTAAGGTGGAGTCTCACTACTGTTTGGATCTTAACCATCTGTATATTGTTTCCCAGATGTACCATAAGCTTGGACCTCTGTACTTTGTTCTCCACTGTCTTTTTCGACACTAGAAAAAGGCAAGAACATTTGAAACATGAACACAAAGAAGATGAACACAACCGAGATGAAGGTGCCCGGTGGTGTTGGAGGTTTGGGTTGTCCCCAAGAGGGAAGAAGTTAGAGGGAAAGAGAGTGGTGGTGGTGTTGTTTATGCTTGAGTTGGTACCACCGAGATGAAGTAGAGAAGGCTTGGCCTTTGGCTGGTCAACATGTAAAAGGGTGAAGGCACAGAAGGGTGTTGGGTTTTTTTGTTCCATCGGTTAGAGAGAGAGAGAGAGAGAGAGAGAGAGAGAGGGGAGGGTGTGACCCCTTGCATATTAAATATTATATATTTATTTATTTAAAGACAAAGTAATTAAAAACGTCATAAATGGTCCCTGTGTAGTGAAATGACAAAATTGCCCCAATGATGATCCGTAAGGTTTTTTGATCTTAAGGACTAAACTTGAAATTTTCAAAAATCACAGGGACCATTTTTGAAGTTTTGTCTTAATAAAAACAACTTCATGCTTAAACTCGAGCACTGAAGTACATTAATCTGCTACCTAAATTGATAAACATGGCTTCAATTAACCATTAATAGTTCTTAAATTATCGACAAATTTGTTATCACTCAACTTTCATAGATTGTGTCGTGGAATTCAAATCAACAGTAGCAAATGAGCTTTGTTAGCGTTGCAAAATCTATCACTAATCAAAATCAATTGAACTTACCTTATGGGAAAAAACGATCAACAATCGATGAAAAATTCAGCGTTTCTTGTTCTAAACTTTGTTCTTCAATGCATTGTTTTGAATCGTTTTTCATCTGACCAACTAAGAGCCGACATCCGTATAGTACCATTAAAAAAAAAAAAAAACTATTCAACAACTAAACTAACTTTATTATACATTAATTTAATTAGATTTGAATAATTTAAATTATTATTATATCCCTCATGCAATATTATAATGCCAATTGCCAAATACATCTCTCTCTCTCTCTCTCTCTCTCTCTCTCTCTCTCTCTCTCTCTCTCTCTCTCTCTCTCTCTCTCTCTCTCTCTCTCTCTCTCTCTCTCATACACACACAATTGGACAATTTTGCGGTGTTGTCTTGTTTACTTGGATTATTTTAACTTACATAACCAAAAAACAAGTTCAAACTCAAAACAAAGTATCATAAACTAATGATTTTAATCAGGGATCCAAATACTCTAGGGAAATTTATACGTGAAACATCTCGAAATTGTAGTAGAGAACAATTACATCAAGATTCAAGAACACAAATATAATTCACTAGAACACAATCTATGATTCAAATTCTACATACGAATAATTTATTATATAAATATTCTTTCATCAATCTCTAAACGACATAAACATACATACAAATCTATATACCCAAACAAGAAAAATGACCCACAAACATTCATGACCAATAAACTTTGCAAAATCAAGAAAAGTTCAAGATTTTTAAGATAGAAATCACCTCTTTTTTCTTCGGTTTTGGGTAGAAGGTTTGTTTTTTACAGGCTTACCAAACATGGTGCAGATGGCTCCACACCCAGAGAGCCTTGGTGAAGGTGGGTCAATTGTGGGTGCAACATCCATGGTTTTATAGGGTCTTGGCTCTACTCTTTGTGGCTCTTTTTTCTCCTTTTCTTCTTCTTCTTTTGGCTTAAAAAGCTCTCCTGATAACAACTTATCATCCCATACTAGCCCTGATGAACCTGATCTTTTATATGACACATCTGACCTTGCTAATCCAGCCATCTATGATCTATCTATCGGGGTTTTGATCTTGAGAGAGAGAGAGAGAGAGAGAGAGAGAGAGTCAAGGGCACAAATATGGCTGTGTTTACTTGTTTTATGGAGAGGGGGAGGGGGTAGAAGACAAATGAAGCATAAAGAGAGGGTAATTACGGTCAGAAGATGGCATCGACAAGAGGTGTGAAATTACAAAAATGTCCTTAGTATTCTTGGGATTTTAGAATTTAATAAGCAAAGTTGCGTCATGAAGGCGGTTTTCAAAGTTGCCAGTTGCCTGTTGCCACCTAAAGTCAAACCAGAACGGCGAAGAAATAGTACACTGTCATTTAATAATAAGACAATTTTTCATAAATAACCCATGTGTTTTCTAAAATATGGCACGTTGAGGATTTTTTTAACAAACACTTGAGATATGCCTATGTAGTTTCCAAAAAATTATAGGGTTGGTAATATTTCCTAACACCTTTTGGAATTTTCTGTTTAAATCGACTATAAATTTTTCTTTTTGCCCTTAAACTAAGGTTGATGAAACATATAAATATACTTAAGGGACCATTTCTGAAAATTCTAAATAAAACCTCGTCCTCTACCACCATCGGTATCATTTTCATATGAAACCACCCGACCATCACCTCACATATTCTTGTCTACCTATGTGAAGTTGTTTCATCTTAAAAAAACGGGGGAGGGGATAAGGAGACTCTAGGAGATCACCAAAGTTTAGAGATAATGACGAGAGCTAAATAGGTGAAAATGGGAGGCACTCTAGAAGGCAACCACCACCCGAGGAAACCGTCGGAGATAGGTTGAGATCCAAAGCGAAACTTGGTGGGGAAATCAAAACTTGGTGGAGAAACTAAATCAGAACAAAAGAGTAAATCAAAGTTCTAAGTAAATTTAAAAAAATGTCCCTTAATGTTTATTATATTTTTTAGATTTGATCAAAAAGAACATATTAATCATTTAAAAATAATAACAACTCAAAAGTCGGGTAAAAGACCAACCATATAGTTTTTAAAAACCTAGTGAGAAAATTTAAATCATTGCTGAAATGTTGTCTAACAATAATGTGCATCAAACTCAAGGTTTTTTTTTATTTTCGGTTATATTATGCAAATCACTTTTGTCTTATGATATGTTCGACAACGAGTTTTTATAAGTTGCTAGATTTATATTTTATGTTTTATATTATTTTATACATTCTCAAAAATCTTACAACTAGTTTTAAATATTTTTTTACACAAATTTCAGTTTACAGCTAGTTTTTTCAAACAACATTGATAGATACAGTATTAACACAATAACTTATTCTCATAAGGTTGCGGATATAAAAGATGGTAGATGTAGATAGTCGTATTTGTATCCAAAGATATATAGACTATTTATATAAGTCATCTTTACTAAACTAAAGAAAATATAAGTAGAAAATGGTTAAAAAGGTATATATATATATATATATATATATATATATATATATATATATATATATATATATATATATATATATATATATATATATATATATATATATATATATATATACGAAAAGCTTTTTATATTAAGCTTTGTTCGTGTTCCTCACGCATAGTTTTGTTTTGGCGCGTCTCAGTTTCTCCTTTTCCATATTGTGCGCGTGGGGATGGAAATTTTCATAAATAAGAATTCAACCTTCTTCCAAATGAGTCATCTGCTCTTCATTATCTTAAGGAAGACACGTTTCATGCAAAAGGACACTACTTTCTCTTCTTTCACCATTCCCAACACATACCTAGAGATCATCGTCTCCTTCCCTTCTCCCTCTGCCTCTACTTCTCTATTTCTTTTCTCCTGCTGTTCCTCTCTTTAGAAAGCGATTCAGACATTCAAATTGACTGGACTCTTAAAATTGTTCAACTTCTCTTCTCTTTCTATTCCTCAGGTATTAAAACCTTATACGATCTTCAATTTCTATTTCCTTTATTCTATTTCATGTTCGTTTATCTATGATTTCTATTTGTGCAACAATGTTGAGAAATCATCCTTCAATATGGCTAAAAAAGAGGAGGTGAATAAGAGGTATGTATAAACAATACACCATCGTCTCTCTCTCTCTCTCTCTCTCTCTCTCTCTCTCTCTCTCTCTCTCTCTCTCTCTAACTTCATTCCATGGTTATCCGTCATCTTTATCTTCTTGCATCAGATTGAACTTCACCTATTCTGACAATTTTTTTCTTTTTATTTTGTTTATTTCATCTCGTTTTTATCGATTCCTGATTTGGTGGTCATGTTGATGGGAAAAAAGCGCATGAAATTGATGGAGGGTTCACGAAGTTTGCGTTAAGGCTAATGTTTCTCTCCTTACGAGAACTTTGATATCATCAGTTTAATGGATTGGCCTCCATCTTCTTCTCTCCATTGAAAAACCGGCGAATTCTTCTAGGTTGAGGTAAACTCTCAAATGGAACCAACTTCTTGTTTGATGTAATCGATTTGGATGTTTTAAATCATGCGGTTCTCACTTGATTTTATTTGTTTCTGGTTTCGTTTTTTCCTGGGGATTGTGGTGAATGCGACGATAGGTTTTCTATGCTCCGATGGGGTAAAACTTAGGTATGCTGCAAGCAGTCTATGAAATTGAGGCATGTGATTATCAATACTTTACTTGTGAAGTTGTATTTTACGGATTATTGTGGATTTTATTTGAATTTGAAAACTGAGTAAGAAAGCTTCATAATGAGATGTGTACTGAAATCAATAGATTCAAAGGTGTGAAAGCATCTTCTCACCTCCCGTTCTTACTTATGTCAAACGGAGGTAAAAAAGAGGCAAGGCAGGTGCCCTCAATTAACTGGTAATTTGAATTGCCTTCATTATAGGGACTCTGCAGATTGAGAATTTTCAGAATTGCCTCCATTATAGAGACTCTGCAGATTGGAAGAAAATTAGTCTCTATTAGGAAACATAATAATTAATACATCAAAGTTGTCTTCTCCTGAAGGCGATGTAATATTGAGAATTTTCAGAACTAGCTTTTGCTCGTCGACTTAGGTTTTAATTTTCAACTGAACTTATGTAATAACTTATCCCACTCGCATTGTAACCTTTTCAATTGAATCCAATATGGAGTTTTTTAAGCATAGTTAGAACAAGCATTTGGTGGAGGTTTGAGGCTACGAACAAAGGTAATCCCGTTTTTTTTCCATAATCTTTGTAATTCGAGTGAAATGATATATTGATTTGGGATTTTAGCTAAATAATTTACTGAAATATGGGGCTTATCAAGTTTATTTACCAATGATATCCAGAAAGCTCTAGCGTGATAGCTGCTTGAGTACTTTTTAAATCTTAATCTTGTCATCTGAATGTGGCTGGCTGGTTGAACTTTATTACATATGTTAATGCCAATTTGAGCTCATAATCAGGTTTGTGGAGTTCAATTTCGTCATTTTTTTTAAGTATTATAATTTGATTCTGATTGCGGATTTGTTTATATATTATATAATATGATCTGTTGATTGTATTCTGATTGTCATTGTGAAGATAAAATGCCATGGGAGTAGAACCATGTTGTAGCAAATGTAGAAGAGGGTAAGTAAAGTTCAAATATCTTTATGAATTCATCTTCCATTACATAAATTTTTTCTTCTTCACACCTGTAAATATGGTTTTAGTGTCGATAAAGGCAAATTAATCATTTTAACATTATTATGCCAGTGACAACTTCCTAAAATTGAAAGGTATATTAAAATTTTAGTTCTTTTAGGTCAAATAGTCAAATTTTGAGAAACAGTCGAGAAGTTAAGTTACATTAAGAAAACTCAAACTTCTTAATGATAAGAACACCCCCTTTATTATTTTGAAATTTATGTAGGTCAAAAAATTTCTAACTTATATAAGATTATCAATCCATGTCTGACATTTTCAATCCATTTCAACTTAATGGTTTTGCTTGCTTGTGCAGTTCTTTCTTTTCGATATATAATTGTTATAAGGATATTGAAGACACGAACTACTAGGGTGAAATTGTAGGGAATGGATGTCTCAGCTCATTTACCGGTTTTTTGAATTTAAACCATTGTGTCAAATTTCCATACATTGTGTCAAATTTCCTATTCTTGGGCCGTGCTTAGCACGGCTTGTAAACATCCCTAGTATATATATATATATAATCTTTTGACACACATTAGTTTATCATATGATTAAAACCGAAAGGTAAATCAAAAAATTGTTAGCGGGCCATTTATTTATTAGGAAATTGAGTAATCTAACATTTTTTTGTTGTATTTAAAAAATATAATATTTCTTTATCTATCTTTTTTGTTAAACAAAATGACCACTTGATCTGGAATGGGTTATTCCGGTCCCGATTCCAAAATAAGTTAAACGAGTAGTAATTTTGGCTCGATATTCTGGTTCCTATAAATATCATTTAACCCGTTTCGGACTACACTTCAATATCTTTTGTTTTAGATTAAACTTCGATATCCCATTCTGGACAACTCTACAACTGGAAATGTCTTTTGATAGTAGTGAAGAAATACGGTTTTTATTTGTAAGTTTCAAATTTGATTCTAATTAACTGCATTTTTTTATTGTACGTTAAAAAATATTTAGTTTACGTAATTATAGAGTTTTCTGTAAACTTTAATCTTGTTAAGACAATCTAGGATGACATAGACTTATGTGTCTATACTACATGATATATCCTAATCAAAAACCCTATTTTTTTGCTAGTCTGGAACGTGTTCGGAATCCGAAAATCAAGTCCGAAATACGAAAATATTGTCTGAAATACAATGAACTAGGTCCGGAATTTTGGTCAGGAAGTTATGGTCTGGAATACCGTACCCGATTTTCGAATTCCTGAACATACATACAAAAATCATAATTTCGGAAATCCTAATTCCAGAATACAACCAAAAATCCTAATTCCACTCTGAAACATACATACAAAAATCCCTAACTAATAATTCTTTTGATTGTAGCACGATAGAACATATGCAGTGATTGTTACTACAACATGCAGACCTGAAATTGGGCGGGAAATCATGGTGCGCTTTCAAAACCGACCAGTTTATGTGGCGTTGTTTAGGCAATCATGTTTTGGTGATTACGTGCACATATCGATGGGTACCGAATGTCACCCTTTACTATGTCACTATCTAATGTGCAAGGAAGATACTACTTTTGATCCAGTTGACCTAGAAGAGATTCTATTTCCGGTTGGCGACTTTTGGGTTTGCTTTGATAGGAAAGCATTCTGCTTGGTCACCAACGTGCGGTTTGAGGATTATTTCCATCCTAGTTCTGGTTTTGCAGCATTCAGAAAACGTGTGTTTCCATTTCTGTCACTTTCACGTTCAATAAGTATGGATGACCTTGCAAACGTGTTCAATAACTCACTTCATCAATTAAGCAATGAAGATGTGTTGAGAGTCTCCCTGTTGTATATGCTAGAGCAAGCATTTTTAGAGAAATACTTGCGATAACAAGTTACTAATGAATGTATGACACTCGTCTCTAATTTACAAGATTTTAACATGTATAACAATTTTTTACCCACATTATATCAAAATGATACATATACTTATTAAGTGTAATTTTTTGACATTATTACCCAAATTCGGCAAGAATCGACAATAGTCATACATATACTTTGCAGGGATTTATCTATGCATTTAAGGTATGTAAACTATGTTTAATAAGAGTTTTTAAACAAGTAGTGTAACTTTGTTAACTTGGTAAGTTGTTTGTCATCTTAGTTTTGTAGATTTAGATTTTATGAGACATTTCCTAACAATAGTATTGTTGGTTCCCTTATACCGGGTCTTATCCCTTGGGCAGCTACATACCTTACGATGAGGCATTTGCATGCACTTGATTGTGAACATATTCTCAATGTTACTAATGTATGTATTTTAGTCCATCTTATAATTTTAAAGTTAATATGACATACATAAGATATGATTAACCGATATATATATATATATATATATATATATATATATATATATATATATATATATATATATATATATATATATATATTGTTTTTTTATGCAACGTCTGTGACAACCCTATATTTTCCAAAAGCATTGTAACGTTCAAAAGTCAAATACAACTAAATTAACCTTGAAAATAAAGTATTCAAATATCTAAGTTGAGATGTATCAGATATTAGATAACGTGTCAAGGTTTCCGAAAACATAAAAAACGCTCAAAACCGGGTTATATTGAAGAAATTACAACCACTCGTATATTTACGACACGCCGTTAAAACATTATTTGACGTAAAAAGAAAAATCTCAATAATATGCATCCTAGCCTTAAGTATCTAAACAAAAATCGTAGATCCCGTCGAAAGGTAAGCGTGCATAAAAAGATCGTCCAAATTGGACCTCTTATGAAGAAGTTACGAATTTTCAAAGTTTCGTAACGGTAGTAGAGGGCTAAAAACTCGAATTGAAGATCGAGTGTAAATTAGCTAACGCAATCTAAATGAGAGTTGAAGATCTCCGCAATAGGAGCAAATTGATAAAAAGACAAACGGAAATCGACGCCGAATAAAGAACCTATAAATCTTTAACGAACTTTAGGAGGCCCGGCCTATTTAAACTTATGCCATTAAAAATAAAGTCAAAACTAGCCGACAGAGTCTAAAGGAAAGTTGTAGAGCATAATCTCACTTACACATGGATATAAAGAACACGAAAAACGGAGCTCGTACGCGAAAGTTACGGAATTTAGAAGAGGACAGGCCAGATTACGCCCCGTGTACTCTGGGAGTACGCCCCGCGTACTAGACCCAGAGTCGAGTCCCATCGGCCCGCCCACTCTACGCTTAGCTAGCCAGGATTCGTAAGCCATGACGCATTGTTACGCCCCGCGTAACCGAGGTACACCCCGCGTACTGTCTACGCCCCGCGTACTTCGGAGGTACGCGCCGTGTACGAGGGTTTCCAGCCCTATAAATAGAAGGCATAAGCTCGAGTGTTTTGCACACCATTCACAAGTCCTCAGTCATTCTCTCATACTTCTAAGCTCCAGAGACCCTCCCCTCACCTCGGTTTCCGCACTCGAGCCCCCGACGAAAGATTTACGCTGCAGAGATCCCCGAAGATCCCGACGACGCAACTATCCGCGATCGAAGTTCTACTTAACTCTAGCCTCTCTCTTCAAACTTAACGAGTGAGTTCATACCCCTACTTTTTAATTCTTTTCATGTTTTAGGGGGGAGGGGGGAATACAAGTACATTACACGTTAAAGTATCGTTTTATAAACATAAACGAAATTTCTATCGTCGAATATCGATACAAACAACTTATGTATACAAGAGTTATTATGTCACTAAGTTATTTCTAGTAAATAGAACATACTATCGGAAAAACTATAATGGGTATAGTTAACAAGTCAGTCCTACATTTTACATATACATCTTGAAAAACGAAACACTTTCAAAAGAAGTAAGGTCATTTCATTGTAAATCTACTTATACTAGGCATTGTGAGATATTCAAACTTCAACGTACATTTTTGTATGCATTTCAAGTCCTGTATTAGATACCATAATCTCTTGGAGGGAGAGCGTGATACTTGTGTATAGATCTATACGGGATTGACAATCCCGCACCTAAACTACTAGCTATAGTTAAGCCGGCAGGTCTGGGGTGACAAATGTCATAACACTGCAACACCTGAAGAATGTTGTTACAGGCCGTCAGTGTCAATAGCATGGTTATAAAACTCACATAAAAGTATAAAACAAGATTGATTTACGAGATTCATAGGTGCATTGCAACTTTCTACATTAGTTTTCATACAAAGTTGTTTTAATCATTCAAGTATAAAAGATACCAACACATTCCAACTTTGGAAACTTTTTTGAATCGCTTACAAGAAAATATTGGATTTTCTGAAAACCTCGTTTACCAATTTACTACCAAAAAGAATATACTTTTCAACTCGAAACACTCATGAACTCACCAACTTAATTGTTGACACTTTTCAAAATCACTTGTATTTCTCAGGAAATCAGTGATACAGGTAACTACCAGCTTTTGGGAGAAGGAACACTAAGGATGTTCTTATTATTGAACATTTAACATCATATTGTAATATTCTTTTGATAACATGTATAACGCAACAATATACGTTTTCATTTTATATATATGATGGTTGTGTTACTTTCTTTACAATATTCAATCGTTATGATACTACGTGAAGTCATCCACCCCCGAATGTTTCCGCCATTCTGGTTTGGGGGTGTGACAACGTCCCCCTAACGAGTTGGTGCAGCCTACTGCGTATGAGCTTGCTACTAGGTGGTGAATTAAGAGTGTCCAGTGGATAGATGTTGCATATTACGCTAATGTTTAAGTTATGGTTTTCTTTGTTAATGTTTTAAACAATTGTCTTTTGAAGATGTAACAAAAACAAGTTATCCAATATTATGATATCGTACATACATCACTATGGATTTTTTAAATCAACAATATCATAAATTTGGCTACCTTTTTTACTAGTATGTCTACTCTTAGATTGAATATTATTTTTTCCACTTGACTTGGTGCTACTTGAAGATTCATTTTTTTACTGTGGGAAATGGAGCGTTACAATTTCTACTTGTATGACCGATCATTTGGCAATGGCTACATTTTTTCTGAATCGGACCTTCACCTTGGGATGGGATACAGTTATGGTTTTTAGGTCATCCGACTTGTTTTTTTTCCATCAATGGTGGCAAAACAACCATGACTTCATCTGATTCTTTGCATTCTGATGGAACTGGCACAGGAAACACAACCTTTGTATATGCTGAACGATCTGTTTCCATTGTGAAGTACGATGATATCATGAACTATAGTGTTGATATCTCAGTTCCTTGAATACGGCCATAGCATGAGTACAAGGTATACCCGACAATTGCCATTTCCCACACAAACAGTAACGACTTTTCAAATTTACTATACCATTCTTTATTTGGTCAGTCGCCTCATATCTGCTTTGATCAATTTGGTATACCCGAAAACCAGATGATTTGTTGATCCTGCTATCGATGACCTTCTCAGCATACTCAGTGACATCTTTTTTTCTTTCAGCTATAACAAACATTTATGTATATGTCTTCATGCACAATAAATGACACTACAGTTATGATTGACTATTACGATATAGGGAAACACTTACCTCGAGCATTACGTCGATGACACCATCATTGTTGTATAGTTACTCGAAAGAAGTCGATCAACATTGTTATTGGTAGTTTCCTTGCATCTCTTGATATTGCATTGACGGACTCGACACTGTTTGATGTCATAATATTGTACTGAATCACAGGGAAACACGACCTTGACCATCTATCGTTACTGATTTTGTCTATCCATGTATGGAAATCATCGTTTAGTGCACGACGTAGTCTACTCAAGCTTTCCATGAAATCAAACTCTCGGTATGCCTTTGCAGCCTCCCAAAACAAAATCTATGTTCTCTCTTGCTTGCCGATCTTTTCTCTCATATTCATCAATAAATGGCTACAGAAGAGTTTGTGATTTGCATTTGGGAACATGGTTTTAATGGCCATTTCAATTGAATTGGATCTATCTAATATAATAGCCAAAGATGGCATGTCCCCGATACATTATTTGAGTCTTGATAAAAACCAAATCCATGACTCTCTACTTTCAGTTTCCCAACACGAAATGGAATAGGAAGGATTTCGTTATTACCATCCATGCCTACTGCTAGGAACTGATGGGTTTTGTACATAAGAACATTCCTAAGTGCGCATACAAACCCTAATGCTCGGATCTAGATTTCTCTATTAGACATGCTTTGAATCCAAGACTTCTAATGGCTAATTAGGTATAAGAACAACACAAAATCAGATTTAGAATCATACCTTGAAACACTTGTTTGATCTTCTTGTTCTTGGAGCTTTAGAGTCACAATTGTCACTCCTCTAATGGCTTACAAACACCAACTAGCAAAGAGGATGATTTGAGAGAGAGGAGAGAGGAGGGAATTCAGCCAGGGGTTCTCTACTTTAGATCAAGTACCGAATTCCCTTTGCCATAGGGTCTATTTATACTTGTAGACTCCTTAAGGGTTACAACTCAAACCCTAGTTGGATAACTATTACTCAAAGCAATCCAAATCCTTCCCAAGATAATGCCTTGGACGATTTTGAGGCTTATCCTAGCCTAGAAATCGTCCAACCCCTATCCAATAAGGATTTACAGTCTAAAGTTTAACTATCAAACAATTGACAGTTTATACCCTCTTATTTAATTAATCTCCTTAAGTCACCAAATTAATACTAATTAATCTATGACTTATATTAATCAAATAACTATATTATTATTCCTTATATTATTCTCATAATATATTAATAATATTTATTCTCTCATAATAAATCATCCTACCAAGTTGCTATGGTGAAGGCAACCCAAAAGGACCATGCACAATCGAGTCAAATACTTGCCTAATATAGTTGCAGCTTTAGACACTATTCCAATAGGAACATGGTGCCCAAGTATTTTCCTTTAAGGTATGTGTCATCAATGATAATAATAGGATGCAAACATCTTTGATACACTCAAACTTAAAAAGTAATTAAAGTTAAATTTAAGTAAACACATTCGTATGGACATTAAATATAAAGAAGTGGGTATATAATATATATTACCGTGCAACCTATAGTCATGAAAAAGTATTCAAATTTGTTTTCATGACTCATCTTTATATATATAACCATCTTTAGATTCTTCTTATCCAAGTTGTAACAGTATATAGGTAGTCTAAGAATAATTTCTTCAGGGTCCCTCTCAATAGATTTAGAGCATACATGTAGCGCTCGTGTTTCTAGGCTTGTCATTAATAGCAATATAATAGTCTAGGTTAACCTTTGTAACCGATTTTGAAATAATAAGAATGTATTATTTGAGTATTATGTGTTTTATGCTTAATTGCTTAATTATGTGGCTTAAATGAATTAAGAATAAAAATATGAGTTAAAATGAAATGTTAGATAAGCCCGATATCGATACATGAAGACGTAGTGGTCGTGACGAGGTTTCCGGATACATAAAGAATGTCGAAATCCAAGTTATAACGAAGAAGTTATGACATGTCGAAGTTTCGCGACAAAACCGGTACAGCACAGCGCAACGTAAATAGTGAATTTACGATAGAGCGATATCTAGCCTTAGAGATCTAAACGAAAGTCGTAGAATATGTTAAACCGAGAGCGTGCATAAAAATAACGTCAAATCTGACTTCGTATAAGGAAGTTATGATTTTTCTAAGTTTTAGCTTAGCAGTATGCAACCCGAAACTTGAATTTGAGATCGAGTGATTTCTAGCCAAAACTTTCTAAATGAGAATCGAAGATATCATCGATAGTAGTGCAACGGAAGAAAGACAGACGAAAACGTACGCCGAATGAAGAAGTTATAAATTTCTAACAGAGTTTTCCTGTTCCGGCCTACTAAAAATAATATAATAAAAATAAAGTCAAAATTAGCCAACGGAGTCTATATGAAAGTCGTAGAGCGTAGTCTCACCTACGTGTGGATATAAAGAATGTTGAAAACAGAGCTCGTATGAGGAAGATATGAATTTCTGAAGTTTTTAAATAATTAAAATTTATAAATAAAATTATTTATTCGGATAATACCCGAATTCATGACGCGCCGATCCTATCCACCCAGTACGCCCAACGTACATGTCGAAAGCGGATTACTCCCATCGTAACCCAGAGTTCAACCCTTATAAATACGATGCGACCCCCATCCGAAATGGTTGCTAATTTTCCATTCTTCCACCCTTTTCCTTCTTCTATTTGGCAAGTTTTACCCTCGATGCCCCGATACTAACCCGACTCCCGAAGCAAGTCCCAAAGCCTCGAAGATCCCAAGAAAAATAGTTTTTGGGTCAAAACTATGTCCGCATGAAGCCGGTTTTGGAGAAAACATCCCGGTTTCGTCAGAAAAGATTATTTTAATAGACGAGGTGTTGTTCGATCATCTTCTTATCAAGTGATTGCATAGTCTCTTTCAAATACACAATTTTATACTAGTAATCGATTGAATGTATTAAGTATATGATTTATGTGAGTGTATTATAGTTACCTTCTAACATATAGATCTACATGATTCTCTATGAAATATTTGTTATGTATATATGTATTATCTGTTATTTGGAATGAGTATTGAAAGAACATGCTATACAGGTTTTAAGTTATGTATAAAATACGTATATTTTATCTACTAATATGTTGGGTAGATGTCACACCCTGAAAACCGAAGGCGGAAACATTTTCGTGGCGGACTCCACGTTGAGTATCAAATCCAATGTACATAGTAACACAGTAAACACAAAACATTACATTACATAGAATTGTTTACATCTGTTTGAAAGAAAAGTTACACAAGCGTTATATACATATATCATATGAACAAAAACAAAGACGAGTCTTCTAGCGCTCCGTCTTCTCCAAAAGGTAGCGGTGTACCTGTCTAATGTTGACCTGAGAATACAAGCAGTTTGAAAATCAGCATAAAGCTGGTGAGTTCATAAGATGTTTGTTTTCTAAAAATGTACAAGTTCCCTTTGGTTTTCCGAAAAGTTTGTTATTCAAGAAAATCCCAAATTTTCTTATGTAAAAACAGTTTAGTTATCATTTCGTTACTTAATTCTTTTACGAGTTGTTACGTTATTCCAGGAAAATCCTATATTTTCCTAAGTGTTTAGCTGTCTCTTCGATACTTAATTCGTAGTTTAGATTTCGATGTACTAGTAGTTACCATACTTATAGTATTAGTTAAGTATTCTGATATCTTAGTTATCCTACATTCGATTGTTGATTATCTGTTGTACTTAGAGGTATTTTCGAGTATTTGGATTCACTTAGAAGCGTACATTAACAGTGTTTTCGAAGTTCTGGTGATTTCCAAAAGGGTACCTTAGACGTATTATCGAAGCTCTACCGACAGTCGATGTCCAGAGGCGTACTGTGAAATAAATTTCGAAACTCTGGTGACACCCAAGGTGTACACTAGTTGTATATTCGAATTCTTGGCGTCATCCATAGGCGTGCATTCGTATTCGTATTCGTATACCTATTCCTATTCCTATTCCTATTCGTATTCGTATTTGTATTCGTATTCGCTTTCGTATTCGTATTCATATTTGTATTCGTATTCGTATTCGTTCTATCCTATTAGTTATATTCGTATTCGTATATCTATTCTAATCCTATTCGTATTCGTATTCGTATTCGTTCTATTCTATTAGTTATATTCGTATTCGTTCTATCCTATTAGTTATATTCGTATTCGTATTCGTATTTGTATTCATATTCGTATTCGTATTCGTACTATTCTATTAGTATTGAACTTAGTTTATGATTAGTATGATTCCTTATACAAAACATAATATGAAACTTAGGTTATAACATATATTAAAGGAATCTATATTTAGTTTGACAATTCACTCTGCAATTCGAACAAATGGTTAGTATGATTTTTGGTACTGAAAGTATACAAAATATGAAACATTTGAATAGAAAGTAATAAGTTTAAGTACAAGATTTCCTTGTAATTTTGCTTGTATTCCCCCCTGAAAACATTTGAAAAACATTTGAAAAAGGGTAGGGGTATGAACTCACCGGTTGAGGAACGCGTCGGTTTGGATCCTAAACGTCAGTTCTGGGTTTGCAAACGCACAAGAGTCCTATGTATTATAAAAAGATACACATTTGTATCTAATTAGGACTTGAATAATTTATTTGTTAGGGACAATCACTTCTAATCGCGAAAACACTTCATTACAAGCGTTTGGAGGGACCCAGGTGGCATTTGAGGACACATATGGCTTGGATAATGTGTTTACTCTTCGAGAGTAAACCCCCTTATGGAGTTTTCGGCCCTAAGACCATCTCCATATGAGTTCACGGCTGTGAACTCATGGGTGTGGGTTTTATGGTGCTAAATGGCCTTATAGGACTTGGGAAAATTTTCTAGGATCAATTCTAGGGCATAGGAATGGATTTACACCACTTATGGACCATTTAATGGAGTTTACGGCAGTAAACTTGGAGTTTACGGCCGTAAACTCCCCCTCACACTAACTCATTGATGTTTTATTGGTCCATAATTAATCATATGTGATTCTAAATAATTCTACAAGCCTTGTATGGAATTAAGGGTGTCTTTTGACATACGTTTAGGAGTTTACGGCCCATGACCCCCTCTCATGGTCGTGAACTCCTTAGGGGGATGATTTATTTATGATTTAGGCTTCTAATTTTTTCATGGTTGCTTCTAGATTTTTGTTCAAGGCTTAGAAGGTGTATAAATGATAATTTAACACCTTAGAAGGAGTTTACTCCCCTTAGAGATGAGTTTACGGCCCAAGCATGTTATTGGGCAGTAAACTCATGTTTACTCCTCTAAATTGATGTTCAAGGTGTTCCAAGTCTAGTTCCATAATTTTACAAGTCATATCTAAGACTCAATGGTGTTTTGGAAGGGTTTAAAGGCATAAAAACCCCCTTTATGTGTGTTTACGGCCCAAGCATGCTCCAGGGCTGTAAACACATAAACATGGTCCTAAATCATAGATAAATCACGAATTTGAAGGCTAAGGATGATATACTAGGAGTTGGGGAAGATACCTTGATAATTAGAAGCCTTAAATTGATGATTTTGGACCCTTAAACTTGATTTGAGGAGAGAGGTTAGAAAGAGAGAGTAGAGAGAGAGAGAGAGAGAGCAATCTTAAACCTCTTTAAATAGGTTCCAAAATTTGAACACAGTGAAATTCTACCCGATACCAACATTAAACGGGGCTTTTGGTCGCACCCGATTAAGCTATCGTAATCCGGCGGGATAGAATTTAGAAAATTTCAATTTAATGATTTTGGGCGATTATCATGAGTTTCTAAAGGATTTGAGCACTTATAAGATTAAAACAAACTTATAAGTTTAAATAACTTAGCCAAAAATGGAAATCGGAACGAACCGCTATAGTCGGGTTTTACGGACAAAATGGGTTTCGGCGATGGACAACTTCGGGTTGTCACAGTAGAACATGGGTAGATAGTTGGTGTGTGATGAAATAAATTAATGAGAGGCCTCGTCATTGTTGTTGTTGTTAATCTAGTCATCTAGCGGAGTATGGATGACAACCACAGACTCTTTCTAGACAGTTCCGTGGAACCCTAGCAGGTTCATAACTTGTAGGTGTTGTGAGCTTGATGTTCACCAGTGTACTCTATCCCCCTCATGGTTGCCTTTAGGACATTTATTGTTGAGTAAACCCCTTTGCAGTAATGTCCATCCTGATGAAAATCCTAGATTAGGTCCCTTGAGATAGATGTTGTTTTAAGGATGTAAATTGAGGATAACGGGAATGGGTAATCGGGTTATTGTTGATTGTTGAATTAAATATAATTATTTATTGTGGGTTGAAAACCCTATATGCTCACCAGACTCCTAGGCGTGACCCACTCAGTTTATTTGTATTACAGGTAGTGGCACGAGGACATAAGATGGATGAATCATCAAGTTATTTTGTTTATAAGCCTGTACATGTATATAACTGTTGTATGGCATGTAATATGTCATTTATGCCTTTTGGTCTGTATCGGAACATGACATCCCGAGTTTTGATTATATAATGAAAATACATTTCTTTATGAAATTCTTTGGTAAATATTATTTTATCATATTTTGCTTTTGGGAACAAATTCCGCAACACTTTTAAATCAAAAGGATTTACTCTGAAATTATTTTAAAAGCATAAATGAAAACGGTCTTTTCTGACCGAGATTTTATGGATGTCACAATACATTTTAGCATTCCATGGTTTCCAGTATAAAACATGTACATAAAGACTTTTATTTAAAGTTTGTTCAATTTGTTTCCCCCGCAACATATTACCGGTACTATAAGTTAATATGCCTTTCAATTAGTGACCTAATACCTTTTTGTTGGCTTGTTGGTGATGGGGACTTAGCTGTGTGTTTGAGCAAGTGTGTTTCTCCGATAGATGAACCATTTGAAATGAATCAATCATATTATGTTTTGTTACCGTAATCATCCCATCACAATTATCCATATAGCAAACAGATTCAAACCTCGATTTTGTAGATTTTTTCACTTTATATCGGAAACCTTCACTAAAACTTTTCAATCCTAAATTAAGCTTAAGTTCTTTGTTGTTGAGGAGTTGTAATAACTTAAGATCAGACTTAAAGTTGTGTTTTGTGGCCACTTTATAAGTTTTTTGAGGTAATTTGGGCAGTGGTAAAGGACCAAGCATACCCCAATGGGGTGGGTTTTATTTCTTCAGAAACGGAAAAATAATAAGGAAACTTTTCCTGTTGTGCTTTTCGGGGTTGTGGTAAGGGATCAGTTTCCTCTTCTTCATCTTCATGATCATCCCTATCAAATTCAGTGTAACTCTGAACTTGTTCCACTAGCTCTCCATGTGGAACTATAGTACTATCATCAACCAATGTCATCAGTTTTGCCTCATCATTCGCAGATTCATCATCATCAACATTAACGTCATCTTGAACAACAACCTTACCTTTAGACCTATAATCATATCCATGTATAAGGTCCTTGTAAGAAGGAACATGGTTGGTTTTCATAGATAATAAGTTACAAATTTGCTAACTTCTAGTATCGAAATAACCATTTCCAAAATGATTTCCCCTGGAAATTGATTAGTACTGCTATCCATAACATTAACAAACAATTATACTGTGTTGGGAGGCATAGTAGTAACAAAACAAAGAAAATATATAACATCACTATCTTTAACAATCTGCATAACTTAATTTGATCCAGGACATTAAAAAGATAGACGGATTTGATTTGTATGTAACCTGGACTTGGAAGCAACCAAGGTAACTAACCCAACAAAGTGGATATCACTGTTTATATCTACACCAAAGCATATGTAATCTCGAGCAAGATATTGTATACATCCGTCGATACGATGTCATTGTCATCCACTAGAACTAGAACTTGAAAAAACTCATATACGTACTCATTTGGGAATCTTTTTTGAAAGTATCGAACACAAAAATATATTAAAAACACAAATGTATTGCATTTTTGGATTAAAAACATAGAAAAACCCTAATTCTATCTCTCCGGAGCGCCACTCCGGAATGTACGACCATTTCGGACGTCAGTCCGAAATCCCCTTTTCCAATCTGGAAGGTATGGAGTGCCAGATTTCAGACCTAATCCCCACCAACCGGCAACCCCTTTGGAATAATATCATAAATACTCCAGAATATCGTGTTCCGGAGCACACCTCCAGAACAAAACATCTGCTTTGGAACACAATATTCCGAACCAAGTGACCATTTTTTCAAAAAGAAAAATAATTATGGGTTATTTTTTAAAAAAGGTCGTTTATAAGGGTTAGATTACTTAATTTCCCTTATTTATTTTGCATTAATCCTTTGTTTAGTCGACATGCCTTTGTATAGCCAGATCACACACATTTTGTATTTATATTATTGAGTTGAGTTGTATGTTTTAATGATCAAGGGAAACATGGTATCTGTGACATCTCTTATTTTTTAGAACAAAAAAAATTACGCTTTAAAATCATAGTAGTTTTGTTTGTGGAAAATCCCAGTGTGATAAACATTTTGTGGAAACTGTTTTCTTATTAAAAATATCTTTGAGTTAAGATGTTATTCAAAATACAAAAACTTTAAAGATGTCATAATCAATACATAATATCGTTATAGCACAAAGACCTATGGTCCTAAAAACTAACGCAAACTATCTCTTAATCACTCAGCATCCTAATAAAGTTCCAGAACCTCTATCCCTATTAGGGATGAAAGTGGATCCAAACCCAACCCGAATGGACCTCGATTCAGAAAACCCAAAAACCGGTTAACGGAATTAGTAGAACCGGAAACCGGACCGGTATATAGGAACCGGTTCTGGGTACGAGACCGGGTAAAGTGGTTCTAGAACCGGAAAACCCAGAAATATCAAAGTGGGTAGGGTGGAATTGGGTAGAGTGAGTATTAAACCGAAAAACCCAGAAATATCGAATTTTTTTGATACTGAATGTTTTGATATCTTATGCGTACAGGCATATAAGTCACTTAATACATATGCAAATAAGCTGTTTTTGGAGTTTAAAACTAAGGCCAAACACCGAACTACATTTTTTAAAAATAATTAGACCAAACAGACTTATAACGAAACGGTTATGACAGTTTAAAATGAACTAAAACCTTGCACAATGTAATAACAGAAACAAAATAGATTTGATATCTCATGTTTAGAGGGTTGTTAGTCACTCAATACATATGAAAATATAGTGTTTCTTGAGTCTCCAACTAAGGCCAAATAGTGATCTATAATTTTAAAAAAAAAATTCCATCCCAAATAGACTTATAACAAAGAAGATATAACAGTTTAAATTCAAGTAAATTTTCAACAACAATGCAGCAACAACCACAAAACAAATTTGATATCTCATGTTTAGAGGACCGTAATTCACTCAATACATATGCAAATAAGATGTTTCTAGAATCTACAACTAAGGGCAAACATTGAACTACAATTTAAAATTAAACATCATCCCAAACAGACTTATAATGAAATGAATATGACAATTTAAGTTGAACTAAAGATTCACCATAATTCCTAGCCATTGTTGTTTTCATTGAATTAATTTTTAACTTCATGTTGTTACCAAAAGAATACAAGCTTAAAAACATGATTCAAGTTGAAATACATGATTCTCGATTTACTTAGCTTCGGGTTTTTTACCCAATTCTGGTTCTTATGTTTAATTTTCCAGAACCCGATAGAACCATACCCGAAATACCCAAAATCCAAATAAGGGTATTATTACAAACCCAAAAACTGGACCGGTTTAGAATGATTCGGTTCAACCGGTTTCGGTTCTGATTTTCTGGTTTTAAATCTCATCCCTAATCCTTGTTACTTTTGATGTATATAAATTGAGTAGGTTAGGTTGGAAAACTTGGTGATACACATAAGGTTTTCAATCCCATAATATTATTATGATAATAACTTATAATTATCAAACATGCAAAACTAATTGTTACCAATAAATATAGATATATCATTTAACTTAGGCATCTATAAAACATTCCTACCCATTCATACCCATTCCAACTAATTCTTACAAAGCCTAGCCCACGATTATCAGGAAGAATCAACTCGCCTGATGAATCTTTTAGAGTAACAGTTTTACTACATAGTTAGGGGCTCCCTTGGCGTATATAAGTCATAAAGGTACTTAATCCATCAAAGTTTTTGATGAATGATTGTGTCCCATTTCATCTACGTCTGTGATTTATAAATCCACACTATCAACGTAATTTACAAAAATTTTATTTTGGCGGAAAAACTTAAACCCTAAGTTCACAGGCAACCTAAAGGACCTATGTTCTCACTATGATTTGCAACAAACAATTGAATATCAAGAACCCTAAAAGTATACTACTATATTTGAAATTCACAAAAAGCTTTTAGGGATTATATAGCTTTTGATTATGGTAGTAAATAGTCAATAATTCCTTCTTGATCAACTTTCAGGAAGCAAACACCGGAAATCTCGTGCCTCTGTTGGTTCACACCCAAAACCCTAATAACTAGAAGAGTTGAGGAGAGAAGTGACTAGAACATCAATTCAGCTCTATGAGAATGAGAGGAAAAGTGAAAAAAAAAAATAAGAGCCATGTAGGGGTTTATATAGTCGAAGGAAACTTGGGCCAAAGCTCGAGTTTTTGGGATAAGGCTCAGATTAATTAATATAATAAACAAGTTGCCTATTCCATGGGGTTCTAGAACTTTGCTATCCAAATTTCATTCACCCCTATCCCATGGGGTTCTAAAACTTTCATGCTTCAACTTTCAATAAATAATCAAACAGTCTCTACACTTTTAATTAATTCAATTAATCCCAAAATTAATTCCAATTAATTTATGATTAACTCAAAGTTAATTATTATTATTTCTTATTAATATATTAATCATATAATATATTAATAAACTATTTATTGTAATTTATTAATCATATAATATCTTAAAACCTTATCCCCTTGTTGAATTTTGATGTAAGAAACCGTTGCCCAAAATCGATTACTTGGGACGCAAGGTAAGGGTTTCATCCATTACCAAATTTTCGAAACTTAGGGTCCAAGAAACCCTAATTTAGAAATCCATGGCCTAGAGGGTCTAATTGCCATAAACCCTCATTTGATCAATTCATCCGTTATAGAATATTCAATAGAAAACAAGCCAAGCTCTGGTGCTGCTGATGGGTTTTATACAAAACACATAAACTTAAACTCTTAAGTGTGTATGCAACCCTAATAAAGATCGATGTTTTCTCTATTGAATCTATAACTATAAACATCAAAAGGAAACCCTAAGAACACTAGGATATTTTCAAAAATACCAAAATAGGGTAAAGGATTACATACCTTGATTATTATTGTTGCAAATAACAAAGACACCTTCTTGTTGATCCTTTGGAAGCAAGCACCACAATTGTCGCGCATCTAATAGAATCACACCCAACACAAGCAAGAGGATGAGAGGAGAAGGGAGAAGAATTTTGTCCAAATCTACTAATGAAGAGGAGTTCTAAATTTATGAAGGGCTTAGGTCCTTTATATAGTTAAGATGGTTTGGTGCCAAAGTTAAGGTTTAAGGAGAAAAGCCTAAATCCTTTTGTTTTGTGACCAAGCAACCCATTCCCGTCATCCAAGAGACGTGGACGAAACTCCTTGGGCTTGACCAAGTGATTTTCATCCACCTCATCTAACTTTCAATAAATAACCATATATACCCTGCACTTTTAATTAATCTAATTAGTCCCAATATTAATTCTAATCAATTTCTAATTAATTATTAATAAAACAATATGATTTCTAATTAGTATATTATTTTCATAATATATTAATAAATCATTTATTTCAATTTCTTACTTAAATAATGAATCAACCTCTTTCTCTCTCTCTCTCTCTCTCTCTCTCTCTCTTTCTCTCTCTCTCTCTCCAAAATATTCTATCTAGTTGCTAGGTTTGAGGGCAACCCAAAAGGACTATGCTAGTATCAATTCAAGTGTATACCAATTATTATTTATGGGCATAGACACGTAATCCAACAATAACTCCATTGTTTTGACTAGTAGTAACTTCCTTTCTCTTGCACTTCTTCTCATCTTCCTTGTAAATATGGACACATGCCAAAATGATGTCCATTTTAGGCACAAAAATTGCAAAGAAAAGGCATGGGTTGCACACTTTGGTTACTTTCAATCATCATAACTAACTGAGATAGCTCAGAAAATTGATCTTCAATGCAAGGAGTGTTCATTTCCAATCCGTACTTTTTTTTTTCAATTTTGGGATTGTAGATTAGAGTACCTGTACGATGAGATCTAGGCATAAAGATTTGTTCAGTTTGCTACCTCTATGAAAATCTTGTTACCTCTATGAAAATCTTGTTATACAAATACTTGTAAAACTAAATTAAAAATAAAATTAGGAGTTTTCGATCTTTTGAAACATTTTAAAGAAACTAGATTTAAACTAAGATTAAAAGAGACAATTCAACAAAAGCAAGAGTTTGATGTAGAATTAATAAGAGAAAGATGGTTGACTTAAGGTTTCCTCACTTCAACATTTGATGAACATATCATTAGAATCCAAGGTGCAATATGTGTTTTAAATCTCTAATTTAGATATAGTAATCCAAGAAGCTTGAGATTACCTACACTTGTTCTTAACTATTAAAATAGTTAGAGAATCTCATAACATATTTTCTTAGTTATACTCACAATTTATATTAAGCATCTAATTAGTGAAAATTAACTAGCATTAAGAACTAAAAAGTCACCAAATCCAAGAGGAGTCAAATGCTTTCACTGCTATGTTGGAGAAAATATTTTTGTGATTGTGTGAAGTGAAAACTAACACAAGGACCAATTGTTGCTTGTTAATGCGAGGACCCATTACTTAATGAAGAAATTAACCAACTAATCACTAGAAATATATTTAAACTCGTGAATAAAAACATACAAGTAGCAAGAAGATGTTAAAACATAAAATAAAACACTCTCATAAAGATTCAAGAACAAGTTCATGGGGTTCTTCAACATTCAACCAAATATTCAAATGATTTCACCAAATTCAACCAAGATTAGCTTATCCTAGCAGGGCTAAACCAATGAAAACAAAAATAATGATAGATTGTACCAAACATGTAGTAAGAATCAAGAGCAAAAGATGATGATTCTGATGTGTTCTTATCCTTCAAAATGCTCCCAGAATCCCATAGAATCCTTCAACTTTCGGATGCGTAAAAGTATGCAAAAGATGCACACCAACCTTCCTTAAATAGCACTCAATAAAGAATTCTGAAAATTCCCCTTCACGTCTGTGCACGGGTGAGACCTGAATTGGGTTCCTTTGAGTTTTGGGCGTCCAAAGCTTTAACCCACTAGCCCAGATTGAGTCCAATAAGCTCATAGCCCATTTTTCTTCAAGTTTTCTTCATTTTAAGCCCAATTTGGCTTCTCCAAATCACTGATATCTCACGTAATCGCCTGATCAATAATCTCTGCATGCACAAAAAGTCTTTCGTCTTCGTTTAAGTAAGAGACCATCTTCTTCAATGCTTCATCCATTAATAACCCACTATATGCATCATCTCCACTAGTTATTAAGCCTATAGTCCTTGTTGTCCTTTAAGTCTAATCGCCTCCTAAAGATCCTGCTTGGCTAGTTTCCTTAAAACTTGCAATTATGTTCACGAAACTAGAAAATACGTGAAATAGTCATAAAATAACAAAAAGGAAAATATGCATGAATATTAGCTAAATTATGAATGATATATGCTAAAATGAACTATAAAAAGAAGTGAATAAAATGAAACTATCAGCAAGGTAACCTAAATTCCATTCCTTGTACAATCCTTTAGTCCAAATGGTTCTCCCCTACCTAGATTTAACTGCGCTATTCTAACCACCAAATTTATAGATTTCCAATCTCGCAACCTTACTACTCAAAACTGTCAACAACCCAAAGTTACAAGAACTAGCATTCCATTACTAGACCATCCTAGTGAACACACACCTATCAAAGTTGAATGAATACTCCCTGAAATCTCAACAAGCTCAATATTCCCAAGCACTTTCAATGAATCCACTATAAGTCTTCGGTGACTTTGTCGGATAACGAAGAACAAAATTTCATCTATTGAAATGAGTACCTAACCAATTCAACGACCTACTTGCACTAGGGCAATTCCCATGTGAACCTGATACTAACCACACTACGAAGGTACGAACTTGACAACTACTGATCTCACACCCACGATCAACCAATTTTTCATTGCATCGTAACAACAAAAGACCCTTACAAATCTTGCATTCAAACCCGGCATGCCCATCTTATAGATTCCTTAAAATCCTTACTAATATGGCTAAAGTTTGTCTATTACTTAAAGCTTGTTCTAACGGTGGTCGATGCCTCCCACATCGAAATCCAAAACCGTATGAATATTCTCAAAATAAAATGGCTAGACCATCATGAGGAGCAATTCTAATTTCTAGGTGAATACTTGGATAAACTACACATAACATCTCACATACAATATGCAGTCACAAACACAAAATAATAAAAGCAAGAAGGAAAGAATACAACACATACCTGCAACATCAACTAGTGGAACTCATATCTCCTTGGCCTGTAGCTGTAATTCTCGGCTCCTTACCACGAGAACAGTCATTTTGTCCTCGTGATCATCAGTAATCCTTATTGTGGCTAAAGCAGGTTCCATCACTGCTCCCCTCATCAACTCCGGGCAGTCGGCCTTTTGTGGCCCACTTAGTTTTAGTGGAAACATAATGGAATCATTCCCTAGGGACAATCCCTACTGAAATGATCAATCCTACCACACATGTAGCAACCCATACCCCTAGATTGACAAAACCTCACCATGCTGCTTCCTATACATGTTGCACTGACCTCGACCTTGCTATCCTCTCACTCGCTAATAAGAAATCTTGAGTCTCTTCACAGGACCTCCAGTTGTCTGCACCTGTTCTAACTTCCACTTCCCGAGGTGCTCCAAATCAATATCCTACTCTCGGGATCTAGCTATCATGTCCTCCAAAGTATGACAAGCTGAAAAGCTAACAAACGACCTGATATCATCTCGCAACATATCATCATACCAAATCTTCTTCATCTCCTCGTCTGCGGTATACTGTAGAACCAAAAGATCCCTCTCCTTAAATTTGGCAGTGATATCTGCCACAGTCTCAGTTGTCTGGTGAAGGTCCTGAAACTCCCTTGCCAATTTCTACACATTGATAGCTAGTGCAAACTCTGTCCTAAGCCGGGTCACAAAATCATTCCAATTCATCGTCTCAATGACCTCGTCTCCAAAAGCAAAGTCTACCTCCTCCCACCAATCTTGCCTTCTGTCTTTCAGAAGACAAGAAGCAAATCTTAACTTTGACCCCTCGGGCCAGAGGCTTGTCCGGAAAGTGTTTAACATATTCGCTAACCACCTCATACTAGAAATGAGGTCCTTCTCCCCAAAGAACTCGGGAGCTCTACAAGCACGGAGCTCATAGAAGGAAAGAGTGCAAGCCCTCACCATAGCCGAAATATTGGTACAGAACATGGCCAAATGCTCATCCAAAATCTCCATAATCCCCTCCTTGACCAAACTGAATATCACATGAGTATGCTCCAAAATACCACGGGTGATCTCCAAAGAGATGAACTCCCACATCTGCTCATCAATCGGCTCAATACCAACACATGAGCCCAAACCAGAACCTAGACCTCCTCCACGTGTGATCATCACCATTATAAAAATCAGCCATACAAGAATCAGGTCATACCCATAAAATTTCCCATCCTACAGGGTTCCTAGAATCTTTGGGAACCTCATTGATTCGAGTATGGGTCATATGCTTTCAGTAGTACGGGCCCAATACTACCTTCCAAACATATTCGTACTTTCATCAAGAATTATCCTAAATCTTCTAAGTCACCTTCTCATATTGGTATTCCAAATACCTACTAAACAGCGCATCCATACCTACTAAAACACTTCCTAGGCTCTCCTAGGTTCTCGACTTCATGTTGCCATCAGCTACTGAATGACTCTCACTTATGTCAGTTAACCACTTCATGAATACCATTACATGAAACAAAGCTCATATAGTCCTTCGACTATGTAACATTCGAGCTCCAATATGTTTATTTTTAACCCTTAATGCTTAATTCATTACATTTTGGTCCATAGCTACTAAGCGTGGCATACTCTATGAGTACGCTTAGCGTACTAGCTCTCTGAATGATCGCGGGTTCACCCACATACGTTGGGTGTAAATGGGAGTACGCTGGGTGTACACAAGGATTAGGCAAACCCTAATTTTTAGGGTTTCTACACTATTTAAGAAACTTATCTTCCTCTTGTACATTCTATTGATCAGCCCCATCACCCTATACCCTAATATCGAAACCCTGAGTGGTTTTGGTGAGTTTTGAGCTTGAAAGTGTGTTTGTTAGTGTTTTATGGTGAAGAAGAAGATGAGGAACACTTGGAGGTTACTTGGGTGTAGCTTGTTCTTGAAGATCTATAGTTATCATCACCTTAACAAGGCATTTGAGATAAAAAAAAAAAAAAAAAGCTCTCATCTTTATGACTCTATGTGCTTACGGTGTTATTTATGCATTTTTTTAGTCTTTTAAGCTAAAGATGAGTTTATGGTCTACTCTAGAAGCCATTGAAGTTAGATCTTAGCTCCATTAAGGTCCCTTGTCTATAAAAATGAAAGATTTATGTAAGATATTGGTCCATTAAAGTGTTAAGAGTCCTTTTAAGCTTCTTTTTGAGTGTTAGGCCCCATTAAGTCATGCATTGGTGTAAAGTTGTCAAGTTTATGTATTACGTCACCATTAAGAATCAGATTTGAGATTTTAGCATGCTGGCTTTACCAATTAAGTGCTTAATGGGTTGGGTTGGTAATCTGGGGAGTACGCTAGGCGTGCCCGGTTGCTACGTTGCACGTATTGGCCCTGGAAGGAGTATGCTAAGTGTACGAGCTGAGTATGCCCTGCGTACTCAGTAGATTAACCTTCATTTTGACTTCATCAATTGGGGCTATATTTTAGGATGTTAGGATTTGGGCCTTGTTGGGCCATTGGACTTCTGAATTTGGGCCATGGATAGACTATGGGCTTTCTTGGGTTTAGGTCCATGATGATTTTTGGGCCCAATTTGGAAGTTGGGCATTATAGGGCCTTGTAATGCCATTTAGAAAATTGGGCCTTTGGAGCAAAGGAGTTGGGCCTTGGTTTTGGGTCAAGTAAGAAAAAGGGTAAATTGATCCTTTATTCTACAGATTGGTCAAGTAGCTTAGATTTTTTATTATGGGTCAAGGTACAATTATTAATTGGATATTATTTGATATTGTTAGCATGGGGATTTTCCGAACCAGCAGACTGAGATTTTTATCTGAGAGATTCTGCAGTTTGAAGTGATTTTCTTCACTATGTTTAGTGGGTCGAAGGCACCAATGCCGACCCATGGTTTGTTATGTTTAGGATGCTAGTTGTTTGTATGACTCTTGTATGTGTTATATTTTTATATGATTGTCGGTCGATGACTGATGATTGTATTGTATGCTATTTATCTTTGTGGTTTTTACGCATGTGTTAATATGTTATTTGTATACCAGACGGGGCCCGATGCATGGCAGACCCCATTATATGTTTTATATGCATGGTATGTGGTATTTTGGGTAACTCACTAAGCTTTGTACTTACGGTTTTCTTGTGCTTTAATTACTTCCAGTTCAAAGGGAAAGAGCTCGGGATGATTGCAGTACGCACACCACATCGTTCTGCCTTTTATATTACTATGATGTATTTGGTTGTCATTGATACAATTTAATTCACCATAGTTTCTATGATGTTGTTTTTTATACTAGTTTTATTACTTTAAAAATCAAAATTTTTATTCTTAGTTTTGGGGGACGTTACAGACTGACAAGCTCAACTCTACAACGGTTGGACTCAGACAAGAGTTGCGCAATAGGGTCAAATCCATCACTCTGAGATTATTCAACATGTGTAGCATGTAACTTAACGTATTCACTTAATGGTTAACTCACATCAACAAGAATCTCACATAATCACAAAGCAAGCAACATTTGTGAAGTAATTCTCCAAGCCACAACCAATCATAGGTCATACCAAGCTAGTATTTCCTACTCTTACTGTCGGTTGCCTTATGCATGTAAATTATACACAATGCATGATCAAATAGACTGTCGAATAAATGACTCTACCCTAGGACCAAAACCATTCAAGGAACAGGAAATAAGGCTAAATCAATCATTCTAGGGCTATATGATTCTATTCTTATACAGTTTTTAAAGCATACACTTAGCAATCACTTCTTCCAATATAGATTCCAAACCTAACATAGCATCCAATTAATCCTAGGCTACAAGGCATCACATATCAAGCCAATCTATCATGAAATTCCTGAAAGTATCCTTAGCCTTGTCCTAGCATGCAAGCATTCATATCATATACACATCAAAATGTATGGGTATTGTAACGCCCGTAGATCCGGGCTAGTCAATTTAGAGGCAATAAGTGTCGAAAATGAATTTTCGTCAAAATATTATTTAGTATAAATAATCTTAACCAAGTTTTAGTATATGTTACAAGGTTTCCGTACATATAAAGACCGCTGAAATCCGAGTTATAACGAAGAAGTTATGACCCATCGAAGTTTCGCGACGAAACCGGCACAATACCGGGAAACGTAAATAGTGAATTTATGATAGAGCGAGATTTAGCCTTAGCGATCTAAACGAAAGTTGTAAAGTACGTCTCCACCTACGCGTGGATATAAATAATGTCAAAAACGGAGTTCGTATGAACGGGTTACAAATTATAATAGCATATTTACGTATTAAAATAAAGAATACATCATATATACGTACACATATATATATATATATATGTATATATATATACATATGTATATATCATTAGAAAGGTATCACTGATGCGGTCATTATAAGACTAATGTTGAGTTCTTTTGACATTAGTTTAGTACAAATATCGTTAAATCTATTTAAAATAGTACTATAAAGGGGTGTTTAGTTGTTTATATAACTAAAAAGTCATTAAGTAATTATGGAGGGTAGTTTTTGAAAATTTAATTAGTATAAATAAGAGCCTTGGGCTCTCATATTTCTTGCACCATTCTCTTGATTCAAGAGTCTTTCTCTCCTTATCCCCCGAGCATTTCGGTCCCTCGTGATTCGACTTCTCTTTCTGTAGTTTTTTGTATAGTAAAGTGAGCGTTGAAGCACTGCACGAATCTTTCTTAGAAAGATTTAGCGATGAAGTTCTGCCCCTGCATAGCCCGACTCCTAGCTAAAATCTCATTGTAAGTAAGTTATGCTTACCCTATTTTAAATATAGTTTATATTTAAAATTAGTATTGTTATTATAAATTTATAATAAATATTTGAGCTATTATTATGACTTATATAAGTGTCGTTATAATATCTTTTTAACTACTCGCGGTACAGAGAATCTGGTTTAAAGGGTCGCATAGGGTTGTTGGATTTCAGAAGTGTTATACGCCAAAATGGTCCTGCCCTCCGGTGTTTTATGTATGGCCCCTGTCTATACATAGTGGTTGGAAAGTATTGTTTAAACGCTTATATAATAATAATAATAATAATAAGACTAATAATTAGTCACGGTAAATATTAGACTAAAATCTAGTGGTAATAATACTAGATTTCGTCGAAGGAAATTATTTTAAAGTAAACGAAGCGATATCCGAGTACCGAGTCACCACCTTCTCAAGTAAGTGCATAGTTACTTTCATCTTACACATAGATATGGAGTATTTAATATAAATTACGTGTTATGAGTGCATATTTACTTTCATCTTACACATAGATATGAAGTATTTAATATTAATTACATGTTATGAGTGCATAGTTACTTTCATCTTACACATAGATATGAAGCATTTTATATAAACTACATGCTATGTGTGTATATTATCTGAATACTTGTTGTCTATGCTGGATGAATGTTTTTTTATACATGTTTTAAATGATTTGAATTGTATATATATTTCAAATATACAAGTATGTTGGGTATGAGATGGGTAGATGAATGATGAGAGATAAAAGATTATGTGAGTAAACATTAGCAGCTATAGACTTAGTGCCTAACAAATAACATCGGCAACTATGGACTTAGTGCCTATTGGACAAACACTGGTAGCTATGGACTTAGAACCTGTTAGGAATTGGTAGCTATGGACTTAGTACCTATTAGATAAACATTGATAGTTGGACTTAGTACCTATTAGATAAACACTGGTAGCTATGGATTTAGTACCCAGCAGCTATGGAATTAGTGCTTTACGAACGAGCATCGGCAGCTATGGATTTAGTGTCAGTCCTATAACTCTGGAAGCAAAGGGCTTCAGAAAGAACGAATGCGAGATAGATGACTCTTAGGATAGATCCTTAAGAGTAAAGAAGATAATGGGGATGGGTAATTGGGTCGATTATTTGATTGTTTAAACATAATAATTATATTATTGTGGGTTGAAAACCCTATGTACTCACCAGGTTTCCCAAGCTGACCCACTAAGTTTATTTATATTACAGGTGTTGAGATGAAGTCACATTACATAGAGAGATTAAAGAGATGTAGATAACTAGTGTAAATAAATGTAAGTTATGTTCATGCTTATGTTTCTGTATTAACGATGGCATCCCAAATGTTTTAAAACGAATTAAAAATACTTTTCTTCGGAAATGCTTTGATAATGTATTTATCATGTTTTACTGGGAACAAATTTCGCAACATTTTTATTAAAAGAGGTACTCTGATTTTTATAAAGCATAAACAAAATCGGTCTTTTGTGGCCGTGAAAATGGGGATGTCACAGGTATTCTAGCAATCACTTATTTGAGCTCGGCTGGTTGCACGCGTCAGACCCCATTTTTCTTTATATAAAAAAAATCTTTTTAGAAACTTATTTTCTTTCAAAATATAATCAATTCCTTAGTTCGAGTTCAATCACACCCGAGAGTGGGCTCGAATCCTTCAAACCAAGGCTTCGATACCAACTTGTAATGTCCCAAAAATTCATAGTAAAATGTTCATTTAAAAAAAAACATACAAACAAGTTGTTCCAAAACCGATCAAAGCAAATATATTATTTAAATATTGTAAATTACCAATGCAGAAAACTCTGTTGGATGTGGTATAGTCATGTCGGGCCCTTCTCTTTCATATGGGAAGTACCTGAAACCACAAACATAAAACCATAAGCACAAAGCTTAGTGAGTTCCCCAAAATACCATATACCATACATACAATAGAGATTGCTATGTACCAACCATAGTCTTTCCATTATGCTATGAGTTGTATCAAGGTCTTTCTTTGCCATGTTAGGGGCCAAAACCATAGGTCTTACAGACAAGTTCCAAGAGCCACCTCCTGGTCTTCCATGAAAGTATCACAAAAACAATTATCATACTACATATAATTGCCAAGGTCCAAATCCTAGTCTTGCATATAATTTGTTGGGAGCCATATCCAAGTCTTTCATACAAATTCCAGGGGTCACCCCCTGTTCTTCCTACATAACATAAACCAGTGGACCAACATTGGTGACTTTGACCCCCGAGTACGGTGAATAGACTCACCTGAATCACAAAGCTGACTAAAACCCCGCGTAACGTCACACCCATCACAACCAATAACTCTTGCCACCAAAATATGGGTGTTAAACACTTCCTAATAATCTACACAAGGCAATCCCTAAGTCTACCTTCTAAAAATAGAGATTGACCAAAAGTCAACTCAAGACAAAATTCAACTGTCAAAGTCAAAGTTAACTACCCATAATATCAAATATTCATCCTCAAGTCGTGACCAACCTTGGGTCATGACGTGAGAGTTTACTCAGTCCAATGTGAGCAACCTTCTCTCACATCATTAGCTCTAAGAAGCTTAATAGAAAACGGGGTCATTTAACCCTCACATCGTGATACCCTATGTGTCACATCGTGATCACATTCTGAAGTCAAAATCCAACCATTTAAGTCTTTAATCCTTTAAGCCTTTTGCTCGAACTTTCTATAAGGTCTTATAACTCCATAATACACTTAAAAGTTGATGCTTTATGGACAAGGTTCTAAACCCAACCATTCACTAGATCTAACTCCAAGACACTCTAAAGACCCTTCTAACCCATAAAGTTGCCAACTTTATGGTTTCCATTCATTGAAACTTGCTCAACCAAGGGGAAAAGTAGGACAAAACTTAGATCTAGCCACAAACAACAGTAAAGGTGGAAGCTTTGACACTTACAAGGGTCCATAAATAATGTGAGGTGATGATGATGATGATAATTTTTTGCGAGCCTCTTCAAAAGTTCACCTTCTTCTTTTTCTCTTCTTCTTCAAACCAAGAAATGCTCCAAAATGGCCATGAATCAAGCAAAGGTTAGAGGCTAGGGTTTTCTACGGTGAAAGAGGGTTTGGAGGTTGATAATGAACCCTAAAATGGGTTTAAAGGAACATAAATACGAAGGAAACTCTAGAAGATTCTGGGTTTGGGTTGCATCAATTCTCACGTTGTGAGCCTCTATTCCTCACGCCGTGAGACCAGCCCCGAACAAAACTTTTCATATTATCCCATCTCACAACGTGACCACTCAAAGGTCACATCGTGAGGCTCCATTTCTTCCAAAATTAGACCTTTTGACTCCTTAAAACCCTAAATCGACCCATCCCAGAAAACGGGTGTTACATGTGGTTATTCAAACAGAAATTTAATGTCGATGAGACTCTTTCTCGCTACAAGGCTCGTCTTGTAGCAAACGTCTGCATTCAATAATCGAGAATTGATTGTGATGTGACTTTTAGTCTAGTTGTCAAATCGAATACCATTTGCATAGTTCTTAGTCTTGCGGTCTCTAGATACTAACTCATGCACCTGCTAGATGTGAAGAGTGTATTTCTTCATTGCTCTTTATATGAGACTATTTACATGCGCCATCCAAAGAGTTTTTATATTCACTAGTTCCCATTTTGTTTTTTACAGTGCTCTTTTTACGGTCTCAAACAGGCTCCAAGAGTCTGGTATCACATATTTGTAGAGCACGCATCTTGCATCGGCTTCACTCACAGTCGTTCTGACCCCCTCCATGTTCATGTATCGCTATGCTCAACATAAAACATTTCTACTCTATACATAGATGATATCATCTTGAGTGGCTCATCTCCTAGCGTTCTTCAGCAAATCACTGGTCTTCTAGGTCATGAATTTTCCATGAATGATTTGGGTTCGTTGAACTATTTTCTTAAGATATCTACCACCTGCAGCACCTCCATTTAACTCAAGAAAAGTGTGTTACAAATATTCTCACGCTTCCGAACATGATGAACTACAACTGTGTCTAAACCTTCTAAATTAGTTTAATCTTAAAAATTAGAAATTATTTTTAAACAATATAGTTTTATTCTTACAACATCCATAAATAAACAAATAATATAATTGGATAAGGGCTGAATATTTTAAATCTAAAATAATTTAACTTCATACTTTTCACACAACCAAAAATAAAATATATTCTAATTTATAAAACGGTTTTATAATAAAATAATACAATAAAATACTAGTCCTACCAATATACTATTTTTTGTTTTTTATGGCTTTGGTATAAGAATAGAATGATTATGTTATAAAAAGATTAAAAAGTTATATTTATTGATTCGAAACCAAATTATTATGCAACATTACGATATTGACCAAACTTAAGAAATAATCTTTGTGGATCTAATTCGAAAAAAAAATGGCATATAACATGGACCAAATCAACATATCGTCTATTAGAAAGTTGATTATTTCTGTTTTATAAACATATACTCAAAATATAGTTTGGAATACTTGCCTAAAAGGTAATTTACATTCTATTACACACAAGAATAAATACAACACGAGTATTAGCTAATACAATACATTAATATTCCACTGCATTTTGAAGCGTGGGATAAACTCTCGAGGGAAGGCTTTTTGTGAAGATTTGGATATATTGATACAATGATGAACCATGAATCTGGATGTCGCTAGTAGCAACTTGGTCACGGACAATGTAAATATTAATCTCAATATTGTTTTTGTTCGCTAATGTTGGACCTTATTCTAAGAGATAAATAGCACTTCTGTGGACACAATATATAATGGTGACTTTAAAAATCAAAGAAAGAAGCTGTCAAAGAAGATTTTGAAACTAACATATATAGGCAACAACACAATATTCAGCCTCAATATTAGAATAGGAGATTGTGGATTGTCGTTTAGACGACCATTATATAAGGTACAGTTAAGTGAGGATAATGAGAACGAAAACTCTTGTGTTGGGATGGATACTCATAGAAATATAAGAGGGTGTTTGGATAGGGTAAAAAGAGAAAATTTATAGTTTATTGTTTATTTCCAGTGCTTTAAACTAAGTTTAAGTGTTTGAATAGGAAACATTAAAAATCAATTTACTGAAGTGGGAATAAACTAAATAAACTACTTTTAAAGGATAAACTAAATAAACTACTTTTAAAAAACTTTCCTTATAGTTTATTCTTAATCCAAACACTTTTACAAAAATGGTTTTCTCACTCCGTTATAAACTAATAAGGTATAAGCTAATAAGCTATAAGTTTATTTCTCCAAATAGTGAGTGTAACGTAGGCACCTAAATACATGCAAATGAGAGTATCGATGCTTAAAATTAATGAGACAAGTAAAACGTATGGTAGTTTGAATGGACATGGAGGGTAGGTTGTTGAGTAGGTATGGGGGTATATAAAGAGCCTCAATTAATATTACGAGGGCATGTGTGAAATATGATAGTGCAAAAATATCATTAATTGGGTGATTTTCCATTTTGGTGGTGGAGGTATGGGGGCATGAGAATTGAAATTGAATGCCACTTTTTGTTAAATTGGTCTTGAAAGAGGTTACATCGAGTTACCCCATGATCACATTGATAGGTTTTAATATAAAATTTAAACTGTTAGTGAACATATGAGCGGAAATGAAGATTTGAAAAAAGATTCTCATTTTGTTAATGAGCGGATAAACCCATAAAAATGTAAACGGTGATTAAGGAAATAAGACATGCTATTTAATGCCACCAACACTAGGAGCAGGCGATATCCAAAAATTAGATTGAATAATATCAAATGATGCATTAACACTTCAAGTATAAATAGAACATAGAAACCCAACACACTTTCCCAATTTAAAACACGACAAATATAGTTGTATTTTTGAGTTTATTACAAGAAAGATAACCACTAGAAATTAGAAAATGTAAATTGTGATCGTGGGGATGACTAAAACGCTAATACCATGCAAGTTGATTAGCATACACGAGAGAAACTTGCGAAGATTTGGTAAGTTGGATATAGATCCTAACAGCAATCACATTGGAGGAGGGTTTTGCAAGTCTAAAAGTCATTTATTATTATTATTATTATTATTATTATTATTATTATTATTATTATTATTATTCAAGAAAATTACAAATTTAGCCAAATGAACTAATTATTTTGTCGAAAATAACCAAAAAAAAAAAAAAACCAAAATTGCATTTTTAGCCATTAAAATCGCGGATGGGTATAATCCATCTACGATTTCGCCATGCCATCTGGGAACGTACAAGTGGCTAAAACACAGACGTGCTTTAGCCACTTGTACGTTTGCAGATGTTTTTTTTTTTTTGTATATATACCCCTTTTCCAGCCTAAAATCGCAGTTGGACTGTCTATCTGCGATTTCCTCTCTATTCACCTGCAATTTAGTGGTTTTTTTTGTTTTTTGTTTTTTTATTTTGACTGCGAAATTGATAGGGTTTGACTACGAAACAACCTTATTATATATAAACTTTTTCAAAAAATTGTCATTTTTGTTGTAATTTATTTGGAAAATTTGTTAAAAGATATGTTATTGTTTTTATTTTTATCGTATAGAAAAAGAAAAGTATAAGTTTGTTTGTAAGTGTAAATAGCGTAGCAGTTGCGATGGTCAACAATCACGGCCACAAAATGTTGTTTCCAATCTCATCCCATTTGAGTTACGGCTCGTCGAACGACCTCACTTGTTTTTTACTTAATTCTTAATCTAATTATTAGTTAAACCTTTCTCGTCGTTTAAAATTAATCTCTAATGAACTTTTAACTTTATTGTTAATTTGGACTATTATTTTGTGTTAATTGAATATGTTATAAATGTTGGAACTTTATATATAAAGGAATTGTAAGTTGGCAATTTCCTTTGTATCCCACATTGGTGGGAGGAAGAAACTTTTGTGGGTTTATAAGCTTATTCCCTTGGTAAGCCTTCAAAGGCTTTAGTGGATCAAAGGAATGGGCCAAGCCCATGCGCGCACCTAGCACTAGCCGACGCATCGGTCGCTAGGAGCTGGGGAGCTTTTATTTTTGACGAGTTCGGGTCAATCCGGTTTGACCGATACGGTCAAATGGTTGACTGTCGTTGACTTCGTGGAGGCCAAGTTAGGGTATTCTAGAAGGATCAGGAAACGGCTTGCTTGGAGAGCAAGCTGTTGCCCTAGGGTTTCTAGGGCCGGCCTATGGGGGCCCGTTTGATGCCTTCTAGGGTTACGATACCTATAAATACAGCTCCCTAGGAGCCGTATGGATACTCTCGAAATCTGAAAGCTTCCTCCCTCTCTCTGCGTTTTTTCCCTAGTTTCCAAGTAGTCGGTTTTTGTGTTTATCGATTTCCAGTGTTGTTGGACTATCGATAAAGCTACATTAAATCCTGGGGTTTTACTCTGTTGCTTACAGCCAGTACAAGCGAAGTAAAAACCTTTAAGGACAGGAGTCTAATCCGTGCAGTTGTTTCAAGATCAAGATCAGCAATCAACAGGTCGGTTTTACTTTTCGGTCTTGTTTAATTCGTCCAATAACAGGACAGTCTTCTTCTACCTTTCTTATAATCGGATCTAATCGAGAATGATAGATCTGGTTTCTTGACGAAACTCGGTAAATATAATAATAATAATTGGATCTATTATTCGCAACTAATCGACATATAATTCTCAATATTATTTGTCGGTTTCCTTGCGCGTCTATTAGTTTGTTATTTACAACAATCTTAAAGGTTTTTTATTTTATTGTGATCCATCAACAGACGAATGGACTCTACTGCAAGCCTCCATTTCATGAACCAAGAGTTTGCCAAACTTGACCAATGCGATGGTCAGAACTACACTCGTTGGGCCGAAAAGGTCAAGTTCATGCTTCATGTCTTGAAGATCTCCTTTTTGTTGGACCCAAAACTGGCACCAATTCCTGATGATCCAATTCCAAAGGAAGGGGAATCTGTGGACCCAGCGGTCATTACAGAATTGGAAAAACAAAGGATTCTGCGTAGAGAATCCGAGGAATTGTGTGTGGGTCACATCAAGAATTCTCTATCTGATCGGCTCTATGATCTTTACTCGTCGGTCAAAGATCCTAAAGAGCTATGGAGTGCATTCGAACTCAAGTATAAGGCACATGAAGAAGGTACTAATAAGTACCTTGTGTCCAAGTACCTTGAGTTTCAAATGGTTGATGACAAACCAATTATGGAGCAAGTGCATGAACTCCAAGTCATGGTCAACAAGTTGAACGCACTCACCATCTCTCTTCCAGAACTCTTTCAGGTTGGTGCGATCATCGCAAAACTGCCACCCTCGTGAGGTTGATCATGGTGAGGACACGTCATATGCCAGAGGGTGTCGGGGCTAGTGATGAGGAGATCCGACAGATCATTCATGAGGAGGTGGTTGCGGTCATCAGGGCAGAGATACCAGAGATGTTCGGGTCTATTAAGACCGCCCTGATTGAGACTTTCGACGAGCGTTATGCTGCTCTTTCTGAGGCTGCTGTTGCGGCGGCCACCGCAGCTGTTGTTGTTGCTAGGCTGTAGGGTGGTGACGCGTTGCTGTTCCGGGAGTTCAGCAACACCAAACCACCAGATTTTGATGGGACCCAGGACCCGGTGGCGGCTATGAGATGGATTTCTTACATAGAGGAGTGTTTCTTCACTTGCACATCTCCTGAGCATTTGAGAGTACGGTTCGCGCTGAACCAGCTTCGCTTGGGAGCGAAGGGCTGGTGGAAGTTTGTGACAGCACACTTTTCGCCTGCTGAGCTTGCGGCAGTGACCTGGGAGAGGTTTACTGCCATGTTCCGAGATGAGTACGTTCCCCAGGTGGAGAGGGAGCATTTGGCCCAGGATTTTCTGACCCTCAAGCCGGAACTGAGTCCGTTACGGTGATTACCAGGATGTTTCACGAGAGGGCGATGTTTTGCCCTGAGCACGTGTCCACTGAGCAGGCACGTATGAGCCGGTATTTGAGTATCTTGAGGCGAGACATTCCGGAGTTCGTGGCGAACTCCTCATACCGGACATTTGATGAGATTCAGGCAAATACCCGGAAGAGGGAGATCGAGCTGGAGACTTAGGCTAGGGAGGAGGCTGAGTCTCAGGGGAGGGATCGGCGACTGGCACAATTCCAGCCGACAGCCAAGCGGGCCAAGCCCGCTGATCCCAAATCAGGGAGCCAGAAGGGCTGCACTTGTGGATAGTGCGGCAAGGGTCATGATGGAGCGTGTAGAGCTGGGTCTTCCTACAAATGTGGCAAGGAGGGGCATATGGCCAAGGACTACCCCAAGGGGTTTGCAGTATGTTTTCACTGCAACCAGACCGGACACCGGAAGGCGGAATGTCCACAGTTGCGGGGATCAGCCCAGGGAGCACTTCAGGGATCTGCCCCTACCGCCATCAGAGCTACTGGGAGTCGGCCAGTGAAGGCCGAGGCACCGAGGGCACGTGGGAGAGCGTTTCAGTTGACCGCGGAGGAGGTCCGCGCAGCGCCCGATGTCGTGGTTGGTATGTATTCTTTCGTGTATTTATTGTAATGTTGAAATCTTATGCTTATATTATGTTATGCGTAGGTACTTTTCTTGTGAATTCTGTACCTACCTTGGTATTATTTGACTCGGGTGCGAGTCAGTCTTTTGTATATTTGGCTTTTAGTCATCACATCAGTGTTAGTCGCGAGGCACTGAGTCGGCCTCTGAGAGTTTCCATAGCTGACGAGAAGACGATATATGCCACGGAGGTGATCCGTGGGTGTGTATCGAGATTTTCAGCGTTGAGTTCCCGATTGATTTGGTTCCTATTGCCATGGGGGATGTTTGTGTCATTGTGGGCATGGACTGGTTGAGCAGGTTCGGTGCGGTTATCGACTGCGAGCGATAGCTAGTGACCATACGAGACCCTAGTGGGGGAGTTCTTACAGTGTACGGCGAGGGTAACCGTTCTAGATCAGCGTTTTGTTCGGCCGCTAGGGTGAGACAGTGTCTACAGTAGGGCTGTAAGGGTTTTGTGGCGTACGTATCGGATTCGCGGGTTGATTCCACGAGGCCGAGGTCAGTGGAGGAGGTTCGTATAGTGCGAGAGTTCTTGGATGTCTTTCCAGAAGAGTTGTCGGGTGTGCCTCCCGTGAGGCAAGTAGAGTTCGGTATTGATTTGGTCCCGGGGGCCGCTCCTATCGCTAAGGTGCCTTATCGTCTTGCACCTCCAGAAATGCAAGAGTTATCCTCGCAGCTTCAGGAGCTGTTGGGGAAATGGTTTATTCGACCGAGCAGCTTGCCGTGGGGAGCGCCTATTATGTTTTTCAAGAAGAAGGATGGTTCACACCGGATGTGCATTGATTACCAGGAGTTGAACAAGCTGACGGTCAAGAACCGTTACCCGTTGCCGAGGATCGACGATTTGTTCGACCAGTTGCAGGGAGCATCTTGGTTCTCCAAGATCGATTTGAGGTCTGGATACCATCAGGTGAGGGTACGAGATGAGGACGTCCAGAAGACAGCGTTTAGGATGCGTTATGGGCATTATGAGTTTGTGGTGATGCCTTTCGGACTCACCAATGCTTCGGCAGTGTTCATGGATCTCATGAACCGGGTGTGTAGGCCAATGTTGGATCGGTCGGTGATTGTATTTATTGATGACATTTTGGTATATTCGAGATCTAGAGAGCAGCATGAGGAGCATTTGAGGGAGATCCTCGGAGTTCTGAGATCGGAGAGGCTTAATGCCAAATTCTCCAAGTGTGATTTCTGGTTGCGAGAGGTCCAATTCCTAGGACATCTTGTTAACCAGGATGGGATATTGGTCGATCCGGCCAAAGTGGAGGCAGTGATGAGCTGGGAGGTGCCGAGGTCACCCTCCGAAATCAGGAGTTTTTTAAGGCTGGACGGTTATTATCGGAGATTTATCAGGGACTTCTCTAAGATCGTCGTGCCACTCACTAGGTTGACCCGGAAGGGTGTCGCTTTTTCATGGGGCCCCGAGCAGCAGGCCTCCTTTGAGACGCTTCGCCAAAGGTTATGCAAGGCCCCGGTGTTAGCCCTCCCGGAGGGAATGGAGGACTTTGTTGTATACTGTGATGCATCGATCTTGGGGTTGGGAGCGGTGCTGATGCAAAGAGGGCATGTGATAGCGTATGCATCGAGGCAGTTGAAGCCTTATGAGACGAGGTATCCCACCCATGACCTAGAGTTGGGGGCAGTGGTGTTCGCTCTCAAGATTTGGCGCCACTATTTATATGGCGTTCGGTGTACGATATACACGGACCATAAGAGTCTGAAGTATTTGATGGATTAGCCCAACCTAAATATGCGGCAGAGGAGGTGGTTGGATGTGGTTAAGGATTACGATTGTGAGATCCTATACCATCCGGGCAAGGCTAATGTGGTAGCCGACGCCCTGATCGCAGGGCGGAGAGCGCCCCATTGCGAGATGTATGTTTATGATTGACCGTGATGACTCCGGTGTTGGACACCATTCGAGGAGCACAGGCTGAGGCAGTGAGATCGGAAAACCAGAAGAGAGAGCGAGTTGTTGGGTTGGTATCGGAGTTCGTTACCGATGGTCGGGGGCTTATGACTTTTCAGTGGCGTATTTGGGTACCGTTTGTGGGAGGTACGCGTGTCATTTTGATGGAAGAGGCTCATCGGTCGAAATTCTCGATCCATCCTGGGGCCACTAAGATGTATTTGGATTTGAGGAGGGAGTATTGGTGGCTCTGTATGAAGAGGGATGTTGCGTGGTTCGTTGAGAGGTGCTTAACCTGCCGTAAGGTTAAGGCCGAACATCAGAGACCGCATGGTAAATTGCAGCCGTTGGAGGTTCCCAAATGGAAGTGGGAACAGATCACCATGGATTTCATCACCAAATTGCCAAGGACTGCTCGGGGAGTTGATGCAATTTGGGTGATTGTGGACAGGTTGACGAAGAGCGCTCACTTCCTTGCTATTAGCGAGAGTTCTTCCGCAGAGAAGTTAGCAGAGATATATGTGAGGGAAGTGGTATCTCGGCATGGGGTCTCAGACCAGGATGTGCGTTTCACTTCCAGATTCTGGAAGAAGTTTCATGAGGAGTTGGGTACTAGGCTGCATTTTAGTACCGCATATCACCCCCAGACAGACGGACAGAGTGAGCGGACGATTCAGACACTCGAAGACATGCTCCGAGCATGTGTATTGGATTTCGGGGGAAGTTGGGATACGTATTTGCCTCTGGCCGAGTTTTCTTACAACAACAGCCATCATTCGAGCATCGGTATGCCACCCTTTGAGCTGTTGTACGGGAGGAGGTGTCGGACCCCCATTTGCTGGGGAGAAGTCGGGCAGCGCGTTATGGGCAACACTGAGATAGTGCTTCAGACGACAGAGCAGATCCAACAGGTCAGACAGAGGTTACTGACTGCTCAGAGTCGACAGAAGAGTTATGCGGACAAACGCCGGTCCGAACTTGAGTTCCAGGTCGGTGATTTTGTGCTCCTGAAGGTCTCTCCTTAGAAGGGAGTGATCCGATTCAGGAAGAGGGGCAAGTTGGGGCCCCGATATATCGGACCATTTCGGGTAGTCGCGAGGGTAGGCAGGGTAGCCTATCGTTTGGATTTGCCAGCAGAGTTGGGGCAGATTCACGACACTTTCCATGTGTCGCAATTGCGGAAGTGTATAGCCGATGAGTCAGCAGTGGTTCCATTAGAGGATATTCAGGTGGATGCGAGCCTGAATTATGCTGAGAGACCAGTGGCCATCAGAGATCGGAAAATCAAAGTTTTGAGGAACAAGGAGGTACCTTTGGTTTTGGTTTAGTGGCAGCATCGGAAGGGGTCCGAGATGATGTGGGAACCGGAGCATGAGATGTGAGAGCAGCATCCGGAGTTATTTGCAGAGTGAGACTTCGAGGGCGAAGTCTAGTTCTAGTGGGGGAGAATTGTAACAGCCCGAAATTTCCAGGTATTTATTATTGGCTTATTTTTGGAAATTGTGAGTGGACTCGGCGAGCTGGAGCTCAAACTCGCCGATTAGGATCGCAGTTTTGGGCAGGGGTTCGCGTCTGGACTCGGCGAGTCCAAGAGTGGACTCAGCGAGTGCACGCTGTGTAATGAAACCCTAATTCCCGGGGTTTGAGACCTATTTAAAGGGCCTTATGGCCGTCATTTGTGCTCACCAATCCATAGAGAGAAACCCTAGAGTGCTTGAGCGTTTTGAGAGAGAAAGGAAGCCATTCTTGACCTTTGTGGTGTTATTTAGAAAGGAGAAGGAGGTCATAACCAAGAGGAAGCATAGGAGATTGCTATACTGTGGATTTGAAGCTCAGATCTTCGAACTTGAGGTATTATTTCAGCTCATCTTCTGTTTTATGAAGTATATTTGGATTTAGGGTTTCTTGTGGCCTTTGTTGTGTTTATTTGATGCCAAATAGTCCCTTTCTAATGTTGAGGCTTTGGATCTGGATCCATAGAGGTCCAGAGAGCCTCACTCATCAAGCTTTATGAAGAACAATGGAGATTATGACCTTAAGTTGTGGTATCTGGGACTAAATCATCATATATGGTCATATAGATATTATATGTACATCAAGATAGTGACTTTACATGCTAAATAAGCTTGGAAGGACTAGATCTATGAGTTAGTGGATCGGATCTGACCTTAGGAGCAAGTTTGAGTCATTGCATGGCATGGACTCGCCGAGTCCGAAGAACAGACTTGGCGAGTAGCATGAATATTGCCCAGCACCACACAACGAGTGGTCTTGCCGAGTTGAGGGTTTGACTCAGTGAGTCAGGGAGAGTTAGAGTGGGTTGACAGGTGGACTGAGTCAAGCTGGGACTCGCCGAGTTGTTCTTGAGACTCGGCGAGTTGAGTCGTGGTGGCCCCACAACTCATGCCAGGTGGAACTCGTCGAGTTAGGAGAATACTCGACGTGTCAAGAGAGGATCCCAGGGAAATCAGTGTATACGCTTAGACTCACCGAGTCGCTATAGTGCACTCGCCGAGTCCGGTCAAAGGTGACCGTTGACCATTGACCGGTGTTGACCTATGTTGACTTGTTAAGGGATAGTCAACCTTAGTTGGGAAAGTGTTAATTAGAGAAGTATTGTGTTATAAGAGGACTATAGCTCAGGAGATGGAGCACTAGTGATTTCAGGGATTTACGAATTACCGAGATACGCGAGGTGAGTCTTCTCACTATACTTTACCTTGAGTAGGTAACCAGAGTTATGTGACAGAGTATTTGTATGCTATGTATGTTATGTGTTGTACTGCATTACTTCTATGTGTTTTATGCTGTGCATGTTTACAGAGTTAGAACCGAAGGTTCACAGAGTTAGAACCTGAGGGTTCACAGAGTTTGGGTGCACGGACCCACAGAGTTATAGCCTCGAGTGGCTAATATGTGTTATATGTGGTATTTTGGGGAACTCACTAAGCTTTGTGCTTACAGTGTTTGATGTTATTTGTTTCAGGTACTAGTGACGACCGCGGGAAGGCGCCGGCTTGATCAGTACACACGCATGGGATTTATGATTTTGAGATCTTGGGATTTTGTATTACTTGGATTGAATGATTAAATATGGTTGTTTGATACTGATTCAGGTGTTGTTGTGGAATCCAGAGATGTGGAATTCTTTGAGGATAAGTTTTCTAAGGATGAAGAAAACTCTAGTCATACAACACCTACAAGTACCTCTCGAGAAATACTCTCACCTCCTCCCATTGTGGAGGAACCAAGGAGAAGTACTAGGGATAGAATTGAGAAAACCTTTTGAGATGATTTCTATTCTTATTTGGTCGAAGGAACACAAAAGAAAGTGACGAGAGAGGTCATCCTTTCAATTAACTTGGATGATGATCCTAAGACCTTCACTGAAGCCATGACGTCTCGGGATGCTCCTCTGTGGAAGGAAGCAATCAATGACGAAATGGATTCAATTATGGGTAATGGAACTTGGGAGTTAGTTGATCTACCCAAGGGGAGAAGACCCATAGGATCCAAATGGATATTCAAGAAGAAATATCATCCTGATGGATCCATATCTGACTATAAAGCAAGGTTGGTTGCAAAGGGCTATAGGCAGCAAGAAGGGATCGATTATTTTGATACCTATGCCACAGTTGCTAGAATTAGTTCAATTAGAACTCTCATAGCAATATCATCTTTGAAAGGATTGTACATTCATCAAATGGATGTGAAGACGGACTTTCTGAATGGTTATCTCAAAGAGGAGATTTACCTGGAGCAACCTAAAGGTTTCGTAATACCTGGACAAGAAAACAAAGTGTGTAGACTTGTTAAGTCTTTGTATGGATTGAAGCAAGCTCCCAAACAGTGGCATGAGAGATTTGATACCACTGTGACAGCATTTGGTTTTCAGCACAACAGTGCTGACAGGTGTATTTATTCTAAATATACACCTACTTATATAGTAGTTATATGTCTTTATGTTGATGATATGTTGATCATTGGCACTCATCTAGAAGGTATTCTTGAGATGAAGAAATACCTATCCTCGAACTTTATGATGAAAGATCTTGGAGAAGTAGATACTATTCTTGGTATCAAGGTGAAGAGGACAGGTGGTCAGATTTCTCTGAGTCAATCTCATTACATAGAGAAAATTTTGACAAAGTTTCAACATTTAAACATTAAGGAATTCAATACTCCTTTTGATTCAAGTGTAAAACTGAATGTGAATTCTGGTCGAGCAGTGGCTCAACTGGAATATGCTAGTGCAGTAGGAAGTATGATGTATGCTACTCACTGTACGCGACCTGACATCGCATTCGTTGTAAGCAAATTGAGTCAGTACACAGTTAATCCAGGGATGGAGCACTGGAAGGCAGTGGGTAGAGTACTAGGATATCTGAAAAGGACAAGTACTTTTGAGTTGACATATTCGTCATCTAATGGAATACTTGAAGGTTATTCTGATGCCAGCTGGATTGATCACACTAGTGATTCAAAATCAACAAGTGGTTGGATTTATACTCTAGCTGGTGGTGCTATTTCTTGGGCGAGCAAGAAACAGACATGCATAGCTCATTCAACGATGGAAGCGGAGCTAATTGCCTTAGCAGCAGTTGGCAAAGAGGCAGAGTGGATTCGAGATCTACTTATGGATATCCGTTTGTGGGATGTTCCGATGCCTTCAATACCCATGTACTGTGACAGTGAGGCCACACTGTCTAAAGTATATAATGCGGTATATAATGGGAAGTCAAGACATGTAGGTCTGCGACACAATTTTGTGAGACAACTAATTGAAAGTGGTACCATCAAGGTTGTCTATGTCAAGACAAGTAAGAACTTGGCAGATCCGTTTACCAAACCTCTGACGAGAGATTTGGTTACATCTACCACGAGAGTCATGGGTCTAAAACCACAATAGAATCGTTTAGTGATGGAAACCCAACTTGACATTAGTGCTCCTAATTTTCAAGTTTAACGGATAACAACGAAATCACTAACGCTAGAAGGTACTATCATTCATGATAGATCCATGTGAGGTAGGATAGTACGTCGTTGCCGAGAATGAGGTTGAGTTACGACTCTTAACATAGTTTTGGAGACATCTAAGCAACGAAGATGTTGTAAAACTTTGCCTATATGATCTAGAGGTGGTGCCGCCTCAAGTGAAGATTAGTGGTTTATCTTCTAGAGGGTCATGAAAAGGATTTATAGCGCATGGCCATAATAGCGCCCAGGGAGAACACAAATATGACTTGTGATGTGTGGGGGTAAACCGGAGAGGTCATTTAGATTCATGGTTTAAACCTATAAGGATACCATTGAATCAGTCTCTTCTTGTTCTCATTAAACTAGGGTTTAATCTTCGTGACACCCAAGTGACATCATCTGTCTGAGTGAAAGGAAACTTACCAACTTGGTGGGGGATTGTTGGAACTTTATATATAAAGGAATTGCAAGTTGGTAATTTCCTTTGTATCCCACATTAGTGGGGGGAAGAAACTTTTGTGGGTTTATAAGCTTATTCCCTTGGTAAGCCTTCAAAGGCTTTAGTGGATCAAAGGAATGGGCCAAGCCCACGCGCGCGCCTAGCCTAGCCTAGCACTAGCCGACGCCGCGAGTGTGCGAAATGGTGCGATTTAGGCGCACGACGCATCGGTCGCTGGGAGCTGAGGAGCTTTTATTTTTGACGAGTTCGGGTCAAGCTGGTTTGACCGATCCAGTCAAATGGTTGACCGTCGTTGACTTCGTGGAGGCCAAGTCAGGGTATTCTAGAAGGATCAGGAAACGGCTTGCTTGGAGAGCAAGCTGTCGCCCTAGGGTTTCTAGGGCCGGCCTATGGGGGTCTGTTTGATGCCTTCTAGGGTTACGATACCTATAAATACAGCTCCCTAGGAGCCGTATGGATACTCTCGAAATCTGAAAGCTTCCTCCCTCTCTCTGCGTTTTTTCCCTAGTTTCCAAGTAGTCGGTTTTTGTGTTTATCGATTTCCAGTGCTGTTGGACTATCGATAAAGCTGCATTAAATCCTGGGGTTTTACTCTGTTGCTTACAGCCAGTACAAGCGAAGTAAAAACCTTTAAGGACAAGAGTCTAATCCGTGCAGTTGTTTCAAGATCAAGATCAGCAATCAACAGGTCGGTTTTACTTTTCGGTCTTGTTTAATTCGTCCAATAACAGGACAGTCTTCTTCTACCTTTCTTATAATCGGATCTAATCGAGAATGATAGATCTGGTTTCTGGACGAAACTCGGTAAATATAATAATAATAATTGGATCTATTATTCGCAACTAATCGACATATAATTCTCAATATTATTTGTCGGTTTCCTTGCGCGTCTATTAGTTTGTTATTTACAACAATAAATATGATAGCTAAGAATAATTTATTAGCTTTTAGTTGTAATTCGTAGAAAAAACGGAAATGAGTTGCATTCACTTTAAGTGGTATTATCCGTAGTAGAAATAAAATGTACAATCTAATTAAACATGCCTCAAGTAAGTCCAACCAACGGCTGCACAAAATAGAATAGAATTGTCAACTCATGTATAAGAAAGTTTCTCTAAAAAATATAGTGAATTAATCCATTTGCGATCAGACACGTGTATGTCCGCAGATGGAAATGCAAAATCACAGATGGACTTAATACATTTGCGATTTTAAGGGCTAATTTTATATATATATATATATATATATATATATATATATATATATATATATATATATATATATATATATATATATATATTTTTGCTGTTTTCCACAAAATAATTATTATATTTGACTAAATGTGCAATTATCTCTTATTATAATCTTCTAGATTATAATCGTCTAGATCTAGGGTGATAGAGAAATCTTGAATTTAGGAAAGGATACGAGAGAAATCTTGAATTACCCAAAAGTGATTTACGTTCGATTACCCTTGGGAATAAGGTTACTTTTGATGCTCAGCTTATTTTATTTAATTCTTTTATAAAAAAAAAATTTAGATTGTCATGAAAATTTCTAAAAAGTTACTCAAATTAGGTTTTAAACAGATTCATAGAACTTTTTAAAACTCTTTTAAATATAACATTTATAAATCTACACATGCACAATTAAATACTCTATTTATTTCATATTTCTATATTTTTAAAAAGGAATGTTGTAGTTAAATTTAGCGTATGTTGTATTAGTTTATCTCAAATAATCCCTAATTGAAACATTGTAAGAAAAATAATGATATGAGAACCAAATCAACCAAAAACACCCATAAATAATACTCGTAAATTTCTTCCAAATGTATGAATAACCCCTTACAAATATTAAGATTTTAAAAAAATGCTGAAGATATTATACATACTTTTGCTAACAATTAAATAATTTTATAAGATATGTTTGATGTCACATGTAACCTTCGTTTGAAGTGTTTAAGAATAGGTCGAAAATATCAAACAAAATACCAAACTTTAGTGAGAAAACTTGAGATGATTATGACTATTTATCCTTCATAATTATATTCTGATATTCAACGAAATTAGTCGATAATATGATTATCTTTGATTGTAAGAATATATTCTTTTAAACAAAAAAGTCTTCAAAGTATATTTCTAAGTACTGTATATAAATAACAACAAGTTATTTAGTCCAATTCATTGTTGTTGCAACTTTGTTTTGCTATTATCCAATGATTCCAATCTAACATAAAGGGAATCATTTCCACACAAAAAACAACTAATTTATTCGTATTTAAAAAAAAAAATACAATTTAACTCACCAATGTTTTTAAAACTTGTAAACCATTCCTTCTGTGTATCCAAGTTCTTTGAGTACTCCACTCACCTCACCTTGTGACCAATCTTTGGCTTTGCCACCAGATACATGTTCCATCATTCCAGGTGGCCCACACACCTAAACACAACGGAATGGAATCAGTCAAAGGAATCGGAATTAGAACTGGAATTGGAATTGGAATCCTTACAAGTATAAGTGTGTCATCACTTGGAGAAGGTAAGCCTTTTGAGGCCATGTCTTTTGATATGTAACCTGTGCCTCCAACCCAATACTTTGATGGATTATCAACAGTATAAAATACCTACAATTTCAATAACATTTTATTTTATATCTCAAAATAATAATAATAAATCGTAAATTATTGTTTTTTGTGTTGTATTAATTTACCTTCAAATTAGGGTGGCTGGAAGCAAGCATGTCAAGTTTCTTTTTTAGCAGAATGTCATCTGGTGATACATTCGCATAAATCAACGAAACCTGAAATTTGTTTTATTTATTTTTTTTATACTTAGAAAAATGAAAAAAATAAAAAAATAAAAATAAAAATAAAAACTTACTTTGGTGTTATCATCAGGATTCTTAAGAATGGCTTCAATAACCTGAAGCATTGGAGTGATTCCTGAGCCACCTGCAATCTGTAAACAAATATGAATTACAAAATTAGAGAAAAATAAAAATAATAAATAAATAAAGAATATTGTTTATTTAGCTTTACTTAACTCACCATGCCAATGTGTTTCTTCATATTGGGAGTGTATCTGATCTTCTCAATGGGTCTGAAAGAGATACATTTTGTTGGTCATAAGTATATATATATATATATATATATATATATATATATATATATATATATATATAATTCAATGAGGGTATAATAGTAATTTAACAGACTAATGGTTGATTACCCACCCTTTTACTTCAACCACATCACCTGGATTTAGTTTTGAAAAATACTGGCTCATTTTCCCTTCAGGATAAATCTGAAGAAAAACAAATTGTAAAACAATTAATAAGTATCAAAATATTTTAGTTTTTCAAGAATCAAAAATGTAGTTTTTACATACCTTAATCATCAAATCAAAGTAACCTTTAGAATCTGGATCAGATATGGGGGTGTATCTGAAAATAAACATTCATGAAAATTGATAACTAAGCATGAATAAAAAGTAAAAAATATCTCTTTAACTTACGGGCGAACAACATATTTTGTTTTTCCTTCAGCATCTTCTCCTAATGGAGCCCTATTAAATAAATAAATAAAAAAAGAATATATGAATGAGGTGGCATATAGCTAAAAATTAAAAATTTGATTCCATAAGGGTAGTCATAAACTTGCCTTGTAATGAGGCATGATGCAACATCGAGTCCCAAATGGAGATTTGGATCAAAAGAAAACCTGAAATTAATGTGGATAAAAATTTTACTCCATAATTTTACTTCCAAGAATATATTGATAAAAGAAAATAAAGAAGTGGGATTATGAAGAATTGAAGATAACCTGTATAGCTGTGTATTGTGGCTGACTTTAGCTTTCTCTTGCAGTTTAAACTCTATCCATTTGTCAGGATGAAGAGCTGAAATACACAAAACCATCATTATTAAATTCAAAGGTGTATTGGAAAGAAACTTATTTGTATTGACCAAAAGCAAACGTTTCTTGATTAATTTCGTGGTTTAAATATCATGATTTGTTTCAGAAAGGAAATATCATGACAAGATGAGAAAAGCTGAAACAAGAAGCTTACCAGTTTTAGGACCTGTTTCTTCATTGATTTGATCTAGATGGGCCTGTTAATGGGGAAAAAAACATATAATTGATCAGTGATCTTTATATTGGATGATCCAAGCAAACAATCAAATAATCATCTCTTAAGTAGCAAACTAGCAAACACAAATCAAACAAAATGCTGAAAATCACAATTTCAGATTTCTAATGATTCAGCTTATCAAATGCACAAATCATATTATCCACACAGCAATATACATACTTATCATTCAGTTTCCTATTGTAATTAAATCGGAAGTATAGGACAGAGGAAGAAAACTACCAAATTGAAGATCTAAGCAAACAATCAAATAATCAGTAGTCAAGAACTAGCAGGCACAAAAACCTAATAAACTAAATCTTAACGTCTCAAATCACATAAAATGTTAAAAACAAAATTTTCAGATACTAACGATTCAGCTTGCCGAATGTACATATCACAGTCTCCACACAACGGCATAGAGAAATATAAAAACGTTTTGTGTTGTATTTAAACTGGAAGTACAAAAAGATGGAGAAAACTACCAAATTTGGCTCAGAAAAGTAGTAGAAATACGAGATTCCACCAGAGATGGCAGCGATTGCTCCAACTGGAAATCGAAAATGCGTTGAATTTGATTGCGATTGCCCCCGAAAAGCATGCGAAAATGCGATCGGCGTTGCTTTGCTTAATCTCCTGAAGAATGTCGACATCTTGAATCGAAGAGAGAAGGACTGAGATTTTGAGGGTTTTGGTTAACGTTCCACTCCGACTTTCAGGGTATTAGGAAGAATGTTAGAATGATCCTCTGAAATGCAGTCCACGGTAAGTTTCGTAGACCCACTCTACCATCCTCCATTGGATGGAATATATCCTAAAACTCTTTAAAAAAAATTAAATAAATAACTAAAATAAAAATAAAAATAAAAAAATTATAAGTTGTGTATGAGAAAAAATAACAATAATGTTTTATGTCATTGAATTAACAAAGGAATAAACAATTACAAATGGTTAATGGTTGATCGGTGGAAACTGAATAATTAAGGTTGTTAAATGGATCCGTTGAATGAGAATTTTTTTTTACTATTTTTTAATACCAATAAAAACAACTTCAAAAAACAAAAGATCATTCTACATTTCTAATAAAAACCCCACACACATTACAAAATACATTAAAATTCAAAATTACAAAGCATATTATCACTTTTGATACACCAAAAGAATTAACAAGTTTGATTATAATTTATTTCCCCAAAATTATTTTGATGATGAACTAGAAAAGGAAAACCACACTTAGAAACCGAAAATAAATAAATGAGCAACAAATATACTAAAGAACTAAATTCAAAGTGAAAATGCTAATTACCCATCAATATATATATATATATATATATATATATATATATATATATATATATATATATATATATATATATATATATATATATATATATAAAGAAACTCTAATGATCCATCAACTAACATACCTCTATAGTCTCCATCACTTGGACTTTTACCGACATGAATCCTAATAACCCAACGAGAGATGGATTTTGTATCTAATTTGAAGGATTTTAGAGGGTTGAAGGGTTACAAATGAGAATAAATGATATGTGGTTTATTTTGTATCTAATTGTTTTTGGACGAAATAATGGGTTTATTGTTGGTTTGGACTTTTGTGGCAAAATTAAGACTAAGCTTATAATGGAAGATTTTAGTTTTATGTTAGATGAATTTGGAAGGTCACAATAGGAATAAAGCTTTTGAAGTTGGGTTGCGTTTATCTATTGCTGCTAATGGGCCGAAGTTATTGGACAATGTCTTTTTGATGATGGGTCGTGAATTAAGGAAAGTTTTGAGGGGTTTGATTCACCACATATATCTAGCTCTCTCAAAAAGACCCGTTACCCGAATTACCCGAAACCTGAAAATTGTGCCCGATCAACACCCCTACATATATCAGCAACATACATTTTCTAATTAAGTTGGAATGTTTGGCCGGCTTTATGTGTGACAAAGTTGGTAGGGATTTGATTGTTGTGAAAATCAAAATGCAATGTCTTTATTTTGAGAGTAGCATTCAAGTAGACAAAAAAGATTTGAAAGTTGGTTCTATTTGATTTCATTCCAAATCTTGGACTTGGGTTTGTATCCAACAAGTTGATAGAAGAGGCTTCAAAGTTGGTTACATTTGTTTTCACTCCAAGTCTTGAAGTTGGGGTTGGGATATAAATGGGTTGGGAGTAGACTATTAGGGGTGTTTGGAATAGAGAAATAGAATTGCTTTCACCTTATGATATAACAAAGAATGCACAAGATAAATAGAATCATTTCTATGGTTGTATTAAAAAATGAAATGGAAGAAAGTTTTTATCATGTTTATTTACTTTCAAAGAATAATTTTTTTTTTTTTATAAAAATGTATTATGATGAACACCTAATTTTGGTAATTTATATCTTTTATGTTTATATTTTTTATTTTAACATTACTTGTTACTAAATAGTTTATCTACAATCTTTTTGTTGTAGATGTGATCATACCATCTACATTTAGTCATATACACAAAATCACATTGAAATTTTAATTGGTGTTTTCTAGAGATATAATTCAATTTGGCAGCCTATTACGAGAATTTTGTTTTATCAAAATCTACATCACCCTATTCTAATAAAAAAAATAGGTTTATTTTTTATTTGTCATGTATCACCCTATTAGACATCCTAATTAATGATATATCACTTATCAACCTATTGATTTCTATTTCAAATTTTAAAATATCTCACTTTAATTGCATTAAATTAATAACATTAGAATAAAAAATTAAAATAAAATTAACACAAATTATAAGTTGATATAATTTCATGTGTTTATTTAAATCAACGATTATAATTTAATATAACTAAAAATCTCTTAATTAGGCCCAAAAAACCAAACCAAACTAAAACTCGAACTGAACCGAACCAAATTAGGCCCGAATAAGCAATTCGATTCGGGTTTCGGGTATCTATATTTGCTTGTTCGGTTCTCGGGTTATTCGGTTCGGGTTACCCAAATAAGAGTTTATTCAGTTCTAAATACTCGACTTGAATAAGATTCCTCATCCCCTTTCTCTTATCGTCATAAATCAAAATCACGGTCCACACTTCTGTCATCGTTGTTCATTAAAAAAAAAAAAAAAAAAAACTACGCGCGTTCTCATCATTTCAAAATCGACCAATCTTCTCAACTATTTCCAAACTCAAATTCACTTTTGTCGATCCTTCCTATTATTTCAGACTTTCAAAAATCGATCATTCCTATTATCTCTAAAGATTCACGAATTTCTACTTTGTCTAGTAATGGAAAATTATGCTTCAACTCATGAAACTCAAGTAAGAAATTAATTCTCATTTTGTTAATATACTATGTAAATGTTATTCTTTCAATGTGTTATTATGTTATTGTAACATCCCAATATTTTCGACCAAAAATTTCATTTTTAATTTAATAATTATAAAACCATTTGTCTGAAAACATCATAGTACTACTCATATCAAAAACCAATGTATCCATAATCAAAACATGTCATGACAAAATAATATCAGAGTATAAATCCCATAGATCTCATGTGTGGAAATCCTGGTGTGATGTTCTGCAGTCATGTCGGCTCCTTTCCCTTCGAAGAGGAAGTACCTGAAACCAAAATTGAAATCGTAAGCACAAAGCTTAGTGAGTTCCCCCGTTATACTACATATCATACAATAAACATACTACCAGGTACATTTGGGTGCCTCGCCTACCGTGTTGAGCATATGTGGGTGCTTAACCTACCCTTGTTAGACATATCGAGGTGCTCGACCTACCCCTGTCAAGCATATATGGGTGCTCGACCTACCCTGCCAGGCATATCTGGGTGCCCGACCTACCCTCCGGTTTATCTCAACCGATTATGGGGACTATTTCACCCATATCGCTACCACATAATAACACATCATACGATACCGTCAGACATATATGGGTACCCGACATACCCTCCGGTTTATCTCAACCGGCTATGGGGTCTAACCTACCCCTCTTACCACTATCACATAATATTATATCATACTAGCACATAAGCATAACCAATAGTGGCATACTAGACAATTATCACAAAGACAATCATCTCAACTATAATCAACTACTAGTGGGACGACATTGGTGCCTTCGACCCACTTCTACTGGAAGGTAACTCACCTCGATAATTGGGAACAGCTGCAAAGACTCCTGCTCTGAAATCAATCTCTCTCAAAATTCCTACACATAAACATTTCCTTTAATTATCCTTCCATACTCATGACCCCTTAAGGGCCAACTTTGGTCAAATTCAAAATCACAGTCAACATCCTGGTCAAATTCAACCTCTTGGTCAAAGGAAACTTCCTGAGTTGACTCAACTCGCCGAGTCGACCCATCAACTCGTCGAGTTCCATAAATCATAAAACTTAGAAACCGCGATCTAACTCGTCGAGTTCCTTTTGTCCATAGTATCGATACTTTCCCATTCTACTCTTCGAGTCGTCCTTGAACTCATCGAGTTTCCCCTTTACATAATCGGGATATTTCAACCTAACTCGTCGAGTTTCTCCATGGACTCGACGATTTCTTCAGTTTGTTAAGCCATCTTAACAGATTAAGCTTCTATCCTTCAGAACCAAGTTCCATACTTCATCTACATACTGAAAATGTCCTTTTAAGGGTAAAGTTTCCAACTTTACCCGTTAATAGCCTTCCTTAATGGGTTTAGCTCAAACCCTAGTTCTTTAAGACCTGGATCTTGATCCACAAACCATAAGACTTCAAACTAAAGCATAAAAATCGGGATCTAGACCATAGACATCATATGCATGGCCTTTCGGAGCTTAAAATTCAAAAATGTCGTCCTAAAGCTTGCATGGGACTTCCATGGCCATAAAGTTTGCACCTTTATGCCATGAAAGTCCTTTTAGACCCTATATCTGAAAGAGTAATTACTTAGGACATCCCAGTCCCAAAAGCTAGCATTCTTGGACCAAAATATGGAGAAAATGTCCTAAAATTAGATCCAAGCATATCATAGACAAGATAGGAGCTTTATACATCTGATGAACTAGAAATGAAGCTAGACTTCTGGATCTACTCTTCTCCAACACTTCCTTGCTCCTTCTAGTCTTTTCTTCTTCAAATCATCAAGAATGCACCAAAAATGGCTCAAAACTTTCAAAAGTGTATTAGGGTTTCGTGGCTAGGGATGGAGGCTGCAAATGAGGCCAGCCTTTGGAGGTTAAGGTGTTTAAATAGGGTGTTAAACCCTGGAAATTAGGGTTTCATTCTGGCAGCCCTACTCGTCGAGTTGAGTCCCTCAACTCGTCGAGTAGACTTTAAGTTCCGCGTCCAAATTCCATTCCTACTCGAATAGTTTGGGGCCTCAAACTTGTAGAGTTCCAGTACAAAAATGAATAAATTGATTTAAAATACATATCGGGAACCAGACGTTATAGTTATATTAGTCTTTGAATGTTTTATGTTGATGTATAAAAGTACATTGTTATTCTATTATTTTCATTATCTCTCTATTCTAATAAAATAATAGGTTTATTCTCTATTTGTCATGTGTCACCCTATTAGACCTCCTAATTAATGGCATGCTACTTGTTAACCTATTGATTTCCATTTCAAATTTCAAATTATAAATATCCCACTACATTAAATTAATAACATTATAATAAAAATTAAAATAAAATTAATACAAATTATAAGTTGATATAATTTCACATATTTATTTAAATCAACGATTCTAAATTTATATAACTAAAAAAATCTCTTAACTAATAGTTTATTTAAAATAATTTATTTAAAACAATTGATTAATAATTATGAGTTTTTAGTATTAAAAGTTTAATTAATTTTGTAACCGTGGTTCCCATGGGTTATAAACTAGAATGTATATATTGTAACAAATACACAAAATCAAAAGTTGTATTAATAACAGATTGATCTATAAGATTTCTCCACTTAAGCCACGTGTTAAAGATTAGCTTAGTCATTTACTTTGATAATCTTGTCAGGGTATGAAGTCTTGTCCAACATGTAGCACTTAGATCACAATGGAGCACTTAAGGTTCATGGAGCATGTGAAAAAGGAACGGATCATCTGAGAAAGGAATGGATCGTCTGAAAAAAGGAATGGATCAAGTGCCAAAGAAACGGGTCGTACAGAAGGGGTTTTGGAGCACCTGGAAGAGGTTTGGAGCACTTGGGAGTAATATGGAGCAACAAGGGGACCTTGTTGCGCCATCTTCTAAAGACCAATAAGGATGTTGTTGTGCTAAGGTCACTCCTTCTTGCACCAAGATACTCTCACTTGCACCATGAGGTATCCTTTTTACACAACGGGGTACTCCTATTGTTCCATGGAGTATGTTGTTGCGCCAAGCATGGCCGTATTGTGCCATGCATGTTATTGTAGCGTCAATATGGTGATTTTGCTCCAACCTAGATGCTCTTGTGCCACACTTGATGCCTCTTGTGTGATCGGTATTCCTGTTGTGTCATGATGATGCAAGATGGACCATCTTGGTCCTTGATGAGCCAAGTATGCTATGAAGTCCTTTATGATGCTCAAGATGGAAGAATGTTCCAAAAGATGTTGCATGGCGGAATATGATTGGTTGTCTCCATTCATGGCATATTGGCCAATAGGCTTATCCCATTAGGGTTTTAGGTTTGATCCCTCAAGTATAAATAGGATTATACCCCTATCATTGTAAATTGCTAGATTTATGTGAGAGCTCAAAGTGAGATACAATTTTGAGTGCTTGTAATTGTTCCATAAAGTTAATAACCCCCCATCTCTCTCTCTCTTTATCTCTCTCTCTTGTTCTCTTGTGGATGTAGGTCACCTTGATCGAACGATATTACATATCATGTTCTTTTTATTTACATTTTTTCAGATTTTTTTTTTTTATTTTACCGAAGTTTGTTTTGATATTTGTTTGTAGTGCTTAACTTGTTTTGTTGTCACCCAACAAACTTGTATCAGAGCTATAGCTGAAGACGAGAGAGTTAAGATCGACAAGTTTAATGGAAAATATTTCGGTTTCTGGAAGATACAAATTGAAGACTGACTCTACCAAAAGAATTTACATGAATCGTTGTCAGAAGATAAGTCATTCCTTATGAAGCAGGAGGATTGGGAGTTATTAGATCGACATGTACTTGGTGTGGTGCGCTTATCTTGGCAAAGAACGTTGCTTAAAACATTGTCAATGAGAAGACAACTTATGGGTTGATTAAAGCGCTATATAACATGTATGAGAAACCTTTAACAACGAATAAGGTTCACTTGATTTGGAAATTTGGTAAATCTGAAGATGAAGGAAGGTGGCTGAGTGACTGATCATGTCAATGAATTTAATTCAATCTTGTCAAGGTTGACATCGATTGAGATTAAATTTGAAGGTGAAGTCCAAGCATTGCTACTATTATCATCATTACCCGAAACTTGGTCATGAACAGTGACAACAGTCAGCAGCTCGAGTGGAGGTGCCAAGCTGACATTCGAAGGCATACATGAATTAATCCTTGGTAAGGATGTGCGTAGATGAAGTATTGGAAAATCCTCTAATAGTATTCTTAGTGCTAAGGAAATATGAAGGAAGTCTAAAAGAGGGATTGGGGGTAAAGGAAGATCAAAGTCAAGGAAAAGAGGTGTATCAAAAAACAGGAAGGACATCTCATGTTGGAACTGCAAAGACACAGGCCATTTTAAAAATCAATGACTAAAGCCTCTTGTAGACAAAGGCAAGAATGAGATGAACATTGCATCAAACTCTGAAGGAGATGCTCTTATCCGTGTAGTTGAAAACTCAGTTGAATATTGGATCAAGAATTCTGGTGCGTCATTCCATGCTAGTCATTCCAAAGATGTAATGAATAATTTTAGGCAATACCAAGGGAATGTTAGATTGGCAGTGTAACTTCCCCATTTCTGGTATGTGACTTAAATATATTTATTTTCATTTCTTAAGGGGTACTATACGATTCAGTAGCCCGACTCATCGAGTAGAGACGAGATTTGCACGTGGTTTAAATTGGCGACTCGACGAGTCCATATTCTTGGGGTCGCCGAGTCTGCCAGTTTGGATGAAACCCTAATTTCAAGGGTTTGCACCCTATTTAAACAACTCTATGCACCCAAAAGCAGCCTCCATCACCCATATAACATCCCTTACTAAACCCTAGCTTTCCTTTAAGCATTCTTGGAGTATTTCTCACCTTGTGAAGGATTTTGGTGCATTTTGGAGTTAGAAGAAGAAGAGAGGAGAGGGGTTTTTAGGAGGATCAAAGAAGATTCGAGTTTCTTGTGTCATTCCAGTTCTCATTAAGGTATAAAGCTCGAATCTTTTCTTGTTATCATGTAGATCTCCTTAAAAGCTTGCTAGTGTTGTTTTTGAGCCATTTCTAGACATTGATGTCGATTTAAGAGTAGTTAAGATGAATGTACTTTAGATCTAAGCATTTCAGAACTCCTTAAGCTCAAGGTTGCCACCTTTATTGAGCTAAATTCCCATTCCAAACCTAGATCTCCTCTTTTAGCTCATTATTGGGTATTTGAGCTTCTTATGAGCATGTATGCACGTAAAGTTAGAAACTTTACGTGTGAAACCAATCCTAGGAACCCAGATCTATGAATTGGATGCACTGGAATCGAGCAAAATCGACTATATAGTAATGGCATGCATGGGACTCGGTGAGTTATTCTTCAGACTCGACGAGTTGAGTCGCGAGTCCCCGATTTTTCCCCCGTTTGAGAGTTTAGGGAGGAATCAGTGAGTGGGAAATGGACTCGGTGAGTTAGAGCTCAGATCTAGTAATGGAGGGACTCAGCGAGTCCAAGGCAATCTTCTTGCCTCAAGAATAAACTCAACACATTCATAGGATGTAGGAGGACTCGACGAGTTGTTCATACAACTCGGCGAGTCAGATGAAGATGGACTCGATGTTTGTATCGAATAAGAGCTCGTCGAGTCTTTGCTAAACTCGACGAGTTGAAGCGAGTAATGGATTAGAAAAGGTGTTAGGGAATCGGTGAGTTGGCGGCTCAACTCAGCGAGTCCGGTCAACTAAAACATGACTTTGACCAGGGGTAAAGTAGTCATTTTACCTTAAGGGCAGTTATTAGTACCTGATCTAGTGTTTTTGGGATTTGTAGCCGAGGAGTTCTGGAGCAGCAGTCAGCCAATTTCAGATTTAGCATCTCAGCAACCAGCATTACGAGGTGAGTTTTCCTTCCAGTAGGAATGGGTCTACGGCCACAATACCGACCCGTTTAGTTAGCAGTAGTTCCGGACTTTGGTCTGATGCAGTAGTTAGTGTGCTTGATGTATTTGTCATTCAAGCATGTCTTTGTGTTATGTGTTCCTGACTTCGGTCCAATGCAATATGCAATATATATTTGTTCTGATTATACTGTGCTATGTTCAGTCAGTTTCTGGACATCGGTCCGATGCAGTTTCTGAATTTCGGTCTGATGCAGAGGGCAATGCCCTGGTTAGTTCCGAACTTCGGTCTGATGCAGTTTCCGGACTTTGGTCTGATGCAAAAGGCTAGTCCGTGGTTAGTTTCCGGACTTTGGTCCGATGTAGTTTCCGGACTTCGGTCCGATGCAGTTTCTGAATTTCGGTCTGATGCAGTGGGCAAGGCCCAGTATGTGTTTTATGTGTTATTGTATGGTATGTGGTAGTTTTGGGGAACTTACTAAGCTTCGTGCTTACAGTTTCAGTTTTGGTTTCAGGTACTTTTGCTAGCAAGGGGAAGAGCTTGGGTTGATGGCATGGCACACACCACAATTGTAGTTTTATCCTGGGAGTTTTATTAAGATATTTTGATATGATATTGACTTCAGTTTTGAATTAATACATTTACTATGGCATTTTGAGACATACGATTTATGGTTTTATTATATAACATTTGATGTTGTGGTTTTTAGTAATATTAAAACAAAAAAATTTGGGTGGTCTTTTTCGGACGTTACATGCAGAAAACAAGAGCCTTGATATTACAGGTGGTGGTGATGTGGCCCTCAAGACTACTTTAGGTACAAAGTGGACTTTGAAGAATGTCAAGTTCATTCCACACTTGAAAAGAATGTTGATATCAGTGGGGCAACATGATGATGAAGGTCACCATGCCACTTTTGGTGATTATTGGTAAAAGGTGACAAAGGGAAACTTGGTGGTTGCTAGAGGTCAGAATCAGAGTACACTTTACATGATGGAAGTATTTGATGATGAGGTACATGTTATTGTAGAATTTGGGGCATCAACTCTATAGCGCCAAAGACTTGGGCATGTGAGTGAAAAAGGAATGAAGATGCTTGCCTCTAAATGAAGAATTCTACGTCTGAAGAACGTAACAATGGATTTCTATGAGCCATGTGTTCTTGGCCAATAGAAGAAAGTTACTTTCATGAAGATAGGACATCCACCCAAGACAGGGAAGTTGGAGCTTGTTCATTCAGATGTTTATGGTCCCACTTCAATTGTTTCAGTGGGAGGATCTCGGTATTATGTTACTTTCATCAATGACTGCACTAGGAAAGTTTGTGTCTATTTCTTGAAGAAGAAGTCTAAGGTTTTCAGTGCTTTCAAGAAATGGAAAGAGATGGTGGAAAACACAACTAACTAAAAAATCAAGTGTTTTAGATTCAATTATGGCGGCAAATACAATAGCAAAGAATTCGTTGATTTTTGTGTTGAACATGGAATCAGGATGCAAAAAACCGTTCCAGAAAGACCTCAGTAGAATGGAGTAGCTGAGAAGATGAACATAACATTAAATGAAAGGGCTAATAGCATGAGACAATATGCATGTTTGCCCAAGATGTTGTGGGCAAATGCGGTCAACACAGTTGCGTACCTAATCAATAGAGGACCCTCAGTTCCCATAGGGTTCAAGATTCCAGAGGAAGAATGGTAAAGTCATGAGGTTTCATTTGAGCAAAATCGGTTCGGTCTGGACGGTTTCGGTTAAAAACCGGTTTTTGACCGGCTTATTGTTTAAAAATTGTATTTTGTGAAATTTTTTAAACAAGCATATCTCATTCATTTTGTGCCGGATTGATATGAGGTTTTTTCAACGTGTAATTTAGAGTTTGTAGATGAATCTAGACTATAATTTTGTTACTTTTGGTGTTATATTCAATGACTTACAATCATTCAAAGTTGGGATATCAAAGCTAAAATATTTCAGCTTTTCAACAAAAATTCAAATATTGTATTTTATGAAATTATTTAAATATGCATATTTCATTCGTTTTAAGTCGGATTAACATGCGGTTTTCTCTAACATATTATTTAGAGTTTGTAGATGAATTTAGACTATAATTTTTCTATTTTTGGTGTTATATTTAATGAGTTACAATCCTTCAAAGTTGGGATATCAAAGCTGTTTTTGGGGTTGGATAAGGTATTTTGGATGGTTCGGGTATTCGGTTTGTGTTTGGAATCTAAGGGCGTTTTGGTAATTTGTTAGCTCGGGGTTTTATGGAAAGCAGATGTTCTTTTGGGATATCATATGGCGAGTATGAATTGATAATAGTTTAGAGTGTCTCGATACCTTTTTATGGATTTATATATGGTCGGAATCGGAGTTGTATCGAGAGAGTTATGGCATTTGGAAGAATTAGGGTTTGGGGAAAACCCTAGTACACAGGGCGTACTAGGGAGATACATGGGGCGTATCAATGAGAAGCCGGTTATGCAAGGCGTAATGTAGAGTACGCGCAGCGTAAGTGCGAGGTTTCGGTCGGGGTACGAGACCTTGTACGCTGGGTGTACGAAGGGCAAATTGAAAACCCTAATTTTAGGGTTGTACCATATATAAGCATAATGTTAGCCTCTTTTTTCATTTCCTATGTCAAAACCCACCCTATAAAACCCTAGATATCATCTTTAAGCCTTCATGGTGGCATCTTGAGCTTTTGGTGTCCATTTTTGGTGTATTTGGTCCATTTCTAAGAAGATGGAGATTGGTGCAAGGATGTGAATCAAGGAAGAGCTTATGGATCTTGCTTATGTGTCTCATTTCCAGCTTGTTAGAGGTAAAATGCTTTGAACTTGATCATTAATTTCTTAGATCTACCATTTATGAATTTTGGTTCATTTTGGTCCCATGAATGAGATCTAGTGGTCTTAATTCCATTCCAGGAGCTTTGAGTTGCCCTTCTTATTGTTTTTGAGGTTCAAGGTCCATAAAGTTAGTACTTTTAGAGTTTAAATCCATCCATGCATGAGTTGGGGCCATTTTCATGATAGTGGAATGTTATATTTTGTGTTTGGGTTCATTTAGGGCATGCAAAGTCACCAAGTCAGTGATTTTATGGGTCTAGACATTTTTAGGACTCTAAACTGTGGTTTGAACCTTTGGGCTAGGAATTAAGTGCTTAATGACAAAAGTGGGCTTAATAGAGGAGCATATTGGGCATACAAGCCTATACGTGCAGCATACACACCATCAAGCGTGTACGTGTAGCGTACAGATGGGTACGCCTTGTGTACTCGGTCAAAATGGACTTCGCATTTGTGGGCCATGGTTTGGTCCATTTCTTGGACCTAGTTGTTGTGGGCCTTCGTGGGTATAACGACCCAAATTTTCAAAGAAATTTTTTTCATTTCTAATTAGTCATCTATATTTCATAAATCATGAAAATCCTAATAATTGCTTCCAAAACCACCAACATTACAACATTATTATTTTCAAAACATCAGAGTGTCCCCTAAACCATATCAGAAAGGAGAGATAGAGTGCATGCCGCATCATCACGCCTTGTCTTTGCCTTTGGGCTCCGATGTACCTGAAACACATCCACATATGGTAAGTTGAAAGCTTAGTGAGTCCCCCAGAGCATACCCCACACAAACCACATATCACATTAGCTAGAAAAGCTATCTCTACCACATAACACATATTGATTAGCTATAGTAGCTACCTCTACAACATATCACATGTCAATTAGCTATGAAGTTATCTCTACCGTTAGCCACAAGGGTTATCTCTACCGTTAGCTACAAGGCTATCTCTACCATCATCCATAAAGGTTGTCTCTACCATTATACATAAGGCTATCTCTACCATTAGCCATAAAGGCTATCTCTACCGCATATCATGCATACATACATATCACACCTTTACATAGCAAGTAAACCATCTAACATAAAACGGGTCGGCCTTGGTGCCTTAGACCCATTGGTATGGTGAGAAAATGCACCTCACAAAGCTGAACATGGAAACTGAAATCAGGTATGTCCTACACTACTCCTTCCAAACTACCCATAACTAGCAAGTAAATAATCTCAACTCAGCCCCTAATGCTCCTCTGAGTTAAACCTGGTCAAAGTCTAGGTCTGTAGTCAAGGTCAACAGTCCATATTGACCTTGACTCAGTGAGTGCAATCAACCACTCATCGGGTTCCCTACTTAACTCATCGACTAGCCGAGTCACCCGAGAGACTCGTTGAGTTCCTAGATGTTTACAGCCGTAAACTTCCAACCGAACACCCGTGACCGTGAATCTTTGGCCATGAACCCTTGACCGTGAACTAGAAAACCCTCTCGACTCGCCGAGTCACTTGCACGAATCATCGAGTCCCCTTAGTCCATTATGTTTACGGCCCTTTCTAGTGTGACTCAAGGCCCTAAAATTCAGATCTATCCTCTACGAGTGTAGACAACACGTAAAGTTGCAAACTTTACGTACATGCAAGGCCTCACATGGCCATGACACCAAAACTAACCTTCAAACAAGGTTTTCATGCATGGAGAGGGAATAAGCTTAATGAAAGGTGCAACTTTATGATACTTGGGACCTAAGGAGGTCTAGATCTGGAATCATATCCTTGTGATAGGTCTGGATATGAGTTTGCTTCCACCTCCTCAAGTTTGGCCATAACTTCCAAAAAGAAATCAAGGCTTAAGGTAGAAAATTAATACCTCAGACAGATGCCCAACACGAAATAGATGTTTGATCTAATACTTCTCCCTTGATACTTCCTCTTCAAACTTGGAATCCTCCCCAATATCTTAAAGATAAGCTCCTAATTTTCCTTACTTCACACACTAGAGGGTTTGCGGCCGTGAATGTTCTTCTATGGTGTTAAGGGAGGCTACTAGGGTTTATAATGATGTTTATATAGGGGCAAACCCCGAAACTGGGGTTTTCTCTAAACATCTCTGACTCTCCGAGTTGGGCCTTCTGACTCGTCGAGTCCATGCATAAAACCTCCCTAAATTGGAAACTTTCCAACCAATACCCGAACCAGGTGTTACAGTGGGCCAACTGAAAGCAGGCTTTTGGACTAAGGAAATTATTGGGCTTTAAGGTAAGGCCCATTGGAGAGGTTTAGGCTCGATTTGGAAATTTTGGCCATAATTAGGCTTTGGATAATTATCGGTTATTAGGAAATCGAAAAGCAAATTGTGTTGGACTAGAGAGAATAATTAGTCTTAATGTAAGGCCCATGTAAGGGGTTTGGGCCCAATTTGGAAAATTGGGCCATTGGTTTATTTATTGGCCTTTGGGCCTTTCAGGTTGTAAGTTTGGGTCTTAGATTTAGATAAGGCTAGGTTAGGGGTAAAATGGTCTATTTACCCTAGGTATGGAGTTATGGTTATGTATTGGAACCTAATTGTTAATTGGGTGTTGGTTTGTTATTGATACTTTATGGATCTACCAGTGAGCATCCAAGAGTGTTTCTGTATGATTCAGTAGTGTGGGGTGAGTCTTCTAACTATATACATGGGTCGAAGGCACCAATACCGACCTATTACGTCTTATGTGGTATGCTAGTTGTCTCTGTGATACTTGCATGGATGACCCCGGGAGAGCTTGTGGCAATTGGATGTCAGACCATAGGGGAAAACGCATGACATTCCAGGTAAATACCATAGGGGGGTCCATTGCAGCTATATGTATGTGTATGATAATCTGTGGTTGTATGTGGTATGGTATTTTGGGGAATTCACTAAGCTTTATGCTTACAATTTTCAGTTTATGTTTCAGGTACTCCGGTTTTCAAATAGAAGAGCTCGAGATGATTGTACAACACACACCACATGTTTCCACATTATGTGAATTACTCTGGTTTAATGATGTTTTGCTAAATATTGGTTACTCTGGTTTTATGGAAACAATATGTATTAACGATTTATTAATCTAAAAACAATTTTTTTTTATGTCATGATTTTCGGAACATTACAAAAAATAAAAATATAATTTAATAATGTATAATATATATAGATGTTAAGAAATTAAAAATAAAAGAAATTATATTAATTGATTGATAAAACTAGTTGGGAAAAACATGTAATAAAAAACCCCAAAGAGGATTCTTTTAGCACCACCCTTTATTTTTTAATTTATTTTTAATTCTTTTTATCATTGTCACCTAAAATAGTAAGGTTTCAACGTTACTATGAAATCAAATTTGCGAAAAAAAAAAACATTTAAGTTTGCAAATCTTTATGTTTTTACCGTAAATATGTTTTTTTTTTCTCATATTATACATATTCATACTAGAAAAAACGTATTTAATAAACTCAAAAAAAAAAAAAAAAAACTAAATATCGTATAAATACCTTTTTTTTAAGATTATAAGTACACATTTTACGTGTTTTTAGATATGCAAAGATATTTTTTTTTTACAAATATTAATATAATCTATTCAGGTGGTAGAGACAGTGGCAAATATTAATATAATCTATTCAGGTGGTAGAGACAGTGGTGGAAATTATAGGTGAATGCTTTAAAGAGTGAGCACGATCTAGGAGATGGAAGCATTAAGAAAGAAATAAGGGTTCATGTGGGTAGTGATGAGCTGTGATGGCGACTAGCTACTGGTGACGGGTGAAAGAGGGTCAGTGAAGAAGGGAAAGAGGAAAGGAAGAAAGAGGAAAGGAAAAAAGGTAAGGGTGGACCTATGTGTTTATAAATCAATTTCGTAATAAGTAAATAATTAATAAACATTAAACTAATTAAAAATATATATAAATAGAGGTAGAGAGAAGAAAGGACATAAGAAAGGAAGGTGATAAAGGGTGAGGTGGGTTCACTTGTTTATAAACCAACTACACGAATTCTCGCGCGTTGCGCGACGTATGTTAAAAATATATTGTTAAAATATAGTTTTTAGACACCTTTTAGTTAATTCGATTAATCAATTTAGGTTCTTTTATTATTATTATATTTAATGTTTTCCTTTTAACTATGTTAAAAAATATATATTGAATTTTTTTAAACATTATTTGATATTTTACTTTAGGTTTTAAATTTTACACTAAATTTTTAAGCTTATTTGATATATTAATGTATGTTATTTATCTAATTATATATTGAAGTTAACAAATCAAGTATATCATATTGATAAGTCACAAATTCTTCCATTTATGGTAATGTTTACAACTAAAAGCATGTTTAAGTTAATAAATTAAGTATATCGTTTGGAAATATGAAACGTTAGGAGTTTCAAATGAATGTGGTGAAAGAAAAAATGTTTCCTTTATAATATAGTATGATGATTATATTTTTAATTTTTAATTCATTGTAATATATACAATTATTTGATAATTTTATAAACCGTAAATTATATATCAAACGTATGATAATCTATATATAATGGGTAGCAAAATGTATGAACAAAAATATGAACTACAACTTTTAGTAACATAAAAATACAAAAACATCTATTATGTCATTTGTATTAAAAAATATATATATACAACCAATAATAAAAAATATGGAAAATAAACACTATAACTTTTAATAACATAAAAACACTAAAACATTTATTATAACATTTATATTAACTTTTTATATTTAAATCACAAATCTTTTCAAATACATCAATGTTTTTAATGAGTAAAACTGTACAACCTTATAAAAGAAAGGAAAATACAAAATTATTAGTGATTACTATTTAATAATCATAAGTTAAAGACTCTTGAGTTGTAACTTATAAATATATATAAATTAGAAACTCTTGAGTTCTACTGTGAGTTTCTAATGAATAGATTGCAAATGTGTATTTATTATTATTATTATTATTATTATTATTATTATTATTATTATTATTATTACTATTATTATTATTATTATTATTATTATTATATTATATTATATTATATTATATTATATTATATTATATTATATTATATTATATTATGTTATATTATATTATATTATATTATATTATATTCATCTAAATAATTGGTTTTGATGCATCATTTTAATCCCTTCAATTATTAAACATAAAGATATTTAATTATAAATTTATAACATACATAGGTGCTGTAGCACCCGGTTTCCGGTATGTGAATTTCATTTGAGTATTTCCCTATTTTAGCCTTGGACTCGGCTAGTCATAGGTCCGACTCGGCGAGTCCATATCCCGGACTCGGCGAGTCACCGCTGCTGGATGAAACCCTAAATTTCAAGGGTTTGCATCCTATTTAAACCCTCATTCCGCCCCAAACTCGTCCCCATTCACCCCCATAACTCCCAGCATCATTTATACCTTATTTCCTTGAGAGATTGAAGTGTTTTGGTGTGTTCTTGAAGATTTTGAGGAGAAAGAAGAGTAGATCAAGAAGAGGAGAAGGAGGCCAGGCATCTTTGTGTTATCTCAACGTTTTCCTTGAGGTATAGCTCGTTTCCCCTCTATTTTCAAGCTTGTAATCTCTTTTAGCTTCATAGAAGTCCTTCTTGGGCTCTTCCCCAAGCTTGTTTGTGCTTTGTGGGTTGTAATAAGTTGATTAGCCTTTAGATCTGGGCATGATTTAGTCCCTAGAGCTTGGATCTAATGCCTTTATGGGGTTATATTGCATGAAAGCCCTAGATCTACCTCTTTTGGTGCACTTTGAGCCTTAAAATCCATATTGGTGAATATCTACACGTAAAGTTGGAAACTTTACGTGTGATTTGTGTCCTAGAAACCCAGATCTGTGAATGGCATGGACTGGAATCGAGCAAATCGGTGTATTTGATGGATGCATGGCTGCAACTCGGCGAGTCGTATATGTGACTCGACGAGTCTGGTCACGAGTCACTGAATTGGTCCCTTTATGATGTATCGAGTTGAGCCGTGAGTCACAGGGGGATGACTCGGTGAGTTGGAAGCTGAACTCACCCATGATAGGACTTGGCGAGTCAATGCCCTGACTCGGCGAGTCCAAGGCAATCTTCATAGATCAAGAACAGACTCGGCGAGTCTTAGCATAAGTGTTCTTCGGATGAAGATAAACTCGACGAGTTGTTCATACAACTCGGCGAGTAGGATGAAGAGGTTGAACGTCAGTTTAGAAGAGGAACTCGTCGAGTCATAGCTTAACTCGACGAGTAGAAACAGGGACTCAAGACAATCGTCTGATAGGGACTCGACGAGTTGGAGAGCCAACTCGGCGAGTCGGGTCAACTGAAAGTTGACCCTGACTTTGACTTAGAGCTAGACCAGGGGTAAAATGGTCATTTTACCTAAAGGACAGTTAGCAGTGTTTGATTTAGTATGTTGTGGGAATTGCAGCCGGAGGATTTCCGGAGCAGCAGCAGTCAGTTAGTTCCCGATCAGTTCAGCAGCTACTTTGAGGTGAGTTACCTTCCAGTAGTGGTGGGTCTAAGGCCACAATGCTGGCCCACCAGTAGGAGACGTATGATAGATGATTGTCTTTGTGATATCATCTAGGTTTGCTATTACCTGACATGTTATATGCTATCATGATACGTTATATGCGATAGTAGTAGAGTTCGGTTGTTAGGACCGCAGGGTAGTCAGACACCCCAGAAACGTCTGACAGTATGTGATGATATGTTTGTATGTTGGCCTGTTATGTTATGCGATAGAGGTAGCGGGAGGGGACCAGCCCCGAGGATCGGTTGTTAGGACCGATGGGTAGTCAGCACCCCATAATGGTTTGACATGGATAGTCAGCACCCCAGAATGGCTTGACACGGGTACGACGGCACCCCAGAATGGCCGTATGGGTAGGTCGGCACCCCAGAATGGCCGTACCGGGTAGTCAGGCACCCCAGAATAGCCTGGCAGTACGTATGTTATGTGTTTGTATGGTATGTGGTACGTTGGGGGAACTCACTAAGCTTTGTGCTTACGTTTACAGTTTTGTTTTCAGGTACCTCTTCACCGAAGGGGAAGGAGCCGTCGCGGTAACGGCACATCATGCACACACACTGGTTTCCGCATTTACGAGATTCACTGAGATTGTACTCTGATATTTTGATGGGATGTATGGTTTGACTTTTAAAACATGGTTTACGATGTGTTATGGTGTGATCAAACAATGTTTTTATTTATTAATGTTTTCTAAAGTAATATTTTAAAACGAAATTTTCGGACGTAAAAATTGGGTCGTTACAAGTTGGTATCAGAGCCCTGGTTTGAGGGATTCGGACTCACCTTCAGGGGTGTCTGAACTCAAATCTAGGGATTTAAAGAATTTTTTTTTAGAAAATGATTTCGAACAATGAGAAAAGAGTTTAAGAAAGAACAAAAGTGTGTGTGATGTGCGCGACCGACCGAGCTCAAGTAAGTACTCCCCAAAGTACCCATACCAGTTTATGTTATGTTTATCAGCTTTTGTAGAACAGCATGCTAGAATAGGGCTAAGGATCTAGGAATGATGCCTTATGTGCCTGCCTTATGTGTTCCACCTATATGTGAATTGCATGCTTGTATAGTGTAGACAGCGGTAGGGTAGCCTGTTAGGGTTTGCCTGGTAGTATAAGCTAACACGGTGTGCTAGTTAAGTTCCTCTCTATGAGAGCGGAATTGTTTGAAGTCGTTTTCCCTTGTTCGAATGTTGCTTGCTTCGTGCTACGTGGGACTCCGAATAATGGGAATTAGCCATTAGGCGAATACGTCACACCACATGTGATCAGAGTTGAATAATCTTAGAGTACTTGATTTAATCCTACTGCGCGGCTCTTGTTTGAGTCCAACCGTTGTAGGGATGAGTCGGGTACTCGAAGGATTATCTGAGTCTCGCCGCATGTGATGGTGTTTGGGTGATGGCTAATTGGCATTACAAGGAGGCCTGCAGCAGCTGAGGATTGAATCGAGTAGAGCCGGAGGTTTCCCTAGGGCGAGTCGGGAATGAGTATAGTAGTAACTAGCCTTAGTGTAAGGGATCTGGTGGAGTCGAGGCAGTCCTTGAAGAAGGTACGGATAGATGTGGAAGGTAGTATGGGCCCGTACTACTGAAAGCAGAGGATCCGTACCCGAACCAAGGAAGGCCAAGACAAGACCAGGGAACTTGTAAGTAGCTATGATTCCTCAGGGAGCACCAGTATATCTAATGATTGTTGTGATGTATTGCAGAATGGTGGTACTTCGATCAAGGCTGGTGGACGGCGGTTCTGGAGAGGGGTCAGGTTCAGGATCAGGGTCCGAGCTGATAGATGAGGGACTACGCGAGTTCATCGCGTCGGAGATCACCAGGGGCATCCTTGAGTCGACTCCCATTATCTTCGGGTCGATCAAGGAAGGGATCATGGAGTTGATGGAGGATCGCCTGCGGGCATTCAGGAGCGATTTGGCATCTGGCCAGTCGGGGTCACGCACACTGTCCTTCAAGGACTTCAGGAGCAGTGGTGCGCCGGATTTCCATGGGGTAAAGGACCCCATTGCTGCCAGGCGATGGATTGCAGACATCGAGTCTGCATAGCTAACTAGCTTCTGCCCCAAGGGGTCGAAGGTGAGATACGCAGCAGGTTATTTACGGGACCAAGCCCGGGATTGGTGGGAGTCAGTGGGTGACTCGTTGGGAGCCTCAGCTATCGAGGCTATGACCTGGTCGGACTTTGTGACCAGGTTCAGGGCAGAGTTTGTGCCGGCTGTCGAGCTTTAGCAGCTGGCCAGGGAGTTTCTGGATATGAGACAGACGACAGAGACTGTGGTGGAGATCACCGCCAAGTTCCCAGAGAGGGCTTTGTTGGTGCCCCGGTATGCTGGTGACGAGGATATGAGGAGGACTCGTTATCACGATATGCTTCGAGCTGACATCCGTGAGCATGTTAGCTTTTCGGCTTGCCCTACCTTAGACTCTATGATCGCCAGGGCCAGGGAGAGGGAGATAGACTTGGAGCACATCCGGAAACGGAAATCTGAGGAGGGACAGACAGGAGGGGCTTCGGGGAAGAAGCCCAAGGGATCAGATGGGAGGCCGAAAGGCCAGTCAGGACCGAGCCGCTGCAGGAAGTGTGGCAGGCCACACGAGGGGGCGTGCAGGTTGGGATCGTCAAGCTGCTACAAGTGCGGCAAGTTTGGGCACATCAGCAGGGATTGCACTGCTCCTGCGACAGTTATTCAGACATCGGAGTTGCTGTGTTTCCACTGCAACCAGAGGGGCCACAAGAAGGCCAATTGCCCCATGTTGACAGTTTCAGCGCCAGTGAAGGCGCCAGCTCCAGCGACCCTGCGGATCACGGATGGCCGTCAGGGCAAGGCAGAGGCTCCGGTGGTGAGGAGCCGAGCATTCCAGCTGACTACTGAGGAGGCACGCGTCGCGCCCGATGTGGTGATGGGTATGATTCTTTCCTTCTATCTTTTATTTTATGTTGTTATGATATTGATATGTGCTCCGTGTGTATATATATATGTATTAGGATCGTTCCATGTGAACGGCATCCCAGTTCAGGTATTGTTCGACTCGGGTGCATCCCGATCGTTTGTTTCTCTTGCGCTTAGCAAGAGGTTTCATGAGACTTCAGGCGAGTTATATTGCCTGTTAGAGGTAGAGATTGCTGACAATCGATCGGTGCAAGCATCGATGGTGTTTCGAGATTGCGTTCTGCGACTGTTTGAGGAGCGTTACCTAGTAGACTTGGTTCCCATTCCATTGCGTGGGAACAAGGTGATTATTGGCATGGATTGGTTGAGCCCTAATGGGGCGGTGATAGACTGCGCGCAGCAGCTAGTGCAAGTCAGGGCCCCAAGCGGGGGAGAGTAAGTGATTCATGGCGAACGGCCGCAGTGTGGACCCACTGTATGTTCAGCAGCGAAGGCTAGGCGCTATCTTCAGCAGGGATGCGCGGGATATGTCGCGTATGTGATGGATACCCGGGAGGCGGGTAAGGCGACCGTGAGCGAGGTCCCGGTGGTTCGAGATTTTGCAGATGTTTTCCCGGAGGAACTACCTGGGATACCTCCGGAGCGACAGGTGGAGTTCAGGATTGACCTTATTCCCGGTGCGGCTCCGATAGCCAAAGCACCGTATTGGTTGGCTCCTCCCGAGATGCAGGAGTTGTCTACGCAGCTACAGGAGCTGCTGGACAAGGGATTTATTCGTCCGAGCAGTTCGCCTTGGGGAGCCCCGATTCTATTTGTGAAGAAGAAGGATGGGTCGCATCGGATGTGTATAGATTACCGGGAGTTGAATAAGATGATGGTGAAGAACCGTTACCCACTCCCGAGGATTGATGACCTCTTTGACCAGCTTCAGGGAGCATCTTGGTTCTCCAAGATTGACTTGCGTTCGGGTTATCATCAGATGAGGGTCAGGGAGGAGGATACGCAGAAGACCGCGTTTCGGACACGTTATGGCCACTATGAGTTTGTGGTGATGCCGTTTGGGCTCACCAATGCTCCTGCCGCGTTCATGGATTTCATGAACCACGTTCGCAGACCGATGCTGGATCGGTCTGTGATAGTCTTTATCGATGACATCTTGGTTTATTCCAAGACCCAGGAGGAGCATGAGGAGCATTTGAGGGAGGTGTTAGAGACCCTAAGGAGGGAGAGCTTGTATGCCAAGTTCTCCAAGTGCGAGTTCTGGCTGTGCGAGGTGCAGTTTCTTGGGCACCTCGTCAACCAGAACGGGATTCTAGTCGATCCGGCCAAGGTTGAGGCCGTGATGAGATGGGAGGTTCCGAAGTCTCCATCAGAGATTCGGAGTTTCTTGGGATTAGCAGGCTACTATCGGAGATTTATCCAAGATTTCTCCAAGATAGCCGTACCCCTAACACGACTGACAAAGAAAGCGGTGGTCTTTCGGTGGGGACCCGAGCAGCAGGCTGCGTTTGAGATGCTGAGACAGAAATTGTGTGAGGCGCCGATCCTAGCCCTGCCTGAGGGTGTAGAGGATTTTGTGGTTTTTTGTGATGCGTCCATTTCGGGGTTGGGTGCAGTTCTGATGCAGATGGGGCATGTCATTGCCTACGCTTCGAGGTAGCTAAAGCCCCACGAGGCGAACTACCCGACGCACGATTTGGAATTAGGGGTCGTGGTCTTCGCCCTCAAGATTTGGCGACATTACCTCTACGGGGTTCGTTGTACCATCTATACGGACCACAAGAGTCTGAGGTATCTCATGGACCAGCCGAATCTAAACATGAGGCAGCGTCGGTGGTTGGATGTGGTGAAGGATTATGATTGCGAGATCCTTTACCACCCGGGGAAGGCCAACGTGGTAGCCGATGCGCTTAGCCGCAAGTCGGCACCGATCAGGGACGTATGCATGAGGATGACCGTAGTGACTCCCCTATTGGAGCGAATTCGGGAGGCTCAGCAGGAGGCTATCAAGGAGGAGCATCGGAAGAGCGAGCGCGTGGTGGGTCAGGTATCCTCCTTTGATTATGATAGCCGGGGTCTATTGACACTACACCATAGGGTGTGGGTGCCGTATCACGGGGGCGTCCGCCAGATTTTGATGGATGAGGCGCACAAGTCCCGATTCTCTATTCATCCCGGGGCGACGAAGATGTATAGGGATCTCCGTTTGAACTATTGGTGGCCCTGCATGAAGCGGGATGTGGCATGGTACGTAGAGCGGTGCTTGACCTGCAGGAAGGTCAAGGCCGAACATCAGAGACCGCATGGTAAGATGCAGCCGTTGGACATTCCACTGTGGAAATGGGAAGATATCACCATGGATTTTATTACAAAGCTTCCCAGGACCGCGCATGGAGTGGATTCGATTTGGGTCATCGTGGATAGACTGACCAAGAGTGCTCACTTTATTCCGATTCAGGAGAGCATATCGGCCGAGAAGTTAGCCGATATCTATATCAGGGAAATCGTGGCGCGGCACGGGGTACCGGTATCGGTTATCTCGAATAGGGATGTACGTTTCACTTCCAGATTTTGGAAGAAGTTTCATGACGAGTTGGGCACTCGATTGCATTTTAGCACTGCCTTTCACCCGCAGACGGATGGTCAGAGTGAGCGGACCATCCAGACTTTGGAGGACATGTTGCGGGCGTGTGTGTTGGATTTCGGTGGTAGCTGGGATACCTATCTTCCCTTGGCTGAGTTCTCCTACAACAACAGCCACCACGCGAGTATTGATCGACCACCATTCGAGATGTTGTACAGGCGGAGGTGCAGAACCCCGATATGTTGGGGTGAAGTTGGCCAGAGAGTCATGGGAAGCACCGAGGTGGTGCTAGAGACGACCAAGAGGATCCAGCAGGTTCGGAGCAGACTTTAGACTGCTCAGAGTCGGCAGAAAAGTTACGCCGATAAGCGTCGATTCGACTTGGAGTTCCAAGTCGGGGATATGGTTCTCCTGAAAGTGTCGCCTTGGAAAGGCGTCATTCGATTCAGGAAGCGGGGCAAGTTGGGCCCAAGATTCATCGAGCCGTTCAGGGTTGTAGCCCGGGTGGGCAAGGTGGCGTATAGGCTGGATCTGCCAGCCGAGCTCAGTCAGATCCACAACACTTTCCATGTTTCGCAGCTGCGGAAGTGCCGAGTGGACGATTCAGCGGTAGTACCGTTGGAGGATATTCAGGTTGATGACAGCTTGAATTACATTGAGCGCCCAGTCGCAATACTCGACAGGAAGTCGAAGGCTATGAGGAACAAGAGGGTAGAACTAGTAAAGGTGCAATGGCAGCACCGCAAGGGTTCGAAATGGACTTGGGAGCCGATGGACGAGATGATGGAGCATTACCCCGAGCTGTTTTAGGATCGAGCAGCAGACTTCGAGGATGAAGTCTAAAATAAGTGGGGGAGATTTGTAGCACCCGGTTTCCGGTATGTGAATTTTATTTGAGTATTTCCCTATTTTAGCCTTGGACTCGGCGAGTCATAGGTCCAACTCGCCGAGTAGGGACGAGACTCCGGACACGTTTTAAGTTGGCGACTCGGCGAGTCCATATCCCGGACTCGGCGAGTCACCGCTGCTGGATGAAACCCTAAATTTCAAGGGTTTGCACCCTATTTAAACCCTCATTTCGCCCCAAACTCGTCCCCATTCACCCGCAGAACTCCCAACATCATTTATACCTTATTTCCTTGAGAGATTGAAGTGTTTTGGAGTGTTCTTGAAGATTTTGAGGAGAAAGAAGAGGAGAAGGAGGCCAGGCATCTTTGTGTTATCTCAACGTTTTCCTTGAGGTATAGCTCGTTTCCCCTCTGTTTTCAAGCTTGTAATCTCTTTTAGCTTCATAGAAGTCCTTCTTGGGCTCTTCCCCAAGCTTGTTTGTGCTTTGTGGGTTGTAATAAGTTGATTAGCCTTTAGATCTGGGCATGATTTAGTCCCTGGAGCTTGGATCTAATGCCTTTATGGGGTTATATTGCATGAAAGCCCTAGATCTACCTCTTTTGGTGCACTTTGAGCCTTAAAATCCATATTGGTGAATATCTACACGTAAAGTTGGAAACTTTACGTGTGATTTGTGTCCTAGAAGCCCAGATCTGTGAATGGCATGGACTGGAATCGAGCAAATCGGTGTATTTGATGGATGCATGGCTGCGACTCGGCGAGTCGTATATGTGACTCGACGAGTCTGGTCATGAGTCACTGAATTGGTCCCTTTATGATGTATCGAGTTGAGCCGTGAGTCACAGGGGGGTGACTCGGTGAGTTGGAAGCTGAACTCACCCATGATAGGACTCGGCGAGTCAATGCCCTGACTTGGCGAGTCCAAGGCAATCTTCATAGATCAAGAACAGACTCGGCGAGTTGTTCATACAACTCGGCGAGTCTTAGCATAAGTGTTCTTCGGATGAAGATGAACTCGACGAGTTGTTCATACAACTCGACGAGTAGGATGAAGAGGTTGAACGTCAGTTTAGAAGATGAACTCGTCGAGTCATAGCTTAACTCGACGAGTAGAAACAGGGACTCAAGACAATCGTCTGATAGGGACTCGACGAGTTGGAGAGCCAACTCGGCGAGTCGGGTCAACTGAAAGTTGACCCTGACTTTGACTTAGAGCTAGACTAGGGGTAAAATGGTCATTTTACCCAAAGGACAGTTAGCAGTGTTTGATTTAGTATGTTGTGGGAATTGCAGCCGGAGGATTTCCGGAGCAGCAGCAGTCAGTTAGTTCCCGATCAGTTCAGCAGCTACTTTGAGGTGAGTTACCTTCCAGTAGTGGTGGGTCTAAGGCTACAATGTCGGCCCACCAGTAGGAGACGTATGATAGATGATTGTCTTTGTGATATCATCTAGGTTTGCTATTACCTGTTATGTTATATGCTATCATGATACGTTATATGCGATAGTAGTAGAGTTCGGTTGTTAGGACCGCAGGGTAGTCAGACACCCCAGAAACGTCTGACAGTATGTGATGATATGTTTGTATGTTGGCCTGTTATGTTATGCGATAGAGGTAGCGGGAAGGGACCAGTCCCCGAGGATCGGTTGTTAGGACCGATGGGTAGTCAGCACCCCAGAATGGCTTGACATAGATAGTCAGCACCCCAGAATGGCTTGACACGGGTAGGACGGCACCCCAGAATGGCCGTATGGGTAGTTCGGCACCCCAGAATGGCCGTACCGGGTAGTCAGGCACCCCAGAATAGCCTGGCAGTACGTATGTTATGTGTTTGTATGGTATGTGGTACGTTGGGGGAACTCACTAAGCTTTGTGCTTACGTTTACAGTTTTGTTTTCAGGTACCTCTTCACCGAAGGGGAAGGAGCCGGCGCGGTAACGGCACATCATGCACACACACTGGTTTCCGCATTTACGAGATTCACTGGGATTGTACTCAGATATTTTGATGGGATGTATGGTTTGACTTTTAAAACATGGTTTACGATGTGTTATGGTGTGATCAAACAATGTTTTTATTTATTAATGTTTTCTAAAGTAATATTTTAAATCGAAATTTTCGGACGTAAAAATTGGGTCGTTACAGGTGCATATATATGTTAAACAAATCACATATAATATATATTTTCGTAAATGTCATATGTAATTATTATCATAGTAATATGGATAAATTATTTTCATATGAAGAACATATCATGATAAGTCATCATAATTATATATCAAATGTTAAAAATTATGTTATCTTTTAAATATTGTCTTGTAAGTATGTTATGTAGGATAACCCTATAAAAAAAATAGAAAATAAACATAATCAAAATAGAAAAACTATAATCAAATAAATAAGAACATTGGGTGGTTGAATATATAAATAAAAATGTTACATAAATATATGTTTAAATCAAATGAAAAAACTAACATTCGTCTAAAAAAACCTATATCCGTTTTCTGAATCTTTTTTCTTTATTGAACACCATTCAACCATAGAAACTTGATGACAATTCTTCACTAACTTGCAATCAAAATGTTTTTCTTGAAAAAGAAGAATAAGAAAGATATTCCTAGCAAAACATTGATGTTTGGAGAGTTACATTCAAGATTGAGTAATACATACAAATCACATATAAATGTCAAATGAGAACTTGAATATAAAGAAAAAATAGAAAAGCTTAATTTGTTTTGGTTGAAAGAAAAAAATCATATTACAATTACCATCGATGCGACGTAACCTATTTCTTCAAATCATCATATTTGGATTTATAAAAACTTTTGAATCATAATATCTTCAACCAAATGACGACTTTTTGTAAAAAACATGTAGTAATATAACTACATATATAATGAAGGTGCAAGGGTGTAGATGTTTGAAATGCATGAGGTGTTGAACTTATAGAGTGTGTGATTTTCTTGGAATGAGATTATTTGTGATTAATTACTTTGAAGGTGAAAGGATATGGGGGTTTCAAATGTATGAGATGTTGGCAAATTTTTATGGTGGTTTCAAATGCATTAGATAAGTTTATATATATATATATATATATATATATATATATATATATATATATATATATATATATATATATATATAAATTTGATTTTATGATAACATAGAAACTTGCTATTATAGGTAACAAAAACAAAAATTGAAAAACTTTATAAACTTTGAGCATAAACAAACAAGAAATTGTCCACAAAATTGACAAAATTTGATAAGTTTAAGGACTTTTGTGTCAAAACCCCATTTTTTTTATTGGTATTAGGTGGATGATTTTAAACAATTTTTTTTTTGTGTGCTTGTGTGTGATTTCTTAGGTAATTCTATTGATTTCTTGTAGTGTAAAGAATGTTCCCGACATAAGTTATCATTTGAGTTTTTATGTTACTTAAGACTATGGAGTGTGGTAGTGTTTTTACCGTCGAAAATCATATATGGAAGCCTTTACCGATAATGAACACCGCCTCTCACTCTTTGTTTTATCAGTGGTATAATGCTGATAGTGGGTTTCCACCGCTATCTCTACCTTCCTTTACCGTTCAAATTTAATCTCTTTCACTCTTTTTTTACCGATGGTAATACACAGACACCATACTCTAGCCTCAATTGGAAGTGGTCAAAATGACAAAAATGTAATAATTATCTTATGTGGAGTGGGGTGCCACAGACACCAACCTAATAGCTTAAAAGCCTAATAGCTTAAACATGATTGAGATTAGCCTGTTGTTTGAAATTCTTTACTTTAGTTGGTATAAACACAACTTTTAGAGTTTGAGTCTTCTTTTAATTTAGCAATCCCATATATATATATATATTATGTGGCAAAAACCTTTTTATTATTTTGTATAGAAATTACTAAGATTTATTATTTTGTATAGAAATTACTAAGATACCATTGTATTCCAAATAAACTTTTGAAGTTTTTGCTATTTTCCACATTAGTTGATTTCAAGTTCATAACATTTGTCTAAATTGATAACATTTCATACTTAGCTTTTGGACACTACAAAATTCATTAACTACAATCCCAATCAACATCAAACAAGTTTTCAGTAAATTTGGTCCTATAAAATATGTTGCTACTCATTATTGAGGCCTGTGGGCTTGTGTTTCTTGTTATTATAAATTATAAATTATGTTATTATCTTGGGTAAAGAAAATACCCATACATGTATTATATTATATTTTCAAATCAACCCGAAGTAAATTACTTTTGATACATTTTGACAGATTAACAATACATAGATGTAAATCACATATACAACCATACAAGTGACATAAGAGCCAAGTGCCCACCAAGGGTCTGATTCATATTGGAATTCAGACTCCTACATTGCAACTACTGAGATTCAAAATCTCACTTGTTTCTTTAAAATGTCATCCCTAAACCAAATGGCTATACTGTAGGGGCAAAAGGGTAAAACACCATCACTGGGTGTCCCCACCAATAGGGCCCACGACCCACACAAGGTTAGAAAACAAAATTCATGTCTCTAGCATTTACATCAACCAATTATCAAAATCATACAAGGGTTTGATGCGTTCTAACATGATCAATCAAACTATTAATCACCGAATAAATCAAATCCGCCTCACAATGCGATTTATCTCTCGCGATGAAAACATGAACTTCATTATTCATTTCAATCCAACTACATCCAGCTTCTTTCACCACCCCATTTCCTTCCATTTTCTTTCTCACCTTCTTCGCCTCACTCCACATACCCTTACTTGCAAGAATATTAGAAAGCAAAACATACGATCCACTCTCTTTCGGATCACTCAAAATCGCCATTTCACCCGCATATTTACCTAATTCGACATTTCCAACAACTCCACACGCGCTTAACAAACTCCTCCAAATCACCGCCGGAGGGCGTATCGGTAATTTCTCTATAAACTCTTTCGCTTCATACACCCTCCCGGCTCTCCCCAATAGCGACACCATACATGCGTAATGCTCCACCCCGGGTGAAATACCAAATTTACCCATTGTTGAGAAGTGATCGAACCCTTCTTTTACAAGGCCCATATGATCACAAGCCGAGAGAACAGCTATAAATGTGACATAATTCGGTTGGATTTTTTCATTTATCATTTTTTTAAACAATTTTAAAGATTCTTTCGCGTCCCCATGTTGCGCGTATGTTGATATCATTGAATTCCAACAAACAATGTCTTTGAAAAACGTGGAGTTGAAAAGATTTTGAGCGTCTTTTTTGCTTCCACATTTTGCATACATGTCCAACAATGCGTTTGTGACAAATGGGTCGAGGTTTAAACCCGTTTTCAAGATTTGGGTATGAAATTGGTGTCCATGGGAAAGGCTAACAAGGTTACTAGATGCTGTAATTAATGCTACATATGTGAATTCATTTGGTTTTTGATGTGTAAGTTGTAGTTCTTGATAAAGTTTTATTGCGTTTTCACTTTCAGATACATGGGTATACCCAGAAATCATAGCGTTCCATATAACAATATCTCTTTCAGGCATTTCATCAAACAGTTTGCGTGCATCAGATGTGAATGAACATTTTGAGTAAACATCTATCAGAGCACTACCAGCAAATACATCTAATGAGATACCGAATTTAATGATGAAGGAGTGAATTTGTTGACTAAGTTCTAAAGTGGTCAACGAAGCTGAAACTCCAAGAAGACTTACAAAAGTCAACAAGCTCGGGTCAATCGATTTCACCCTCATTTCATGGAAAAGTTCCAATGCGTCATCAAGAATTTCATGTCTACAATACCCTTCAATCATCGCATTGTAACCAATCACTTTGTGGTTTTGGATCCCATTAAAGACTCTTCTCGCATCAATTAGACAATTGCATTTGGAATACATGTCGATTAAACTATTGTTCACAAATTCATCTTTTTCAAGATTGGTTTTGATAGTATAACAATGTATTTGTCTACCTGGATCTAGAGCTTCAAGTGACGCACATGAAGTTAGAACACTAGTACATGCGAATCCATCTGGTTTCCAACCATTTTTAGTCATTTCAATGAACAAATTCATAGCTTCTTTATCAAATAAGTTCTGCATGTAGCCAGATATCATAGTGGTCCATGATATAACATTCTTGAACTCCATGTGATCAAAAATCTTTCTTCCTGTTTTCACTTCACCACATTTCACATAAAAATCAACAAGAGCATTGCTAACTGAAATATCCATGGATGCTTCTCTTCTTAACACAAAACCATGAATTTGTTTCCCTCCTTTGAAAAACTGAATAATGGAACATGCAGTTAAAGCACTAGAGAGAACATATCTATCTGGAACAACATTACTTTCCTTCATTTGGGTTAGTAATTGTAAAGAAACTTCACTCTTTCCTATTCTTGAATAACCAGCTATTATTGTAGTCCATGTTCTTGCGTTCTTAATTGGTAAATCATCAAATATCAATCTTGCAACTTCTATGTTGTTGATTTTGGAATAGAAATCAACAAGTGAAGTACCCACATAAACATCTTGATCAAGACCTGTTTTAATAACCAAACTATGCAATTGAGAACCCTTAACCACATTTCCTAACTGAGTTGTTGCACTAATAACACTAGCTAATACGTACTCATTTGGGGTTTTATTAGAGGATCTTTGGAACATGAGAAATATCGTCCAAGCTTCTTCACTGTATCCATGTTGTGTGTAAGAAGAAATCATCGAAGACCAACTGCTTATGTCTCTCTCAGGCATTTCATCGAACAATGTCCGTGCATAGGTTAAGTTATCGCACTTTGAGTAACTTTTGATCAATATGTTTGCAAGAAGCGTATCAGATTGAGACCCGGATACTATGATCTGTCCATGAACCGATTTAAAGTAGGAATTTGGGTTATTAATGGCGGAAGGTGACTGTAAAAGCTTAGCAAGTTCATGCTTTCGACTTCTGCGGTTGATAATTTGAGATGTGAAGTTAGAGAATTTGTAAATTTTAGAAAATTGGGGATTCATAGTGGTATTATTGCATGATGGCGCATCAAAAAATAGCTACAAATAAACCTTTTACATGCTTTCTCATTCGATTCGAATGTGCATCTTCATCGGTTTTTTCACCATCTCCAACCCGTCCATTTTCTATCTCAATAATATATATATATATATATATATATATATATATATATATATATATATATATATATATATATATATATATATATATATATATATATATATATGTTCAGGTTCATTTGAGATCATTCTAATTTTGTGAGACCGTAAGACCAAATTTAAAAATAATTTTAAAATGCAAAATAAATGGAAAAATCCAAAAATTCTTTTTTTAAATATTATTTTCGGAACTTGAATTAACTAAAAAAAATATAAAAAATATAAAAATAAATAAAAAAATAAAAAAAATTTCGTTTTTTTTTTTTTTTTGAAAAATACGTGAAATATTCTAAATAGAATATTACACTGACATATTCTAAAAAATAATTTTAAAATGCAAAATAAATGGAAAAAATCTAAAAATTCTTTTTTTTTAAATATTATTTTCGGAACTTGAATTAACTAAAAAAAATTAAAAAAAAATCTATTTTTTTTTGAAAAATGCGTGAAATATTCTAAATAGAATATTACACTATACATATTCGGAACATGAATTAACTAAAAAAAATAAAAAATAAATAAATAAAAAAAATGCGTCTCACGGTCTCACAAAATATAGGTGGTCTCAAATGAACCTAACCCTATATATATATATATATATACATATATATATATATATATATATATATATATATATATATATATATATATATATATATATATATATAAGTTCAAGTTCATTTGAGACCATTCTAATTTTGTGATACTGTGTGACCAAATCTAAAAATAATTTTAAAATGCAAAATAAATGGAAAAATTCAAAAATTCTTTTTTTAAATATTATTTTCGGACTTAAATTAACTAAAATAAAAATAAAAAAAAATCCGTTTTTTTTTTTTTTTTTTTTTTTTTTTTTTTTTTTTTTTTTTTTTTTAAACTAAGTGAAATATTCTAATAGAATATTACACTGACATATTCTAAAAAATAATTTTAAAATGCAGAATAAATGGAAAAATCTTAAAATTCTTTTTTTAAATATTATTTACGGAACTTCAATTAACTAAATAAAATAAAAATAAATTTCATTTTTTTTAAAAAATACGTGAAATATTCTAATATAATATTACACTGACATATTCTAAAAAATAATTTTAAAATGCAAAATAAACGGAAAAATCCAAAAATTGTATTTTTAAATATTATTTTCGGAACTTGAATAAACTAAAAAAAATTTAAAAATAAAATTAAATTAAATTAAAAAAATTAAAAAATGCGTCTCACGGTCTCACAAAATTAGGCCGTCTCACATGAACCTAACCCTATATATATATATATATATATATATATATATATATATATATATATATATATATATATATATATATATATATATATATATATATATATATATATATATATATAGTAGTCGTTTGCACGTGCAAAACGGCGGCGACAATTAGTTTTTTTGGGGCAATTAGTTTCATTCAAAACATGTTATATTTGTAGGAACACTCATAGTGTTATTATCGGTTGGTTACACGAAAATAGAAAGTTGAATGCTAAAACCTGTTAGTTTTTTAGAAAAAAAAAATGAAAATGCGATGTTGTTTAGAAAAATAAAAACAGTGTGTAAGGCAATATGGTCCTAAAACTGTAAAATTTGAATTTTTTTTTTAATATAAAAACAGTTTGCAGGGGCAATATGGTCCTAAAATTATAAAAATTGATTTTTTGTTAAATATAAATACAGTGTGCAGGGACAACATGATCAAAAAAAATGAAAATCCATAATGTTTTGATATACAAACAGTTTGTAGTATTCAGTATTGTCCAAAACTGTAAAAATTAAATGTTATTAATATAAAAACACTGTGCAAGGGTGGCGATTTACATTTCTCTACGAATTCAAGCAATATCCAACCAACAACAAATTTACTTAATAACTTCAAACTCAAAACCAATTGTAGGTGAGTGTGCACTGCCAGGTCGAGTTCGTTGGGTAAGAGAGCGGGGATAATCAACTTCATTGAGTGGCTTACCGTGTTTTAGTGTAGATTGTGGTATCAGTCAAAACCAGGAATTGACGTGCGTAATAGAAGTAGGTAAACAAACCTGAGAGATTGAAAGTAAAACAGAAAATTGACGTAAAATGAAATCAAATTAGGAATTGAGAAAGCACGAACTAACCTTAAGTCCAATATTTTTTTTTTTCTGTTTTCCCTCCCTATCGACATCTTCGTCTTGCTCGTTGCTCCAGTGAAGATCATCAGCAAAACTACAACATAAATTTATCGATGGTGGTATCCAATAGGTTGACAGAAGAACGTTTGCATTCAAAAAACTGGAAAAAAAAATTAAATACATCAATTGAGACTAAGAACTTGAGAAACATAAATTCAAATATGCTTGAGAGAGAGAGAGGTGCAATCAAGATATACTGCGTTATAGAACCTGATGGGTAGGTGTCTTCGTTTCCAACATATCAGGTCATTGTTTCCGGCAGACGGTGGTTGCTTAGGGTAGGGTTTTTAGTAGATATAAGGTTTAGATAGAGGCGTAGGGTTAGAAATCATACAAAGGAAAGATGAACAACAAAATAAATCATACCATCAATAACCTAATAGGAGGACGACATGCGTAGTGTTTTGATGACGCTCTTGGGGAAACCTAAGCCTCTTTTGTTCTGATGATGATCTTCATGTTTCACACACTTACTGAAGGTCGATCTAGGTTTCCAGGATCGAGAGAGGTGGGAGAAGAACACTGACATGATGACGAATGTTCTGGCGGTGGGCTTTATAACATGGGAGAGAAACAAAGAGACGTAGAAATCAAATTTTGAAAATTCAATCAAACATGCAACATTTAAGGATATTTGCGGAATCTATAGGATCTACAAGGTTCAAAATTTGAATGCACCATATACAAGGATTTTGGGAGAATTATAAGGATTCAAACTTGGATAAAATGCTAAGTTATAAAATATTATTATTTTATTGATGATTGGTTGTACTTTAAGCTTATATACTTGAACGTCTTAAAAAATTATTATTATTATACTAAAGTTATTTATAGAAATAGTAGGATTTGTTTTATAAGATAGTAAAGATATATATTGAGGAGGGTAACTCTCAATTTGTTTAATTTTTATTTATTTATTTATTTACCCAATATACCATCGAATTTGTTGTTTGTGTTTACAAAAAAAGTTATGATGAACACAAACAACAAGTTCAATAGTATATTGAATAAAAAAATTGATTAAATGTGAACAAACTCAATAGTTAGTTATACTTCTTACTCATTTTCCCAATATCCTGTTATATTTCATGGGGGTAACAAGAAGTCTTTAAGTCGGACAAAATGTGTGGATTTATCTTTTTGTGTATTGTAGGTTCGTTAAGATAGGATGTATGCAATTTTTTTTTTTCAATTATGCTCTTTTGTGTATTTCTAGTTCATTAAAGATCTTATGTTTTCTAGAAGTGTTCGGTTTTTCTTGTTCATAAAAATCCTTAAGTTTGGTTTTCATGGGGTAATGATAAGTTTGACGGAAATATATGGATTTATCATTTTGCGTAATGTAGGTTCACTAAAAGAGGATGTATGGATTTTTTTTTTCAATTGTATCGTTTTTGTGTGTTTCTAGTTCATTAAAGTTCTTATTATTGATAAAAGTGTTGGTTTTTATCTGTTTTTCTTGTTCATAAAAACCCTTAAGTTTGGTTTTTTGGTTCATTAAACCCCTTAACTTTGCTACAAATATTCGATTTTACCGCTAAATATAAAAAAAATGTAAAATCGAAAAGAAGTTTTAAACATCGGGTTTTAATGAGCCTAAAATCCTTAAAAGGGTAAATTTGTACATTTTTGCCAAATTTAAGGGTTTTCATGTCATTATTCATATATTTCGTTATGTAACTTAGATTGTCTAACAAATCTTTTTTTTTAATTTGATTTTAATATATATATATATATATATATATATATATATATATATATATATATATATATATATATATATATATATATATATATATATATCATTACAATAATATTATAAATTATGTTATCATAAAATATAACAAAATAAATTGTTTGTATATATTGAATCAGAATTGATTATGAATTTTATGAAAAATATATATTAAATAAATAAGATTATATTAATAACACACTTTTAGATAATTAGTATACATTCAATCATAGAAATATTAAACATACTTTAACATCCCGAAAATTACAAAAAGATTACCTTTGTTTTTAAAAAATATCAAGTAATATTCATTGGGTTAAAACCATACTATATCAGACTTACGTTTAAAAAACTACAGAAACGAACATCCTCGATATAGTCCCGCCGAGTTCTTCTCACGAGAAACCTGCAAAATGTTTAATACACAACTGTAAGCTTAAAGCTTAGTGAGTTCCCAGTATACCATATATTTCATCATGTATACAATGCATCCACACAAGATCTTGACTCTAGCATCGAGCAATCAAATCTCCTATCCATATATATATATATATATATATATATATATATATATATATATATATATATATATATATATATATATATATCATGCGTAATGGGCCTAAGCCTGGGGAGTATACGAGCCTAAACTTGACTTCATAGCCAGGGATCGAACCATGGTCTTACATATGATTACTGTGATCCAACCACAGTCTTTCCTATTAGCGTTGTGATCCAACCACAACCTTCCCTATAAATGTTGTGATCTAGCCACAATCATCATTATCAGTGTTGTGATCCAACCACAGTCTTTCGTACCGGTGTTGTGATCTAACCACAATCTTTCCTACCAGTTCATAAAATCATACGTAGGCATGAACCAGATAAGCAGTCAAATAGATGACCCACCTGAAAGCGAACAATCAGAGAAAAACATCACAATCACATATTAGAAAAAGAGTTCTCAGGCTATCCAACTTAAACTAGATAGAACCCAAGCTATGACTATCATATATATATGTAACATAAGCACATAGCAAGTACTATCATTTCCATACCCTTAACAACTAGCCTTCCCTAGTTACCCTGCTGATGCACCTCTGGCTTCGCCTTCCATAAATTATAAGAATTTATGCTTCATTGTTGATATGGATAACCTAGAGACAACAAACAATCTAGTAAGTTGATTGAAAGGGAGGGGATCTCGGGCCAAAGCTCCGATGGTAAAGTCAGAAAAGGGTTTATTTACAACAATGGCGATCTATAAAAAAGTGAGGGAACAAAAGTATATGAGATATAATCGATTAAGAATGATCAGATCAATGTGTGTACCTTTTAGAATGTTCTTCATTTCTTATTTATAGTCAATGTTGAGAGGCCATAACCTCTTTCTATACAAATCATGTCTGCCATCATGTCGCATTAATGGATGTACCCCCGAAGGTACACTCGTATGTACTTGTTAGCCATTTAATAGTTGTGCTTCATTGGTTTAAGGAACCATCAGTCAAACATCCTTATATAGGTTGTTTTGTCACAACTAGCAAATACAGGTTTGAGATGGTGATTCATGTACAAAGTTTGCTCTATGTAACCTTACAACATCAAATTAGTGAAACTCAAACTGTAATGTTATTTGGATACATATGTGCATACATTGAGAATCAGGTTGAGATAGCCTCATGCAAGCCCAAAACTTGATACAATAGCTAAGCCCAAAACATTTTGGGCCTTAACCAATAATTCTTGGCCCAACACATTATAGGTCGAAAACCCATTCCTTTGGGCCTTATTGGACTGGACCTAAATTAAGCCCAAAAGCCATTCATAATCTCCAAAATCACAAACTCTTGAAGGAAATAGGGTTTTTCGGCTACCCCCAAACCCAAAAACCCCTTGAGAAGCCTTTAAGGCCGAAAACCTTATAACTTTCGGATAAGATTAGTAAAAAAAGAGAAAAAGAAAGGCCAAAAGGGGTGACACTTCACAATTACCCCACAAACCTCCAAGTATTATCCATCATACATCCATGCATGTACTAATTACCCACCATATATCTAAGTTACAAGAAGTCAACTCTCTTCCCCCTGTTAAGGGTGTTCGGCCGCAAACACCCCCATACCCTCACCAAAATCATCTTTCACACCATTTTCCTCTCAAGAATCCCTCTCATTACTCTCTCAAAAATTCGTGTGTATGTGCCATCTTCAAGGGATCTTCTTCAAAAACTCATAGACTTGGTAAGTGTTCTTGTAAACCTCAAGTATTCTTACATCTCTTTAAGATAAAACTCATGTTCAGACACCATTTTTGTGTGTATGATTCTTAGAACATCATTCATTTTCGAGTGATCTTCAAGCTACACGAAGCTAGGCTCAACAACTTCTTTCTTCTTCTTCCTACCACACGAAATCAAGGTGAGCTTCATACCCCCATCTTTTCGTGTTTTTCATACTTTTCAGGGGGAGAATACAAGTCAAGTCTCTTTTACCCTTTGGTTATTGGCATGCATCATAGTTATGGGTTGAAAGTAGAACAAGATCTTGAATAAAAAGGTTCTTAAAATGTGATGGAATCATAAAGTAAATGTTTGGAACATCTTTATGTTATAAAAATTTTGTGGTTGTGTTTGTACACTCAAAAATGGAAAAAATATGGGTGTTATGCCCAAACATGTTTAACCCTTGGACACATGCATTTTTAACCCTTATATTTTACACAAATATTTAAGGATAAAAGATGTCATGGTTATTATATGTGTTTTGCAAAAATCGTGACTTAGTAGAGTTACAACCAAATAGAGTATTTTATATTACAAAACTTTCAAACTTATTATGGTATGTTAAACGAACTACAAAGCTAGATTATTTTGCTAAAAATAATTTATATTAGTAAAATAGTTGTAACTATGTTGTCACTATTTTGATGGCTTAAAACCTAAGGTATTATACTATTTTCACAACATATGTTACAATTGTGACAGAGAAACCTGCGTGTCATAATCTGCATATCATAAAGCTGTTAAAGCATGAGAAATGAACTATATGTCATAAAAGCTGTAAAATGCGTGTCATAAAACTTCAGTCATAAATTTACACTAGTAATGTCATTTTCATTAATTCAATAATGGGTGTAACATCCGGTTTACCAGGTATATTGTTTTAATTATTTAATTTAAGGATTTTGGAGGGACTCGACGAGTTGGTGCCTCAACTTGTCGAGTAGGTTCGTGACTTGGTGATGTGGATAATGAATGGACTCGACGAGTCGGAGAGATGACTCGCCAAGTCAGAGCTGTTGGCAGAAACCCTAATTCTTTCGGGCCTGGGCCTATTTAAAGGCACTTAAGGTCTCCTATTGCGGCTACCCTTCTGAGGAGATAACCCTAAAGGAGTCCTAAGTGCTTTGGGCAAGAGAGAGAGCCATGTTGAGCTTCTTGGTGGGTGTCTTGCAAAGAAGAGGAAGGTTTCAAGCCAAAGGGTCCAGAGGAGGTTGTAGATCTGCGATCTACAATCAAGGAGCATTAGTTGGAGGTATCAATTCGGACCCCATTCTTCCCTAATTAAGTAGATCTTTCTTTGTGGATTAGGTCTTGTATTACTTTCTTGGTGGGGTTTTGAATGCATCGAACCCCTCTTATGAGCTGGTAGCATAGATCTGGACCTTGGAGGGTCTAGAGAGTCCGAAAGTGGGAAGCCATGGTGGAGCAACCATTGGGCTTTGAAGTTAGGAAACATTAATGGAGTTTTTATGGTTTATAATGCAAAAAGCACCATGCATGGACATCAAGATTGGACCTTTATGCAACTTTTGGGTAGTAGGAGGTTAGATCTATGAGTTCGAGCTATAGATCTGACCTCGGGTGGCTGAATGAGTAATCTAATGGAGCCAACTCGCCAAGTCCATGGGATGACTCGACGAGTTGTAGCGGGTGTGACCCAATAGTCTTGGCCAGTGTTGACTCATTGAGTTGGGAGTCAACTCAGTGAACTGAGCGAACCCTAAGAAGATCATGGAGAATTCGAGGGGACTCGGCGAGTCACAGGTGTGCACTCAGTGGGTCAAGGTCAGCATGGAATGTTGACCTAGTTTGACTTCTATTGACTTCATGAGTGGGCCAGTAAGGGGGAAGGTGGGGCTAAGGAGGGGTAAAATGGTCTTTTACCCATCTTGAGAATCAAAAGAGGAAAAGAGGACTTAAGGTATAAGGAGTAATAAGTTGGATAATGATTGAGATGCTTGTCTTATGTGTTAGGCGAAGGCTAGTCCAAGATTTCCGATTGCTTGTCAGTTACCTACTAACCGAGGTGAGTTTTCTCACTATACGTTACCTAGAGTTCTATTTATGTGTGACCGGAAGGTATTATGTGCTTACTTGAGTTATCCATCTTGTCTATGTGATATTATGCTATGAGTTATTTAGATCGGACCGGAAGGTCCAACAATATATGAGGCCAGAAGGCTCAACCAGACCGGACCAGAGGATCCAACGAGCTAGACCGGACCTAAGGGTCCAACGAGCTCTAGGACTGGAGGGTCCACAGAGTTAGGATTGGAGGGTCCATCAAAGTTTTGGGACTGGTGGGTCCCACTGAGACACTTCGACCGGAGGGTCTTACAGAGTTATAGCCTCGAGTGGCTAATATGTTGTATGTGGTATTTTAGGGAACTCACTAAGCTTCGTGCTTACCGTGTTATGTATTATGTGTTTCAGGTTTCTTAGGATCATGGGACGGCATCAGCTTGATTGTATACACCAGAGAAAGAGTTATGTTTTGAGGATCCTGTAATATTAATTAATCAAACATGGAGTTGTGTTTTGTAAATTGAACAAACAAGATTTTTATACAATATGTTATGAAAAGTATGCGTTTTACAAATGAAAATTTTGTTTGAAAATTTACGTCGTTACAGTGGGAGTCAAAGTTTACGTAAATCCGTTAAGGCTCTAGTGAGACACTATCTTCACCGTACCTACCTAGTGTACATTCTAAGTCTTGCAATATAACCAGAGTCTCCTGGAAGGAGAGCAAGATAGTTGTGTATAAATCTATACGAGGATTGACACCCCCACACTTGAGCTGTTCGCAACAGCTAGATGGGCCAGTCTAGGGTGACAAACATCTTACATATTATGACGCATGAAGTATGTCGTACAAGCATAATAGTCACATCAAGCATGATTATAATAACTCAAATAGGGAATAACAATACTATCTTGATTACGGGAAGCTTATACTTCATCGGTTTATTAAAATATTAAACTGCATTTTTACTCCCGGTACACTATTGTTTTCACTACCGGTCAGTCCACAGTTTTTCATGCAACACAAAATATTGGATTTTCTTGGAACATACACTTTACAATTTCTAACAAAAGAAAACAAAGGACATGCATGCACATATTTACAGTTTTCGAATGAGACTTACAAACCATTTTCACAGGGAACCAACGCACTGATGGGGCTAAAATGGCCCTATGCCCCATCGGCTTATGATCTTGAGAGGTGGAGCCGAAACCAGGGGCAATGTCCACCCTTCGAAATGGAGCGAGAGTTTTATAATCTTCACCAAGGAGGGTCCACGGACTGAGCACTTCCCGTCATGATTCGAAGGATTTTAGACATCAGTGATCTGGCTCAGATGACACCGAACCAAGTCAGAGATATGAGATCTGCTGTGGAGCTCACGACGACATGCACCCAGGACCTTGTGAGGGATCTCCATCCTATGGACCGACTTGTTGAGGACGTTAATGATGGGTTTTATATAAAAAATCATCTTATGTGCTCATGCAAACCCTAAAGCTTGGATCTAGGTTTCTCCATTGTACATGCAATTCATCCAAGACTCAAGAACCCTAGATCTAGCATACATATTTCGAAATTATCATATAAGAACAGATCTAGATGATTACCTCTTCAAGAATAGCTTGAATCTCTTCAAGAATGCTTGAATCTTCTTTTCTTGGAGCTTAAAGTCACAAATGTCACTCCTCTAATGGCTTACAAACACCACAAGCAAGATGATAATATTGGAGAGAGGGGAGGAGCACCAAAAACGTACTAGGTCTGCTAGAGAGTGCTTAGCCATGTTTTTGGGAGCCCTATGGGTCCTTTTATACTTGTATGGGCTGCTAGGGTTTCAAGAGAAACCCTAATTCTCTGCTTAGGCCTTAAACAACCCATGGACTCCCTCCTTAGAGGTCTTGGACGAATTCTAATGGGTTTCCCCATAGATTTTGTCCAATCCAACCTCTATGGAGTCGATTAGCCCATTTATGTAACTATCTTATAATTATAATATTAGTCCCCTTTATTTAATTAATCTCTTTTAGCCACCAAATTAATTCTTGACTAATATTAGTTAAATAATATGATTTCTCTTTTAATATATTATTCTCATAATATCATAATAATCTCTTTCTTCATAAATCATCCTATCTAGTTGCTTTGGTGAAGGCAAACCAAAAGGACCATGCAGAACCGGGTCAAATACTTACCAATTATAGTTACAAGCTTAGACACTAATCCAACAGTCTCCCACTTGGATAAGTTTAGTAACTATAAATGCAAGTTTTATCCGATTAGTAATCGTAGCTCTCAAAGACGCTGTCGAACTCTGATCTTATCAGTAACTTGTCCTTTAGATAAGGGATCACATATTCCTCCATTCTAGATATCGTATAGACATGAGACATAGATTACAATCATTCTCTCAGTCTATGTGTTGTTTCCCGATTTCCAATTTATGACGACTGACAACAGACTACAGTTGAACACATCAACTTAGTCCCGGCTTGGCCAAACGCTTAGGGTGTCATCACTAAATCATCGAGGGGCCCATATATATCGCTTTTATCCCACTTTGGGTAAAAGGAACAGATAAACTTCGACTCAAATGCTCGCTTGTACATACTCATCAAATCACACACAACAATATATTTTATAACATTAAGTTACTGGTGCGTTTACACATTATCAATGTGCAACTGATTTGCAAAATACAACTCACACATCTTGGTTTCAAGAATATAAGATATTATCATCTCACCAATCACTCAAGATAAAATCCATGAAGTGATCCAAGTGAGCGTGGGTTTAATCCAATAATCTAATCTTATAGCAACACTCATGAACTTTGCAACAAACTTGTGCTATGTCTAAACACTATAGACAATTTACAGATGGATTCATGACAGTCTTCTTTCATACCTACTTCCAAAGTATGAGCGACTTTGGAGGGTTTGAATAATCTTATTATTCGGGAAGTCAAAACATGCAAAGTGAAACACATGAATAATACTAATACTATATGGCCCCAAACTTTTGAGTCTAAATAAAACACTTTTATTTAATCACCATATTGATTAATCATTATTTGTTGTTTCGGGTAATCAACTTCTTAAGTGAATTATAACAACAGTTGTCCCATGCTCCAAGCATGCACATTATGTTTACTGATGATCCTTACTTTGTGAAATAGATCAATTGAACACATTTCCAGTGATGCTCATTTCAGAATTCCTAATCCTAATCATTAGTGTAAGAATACAAAATTCTTGCCACTACTATAATATTTTAGACTCTAGCATTTTATGCAACGATCCTTTTGTAATGTCACCACACAAAAGTTACCAAGACTCGGCCAATGAAATTACAAAATGCTCTATTGGAGATTGTTACAAGACAATTCCATAGATGTGAAGTATCACATTCAAAGTACATTCCTTTGAACATCCTTCTTGCATAAAAATTTCTAATCTAGACATAAATTCTTAACGTCTAACTCCTAATATGGAAACATTTCCATATTTGCCATATGACAACTCATTCTAAATAGAGTCTTATCTATTCATAATGAAGTCAATATGATCCATCAATTAGTATACTTCCAATTGTCCACAAGCGACCAATCTTTGGCGAACCTTAGATTGTCCTTGACAGTTGTTTAATTATTTTAGTCAAATCTAGGTTTAGTCCTTTTTCCCTCTTAATGCCCTAGGCATTTGATATTTTTTAGAACGATCAATATTATAGCATATGCAATCGATCCTATACTAGAAGCGTATGAGACACGATTCATAATGTCTTACATAAAAGCATGTCACTTTTATTTAATCACCATATTGACTAATCATTATTTGTTGTTTCGGGTAATCAACTTCTTACTTGAATTATAACAACAGTTGTCCCATGCTCCAAGCATGCACACTATGTTTACTGATGATCCTTACTTTGTGAAATAGAATTGAACACATTTCCAGTGATGTTCATTTCACAATTCCTAATCCTAATCATTAGTGTAAGAATACAAAATTCTTACCACTACTAGAATATTTTAGACTCTAGCATTTTATGCAACGATCCTTTTGTAATATCACCAAACAAAAGTTACCAAGACTCAGTCAATGAAATTAAAAAATGCTCTATTAGAGATTGTTACAAGACAATTCCATAGATTTGAAGTCTCACATTCAAAGTACATTCCTTTGAACATCCTTCTTGCATAAAAATTTCTAATCTAGACATAAATTCTTAACGTCTAACTCTCAATATGGAAACATTTCCATATTTTCCATATGACAACTCATTCTAAATAGAGTCTTATCTATTCATAATGAAGTCAATATGATCCATCCATTAGTATACTTCCAACTGTTCACAAGCGACCAATCTTTGGCGAACCTTAGATTGTCCTTGACAGTTGTTTAATTATTTTAGTCAAATCCATGTCTAGTCCTTTTTCCCTCTTAATGCCCTAGGCATTTGGAAAATTTTAGAACGGTTAATATTATAGCATATGCAATTGATCCTATACTAGAAGCGTATGGGACACGATTCATAATGTCTTACATAAAAGCATGATACTTTATCAGCCATTTTCCATAATATTTCTATTTGCCACGTTCTCACAATTTGAACTATGAAGAGGGATGCCGTAATCATAATCGAATTTTGAGAAACCAATTAATATATCCTTGACTAAATTTGATTAAAATTTTCTCGATCTAAGCTTTTAGATTTCGAAACAAAGTATAACATTCTCTCCTTTAATTATAGCAAAACAACTTTTCAACCCCTGCAACTTTGCAAAGTGAAACCTTTTGTTTTCTATAATTAATATTGCTAACTTGCAATACTTAAAATAATAATCAAGCTCCCACTAACATGATGATTATATCCATTCCAGCTTAGCATTTATTCTCCCACTAGCTTTGACACCTATTTAGAAATCAGCTAAACTTCTTAGAAAATAATACTTATTGACTTCTAAAGTTCATTTTCCTAATACGATATGCTTTGATAAGCCTTTATCTGAGCATCTCAAACTCATACACCTTTCCTTAGATAACTCACATTTGTGTCTAAACTAATTCATAACTTATATTACTAAGTTCCAAATGTTCAGACTAATCGCCAAATCTCACAATTCGAACTATGAAGAGGGATGCCGCAAACATAATCGAATTTGAGAATGCAATCTACAAAGTTGCTGTCTTCTTAAAATCTCTCTTAGTGAAAGTGTTTCCTCACAATCATTTTCATGAAGGAGAGAAACCTTATGACACTTAGATTTTATAGTCTATGTGTTCCTATCCATGTGAATTTTCCATAACCATAATCATAAGATAATGTTTGTGACAAATCCAAACTCTTATGGACAGAACTTGTTCATTATTGATTTCTTGCCATCAAGGGTCCCCCATTGCTTCCAAGTTATTTAGCAGCTCACCTATACCAGTCAATGTACTTTCATTGAACATGGTGCTTGCCTTATGCAGTCTATTGAGAACTCGTAGAACTTATATGCATAATCAACTCAACTGGATTGGCACAAAAACAAGAATATTTCAACACGATAGGTTACAAATCTAGGGTCGTGCGCTAGTGTTTAATAATAGGTTTACTCTTGATTAGTTCTTGAAACTTTTCATGATCATTTAGACTCCCACTGACCTCTTGACATATAAGATTCTCTTTTCAAGAAAACATTTCTTGACAAACAAATATTCAAGACTTAGTGCATATTCTTATCAAGACAAACACTACACACAAGTGGTATTAGTTGGTCTTTGTCTTATCCAACACATCACAATTTACCAATTTCAAACGTGCAAGAGTAAGAAAAAATTTCTACTTCACATTTGATGAGTGTGTTAGAACTTCTTAAGATGTGTCACTCAATTCACAATCTTGGAGTATGACTATAAGACTTGATTTTAGAACGAAGTGTGACTCATCTTTTTGATTTAACCATTCAACAATTTCCGATTCCTCTTCTTAGCCATACTAGTGAACTAAGATGTCCTTAGAGGATTAATTGTGATATGGTTTCATAATCAACAAGACGATTATAAAACACGATACAAAAGTACTCAACCTTCTTCTTAGGTTGGAAAAACGTTTATCTTTCTACCTAATTGATTCTTCTTATTCGTTCTACCACACATTGAAACTTTTCAATGATTCAGAATCACACTTAATATTGTAAGCATAACCACATTTACTAGACTTTTAGTAAATCATGACGAATAATTTTATCATTGTTTGTGGTGGACTTGACCAATGCACAAGATTGTGTACCAGTTCTCCTAGTCCTTCACTTGACTCTTTTTCACGGAATTAGTCTTAATTTTCCAAATATGAAGGTTCTCATTAATCATACAATACAAGTTGTATGATTCCAAGTTTCTGTCCAACTGAAACTCGGGCTACAAGAATCTTTCCCTATTTGGTAAATTCTCAACATTACCACAAATAACATAACTAAGAATCACATCCATTTCAACATTGCTAAAACTAGAAATACACAAACGTCAATTTTCATTCATGCCATTGCAAGGAAATATATAAATAAGACAAAACCAAAATTTATTTTATTCATAAAAGGTGCAGAAAAACATGTCCTTACAATGCAAATCAAATGAAAACTACGTTATTACATATTCCTAAGCAATCTATCATAACTCTAAAAGTAGTAGCTCCAAAAATCCAATCATCGAATCATGCGATAGAAATCCATTTCTTCGCGATCAAACTCAACTCACTTCTTCCTTTAAGCTTCCTTTCTTTTCTTCGATCATACAAAACATCAAAAATGCAATCTTATCACATCATGTATTAAGAATCAAAAAATAGGAACTTATAGAGTTAGTTAGTGGATTTTACCTGAAGTAGAGCCATACGTTTTGACTCTCCCATCTCTTAGATCTCTTAGGTAGACAAGACAGCTTCGTCTCTAATGCCTCTTTTCTTGGTAATAAAAGAAAATTGACTCTTTTGGAACAACACACAGAACTACCTCACACTTTTCCTTTCTCTTATGGTCAAACTTTTCGACCATGGCATGCCTTTCGTTGCCATTACCTATGTCCATGGAGGTCTGGAAGGCAGATCTACCAACCAACGTTGCTTCTCCATTGCGCCAAATCATTTCTGATTTAGCAACAACAAGCAAATAGGTGAGATCGATGAGGGTCACGTCATGGTTTATCATATAATACTCTCTTACGAACTCACTATTGTACAAGTTATTTACTATGAGTTTATGCATTACATTGTTGTAACGTATTCTCATACTTTGTTTGCTATTCCATATGGTTCGGTAGATAACGTATTCGATATATACCTAGTTTGGTATAAGGCTGTTCCGATATATACCTGGTTCGAGATAAGAAGGATATATATATATATATATATATATATATATATATATATATATATATATATATATAGCTTCGAGCGAGGTTATATCCTATTACCTGCCACTGGTCACTTCTCAACTAAGTCCTCCACTGGTCACTCATACATAATCCTAATAATTGGTGTACCCTAGTTACCCTAACCTAACATAACCCCTAACTGTACCATACAACCTACAAGCAAGGTCGTACCTGTCTAGCATACAATGACACTAAGTATCTCATACAACCTATATATATATATATATATATATATATATACACACACACACACACACACACACAAAGGAGTTACTTCAGCCACTAACATATTTTTGCTCTAACATCACCTATGCCCTAACATGAAAAGGATATACAATGGGATACGTGGCATAGTGAGAAATTCACCTGAATTGAGGAACCATAGAATCACAATAACACTCTCACACTCTGCACTACTCAAACCTGCGAACCCGCTAAACTCCAAAAGAAATAATCCTTACCGAACAACCCAGATCCTCCAAGTTTGAGCCTAAGTCAAACTGGTCAAAAGTCAACGGTAAAACAAGTCAAAGTTAACACCACGACGTGGGCCCTCCTTAGCCACGTTGTAACACCCGTTTTTCAGGATGGATCAATTTAGGGATTTAAAGAGTAGAAATATTGATTTTTAGGGAAATCGGGTGTCACGACGTGACAAACAAAATATGAGAAAGCGTGTTTTGGACCATTCTAATGACGTGAGACATAAGGGCTCATGATGTGAGAGCTTCAACAACCTAAACCCATGATCTTTTAGGGGTTTCTTCGTATTTATGCACCCTAAAATCGATTTTAGGGTTCATTTCTCAGCCTCCATCTCTCTAAATATCAGAAATGCTAACCCTAGTTCTTCATGGTGGTGTTTGGTGCTTATTTAGTGATTTTTGGTTATTTGAAGAAGAAGTAGACTCCTTGGGTGCATCCTTTTGGCAATCAAGCTCCCACCTCACCACCTTGCGATGCTTTTGGACCCTTGTATGTCATAAAGGTTCTACCTTTATCTCTAATGCATGCTAGATCTAAGGTTTATTCCTTTCTTTTTATGGATGAATTTGATAGCATGCATGAGATACATAAAGTTAGCAACTGTATTGGTCATTGAGACATTTCCTTTTAGTATGAGTTTAGATCTGAGTTTTTGTACTGATTTAGACTCCAAGCATGAGTCTTGATCTTATTTCCCTCTTATTTACCTAATTGGTGTTAAGTCATGCATTGGAGATGCATAACTGTAAAGCTTCAATTTTAATAGTCCTTAGGGTTGGGGGAGACCCTCTATAAAGTCTCAACGAATGGCTTAAGAGATTAAGAACTTAATGATTAAAGCTGGCCAGAGCAGATATCACGACTTGAGCAATAGCCTGTCACGTCGTGAGATGTGGTGTTCGCTACTATTTTGTCCTTTTCCAGTCACGATGTAACCTATGAGTGGTTACAACATGATCATTGGCTGATGTTGAATTTTTTACCATGGTTGACTTTTGGTCAAACTAAGGGTTTTGGATTTCAAACTTAGAGAGTACTCTTTATTGTTGTTAGGTGCCATGTAGGATCAGTCTTTATTGAATGAGAGATGTGGAATTTAGCTGCTACTTACGAGGTGATTCCTCTCATTGTACTTACCTATATGGTAGTGTATGTTGACCAGTTGGGTCTTATCTGTTGATATTCATGAGACTACTGGTAGGCCATAGGCCATAGGGTTGCTGATAATCTGTGAGGTGTGCTATAAGCCATTGGGACTACTGATAATCCCCAGTGTTGCTGAAGACCCATAGTTGTTATATTGCATGATGTATGTGATATTCAAAAATTCTTATAGTTCTAAGGTTGTTGTTATGTGTTGTGCTGTATGAGATATTTGGGGAACTCACTAAGCTTTGTGCTTATAATTGTGGATTAAATATTTTTGCAGGTACTTATTTGGTTTGTGAAGGTGGGACTGTACACACAAATCAACAACTTTATGATCCGAGATTCTATGTTGTCTTCATTATAACTCTGATTTCTGAATAATGGTTTTTGAACAAATGATTTATTTGAATGTATCATTATTAAAAATGAAAATTTTGTACTGAGTTTTCTGGATGTTACACACGTCGTGGGAACTTAAGGTGAAAAATCAACATGTAGGACATTGCCACATTGTGGGCCCTCCGTAGCCATGTCATGGCAATGCCAGGACAAAACAGTCACATATCCAAGCTTCGCCACACCGTGGCTATCCATTGGCCACACTGTGGCTATTGGCAGAATGCCATTTCTCTCATTAGGAGCTTGATACTTCAAATCAAGGCTCATACTTCAATATCTACTTCTTCTCAATGATCTAATGGATAAAGTTTCCAACTTTATCCATTAGCACTCTACTTCAAGTCCATTAAGCTCTTAATGTAACCAAAACTTAAACAAGGAATTAAGAACTCTCAAACTAAGACCTTTTTCTCACTTAACAGAAGTCTATGACCATTAGGAGACCATATCAAGCGCTGGTGTTCCTTAACTCCAAGAACATCCAAAAATGGGACCAAAAACCAACCATCAAGGTCAAGAAAATGAATATCTAAAGAACAAAGTCAAGGTGAAAATGTTTTTCCTCCAAAGGTCTAGAAACATGAAGGAGATGTTGGATATAGCCTTCCTCTATGCTTCCTTGGAACAAGAAGGAGTCCCTTTCTTCACAAGCTTCACTAAAATAATAGGAACTACTTCAAAATCAAGCCACTAAGCGCAAAACCATGGTTGAGAGGCTAAGGTTTTGAAATGGAGAGATAGATGCTGAAGGAGATAACCTACTCCATGAGTTAAGGTGTTTATATATTAGGGAAACCCTAAAAATCACGGGTTTGGTTTGCAACGATTGACACATCGTGGCCCTCTTCTTGCCATATTGTGATAACCATAATAAACACACGTTTCATAAAACCCATGCCACGTTATGGGAATCCATGCGCCACATCGTGTTATAGGTTTTTTCTTCAAAACCCCTATCTTTGGTCCCAAACCGGCTTTAACTGATATTTTTGGAACATGGGTGTTACACATACATTTAAAAATGCTAATATATATTTATATGGGTTTGAATAAATTTCCAACAAATGATCAATAAACATATTTCATAGAGAGACGATGAAGTTATTATTGGTTGCAATACAACGTAACATATATTTTTTGGAGTAGACGATGTATTTTCTCTATTGAAATTCGTCTTCTACAAGACTAGCTATCATATCCTCGTTATCATTATTATTTGGAGTAGACGATGTATTTTCTCTATTGAAATTCATTTCAATTATGATCAAATTTCTTTTCATTAAGATTATGTATTGACTCATAGTTAAAACATGATGAGCATCTTGAAATTTTCACACATGTACGTATGTTTTGTCCATCTTAGAAAGTGTGAGAATATTTAAAGTTCCATATATATGAGAATTTTTTATTTGCCTCCACCACCAGATACACATTTGAGAATATTTAAAATTTCATACGTCTTCATTTTCTAGGTTTTCTTAATTTTCTTTAAATTTAGATAATTATGATGATGTAATAGGTGGTTCGCCTTTTGAACAACCTTTGGATGTGAAAAAATCAAAACTGAAAAAAAAAGGATGATCAAGTAGCATGTTGTCAGCACAATTGATGAAGGGAATAATTTTTTTTTAGAACAATTAAAAATATCATATGCTCACAGGCAACATTTTTTGGATTGTCAAAGCAAAAGTTATGTTTTGAAAGAGGTTAGAGATGAAAACAAAATGTTGCTTCACTATGTGAACTCATCGTGGATCCCAACGTTCAAACATTTGTTTTGACTAAACAAACATAGATTGTAGAAAAAAATGTAATAACATTTGTATGTTAGTTTTTATCTTGTAATTTTTTACTTGTAGTTTGTAGTTTATAGTTGTAATTTGTAATTTGTAATTTTTATTTCAAATTAATATTATGCTTTTATATATATATATATATATATATATATATATATATATATATATATATATATATATATATATATATATATATATATATATATATATATATATATGATCAAATGAGAACGCCTAAAAGGTTAAGAACGCAAGAACACTTATCAGCCAATCATTTTATTAGGGTATTTAAGTAAATTTGTATTTAATCTAATTTTTAATTAATATAATACAATTAATAATCAATATATTATCCATTAATATTTTCGTATAATTAAGGGATATTCCATAGTTATCGTTCAAGGAGATATTGAATTGAAGATACGATTTCCAGGGACGATTTCCAGTATAGCAATCGGGATTTCAGTCGACTTTTGTATATTGTTAATCATTTACGTTTGAAGATAACAACGCAGTATACCATTCGTGATTCAAATCAATATCGATGTCGGACTGTTTTGATTACAGTAGCGATGATACAGAAGATGATGATCAATATGGCGAAGAAGAAATCAATTGTAATGAATATGATGGCGACGATTTCTATAATTCGGATGATCAATACAGCGGAAGAAATCAATTATCTGATTATGCGATTGAAGGTAAATAATGAAAACAATGTCAATATCTTGTAAATACAGATCGTGTTTTTCAATAATTATTGAATTTTTGTATATGTTGAATAAGACCAGAGTACATATTTGTATATGATTAGTCATATACGTTGCATGTATTAATTACGTAATGCTTGTTTATATCACATATCGTTGTACAGGAGTCCCTCGTTGGTGATTTTTTCTTAAGTTTAATACAATGTTGATTAAGTTTAATAATCATTGGTGATTATGCGTTAACGCGACTCAAATAAGTAAACACTTCAACTCTGGTTACTGTTTCACAGATGTTTATTATGATTATAAAGTTCTGTAGTTTATGTATACGTAATTCATAGAAATTTATATCATGTCTTGCATGTCGCATTATTGTTTTTTGTTGTCTTAAAAAACAGGTACAAATCGAACTGATTCTGAAGAGGAATCATTCAATAGTAATGTTGTTGACTCTCCTGGTGGGAAAACCAAGTTGTGGAAACCTATTGTTCCTAAAGATTTTATGTCAGATGTAGATGCTATATATCAATCATTAGAGGAGGCGGTTGAAATGTATAAATTATATGCAGATAAAACAGGTTTTGGTGTCAGGTTAAATACAATAATGAGGTTTTGTGACAAAACCATTAAAAAAAAGGTATGTAGTGTGCAACAAAATGGGTAAAATACCTAACAGATCAACTGACATTTTGGATCCTGAGGGTAGTGGAAGGAATAAACGAAACTCAAACTTCAAAATTACGGACTGCAAGGCATTGATAAAGTTTGAAAGGTTACATATGCAAACTAATGCTTGTAAAATATATGATTTTGAAGAGAATCACAACCACCCCTAGAGACTAAAGAAGAAAGACGGTATTCCAAATGTGCACGAAGACTTAGTTATAAAGACAAGGAGTTTATAGTGCGTTCTTCAACATCTAACATTGGTGCAACAAAGGCACATAAGTTACAAGCTAGTTTGCAAGGAGGTTATGAAAACATTGGCCCTGAAGCAATTGATTATAAAAATTTCAGAAGGAAGGTGGGAAACATTATAGGTGACAAGGATGCACAGCTGGTTGTTGACAAAATGAACATGATGAAAGATGAGTTACATAATTACACATTTGAGTATAAATGTGTTGATAGTGTGTTAAACGCAATGTTTTGGGCGGATGAAACCGATAAGTTATATTACAAGGAGTTTGGAGATGTGATATCATTTGATGCTACATTCCGAACAAATAAGTATGCTCTTATACTCATTATACATTTTTTTTATTTAAATATGAATATTGATGTTTTTTGACTTTGTAATCAATGTTGAATTTGTTTTTAATTACCTTTTTGATACATTATGGAATGATTTTGGTGCCATTTACAGCCATTGATAACCACAAACGTTCAATAAACATTGGGGCATGTTTGTTAAGCAACGAGTCAATAGAATCTTATCGTTGGTTGCTCGAAGCTTTTTTGAAAAGCACATGTAAAACACCCTCAATTAGTGTTAACAGACCAAGATCCAGCAATTCTACAGGCCGTTGAAGCAATATTTCCTACTTCTAATCATCGTTTATGTATGTGGCACATTATGAAAAAACTACAAGCCAAGGTGTGTATATTTTGGTCTAAGTTAACATGCAACATGTTTTATTCATCAATGATTTACACAGTTTACATATTTTTAATAACGATTAGCATACATATTGTTTGGAATGTCTATTTTTTTTTTAGGTTTCAGCCGATTTTTTGAAAAACACTGATTTTCGAAAGCGTTTTACGAAGCTTGTTTGGAATGTCTATATCGAGCCTGAAGTGTTTGAGTCAAGGTGGAAAATGCTTATGAGAAAATTCAAACTACAGGATAAAAGATGGTTCAAAGACATGTACATGGATCGAAAACTTTGGATTACAGCCTATTTTAAAGACATGCCACTACACGGTCTGATGAAAACTACTTCAAGGTCTGAAAGCGTGAACTCATTTTTTAATAAATACTCTAACTCTGGTAATTTGCTTATCTATTTCATGATGAACTACGACACCGCAATTGGAAAGTAACGAAATGCTCAACAGAAACTAGAACATGATACAAAAAATGCAAAGCATGAAATGACGCTTCCAAGTGGCTTACTAGAACATGCAGTTGTGGTTTACACTAATTTTTTTTTCTATGATGTCAAAAAGGAAATATTTAAAGCAGCCTGGTACTGTTCTATCGACATTGTTGAAAAGATTGATGGGTGGCAAGTTGTTATGATTACACAAACGGATAAGAGCAAACAGGTGAAGATAAAATGCAAGGTTATATTCATCGTTTAAACACTTTTCATTAGTCATCATACAAGTATATTGTATCATTATTTTTAAATTACATATATTTTTTTCAATATTATGCAATAACCACCAACTAATATGTTACTTCAATCAGTTACTAACATACATTATTTTTATTATACAATGTAGGTTGAACTAAAGTTGCCTGAAAAAGAAGTTAAATGTTCATGCAATCACTTCATACGTACTGGCATTTTGTGTTGTCATATTTTTGCTGTATTGAAAAACAACCATATTGAAGAGATTCCAGAGCAGTATATTCTTAGAAGATGGAGAATGGATGTAATTTCCAGCCATTTTCTTGCCATGAAACATGTTGCCATGGAAATAGAAGATGACGCCTTTAAACTTCTAACAGAGGCATACAACAATATTGAATACTGTTTGGATCATTTCAAAAGAACAAAGAGAAATTGTTGGAATTTGTTGAAAAAACACGTACGTTGAAGCAGGCAACAATGGAGTTTGGCAGTTCCAACCAAACATCATTTGATAACGATGAAGAAGAAATTATTCGGATGCTTGGAATACGCAGCATTCCTGATGAAATAAATATCCATCAACCTGCATCTATATGTACCAAAGGTAGTGGAACTAAGAAAAGAATGGTTAGTGCTATTGAGAAAGTTGTTGTAGCTACAAAGACAAAAACCAGAATGTGCACAGGTTGCAATCAATATGTTAACCATAATTGGAGGACTTGCAAAGTAAGACTTGCACGAGAGTCAAAAGCAGCTTAAAATTGCCTAGTTGTTTTCCCAATAGATTTTACTTTTCTATTACATTTATGAATAAGAACATGTTTCCATGATTTAGTAGGTTATGTTATCTTAAACCACTTTCATTATTTTTAACGTTTTGTTTTATTCATTGATAAATAATAGCAATGCCAAATTTGGTAATGTTAACAGATTAATGATATTATCTAGCATTTAAACCTCTTTTATTAGATTAAAACAGTTCGCACTTACAATATATATACTTTTCCTTTCTTGAAATTATAAAACCATCAATCATATACTATAGTCATATACAATCCAAGCAGTATTCATAGTTTATTGTATGCTGTTAGTAGTATATCTTAATAACAAATGTTTGTACGATTAACTTTTAAAACAACTATACATCATATATTGATTTACGTTTGCGTTTGGGTAAATTTTAGTCATAAGTTTAACCATGGTTAACTTTAAACCCTTGAGTATAGTCAATAATGAATAACATCATAAATACATTAATTATTTTCAACATATTGATGATATGAAAATTGTTAAATACTCTTCTGTTTAAGATAAAACAATTTGCATTTTTAAAGTATAATATGTTAGGAATAATTCAAGTAAGTGTTTATGCTATTATTCAATATTTAAATAACAACATACTTTAAGATATAAACCCACCAACAATCATTATATAATATAGATATGTTCACTTTAATTATTAAAAATTCTGATTGTATGGTCATAGTAAAATAGCATATTAACAAATGTTTGTTAGTAAGAATCATTACTGAATATACACTAAAATTATACCATCAATGTTAATCATCATTTTTTAACATAACTTAATTTTTCAAATGTTAATGTAAAATTATAACTACTAAAATATCACTAATCCATTACTAAAATTAGCAAACCAAAATTAACTATTGTACGTTCAGCAACCCAAGTTAATATCCTTAGCATACAAAAGCATTGTTTTTAAACTATCCAAAAGAAACCATTGAAGTCATAACTTAAATAACTTTTTTAACATAATTAACTTAAATCATCCAATCTCCTGTGAATTTCTTCCTTTGCAATGGCCAACAGTTGAGAACGTTGTTTTGAAGGAATCTTGTGGAATTCATCAACCTTTTGCAGCACATAATCCTTTTGCATATTATATTCATGAGTGGGGATTTTGTATAAATACTTTGTCCTCAGTTTAACAAGTTGATCATCTTGTGCAGAAGCCTCGTTCTTGAACCCAACTTTAAACTCATTCATACTTCCACCCATATATGTTTCCATATGACGCATCGTAAACACACCACAATGAATGCTGTTGTTTATTGTTTTCCAAGACATTTCCAGTCTATGTGGCATCACATGTGAAAACATATCAGCTTTTGGATGATTATGAGATTTTAAGTAATCAACTATGTACTCTTTCTGAAAATGTAAAAAACATTGTCAACACATATGAAATTTTATTAACTATGTAAAGTAATTTTTATTAATCACTTACAATGATTTGGGGCAACCGACCATATCTCTCACCATCAGGATCATCAACTTTGCTGTTGTCAACGATTACAAACTCTGGTTGTTGTAGATTGATCACAAAAGGGAAAATGTGGAAGGAACGGATGATTGGTAGGAAAAGCTGCAACGTTTATTCATTACAATTGTATTCACTTTATTTAATATTCATATTTGATAAATGATAAATACACACGTAAGTAAACTGTGGAGATATATCTCTTACCAATCCAACAAAACGTAGGCTTGCGTCCATATCTTCAATAGAAAGCACCAAATTCTCAATGAATTTATCTTTACGTTGACTTTCTGTTAAATCACTTTCAAGATACGAATTTTGTGATCGATTTTTAAAAATTCATTAACTTTTTTATATGTTGTATTTAAAAATAGTATAATCAATATTGAACAATATTAAATTATACCGTCACATCTGTCTTGCTATAAACTCTCAGAGGCGATTCAGGTGCACACTTACTTTCATCAAGATTCAACACTTGACTCCAACAATCAATGACATGGCCAAATAGTTCACATGTTGGAAAAAAACTTTCCATGTGAAACCTCTGAGCAGAAAAACCATCCAAAGTGTGGAAAACTATATCACTGCAAAAGACGTGACCAATTAATACTATTTTTAATAAGCAAACAATAAAATTAAGTAATTTTAAAAATATTTTAAATGCAACTTACTTTGGCTCTCCCTGGAGAGAGAATATCCATTCTGCTACACGTTTTTCCTGCCGTGGAACTTCTTTGATGATATCAACAGCCCGTATAATGTAAGGAGATTTCAGATATTCGGATTTCATGTGAGGCCTATACCCTCTTCTACTAACCCAATGTTCATCATTGTTGAATGGTACTACAGACAAAGGAATTGACATTTCCAGTTTAGATGGTGGTGTATGCTTAAAAGATTTTGTACCAAATCTATTCGCGAAGTCTGCATATTCCTGTGACATTTGAATACTACATTTTGCTATTGGGGAGTTGTCAAACTGTTTGTTAGTTGTAGCTAGAATCAGCGTACGTTCAATTTCAGCCTTGTTATCATACCACCATTGAGATTGTTCTGGTTCCTCTAATGCAGAAACTACAGTAAACAAATCATTTACTTTGTTTTTCCATTCTTTGACCAACTGATTATCAGGATATTTCTTGACAGCATCATTTATTTTGTCTTCCAACACTTTCTTTTGCTGCAATATCATGTCGTACATCTCCTTTATTGTTGAAATAGTTGTCTAATTAGGTCACCACAATAGAATTATGTTACAAACCAAATAAAAACATTAATATGTCAGTTAGTATTAATTAATACTTTAGTAACTCATTATTCAAATGTGAATAGGTAGTAAACTACCTCAACATTTTCCCCACTTCCACTAAAAATATCATCTCCTTGATTTCCCTACGAAAAGTAACACAATATTAGTTTTTGTACTAATAACTTATTATTTAGTAATGATTATATTATATTACTACCTTACACCTTACACCTCCTGCATCATTTCCCTGTCAATAATGTATGAATGTAATTAATTTATATTATACCAAATAAACAAATAATAAATTTCATATGCATTGTTCAATACAATAAAATATTACCTGAACTTTTTCTTGCCCTACATTACCAGTTTCTGATGCTTCATTGATGACTTGAAATGGATCTTGCAATTCACCCATACCCAGACCAATTGTTCTACACTCTACTCTTTCTCGCTCACGTAGTTTATCAACATTCCAACAACATATTGCTGGTCTGCATCGTACAATCTTCATTGAATCGCATCGAACACTTTCTACGTATAGCAACTACAACAAAGACAAATAAAAAATGTATTACTTAAATACACTTTAATGAATCTGCACACATAAGGCTACAAATATTGAATGACAGTTTAATTTAAAACAAATCTTACCAGCAGTAATATAATTGGCCCAACATAGAATCCTTTTTTGCTGTTTGGATTCCATGCACTTTTTGTCTCCTTAAGGCAATCAAAAACATATCCACACCAATCAATGTCACTTAGATCCAGGTCTTTCATCACTTTTAATAACATCGACAGGTCACATGTTCCCATGCTCATCGACTGACCTAGTGTATTACACAAGAGGACAAAGATATTTACTTTAAACATTAAATCTGCACGTGTTGATTGCATAATAACTTGTTGAACTGCCCTTGATCTAATATTATCTTCATCTTCAAATTGTTTTCTCCAAACATTTATCGTGTCGTCTGTGACTTCTCTATAAGGCATGGACTTTATTGTAACATGTCCCAGAGGCAGACCCAACATTTTGTGAATAACTTGCCGATTGATTGGTATCTCTCCATGATGAACTTTGAGTACCATCCTATCTGCATTAAAATTCCTGACAATATAATGCCCCATAATTGATGCACACCCATCCACTTTCATATTCAACAAATGCCCCAGACCAATAGAAGAAATATGAGCTTCCTGTTCCTTGCTAAGGTTATGCATACAACTGTACGAAACATTTGGAGATGTCCGTACTTGTATTCGCCTAGCTTCTTCGCACCACTTGCTACAACTTTAGGAAGTTTTCTTGGCTTCAATACATTTCCTTCTTTATTCCTTTGTCTTTTAAATTTCTTCACATTTTCTTTGTCATCATCTTTGAATGAAGTATGATGCCTTCTCTTTTTCCTTGTTACCACAGGTTTGTCAACTTCAAAACCAGAGTCTTCATCTTCGTGAAGCTTCTTGACAGTAACATTATCTTTTCCTGTCAAGACATATTTAACACAATAAATGATTATAAATGAATTATCAAACCAATACTATACTAAATTTATTAAAAAAAACACTACCTGAAAATGAGTTTATAACAACAACTTCATCACCTTTTATTTTACATCTATCAAAACGTCTTTTTGTTCTCAATTCATTTTCCTTATTTAGTCCACTATCTTCTATCAAGTCATAACTTTCAATCAAACCTGCCAATAATTAGACAACATAATCATAACTGAAGATACTTTAATATACAAGTTACATTACATGAAATCATCATTCATACCTTTTTTCTGTATATTTTTTTTAGCTTTTGAAAACCTTGAATTTCCTCCATCAAACTTCTTCACATTGACTTTGGGTTTCATGTTCTTTTCTATTAATAAATACAAAACAACACAAGTTATTAAAACTAACTACAACATCAAACTCTAAATAAATTTATTTCTAAACAAGTACATTACTTGAATCTGAGCTCAAAACTACAACTTTAAGATCCCTTCGCATTGAATGAGCTGGTGTGCGATTAACACGTTCCCCACACCTGTCCAAAAAATAAGACACATAATCACTATAGATTCCAATTGATATTTAACATTTTAAATTTCATATAATCATCATCACCACCAGTTTGTTTTTTAGTTTTCTTCTTAGGTGTTGAACACTTCTTTTGTCCTTCTCTTCTAATCTGAGGTTGTACATGTTCGTTTCCTTCATTGTTTTCATCTTCGATGTCAATTAGCAATGGATTGGATTCATCATTAGTGAATTTGCTGAATGCCGTCTTTAGTAATATCCTCTTGCTTTTCTTTCTACCTAATAGTAGAATTAAAATACCTTAATAATTTATAACTCAGAATTGAATCATTAACAACTTAAATAATCATAAATTATACATACTAAACACAAACACAATTAAACACATACCCAAAAAACAGAGGAATGTTTACAATAATCATCAATAAACAAACAGTGTAATTAACTTACTCACATAAAACAATTGGGACTCCTACACCATTATTCTTTACATACAAAATCATGTACAGGATCAAAACCACATACATACTCAATAAAGTACCCATTCACAAATGAATATGTCTTTAACAATATACAAAACATACAACCAACAAGAAGGATTAATACTAGAAAAAGTACTTATGTCTCAAAAACAATCGGATTTTACAAGTAATCATTAGTAATAAATGACATTTATACCCTTCGTTATTATTTTTCTACTAAACACCATTAACAATCGAATACTAACATCAATTACTCCTCTTGTCCCCAAAATCAGAGGAATGTTTACAATAATCATCAACAAACAAACAGTGTAATTAACTTACTCACATAAAACAGTTGGGACTCCTACAACAATATTCTTTACATACAAAATCATGTACAGGATCAAAACCACATACATACTCAATGAAGTACCCATTCAACTCTGAATATGACTTTAACAATATACAAAACATACAACCAACAACAAGGATTAATACTAGAAAAGTACTTCTGTCGCACAAACAATCGGATTTTACAAGTAATCGTTAGTAATGAATGACATTTATACCCTTCGTTATTATTTTTCAAATAAAAAACATTCACAATCGAATACTAACATCAATTACTCCTCTTGTGCTACTTCTAATGTAAAAAAAAAAAGACCTAATTTTTGGGTTTACGTAACCTTACTTCAGTTCAAAGTAGTCGACTACGTTTACACATGTATATTCATCTTAGAACTATCAAACACAATCATAAACTATTGATTTTTAAGCACATTCAATATCAGAATACCGTAAATTCGAAACTCATCTATAATTACCATTTTCATTTAAACAATCAAATACACCAACGTGTTATTTGTAAAACACAACATTTAAATCAACAATCATCAAAGATGAAGAATCACTACAGTTCATAATCGATGATATAAAAAAAACGAAAAACCCAACTTCTAGGGTTTTAAGAATCGTTAAATGTACACATTAACAAAAACTAAACACACTAATACACCCGTTTTCCAGTCAATCGACATTCAATAAAGATTAGAAAGCTTACTTCTTCCACTTCGATTGATCATCGACGACATTCCTCCACCTTCAACGCTTCACGGAGTTCTGAATGCAAAATACATCTTCACGGATGAACAGTATTAATCGCCTTTCGTATAATCGTTTAGCTGTGATGCTATTTTTCATTCAAGATATGACCGAATCATCCAAAAGATTAGAAGTTAACTGTGATTACTAAAACATAGGAACGATTTCTTTTAATTTTCAAACTTACCCGATATATTCAAATTGGATGACATCATAAAATTACTTGAATACCCTTTTATATTTTTTTAATTAAAAAAACAATTAAATTCATTTATTATTTTCTTTAAATTAATGATCAATGAGATCTTTAGATTATAAATATTTAATGTACCAGATTTGTTCTCGCGTTCTCAACCTTTTAGACGTTCTCATTTGATCATTTACCTATATATATATAGTGAAGTAGAAATCCAGTAAATTTCAACGGGTTTTTTGGAATTTTGACTTAAATGGGGTAAAATAATATGATAAGCATTTAACTCTTAAATACTTAATGCCGACATAACCTAACTGAAAAAAGGAAAAAACGGCTGAAATATTACACCTAAACTCCCTCATCTTTCTTTGAAATTGCTAAATCCTTAACTGATGACAAACACCGTGTAACAATTAGGGGTGTAAGTGAGACAAGCCAACTCATGAAAAACACGAGACCGATTCAGAAAATACTCGAAATCGACTCGACCTTAATCGATCCGAACTCGAGCTCGAGCTACTCGAGTACCTTATCGAGCCGAGCTCGAGTACTAAAATACTCAGCTTGTAAGCTCGCGAGCTTAGTGTAATTTACATATATGTCATTTCTATATAATTATTCATTTATTGCATATATATCATTTCTTTATAATTATTCATTTATGATAAATCCTTAACTGATGACAAACACAATGTAACAATTAGGGGTGTAAGTGAGACAAGCCAACTCGTGCAAAACACGAGACCGACTCAGAAAATACTCGAAATCGACTCGACCTTAATCGATCCGAACTCGAGCTTGAGCTACTCGAGTACCTTATCGAGCCGAGCTCGAGTACTAAAATACTCAGCTTGTAAGCTCGCGAGCTTAGTGTAATTTACATATATGTCATTTCTATATAATTATTCATTTATTGTATATATATCATTTCTTTATAATTATTCATTTATGATATATATGGTTGATGTTATATTGATATTAGTGAATAATTATTCATTTATTGCATATATATATATATATATATATATATATATATATATATATATATATATATATATATATCATTTCTTTATAATTATTCATTTGGACATTTGCATGTGGAATGTTTAATATTTCATACACAATTTAGTGATTTTGATTTTTTTATTAAATAATAGTCGAGTCGAGCCGAACCGAACTCGAGACTGTCAAGTATTTCACGAGTCTGAGCTCAAGCTTAAAATCAAGGCTCGAGTCGAGTTCGAGCCAAGTTTCGAGCTCGAGTATTTTAGTCGAGCCGAGCTTCAAACTTGGTAGTATTCGGTTCGACTAGGCTCGTTTACACCCCTAGTAACAATCCAAGATTTTGTTTTTACTCCATTTATATAATTTGCATTTCATCCATTAGAAAGAGTGGCATCTAAACACATTATATATAAAACAAAAACACAAAATGACAATTTCTATTAAAGTTTTGTATTACATTATGGAAGATGATTTCTTATTAAGAGATTAATAATTTGTTTCAACTGTTTTCATGATTTTGACTATTGATCATGATTCATGGCACAAGAAGAACCAAAAAGGGTACCACTAGAACATTTACCTTATCGAAAGCTTGACACATAAGCATTAAGGTCTCATCTATGAAACCAACCCCAACTTGACATGTTAGCAACAAGATTCAACATCTTTTTATTGGTTTATGATACTTCATATAAGTATATTCTTATCAGACGATTTGTTTGATTTTGAAATATTTCTCTCATTATCCTCTTGCGTCCACAACGGGGATATCATATCATGTCGAATACGCTTTTACTCTTTTACCCTTTTATAGAAAAAAAAAATTTGAAAATGGTGTCTATATTTGTTTCTTAAGACATTGTATTAAGAATACTTGTTGGACCATCATTAGTATGTATGCATCGTCCACCACTTTAGCATACAAAAAACAAATTCCAATCTGATGAAGAATATTGGGAAATCTTTGTATCCATATATCAAACCACTACTTTTCTTGAATTATTAAAGATGCCAATCGGATTTATTTAAAAACCTAGAAAGGTATAACTCATCAAGAATCTTTCACAAGGACAATATCTTGTTCAATTTGCTAATTAACTTTTATGTTGTCGCATGCGTTAATTACATTGTGCATCAGCGTTTGGCAACACATATGATTCCTATACACATTAGGATCCTTGCTATGTATAAATGATATTTTAGTTATTTTTTGTCATGAAGGGTTCACATTCCTATAACTTACGTCTGTTTCTTGTTGTAATGTATGTTTTGCTTTGATCAGAAAATTTGATAATCAGATTCTGATCAAAGTAAGGATGACCTTCAAACTTGTAAACCTGGTTCGGAACCGGAACCGGAATCGTAACCGGTATATGTTAAACTGGTTCGGATATCGGGTATAGTGGGTTTGTGTTTAGTGGGTATGGGTAAAACGAGTAAAGGGAAGTGGACCTTGTAGTTTAAAGACCTCAAATAAAAAATGAGTGGCGGTGTGAGGGTCAAAGTAAAGAGGAATCCCAAAAAAATCGTGTTATATATAATAAGAAAAAAAAACCCCGCAATTTCACTAGGCATAAAGTTCAACTTTCATAACAAAATTAATAAGTTAAGTTTTAAAGTTCGTCTATTCGCATTTTCATTTTACGAAAGCGAGTAATTACGGTATCCATAGGCAGATCTTATACTTTAATTTTATACATGTTATGATTTCATCTATTCTGCCTCAAAACAATTAGTTTTTCATTTCCGCTTACCAAACTTCTACTCTTTCAACATTCTCAACCTTTTAACCTCACATGACACGACATATTTCAAGGTATAGCCCTAACCAGAAACCCGACACGAACTTGACACGAAATAAACGGGTTGACACAACACGACACGTTAATTAAATTGGTCGGGTTAGGGTTAAACGCTTTCAACTTGTTTAGTGTTTTGATACGACACGAACTCGACACGACACGACACGACACGATTGCCACCTCTAGAAGAAAGGCAGCAACAACTGCAGCGTGCGTGAATCGCAGGAGGGAAAGGGGAGTCCAAAAAAAATTATGCTACTGATTTTTTTTTTTTGAGGGCATCCCTGGATACCCCGGGCTCCATGGTGGATCCGCCTATGTAAAAAATTATACGTGCGTCATCGACTCCCGTTGAACTGAAAAAAAAAAAAAACTCATGTCGTAGTTTCCATCGTGCCCCCTTAATACAAAAGTACCAAAACAACCCATGATTAAGTTAAAAATACAAAAAACTCCCTATACAAGTTGAAAGCAAAAATTTCCGGTTTTCCGGTTCTAAAACTTGAAACTCGGTTCTACTCTACTCACTTGAGATTTCCAGTTCTAGATCCACTTTATCTGGTCCCGTATTCGGAACCGCTTCCTATATACCGGCGCAGTTTTCAGTTCTACTAAATTAGGTATTCCGGTTTTCCGGTTCGGGCTTCATTGTGACATATCATGTTGGTAGTAATACACAGAGTATTTTTTTTTTTAAGGAAGCATGTTTTGTGCATACATATATAATGTATACGTCAATAAAGCGATGAAATATGCATGCACTGTGTGGGCGTCAGGGCGTGCGCATGCAAATAAATTTCAGGTGGGGTTTTGAATTATTGTGAAAAAGAGAATAAAGTAAAGATGAAAATTCATATCGAAAGACATGAGGCACAAATTCTTTGCTCAGATAACTGGTACCACTATCAGAGTGTATAACTGGAACTGTAACACGTATTTCGGTCAATCGCATAGTGTAAACACGAATACACGATTATCGTTGTAATTTTGATATTAGGAAAACACAAGTCTAAAAGTTTTACATACACCTTATAAAAGAAAAGGAAACGAAGGATAATGGGTTAGGAAGTTAACATATATAATTCTTTCTGCAACCTGTAGGCAATATACACAATCACACATAATTAAGATCTGCACAATTAACACAAGTAAATTGAACAAATATCATTTAGACACATTAATTATGAAAATACAATATGCATTTTTAGGTTATACATGATATATTCTAAATGTTATTTTTCACTTGGAGTGAAAATGAACTAATGATTATGCAATATATATACCCACACTTTCTGAAGGTATGTTAGATAAAATCAAATCAACAAGTGTTATTGGCGAGTTAAAATTTGATTTGAGGGCACCGAAAATATAATATCTATAAAAATTGGTAGTTCGGGCTACAGCCAAAATATTATATTTTTCAGATATATATATATATATATATATATATATATATATATATATATATATATATATATATATATATATATATAGAGAGAGAGAGAGAGAGAAAAAGAGAGAGATAGTGCTTCTAACCAAAAAGGGGGCTCGCCATAATAAAAGCTCTGCCATTGAGTGTTATTACAAGTCCTAATTAATTAAACTTATTTATGAAATTCATATACTTCATAATAATTAAATAGCTTATTTACAACATGACATGACATGCTTTTTTAATTTGTGATAATTTTGAATTAATTTTTTTCCGTATGTTATTTTATGGGTTTTCTGTTTTGTTAAATTACATTTAATATTTTAATATAATATTTGTAATAACTAAGGTAATAAATAAGTATCAATTTTATTAATGAGTTACCTTCTAATTATAAAACTTTTAAATTAAAATTTATTAGTTACTTTTTGTTTATTTATTAAAATTATCTGTTTAAATTAAAAAGATAAAATATATTTCAATTTTAATAATTCATTATTTTTTTTTATTTTCTTATAAATTAACAGTTCTCAATTATTTAAACATTTATTTTTATTTTTTTTAAATTAACCTATATAATATATGAGTCGCACAACTAGTGAAACAATATAAAAACTCAATATTTTAATGGATGCGGTTGTAATATTTTTTTTTGAGTGCTAGTATTGAAAAAAAATAAAAAAATGTATACTAACATTAACAAACATCTTCCCTAATAGATAAATAACTTTTTTTGTCACATGACATGCTCTCTTTCAATTTAACAAATGTTAATTTGTGATAATTTTGAATTAATTGTTTCTATATGTCATTTTATTGGTTTTTACTATTTTATTAAACTTCATATAATATTTAGTATAATAATTATAAGAAATATAGTAATAAATGAATATCAATTTTATTAATGGGCTTACCTTTTAAATTTCAAAAATTTTAAATTAAAGTTTATTAGTTTCTTTTGTTTATTTATTTAAATTTAAAAGATAAAAAATATCTCAATTTTAATAATTTATTATTTTTCTTATTTTCTTATAAATTTACAACTCTCAATTATTTAGACCTTCAAATTTAATTTTTTTTTAAAAAATAATTAACACATATAATAAATGTGCCGCACAACTAGTTAACAATATAAAAAACTCAATCGTTTAATTGATGTCGTTGTAATAATCTTTTTTTGAGTGCTAGTATTGAATAAAAATAAAAAATGCATACTAACATTAACAAAATCCTCCCTAATAAATAAAGAACTTTTTTGTCACATGACATGCTCTTCTCCAATTTGATAAATGTTAATTTTTGATAATTTTGAATTAATTTTTTTTTGTATTTCATTTTATTGGTTTTCCTATTTTATTAAATTTCATACAATATTTTAATGTAATAATTGCAATAAATATAGTAATAAATAAATATCAAATTTATTAATGGACTTACCTTATAATTTAGAAAATTTTAAATTAAAGCTTATTAGTTTTTTTTGTTTATTTATTTGAATTGTATGTTTAAATTTAAAAGATAAAAAACATTTCAATTTTAATAATTTATTATTTTTCTTATTTTCTTATAAATTCAGAGTTCTCAATTATTTAAACCTTCATATTTAACTTTTTTTTTTTTTTTTAATTTTTAAATTAACCCTTATAATATATGGGCCGCACAGTGAAACAATATAAAAAAACTCAATAGTTTAATGGATGCGGTTGTAATAATCTTTTTCAATTATTTAGACCTTCATATTTAACTTTTTTTAAAAAAAAAAAAAAAAAAATTTAAATTAACCCTTATAATATATGGATCGCACAATCAGTGAAACAATATGAAAAAACTCAATAGTTTAATGGATGCGGTTGTAATAATCTTTTTTTGAGTGCTAGTATTGAATAAAATAAAAAATGCATACCATTAACAAACATTTTTTTTATAAGTTGTTTAAAATGGTATTTATAGATGCAAATGAATCAATTTACCCTTTTTCTTTACTTTAAACCTAAAACAACTTCTTTTTTTTTTTTTTTTTTTTTTTTTTTTTTTTTTTTTTCACACATACCAAATTATTTGTTTATCCATGTCGTTTTTTGCTACTTACCTGTATAAAAGGAATTGTCAAACACTAAAATTTGATTTATCAGCTTGTTATATTTTGGTACCACATAAGTCGTTTGGAACATTTTTTTAACATTATTTCAATACTACATATGTTTATAAGCACTCTTACCAAAGAAAGACAAATTGTGGTAACTAGAAATCCCGAACACCCCTAACTATTTCTAATTGTTCTTGGATTCTATCATGGACAGGAAACCTACAAACATACATTTGTGCGAGGAGGCCGTTCTTGTCTTGACACCAGATTAAGGATAGTATTAGATTTGATTGAATCCATGATCCTTATGTTGGGGTTTTAATGCATTTATACACACATTTAGCACATCGACATAAAAAAATAATCCATATGTGTACATGCACCAATGATCTTGGTTTTACTAATTATATGTAACATCCAAAAAATTTCAACAAAATTGAACTTTTAAAAAAAACCCTTTTATTAACAAAAATGTTTACAAAACATTGATTCCCAAAACATGATTTAAAATCAGAGTTTCCCAAGATCCAATCTATTGTAAAACCAAGGATGTGTACGGTCACACCTTCGCCTTGCCACGAATCATCTGAAGAACTTGAAACCATAACAAAACTGTAAGCACAAAGCTTAGAGAGTTTCCCCCAAAGTACCACCACACAAACAGATATCATAAATCAACAAACAACATACATATAGGGCCTTTAGCATGACTGGAATGCCCCACTGACCTATAGTCCATCTGGTACGCCCACAGAGCCTTCAATCTGACTGGAACGCCCCTCCGACCAGCAGTCTATCTGATACACTCACAGAACCTTCAACATGACTGGTACGTATCACCGAGTCTTCAACCTATCTGGTATATTCTCCGGGACTTTGGCCTGACTGGTATGTCCTACTGGCCTTCAGTCTATCCAGGACACCCTGGGTTTGTTAGCCTTCAGCACGAAGCAGGACCGCCTCAACCCAACTGTTGGGGTGCAAAGTTCTTAATGTATGACTTTATAATGGTTTGACTTGTGTAGACCTACTTGCATGTGGTGCATTATCCTTTTGACACATATGTTAGTGAGAGTGAGAGAGTGACATGTAAACACCTCTATATAAGGTGAGTTTGTCTACTTGTAAAGGTGTGCTTGAGGGATGTAAAATTTGAGTGTGTAAGTGTGTGTTATTTATGTAGTCTAGATCTAGATCCTTTTTGTAACACCATATACAATCAATACATCACTTGAACACCCAAATCACCATGTTCAATTGTGCAAATTTAAATTCCGCATGACAAACCATGTTCTTTGTCACTACAATTGGTATCAGAGCGGGTCTTGAAGATTAAGGTGATTTTTGAAGAACGATTCTCGGTTTGGCAACTTTTGTCGCAATTTGAGCAATTTTGGTGAGTCTCTCTCTATGATCTCTCATAATATTTGAATCCTGTGTTGCGTTTTTAAAGTTTTTGATCGTTTGACTCATTGAATCAAATTTTCTTTGAAAAACCCACTTGTTGTGATCCAATAAATTTTTTGTTGATCAATGCCAGATCCAATTCCAAATCCATATGTTTGATGTGATTCTATTTTTTTTTTAAATCCATTTGTTTGTTCGAAGCCTAATTTGTATTCGTCGGTTGTCACAAACGAAACATAAGCCCAAAATCATTTTCATTAGTGGTTTATCCGATTCATGTTTGAAAGCCCAATCAAATAAAATCATGTTAGTGTTCATGATTCACGTATTTGAGTCCGAATGTAAAATACATTGTTACGGTTCATGATCTGTTTCAGCCCAATTCATGACCTAATCTGAGTACTATTCTTCATCGTGTTATTTAATAGTATTTGTTCTCATTGCCAACACTCAATTCAATCCAAGCAAAATTAATTCATTCTTATATTTGATCGATTTTATCACCCGAATCAAAATTGAAATCAAATTTGGAAATTGTTCATCTGAGATTGGTGGTCGATATTCAAAGCTTGGTTCACGTTAAACTGTAGAGGTCGGAAGAATTGGTTTGCGTCGATTGAAACCAAATGAGTTTGACTTTGATCGATGTTGTAACAATTGATTGAACTGTTTGTTTCAAGTATTGTGATTCTGTTAGTTAAGATTTCGATTCAAGTATTGTTAGTTAGAACCGATTAATGGAATGTATTTTGAGTGTGAATGCGAAATCAATTTTCAGTCGACTTCTTGAAGTCAAATTATATTCGATTGATTTTTTTTAATCTTCGGGGATAGTCGATTTTGGGAAGAATTTTGATTCTAATTTTGAATGATTTTACTGGATTCGAAGGAATGGTAATTGGAAATCGAAGGTTATTTGGGAATTATATGAACGAATCAAATGGATGAATGAAATCTTGAGAAACGAAGGATTGTTTTTTGTTGCTAAATACAGTCTAATTTCGTTTTAGCGAACAGGTATAAGAAATTCGCATGAAATCATGATTTGGTTTGGGGCTGTGAATGAATGATCGATGGTGTTTGTGTTGGTTTTAAACGAAGGGGTGTTTCGTTTGGATATACACGAACTGGGTTTGTTTAGGTGTTTTGAACGAAGGGTGTTTTAGATTCAAAGGGGGTGTATTGAAAATTCATACGAAGAAAGTTATTGTTCATTAATGAGGCTTCGCATGCTTCGAATGTTTCAACATTTCGTATAAATTGAAAGGAAATGGTAAAGTTTTGAATTTGGCCCCTGAACCTTCGAATTTTTGACACTTCGAAAATTAACTCAAGTTTCGAATGTTTGACACTTTTCACCCAAATTCGAAATTTTTTAAAGCTTCGTATATTTTGGGAAATCTTCGTATGATTTGAGCACAAAGAGCAGAATTTTCGAAAATGGTCCCTGAGACTTCAAATTTTTGGCAGTTTGCACCCAAATTCGAAAAAAGACTGTTTTTGCTAAAAATTGAAGATTGTGCATTTCAGGCCCTTGCATCTTGTGCAAATTGATGCTTTTTACCCATATTTGAAAAAGGGGGAGAGTTTTGCATACTTTGCTGTTTTGGGCGCACCGGGTCACTACACAATTTTGAAATTGACAATTTCTACCCAGTTTTGAGAAATTTTGTCAAAGGCGATCCGTGAACAAAGATAAAAATTGATTATTTTTTGGATTTTCCGGATTGAAGGACAAAGTTTATGCCACATGTTAAGGGGGAGTTTTGACATGAAAAATTCTAAATAGAGCACGTTCTTTTTCCTTGGAGTTTTATAATCAAATTTCGATTATAAAAAGGGGGATAAGTTTTATATGGAAATTCGAACTTTAATTTTTCATATGATGCGGATTTGAAGACTAAAGTGATCTTGATGTTTTGAAGCTTACGATATGATGCAATTGGAAGTTCGGAAGTGATGTATTCGAAATGGGTTTTGTTTTATTGAAGATTTTTAGGGTGTGTTTTTATGCGCAACTTTAGGGTGATTATTTAGAGTTAATCATTCGTTGCTGCTCGGTTTGTATGGTCTCACATCCTAGAGCCCAAGTTGAAGAGTTGAAGATTGAAGTTTGTTTCGACATGTGTCACCTTTGAGGCTCGAACCGCGTGGTTTCTCGACTTTGGAAGATTTGAAGTGGGTCATCCATTCCTAACTTTGAGGGGGAGAATGTTGGGGTGAAAATTTCTTCATGTATGACTTTGTAATGGTTTGACTTGTGTAGACCCACTTGCATGTGGTTCATTAACCTTTTGACACATGTGTTAGTGAGAGTGAGAAGAGACATGTAAACACCTCTATATAAGGTGGGTTTGTCCACTTGTAGAGGTGTGCTTGAGGGATGTAAACGTTGAGTGTGTAAGTGTGTGTTATTTATATAGTCTAGATCTAGATCATTTTTGTAACACCATATACAGTCAATACATCTCTTGAACACCCAAATCACCATGTTCAATTGTGCAAACTTAAATTCTGCATGCCAAACCATGTTCTTTGTCACTACACTAACCCCACACAACATGTCAAAATACACATACCTAAACATATATAAGCATGGTAAATCATACCAATATATCGATATAAACATTTATAGGTTTGTTGACTGACAGAACAAAGCAATTCAATCTCCACCACCCACACTACAACACCATAAACACAACTAAACATATAAAAGAACAAATAACAGGGAGATCTAACAGACCACTAAGCATAACATCAACCTATCTACCAGGATACAGATCTAACAGACCACCACAACACTCATTCATACGATAAACCGGGATTACAATCCACAGGGCCGACATTGGTGCCTTCGACCTATAAATACAGTGATAGGAACTCCCCTCACATTACCAAATCATACAGACAATCCTTGATGGCTGGCTTATAGATCTCCGAGCTGCCAACATCAAGACAATACCCCAATAATAGCTGATCCCATAAATGACCTCTGATTGTGTCCGCTAAAATCCACGCGCTATCAGATACCACAATGACAACTCATCAACACCTAGCCCCCGACTCACTCTATGAGTCCAAATTAGGTTGAAAGTCCTTTTTACTTTTACACAAGCTTGGCCCAAAGCCAAGACCTAAACTAGATGACAATAAGGCCCAAAATCCAAAATAAACATCTAAGGCCCAAATATGGCCCAATTTTCCAAATTAGGCTTAATTCCTTTCATGGGACTTTGCCTACGAAGGCCTAACAAGATATAACCGCCCAATCAATGAAATCCAGATGGCCTAACATGGCCTAACACAGCCTAGCCGAAAATGCAACAAGGACCAAGTCTGTTGAGTACGTGGGGTGTACTCAGCCTGTACGCTTAGTGTACTGCTTGGGAGGATTGTACGCATAACGTACATGCTTGTAAACCCAACATACTCACCAGCCTAAAGCCAACATTCCAATTAAGCACTTAATCCGTTAAGACTGGGATCCAAACTCAAATTTGACTTCCCTAAGGTGGTTAATCACATAAAGTTGCCAACTTTATGTGCATGCATGGCTATATGGGACTCTAGAGCTCAAAAGAGCTTAATACTTGACTTAATACATGCATGGACCCATAACCACAATAAAGTTTGCACCTTTATGCCCAAGGCACCCATGAAACAACCAAATATACAATTACAAGCTTTACAACGACTAAATCACCCAATCATCAACCACAAGGATCAAAATGACAAAAAAATAAAAATAAACCAAGAAGAAGATCTAGGAAATGAAAAGGAAAGGTTGGAACTTTATACCTCCTAAGCTACCAAAAGGAGGTGAAATTGCTAGATCTCAAAGATTCCATTTTAACAGTAAGTCTTCAAGTCTCTCCTTCATCTTCTAGATCCCCAAAATGAACACCAAATCCTCAACCAAGGTTTAAACACCCAACAATGGAGGCTAAGACTCAATTTTAGGCTTTCTGGGGTTTTAGAGATTGATAAGGAGGCCAACCCTAAGAAATAAGGATGTTTAAATAGGGTACACATGATAAAAAATTAGGGTTTAGACACCCCTCATACGCCAAGTGTACTCCTCATATGCCCAACGTACGATGCCGAACCTTCGCGACTAAGACTGCTGACTAAGCTAAGCGTACGCCAAAGTACATACCGCATAAATGCCCTCGCATGAGTACGCCATGCGTACCATCCATGTACACCCCCACGTACCAGGTTTTTTCCCGAAAATCCCTAAATTCTTCTGAATGCCATAACTTCTTTCTTCTAAGTCCATTTCCGACGAACTTTATATCCACGGAATGCTGGCGAGAAGCCCTACACATCTAGCAACCCATCAAAGCCTTGAAGTTCCCCGAACCAAGCCCAAAATTCATAAAGGACTGAGATAACAAATTACAATTATGCCTTTGGGCACCGATACACCATCAACCACTCGAATCACTTAGACTTTAACACCCTCATCCAAAAAGGGCTAAAATATTTCTTCCCCAAGCTTCCAAGCCTTATGATAACTGATGATCGGGTTGCGACCCTAAAATAATGAAACGATTCGAAACTAGGTGTTACAACTCTCCCCACTTAAATTCGATTTCGTCCTCGAAATCATTCCTTATCATTCCTAGCGTGCCCGAGAGCTGGAGGGACACAACAACAATATCGAACAAACAATTGCCTTCTCAAGGCAACTGAACCTAGAAGAACTCCCACTCGAGGATGACGAATCCACAAACCCTTGTAGATTGAATAACTCAACGACCAATGGTTGAGGATACATAACACTTAATCCAGAGAATTAAAACCCACACATAACTGCATATATCCTCATGATTTACTGATCCACATATGCCTTGAGCTAATATGAAAACAGCCATCAAACAACGAACTGACATATCCCAAAATGGCTAAAACTACTCGACCCGGGAACCCTGGTTCTCCCCTACTTAGGGCTTGAACTACCACCCAATGGTGGTGAAACCAAACCATAAATCAAACTTCATAAGCTGGAACTACCCTTCCTGACTCTAGAAGTTACGAGTCTGCTCACTCTTTCCACGAACTCGGAAAAACTGAAAAGGAATAACCCTCGCCATAAATAACAACATTCCAAACCATCAATCAACCATCTCACTTCTAGATACAACATCCACGCCGATCATAATCATCGCCCCCTTCTTGAGTCTCACGAATCGAATGCCCAACCTCGAGAAAAACCTTTGAGGCCTCAAATCCAAGCTCACTAGGCATGCACCAACAATCCAAATTAATAATGCCACTAGGGCTCAAAAAACTTACCAGATCTCTCTGCATGCCTGAGCAGCCACAACCAAAAGATTAATGTGAAAAAAAGATACTACCACAAATTAGGGTATCAAACCATGCTATCTTCCCTCGACCAGCCGTTGGAATCCCTGAAACCTTCCTTGATTCTAGTATGGATCCTATGCTTCCAGTAGTACGAGCCTAGTACTACCTTCCACACCTATCTATACTTTCCTCAAGAATCATCTCGCATCTCCAAGACCTACACATAAAATACTCCCAATACCTACTCTATAGCTAAATAACCACACTAAATACTTCCTAGGCTTGCCTAGGATTCCACCCACACCTCCTCTACCATCAGCTGCTGAAGAACCCTTACCAGTTCCAACTAACCACTTCATGAATACAATTACATGCAACAATGCTTAAATAATCATTTGACTAAAGAGCTCAACCCTACAACGGTTGGACTCAGATAAGAGCTGCGCAGCAGGACCAAGTCCTTTATTTTAAGATTATTTAACACTCATAGCATGTAATTTAATGTATTCATTCGATGGTTAACTCTCATTGACATGGGTCCCATGAAGCACAAAGCATACATCATTCGAGTAAAGGATTCGACTGGCACTAAAGCATGATAAAATCTGACAGATTCTCATACAAACTCTCAATCTCAGACTCCTAGCATCTCGAGCGCACCTGCACCTTACCCTCTCTCTCTCGGGAGTGGCTAATCATTCATCACCCCGGCCTGCTAAGAACTGCACCCATTCTAGGGAAACCACCACTGCCTCATCCACTAACTCAACTGGCCGACTGACCCCCACATGACACACCATGCCACTCACAATCACGCGACTCTCCATTGGTGCTTGATGACTATTACATGTGTAACACTCCAAATTAGGTATTACACTTTAGACCCTTAAAAAGGAAAAGATGGCATACAAGGTCCCTTAGTATGCATGGCGTACTCCAGGAGTACGCTGAGCGTACTAAGGATGCATGATCGTGTAAGGTGGCCGCGTACGAAAGGCGTATGTATAGGTACGTGGGGCATACATGAAAAAGGACTAAAAACCTAATTCTTGGACTTAACACCTATTTAAACATCCTTAAGCCTCTTGGACCTAACCCTAGACAGTCTCCATAGCCCCAATTCGTCCTTCTACACCAGAGATAGCTTGTGAGATCCTTTTTGAGCTTAAAGAGGGTATTTGTGGCCATTTTAGTGCCCATTCAAGAAGGAGTTGCTAAGCAAGCTTGGAGTGGCATTGGACTTCAAGGATCTGCATCTAGTTCACCTTGAAGAGATTCTGGAGGTATAAAGCTTTGATTTTGCCATCTTATTCATTAGATCTAGCTAGAGGTTTTGTTTGGTCCCATTTTGTCTTCTTGAACCACCTCTTGAGAGTTTGAGCAACTCCAGAGCTTAAGGAGGACAGATCTAAAGTCCTTTGTTCCGTTTATAACATAAAAATGAAGACTTGATGGGTGTTTTGACCTCATGCATGGATTAAGACCCTTTGAAAGGACTTAATGGGTTGTTGGGAGCATAGGGGACATGCAAAGGCATAAAGTAGCCAACTTTATGCCTTAGGAAGTCTTAATGAGATCAGATATTAGGTTTGGATGTTAAAACATAGAGTATTAAGCACTTAATAGAAAAGGTGCTTAATCTGTTTGTACGCTAGGCATAAACTAGAGTACACAACACGCACGAATCAGGGACTTAGTACGCGGCACGTACCAGGGTAGTACGCAAGGCGTACACACAACATAAAGACGTGTACTTATTTTGGGCTTGCAAGCTTTTGGGCCCTAATCAATTATTGGGCTTGATCATGTTTTGAACTTAGTAGGCCAACTGATCTGTTTTGGGTGGTGGATATTTGGTTGGGCCTTATTGGTCCATGAGGCCCATTAATGATTTTGGACATGGACTTTATGCCCATTAGCAAAGGAAGACTCTTGGGGCTATTATGAAAGGACTTGGGTTTGGGTTTGAAATTGGATAGTGTTTAGTCTTAACCTTGAGTAATGATATGATTTTTCAGCATGGGTCATTACAGACTGTTAGGAGAACAACTTTTGGATTCAGCAGACATAGGTGAGTCTCATCACCATAACAATGGGTTGAAGGAACAAGGACCGACCCATTTCGTGTTATATGGTATACTAGTTGATGTAGTGATATGTGGTATGCTAGTTGGTTATCTGCTATATGCCATGCTATTTGTTTATGTGATACTTGGAGGAAAGACCATGGGGGTGCCCATGACATTTGGCTGTAAGACCATGTGGGGGGTGCCCATGACATTCCAGATAAAGACCATGGGGGTGCCCATGACACTTGGGGTGTAAGACCATGTAGGGGTGCTCATGGCATTCCAAGTAAGACCATGGGGGTGCCCATGGTACATAGGTGTAATACCATGTGGGGGTGCCCATGGCATCCTGGAGTAAGACCCTGGAGGGTGTTCAGGACATCCTTATTTGTTTATATGCATAGCTTACGTGCTTGTTATGGATTATATGGTTATGTGGACAATGTGAGGCATGCTTTGGGGAACTCACTAAGGATTAGGTTACAGTTTGTTGATTTTTTCAGGTACATCTAAGCCTAAGGGCAAGGGCAAGGTTTGATGGCGTGGCGTGCACTCTCCGATATTTGTTTTGATGGGACACTTTGATGTTTTGGATAAAATGTTAGTGTTATGAATTTTGAAAATAGTGGTTAATGTTACTTCATACTTTACGAAAATGTTTGGTTAATTAAAAATGAAAAAAGTTATTTTGAAAATTTGGGTCGTTACAAGTTTGTATTAGAGCCTTGGTTTGAGGGATTCATGCACATCCTCGGGTGTGTCGGGACTCATACTGAGGAAATGGTAAAATTGTTTTCAAAAATAAAATGAAAGTTAAAACTTTTAAGGAATGGAAAAGAGGAGAGTGCAATGCATGTGATCGGCCGAGCCAAGTAATTAGTTCCCCAATATGTTAGCCATGATTATACTAATAATTGAGCTATGATAATCATATGGATCTTGCTATATGTATGATTTAAAAATTTTATATGGTTAGGAGCGTATAGCCTTAGAATGATTGATTTGGCCTTATTTCCTATTCCTTGTTTGGTTATGGTCGTAGGATAGAATCTCTTATTTGAAAGTCTATTTAATCCTTTTCTGTGTATAATTTTCATGCGTAAAGGCAACCTGTTATGATTGGTATGGTTGGTGTGGGTAGAGCAAATCTTAGGGTCACCTAGGATTCGAGATATGCTGTAGTCTGTGGGATATGATATATTTTGGGACGAATTGAAGTTATCACGTACAGCCTTGGGGAATGTACAAGTATGTGTTGAAGGTAGTATTGGGCTCGTACTACTGAAAGCACAGGACCTGTACCCGAATTAATGTTAGGCCTGGAAGCTCTAAGGAGGACCTGTGTAGGAGGATCCCCTCTATTGAAGTCCTATGTAGGTGGTGACACGATTTAGAGGATGGGGATCAGGATCTGGATCTAGATCAGGGCCAAGTGACACTACTGAGCCTAATGATGAGCGGCTGCACGAGCTTATTGCAACAGAGGTTATGAGGGTCATCCTTGATGCTACCCAGTTATCATTGGGACAATCAAGGAGGGTATGATAGGGATTATGGAGGAGAGGCCCAGGGAATTTAGAGCCGAGATTTCTGCAGGTCAGTTTGGAGCCCAAACTGCCTTAATCCGGGAGTTCAAGGCATGTGGGGCGTTAGAGTTTTTCGGGGTCTGGGATACCATTATCAACCAACGTTGGGTGGAGGATATAAAAAACGCCTAGTGGAGTTCTTGCCCCGATACGACAAGGGTGGGCGTTGCTTAATGTATGCAAAGAGACAGAGCCTGAGATTGGTGGGGATAGGTGACTAATCAGGTGGGAGCAGCCAGTGTGGATAAGATGATATGGGCCGAGTTTGTTACGCGGTTTGAGTTGGAGTTTGTGCCACCTATTGAGGTGCAACAACTTGTGAGGGAGTTTCATGACCTTCAGCAGACCACCGAGACTGTGGTGGAGATCACTGCTAAGTTTCAACAACGAGCATTATGGATCCCACAGTATGCTACCGATGAGGATATAAGGCAGAAGAGGTATCATTCCATGTTGAGGGATGATATTCAGGAGTTTGTAAGATTTACATGGTGCAAAACCGTGAATGAGATGGTGGAGAAGGCCCGTGAGCGGGAAATGGAGTTGGACTTCTACGCAAAGTGGAAACCAGAGTTGGAATAGTCAGCTGTGGGTCAGGCTAAAAAGCCTATGACCTATGATTCTTCCAGTAAGGGCCAGTAGGGGCATAGCCAGTGTGCCAAGTATGGTAAGCCACACAATGGGGATTATTGATTAGCGGGCTCGGGATGTTACACGTGTGGATATCAGGGCCACATGAGCAGGGATGGACCAAAGAATGTCTTGATTTGTTTTCACTGCAACCAGACCGGCCACAAACGGGCTGATAGTCTGAAATTGCGGGGAGCGTGAGGAGTAGTGGCGGTGCCTGTGCCCACCAGACTGAGGATCACAGATGGTCGTCCTACTAAGGCGTATGCTCCAATAATGAAGAGCCACACATTTCAGTTGACTACCGAGGAGGCTCGGGATGGGCCAGACATTGTAGCTGGTACGTATTCCATTATCCAGCTCTATATTTATTTGCATTGCTTATGTGTTTATTGTGATTATATATATGGACCTTTTTGGTCAATAGTATGTCCGCTCACGTTCTGTTCGACTCGAGGGCTACACGATCGTTTGTATCTCTGGTGCTTAGCAAGACGTTTTGGGATGCACCGAGGACCTTGGATTCCCCGCTTGAGGTGGAGATTGCGGACGACTGCACTGTGAGTGTTGCGAGGGTGTATCGAGATTGTGTCCTAAATGTTTGTGGAGAGGTTTCGTGTTGATTTAGTCTCGATACCATTGCGAGGACTGAAGGTGATTGTTGGGATGGACTGGCTAGGGGCTAATGAGGCCATGATCGACTACGAGTACCATCAGATGAGGATTCGGGATAAGGATATACCAAAGACAGCCTTCAGGACTCGGTATAAACACTATGAGTTTGTGGTGATGCCATTTGGGTTCACCAATTCCCCAACAACATTCATGGATCTCGTGAATGAAGTGTATAGACCGATGCTAGATCGGTCAGTGATCGTTTTTATTGATGATATCTTGGTCTATTCTAAGACCAAGGAGCAGCATGAGCAACATTTGAGGGAGGTATCAGAGACTCTAAGGGCAGAGAGGCTTTATGCAAAGTTCTCCAAGTGTGATTTCCGGTTGCGAGAGGTACAGTTTTTGGGGCACAACATCAATCAGGAGGCATTTGGGTTGATCCAGCCAAGGTTGAGGCTGTGATGCTGTGGGAAGTACCGAAGAACACATTAGAGATTTATAGCTTCTTAGGTTTAGCGGGGTACTATGGGAGATTCATCCAGGATTTCTAAAAGATCGATGTGCCTTTGACCCACTTGACCAAGAAGAATGTGACATTTCGGTGGGTCCTGGATCAACAGTTGGCTTTTGATACCCTGAGACAGAAATTATGTGAGGCTCCGATTCTCATACTACTTGAGGGATTGGATGATTTGGTAGTGTACTGTGATGCATCAATCTCAGGGTTAGGCACAATACTAATGCAGAGGGGGCATGTGATAGCTTATGCCTTGAGGAAATTGAAGCCTCATGAGGAAAACTACCCCACTTATGACTTGGAATTGGGGGAAGTGGTGTTTTCCCTCAAGATTTAGAGGCACTATTTGTATGGAGTACGATGCACTATTTACACTAATCATAAGAGCTTGAAGTACTTGATGGATCAGTAAAACCTCAACATGTGGCAGAGGAGGTGGTTAGATGTGATAAAGGACTATGATTGTGAGATCTTATACCATCCAGGGAGAGCCAATGTGGTGGTTGATGCTCTGAGCCACAAGACGACAGGGTCCCTGATTGGAAACGTTTAATTGAGGATGAAGGTGATCTCTCCATTTTTGGATATGATCAGGGAGGCTCAAGTGGAGGGTATGAAGAAATAAAATTGGAATTTAGAATGGATTCGGGGGAAAATTCCTTTGTTCGTACGAAATGGTCAAGGTCTCTTGACCCAGTATGACTGAGTATGGGTCCCGACATCTAGGGGAGTGAGGCAGAAGTTATTAGAGGAGGCACATAAGTCAAAGTTCTTTATACATACAGGGGATATTAAAATGTATAGAGATTTAAGGCTGAGTTATTGGTGGAATGCATGAAGTAGGAGATCACCTGGTTTGTGGAGCAGTGCTTGACCTACCGGAAGGTCAAGGCTGAGCATCAGCAGCCTCATGCTAAGGTTCAGCCGCTACCCATTCCCATGTGGAAGTGGGAAGAGATCACTATGGACTTTATCAAGAAGTTACCAAGGATAGCGAGGGGCATGGATGCCATATAGGTGATTGTAGATAGATTGAAGAGAGTGCCCACTTTATTTTGATCTCTGAGAGCATCTCTACTGAGAAATTTGCGAATATTTATGTGCGAGAGGTGGTGGCGAGACACGGGGTGCTAGTGTTGGTAGTATCTAACAGAGATGTTCGATTTACATCTAGATTCTGCAAGAAATTCCAAGAGGAACTGGCACTCAGTTACATTTCAGCATGACATACGACCCCCAGACTGATGGCCAGAATGAGAGGATGATCCAAACACTCGAGGATATGGTACGCGCATTCATGTTGGATTTTGGGGGTAGTTGGGATACATATCTCCCATTGGCAGAGTTTTCATACAATAACAAGTATCATTCCAGTATTAACTGAGCTCCATTTGAGATGTTGTATGGGCGGAGGTGCATGACCCCAGTCTTTTGGGGTGAGGTTGAACACTAGGTCATGGGGAGCACTGAGGTAGTGATCAATACTACCAGGCTGATTCACACAGGTTCGTGATTGGATGCAAGTCTTGCAGAGCCTTCAGAAAAGCTATGCTGACCGGCGGTGATCAGATCTTGAATTCTAGGTGGGGGACTTCGTGTTATTAAAGGTGTCGTCATGGAAGGGAGTCATCAGGTTTCAGAAGAGAGGCAAGTTGGGAGCGCGATACATCGGAGCATTCTTGATTACAGCTCGGGTGGGCAAGGTGGACTATCATTTGGAGCTGCCAAATGAGCTTAGCCAGATTTACAACACCTTCCATGTGTCGCAGCTTCGGAAGTGTGTCACCGATGAGGCCACGGTCATTTGTTTGGATGACATTCAGGTGGACAGGAGTCTAAATTACATTGAGAGGCTCGTTGTGATTTTGGATAGAAATACCAAGGTACTTCAAAATAAGGAAGTGAAGCTAGTAAAGGTGCAATGGAAGCACCAAAGGGGCTCTGAATGTACATGGGAACCGGTGGAAGAGATGCAGCAACATTACCCTGATCTATTTACGTCTATGGACTTCGAGGACGAAGTCTAGTCCTAGTGGGGGAGAGTTGTAACACTCCAAAAAAGGTATTAATCTTTAGACCTTTAAAAAAGAAAAGATGGAATAGAACGTCCCTTAGTACACGGAGCTTACTCCAGGAGTACGCTTAGCATACTAAGGATGGATGATCGTGAAAGGTGGCAGCATACGTAGGGTGTACGTATAGGTACGTGGGGCGTATGCGATAGAGGACCAAAACCCTAATTCTCAGACTTAACACCTATTTTAACATCCTTAAGCCTCTTGGACCTAACCCTAGATAGCCTCCATATCCCTAATTTGTCCTTCTACACCAGAGATAGCTTGTGAGATCCTTTTTGAGCTTAAAGAGGGTATTTGTGGCCATCTTATTGCCCATCCAAGAAGAAGGAGTTGCTAAGCAATCTTGGAGTGGCATCGAACTTCAAGGATCTGCATCTAGTTCACCTTGAAGAGCTAGGTATAAAGCTTTAATCTTGCCATATTATTCATTAGATCTAGCTAGAGGTTGGTTTTGTTTGGTCCCATTTTGTGTTCTTGAACCACCTCTTGAGAGTTTGAGCAACTCCAGAGCTTAAGGAGGATAGTTCTAAAGTCCTTTGGTCCGTTCATAGCATAAAAATGAAGTCTTGATGAGTGTTTTGACCTCATGCATGGATTAAGATCCTTTGAAAGGACTTAATGGTTTGTTGGGAGCATAGGGGACATGCAAAGGCATAAAGTTGCCAAGTTTATGCCTTAGGACATCTTAATGAGATCATATCTAAGGTTTGGACGTTACAACATAGAGTATTAAGCACTTAATGGAAAAAGGTGCTTAATCTGTTTATACGCTGGGCGTAACCTAGAGTACGCAGCACGTACGACTCAGGAACTAAGTATGCTACGTGTACCAGGATAGTACGCAAGGCGTACACACAATAGATGGAATTAGACTTATTTTGGGCTTGTAAGGTTTTTGGCCCTAATTAGTCATTGGGCCTGATTATGTTTTGAAGTTAGTGGGCCAACTGATCTGTTTTGGGCGTATATTTTGGATGGGCCTTATTGAGCCATGAGGCCTATTAATGATTTTGGACATGGACTTTAGGCCCATTAGAAAAGGAAGAATCTTTGGGCTATTATGAAAGGACTTGGGTTTGGGTTTGAAATTGGATAGTGTTTATTCTTAACCTTGAATAATGATATGATTTTTCAGCATGGGTGGTTACGGACTGTTAGGAGAACAACTTTTGGATTCAGCAGTCAGAGGTGAGTCTCCTCAACATACCAATGGGTCTCAAGCACCAATGCCGACTTATTTTGTGTTATGTGGTATACTAGTTGATGTAGTGATATGTGGTATGCTAGTTTGATATCTGATATATCCCATTCTATTTGTTTATGTGATACTTGTAGGAAAGACCATGGGGGATGGCCATGTCATTTGGGTGTAAGACCATGTGAGGTGCCCATGGCATTCCAAATAAAGACCATGGGGGGTGCCCATGACACTTGATTGTAAGGCCATGTGGGGGTGCCCATGGAATTCGAAGTAAGACCATAGGGGTGCCCATGGTATATAGGTGTAAGACCATATGGGGGTGCCGATGGCATCCTGGAGTAAGACCCTGGAGGGTGTTCAGGGTATCCTTATTTGTCTATATGCATAGCTTATGTGCTTGTTATTGATTATATGGTTTTGTGGACTATGTAGGATATGCTTTGGGGAACTCACTTAGTGTTAGCTTATAGTTTGTTGATTTGTTTCAGGTACATCTGAGCCTAAGGGCAATGGCGAGGTTTGATGGCGCGACTTGCACTCTCCGACATTTTTTTGATGGGACACTCTAATGCTTTCGATAAAATATTAATGTTATGAATTTTGAAAACAATGGTTAATGATACTTCATACTTTATGGAAATGTTTGGTTAATTAGAAATGAAAATTTTATTTTTGAATATTTGGGTCGTTACAACATGAATACAATCACATACCCCACAATTTAAACAATCTTATGCTAACATATAAAAATCCCACAACGCTTGGATTCAGACAAGAGCTACGCAGCAGGACCAAACCCTTTACCCTAAGATCATTTAAACCATGTAGCATTTGACTTAGCGTATTCACTCAATAGCCAGTTCACACGCGAAAGAGTCATACCACGATTTATCAAGGATTTTATAAGAGATAAGGCGTCATATAATCAAACAATCCTACTATGCAATTCCAGAAGATCCTTAGCCTATCACTAGCATGCTGTTCTAACATATCACAAAATCAAATAATAGTGCGGTAAATTGGGGTCCACTTATTGGATCTGTATTATCGTACAAATTTCATCCTCCTTGATTATCTTGAAAATCTTTTGAAAAATCATTTTCCTTAGTTTGAGACTGGATTTACATGAGTGTTCCTCCACTTCTCTCAAACCAAGGCTCTGATACCAACTTGTAACATCCAAAAAATTTCAACAAAATTAAACTTTTGAAAACAACCCTTTTATTAACAAAAATGTTTATAAAAGATTGATTCCTAATACATGATTTGAAAATCAGAGTCTCCCAATATCCAATTTGTTGTAAAATTAAGGATGTGTACGGTCATGCCTTCGCCTTGCCACGAATTATCTGAAGAACCTAAAACCATAACAAAACTGTTACCACATAGCTTAGTGAGTATCCCCCAAAGTACCACCACACAAGCATATATCATATAACAACAAACATCATGCATACATGGCCTTTAACATGATTGGAAAATCTGACTTGCCTACAGTCCATTAGGTACACCCACAGAGCCTTTAATCTGACTGGAACACCCGTCCGACCTGCAGTGTATCTGGTACGCTCACAAAACCTTCAGCATGACTATATGCCTCTCCGGGCCTTCAGACTATCTGGAACATTCTAGGGGCCTTCGTCCTGACTGGTATGCCTTACTGGCCTTTAGTCTACCAGGGATGCTTTGGGTCAGTTGGCCTTCAGTACAAAGCATGGCTACTTCAACCCAACCCCATACAACATGTCAACATACACATATCCAAGCACATATAAGCCTATTAAATCATAACAATATATTGATATAAAGATTTCTGGGTTTGTTGACGGACAACACAAAGCAGTTCAGGCTTAACCTACCTACACTATGGTACCATACACACAGCTAAACATATAACCAGAACAAATAACAAGAAAATCTAACAGATCACTAAGCATAACGTCATCCTATCTACCAGGATACATATCTAACAAATTACCACAACAGTCATTCATATGATAAAACTGGATGACAATCCAATGGGACAGCGTTGGTTCCTTAGACTCATAAATACAATGAAGAGAACTCACCTCACATTTTCGAGTCATATAGACGATCCCTGGCTACTGGATGACAGATCCTCGAGCCGCTTGTAACCTTCCGAATTTTAGGGATTTTCAAATCCTTCCTTTGGTTTTAAGTATTTCATTTTGGGACGTTGGATTTGGTTGGGGTTAGCCCTAAGAAGTGCTAGTGGAAAAATGGTAACTTGTAGGGAAGGATGTGTATGCTGATCGTACATGTGAGTATGCCAAGCACACTAGGGCACGCCCTAGTATGTTGGGCATACACATATGTACTCTGGGCATACTTGTGTCTGGGTGAAACCCTAAATTTTAGGGATTGAGGAGTATTTAAACATCTTTATGGACCATTTGCCCTTATGTTAGTCCCAAATGCTCTATCTTGAGCATTGCATGTTCTGGATGTTTTGAGACGTCCTTTCAGACCCTTGGAGGCGTCCTTAATCAAAAAATGATGTCCCAATGGCTAGAAATGTCCGATGCATTTCGTAGAAGGGTATTAATGGATTAAGACATTGTATTAAGAACTTTTGGATGTGTAAAGTCATAAATTTGGAGACTTTATGACTCTAGGGTGCATTTGGACCATGGATTTGAAGTTTGGGCTTAAGTGCTTAAAACATTAAGCACAAAATGGAACTTTTGGATATGCGAGGGTAGGCCCAGCATAAGGAGGAATATGCCCTACATACTCGGTCAGCCTCCCCGATGTGGGTCAATGTAAGGTTCGAAGTATGCCCTAGGTACCGAAGGAGTACGCCCCACATACACCTTCTGTTGGATTTGAGACTTTGGCTTTGGGTTTTGGGCCATATTTTGTGCTTGAATGCTTGGGACCTTATTTGTTCTACCTGAGTATGACTGTTTTTGGCCAATTGAGGATTTGGAACTTAGGATAAGGCGTAATAAGGAGTTTGGGCTCAATTTGGAAAATTGGGCCAATGATGGGCTTTATATAGCTTTGGACTTTTTGGATCAAGAATTGGGCCTGAGTCTTGGCCTAATTATAGATAGGGTAAAGTGGCCATTTACCCTAAGATGGGTTATTAGTCAGGGATGGTAATCTAATTATTAATTGGATGTTTATTTGTTGTGATTGTTCGGGATTTTGGTGGGCCAACAGTTGGAGGTTTTCTGTACGGTTTGTCAGTGTGAGGTGAGTTGTCCTCACTGTACTCTCGGATCGAAGGCATTAAGGATGACCATTTTTTTATTATTATCCTGGTTATTGTAGCCTTCCTATGATGTAGTGATATTTTAGATTGACATCCTGGTAGATAGGATGTGCTATGTTATAGTGATCTGTTAGACTCGTATGACTATCTTTATATGCAAGTTATCTTTTGTTATATTATATGTGGATATATGGTGGATGGTTGGGTTGAGGCGGTCCTACTATGTGCAGAAGGCCAATAGACCCAGGGCGGCCTAGATAGACCAAAGGCCTGTGAGATGGAGCAGTCAGGCGAAAGGCCTGGAGAACGGTCTAGACATGCTAAAGGCCCGGTACAACGGTCAAGATATGCTGAAGCTTCTGTATGCATGTTGTTGCTGTGATACTTATGATTATGTGTTGTAGTGGTATTTTGAGGAAACTCAATAAGCGTTGGGCTTAAAAATTTAGGTTATGTTTCAGGTATCTTAGATGATTGTGGAAAAGAAAAGGCTTGATTGCACCTCCACATATTATGTTTTTTGTGATTTCGGGAATATCTTTAATGCTGAACATGTTTTGAAAACTACAATGTAAACAATTATGATTTTGGTTGGTTTGGAAAAGTTTAAAACTGAGGAATTGGAGGAGCACTCTTGTGAATCTAGTCTCAAACTGAGGAAAAATATTTTTAAAATATATTTTTTTTAAAATGGTTTTCAAATGATAGAGGAGGATGCAAGGTGTACGATCAGCCGGAGCCAGTAAGTGACCCCAAATGACCACACAAGTTATTTGAGATTATGTTGTATTATGATTAAAACAACATGCTAGTGTCAGGATAAGGATCTTCAAGAATCATATGATAGAATTGCCTGATATTTGATGCCTTATCTTCTGTGGAGTACCCTATTGATTGTTGTGTGTCTCTTTCGTGTGTGAACTAGCTATTGAATGAATGTGCTAAGTTGCATACTGCATGGGTTAAATGGTCTTGGGGTAAGGGAATTGGTTTTGATGTGCAACTCTTGTTTGAGTCCAACCGTTGTGGGATTGAATCCTTTAGCCTATGATTGTTTAAACCATATAATATGTGATAGTATTCATCCAATGGTTATCTGGAACCAATGGAGAGTCGTATGGCAGTTTGTGGTTGGATGAATTATGTGGGATCAGATGGACAGTCAATATGCTTAGCCTACCTCAAGAAAGTAAGGGTTGAGTGCATGAGTATGTTAGAGGGAAGTTTATTGTTATGGTGTTGTGGTGATCCTCTGAGACAACTACGGGTAGGCGTGGAAGGTAGTATCAGCCCATACTACTGAAAGAACAATACTCGTATGCATAGCAAGGAAGTCACAACCCCTAGGGTTTTGTTGGGAGTTGGTTCCCCATTTGGGTTATAAATGTTATATGATATCTTCCTCGTGTATTTTAGTATGATGACTACGAGGCGATTTGAGACCGGATTTGGATCGGGATCAGGAGTTTGAAGACAGATTGGAGCTGATGATTTGGATGCCAGGATTAGGGAGATTCTTCATGGGGAGGTTGTGGCTATCGTCCGGGGTTAGATATCAGAGATATTTGGGTCTATTAAGACTACGATGATGGAGTTCTTCGATGACATATACACAACAAACTCTAAGACTGTTGTTGTTGCAGCCTCCGCAGTTGTGGCGACTATGAGTGTTGGACCGGGTCAGGTTTTTTAATATCGAGACTTCGATAATACAAAGCCCTCAACTTTTGATGGAGTTTAGGACCCGATCGTAGCCATGAGCTAGCTATCTTATGTTGAGGGATGCTTTTTCATCTACTCTTTCCCAGCTGACCAGAAGGTCAAGTGCGCTCTGAACCTTTTGAGGTCCGAAGCGAAAGATTGGTGGAGACTTGCTACGGAATTATATTCTACTAATCAGAGGGCTACGATATCTTGGGATCAGTTCATGGAGATTTTCGTAATCATTATGTTTTATAGGTTCAGCGTGAGAGGTTGGCCAAGGATTTTTTTGGATCTGAGGCAGTGATCGGAGTAGCTGACAGAGATCACACGGATGTTTACTGAGAGGGCCATATTTTTCCCTATGTTTTCTTCAGAGGAGGTTCAGATGACTCGTTACTTGAGCATGCTCAAGATTCGTATCAGGCAGTTTGTTTCCACCCAACGGTGTGATTCTTTGATGGAGTTGCAGGAGCATGCCAGGGAGCGTGAGTGTAAGTCCCTAATCTGCTTGTGTATCAATCAGATCCGTTTGATGGTGCGGAATCCCAATCAAACGGACGATGCCAGATCAAATAGAATAGAAGAAGAGAAGAATATGATGATGAATCTTTTATGTATTGATATGAATGAAGATCTGAATACAAGATTCACACACACACACACACACACACACACACACACTCTTTTCTCTCTCTCTAGAACACCTTCAAATGCACACACTTAAGCTCCTCTATTCTTTCACTCATCACTCTACTCCTCACCCCTTACACCTATATTTATTGGCTTGGTGAATCATGGGCCGTAAATGGGTTTACGGTCCTAAACACCCACTGACTATAAACTCTTAAAATATTACAGAAAAATACATTTGCCTAGAAAAGTAAAGTATAAACCATATTTTGACCCAACAATCTCCCCCTTGGTTTATATCTTTCTTTTCTTAATTGACCCAACAAGATCCCCTAAAAAGTAGCTGGCTCTTCTTGTCAATCTTCAATGGGAGCTTGGCTTCATCTTTAACCTTCGATTTCTTCACAGCATCAGGATGAACATATGAATCTTCCATGAATGACTTCATCTTGAGCAATTGGGCTTTTCTGCAGAATTTGACAATGAACGCACATTGGTTGAGGAGGCTTGATGTACTGATTCTTGAAAGATAGCGGTTTCAGCTTGAGAACCTTCAGAGAGAACATCAGAGAGAACAAATCTTCTAGATCACTTTAGCAGGTACAATAATAGCAACAGACTGATTGAGGAGGATTCAATGCAATCCGTCAAATAATCTTCAATTTCAGCTTCGCCTTGATTATGGGGTTGAAGGATTGAATGTTGAAAGAATAATCTTCATTTCTTGCTCCTTCAAATGAGAATTCTTCGATGATCACAGATGAAGTCTTGGCTCTGAAATCTTCGACACAAACTCCATGAGTCTTATCTGTACCTGAAATAACTTTTCAAGATAAAACAAAACTAAAAGAAAACTTAGTACACAAATTAAAACAGAAACAAAAATATTTTTGGATTTTTGATTTTTCTGAACAAGAAATAAAACAGAAATAACACTATTTTTGGATTTTTATTTTTTTTTATTTTTGTTTGATTTTTGATTTTTTTTAAATTCTACCCCTAAATTTGTGCATAGAGGAAAACTATGAACAAATTTAACATATATATATATATATATATATATATATATATATATATATATATATATATATATATATATATATATATATGGTATTAAAGTTGTGAGACAGCCTGAAGCTGTTTATTAGTACGTACACCTTCATCAATAGATCTTGTTCAATTGCTGGTATTGTGATTCATTTAAACACGAAGGATATTGACAAACTTTTCTAGATACACCATGTAGCTAACGATGACCATGGGTATTGTTGTCCACTTAAATTAAGCAACGAGATCTACATGCAACCTCTTAAATGGTTCAATTTTAGTTGCACTAGAACGTGTTCCCCACTTCCCGATATACCCTGGTTATCAAGAACTTCCTAACGACTCCTTACTTTAGGTAGGTAGACAATTATTAAGGAGTAAGTCAGATTTAGAGATAGATGCATATGTTGTGTCCCAGGTCGGATCTATTTCAATCACACAGAGGGGACAACATATGACTAACATAGATAGAGGGTTGTAGAAATAGTAGGGTGCGTATGTTGTGTTCTAGGTTGGATCTTCCAATCACGCAGAGGAGACAACATATGGCTAATATATAAGAAGAATTTCTTAGATAAGGAGGTGCATAGAAATAGAGTTGCATATGTTGCAATCCAGGTCGGATCTTCTGATCACGCAGATGAAGCAACATATGAATGACAGATAGAAAGCAAGAAAATAATTTCCTACATACCTACTTTATCAGAACCCCCAGTCACCCTATCAGAACCAGAATTAAGGACATAAATCCGTACATCAAGGAAAAATCGAACCACTGTTCTAGATGCGTATTAATTTAGTGTATCCTGTAGGTTCCCATGTTTATCTCACTGTTCAATCTACCCGAGCGTCGTATGGTCAGTCCAAACAATCCTATCTAAATCCACACTTTCAAATCCTTCGTGCCTACCAACACATTGATCACAGAGTCTAGACAGTTCATATTTAGTCTTTTACACATGTTTTAGACTGCCCGTTATCACTTTCTTGATATCACTTCCCAAATAATACTTACTAACGAAAAACGAGAAGAAAATAAAAGGTTGTCTTCAAAACGAATCAGTGTAAGATAAACTCAGGAGTATAGAGAAGAAAACGCAAACCGTAAGTCACCAATTGAATTTGCATCCAGAAGGTCTGAGAACAACACGCATAATCTCAGAACAGATCTGAATTTTTTTTTATGTCGTTAAGCACAAACCCCATGAGTGACCCCTTCTTTTCTTTTATTCCCTTAAAGGACACATACTCTCAAACAAAATTCTGAGTGTTGTATAGTTGAGAGATATATCCTATTTTGTATATGGAACAACTACTACCAACAAACCGAAGTCTGATGATATGCCGTCATAGCTGCTCCGACACAAAGCGGGATCAGTTGGTCTTTGGAACCCAGTCCATTTTGAAACTAGGTTGACCTTTTTCATCCTTGCACAGTACTCTCTCCCATGACATATCCTGTTTATCACAAACATAAGATGTAGAAATATTAGAATCGTTAGAAGATTTGGGGAATTGAGCCTTCAGAACCCATTTGTAGTTGGGTTTAACCCATTTCTTTTTCGATCTGATGGGTGGCTTAGTACTTTCTTTTGATCTTGATGTCGACCATTGAGATGACTTTGATTTTTACTTCACGGGAGCATCTCTTGGATTTTGCTTCTTTGTCGACATTCCCTTCTTGCCCTTGGGATTCGAATTCTTGTGGGTTTGATTCTTGGCCTTCTGCGCATTCCAGTCACCATTCTCTGAACGTGACCTTGAGGGGTTTCTATTGAGGATAATTTTTGGCAATGTGTCCAGGTGGTCCACAGTGAAAAAAAGTCTTTTTCTTCTATGTGAACTTGTTTCTTCCTGCCCCTGGTGGCATATCCTTGCCTTGTCTCTTATTGTTCCCACAAGCACAGTTACAACAGGCACTCTGTTTCACTGGAATTGGTGGCTTGTATTTATCAACAACAGGTTGATCAAAAGCAGCTGAGTTCGAAACAACAGATTCTGAGTTCAAGGTGATGTTGGTTTGTTCAATGATTTTCTCCTTGTTCTCATCTTCTGCTACTTTACCTGCACATGAAGTATAAGCATTAGTATTTTCAACCTGAATACCTCCTGACACAAATCCAGATGGTTTGCCATAATGAAAATGTGGCTCCCTGTCAATTTCTTCGTGTGTCACAGGGATGGATATGTAGCTATGATTGAAAGGTGGAGGAACACTATTATACCCTAGACCTTTTTGCTGGTTATTTTTAAATTTCAAACAATGGTCTATCATGTTTGCAACTACTTCGCTTGACACATCAAATTTTCTAAAATCAAAATCAGCAGTTTCAAATTCGCTTTTTAATGTGTCAAGCTCAGCAGTTAATTCAGCAAGTTGTTTCTTAACATAATCATAATTTTCACATTTGTTGCTATAGTCTTCCTGAAGCTTCCTAAAGTCTTTGATTTTTGCTTCTAATTCAGCCTTCAGGGGTTTCTGTCCTTTCCTAAGTTGATATCCTTTTTATTTTAGGTCCTCGACTTCATTGACCGGAGTTTTTGCGGAACTCATTGTTTTTCCACACTTCAAAGCATCAACTTCCTCAATTATAGCAACAAGACTAAGTTGATTGAGATCTTTTGTCTTCTCGATGACATCCACGTTCATATCCCACTATTTCAGAAGTGAATTCAGTAGCTTTTTGTTTATCTAAGATTTGGTTAAGAAGATCCCAACTATATTAATCTTAGTAGTCAGTGTAGTAAATCGCTACAACTGAGCTTGCAAGGTTTCTGTAGGGATATAATTGAACATGTTGAAGTTTTGTCTTAACATCTCCTCATGATTCTCTTTCATGTATTCAATTCCCTCGTAGACCTCAAAAACCATTAAAACAACAACTTGAAGCCAAATTCAAACTTAAAAGTCAAACTGAAAAGCTAAATTTGAAAATTTAAAAGTCAAATGAGAAAGTCAAAGTTTAAAGTCAAAGGTCAAACTTGAATGTCAAAGTCACTTTTTGAAGTCAAAAGTCAAAAATTAAAAACTATTATTATTATGATTATTATTATTTTTGTATTTTGGATGAAAAAGGGATTTAAAAATAAAAGAAATTTAATTTTGGGGTTAAAAGTGTTAAAATGCGAAATTTGGTGCGACTAGGAGATTTTTTTAATTAAAATCGAAAGGCTTGAAACAACAAGCAGCCTAGCTGAGTTGGTAAGGTGCGTTGGTTGGTTTGGGAGGTGACCCGAGTTTGAATCCTGACACCCCCTAATTTCGTTTCAATTTTTGATGTGCTAAAGCGAAGATGCTGCTGCGAAGCCGGCTTCCCTAGCCGTTCACCGAGCCGAGGCCGCAAACTCCGAGCCGCAAACCGCCGAGCCGCAAACCGCTGCCGTAAACCCCGGCCACAAACTGCCGACCGTAAACTACGGCGACCGCAAACTATTTCCGGCCATAAACTCTTTGTAGATTTTGTGAAAAACAGTGTTTTTCACCCCTTTTTGCTCCAAAACTTGATCAAAAACTTGTTTTTTTTATAAAAAACGCGAAGAACAAACCCCCCACCCCCTAATTTTCAGAGGTCTATCCAAAAACACAAATTTTTTTCGAAAATAAGATCAAATAAGTTCCAGATCTGACAAAAATGATTGATACAACCAAGCTCTAATACTAATTGTAAGTCCCCAATCTGCTTGTGTATCAATCAAATCCGTTTGATGGTGCCGAATCCAAATCAAACCGATGATGCCAGATCAAATATAAGAGAAGAAGAGAAGAAGATGATGATGAATCTTGTATGTATTGATATGAATGAAGATACGGATACAAGATTCACACACACTAACACACACTCTCTTTTCTTTCTCTGTAGAACACCTTCAAATGCACATACTTAAGCTACTCTAATTCTTTCACTCATCAATCTACTCCTCACCCCTTACACCTATATTTATAGGCTTGGTGAATCATGGGCCGTAAATGGGTTTACGGCCGTAAACACCCACTGACCGTAAACACTTAAAATATTATAGAAAAATACATTTGCCTAGAAAAGTAAAGTATAAACCATATTTTGACCCAACAGTGAACTTGAGATAGAGCTTCAGTTGAGGGAGCAGAGACCGGACCTGGTACCATCGCAGTAGGCACCGACGCGATTCAAGGCTGCTGAGTCTATATCTAGGGGTTAGCGAGGCTGAACTTGTCGGAAGTACGGTAGGGTTCTATGACAACTGGAAAATTTTAATACAAGCAATGCCTAAAGTTTAACCGTGTATAAGTGAATTCCCAACATAAATTGATGCAATAGAAGTTTGAAAACCAAGAGAGCATGTTTATATAAGTTAATATGTATATATACTTTGAAAGCCATGTTGTAATGAACCTTTGAAAGTCAAATAAAGTCAACAAGCCATCAAGGAATAAAAGGAGTCAACACAAGTCAAATAGATAAATCAAAAAGCATGAAATTATATATTACTAAAGGGATTTTGGTTTTTGGAATCTAAAACCATGAGATTTCAGCCTTGTTGGATCGAAATCTCATTCTATGGCCAAACTCTTCATGAATATAAAGCACATGGCCAAAATCTCTTCACAAGGACCAAAATCATGCATGAACCAAACCTCGTGGACCGAAATCACTCTTCCTTGGGTGATGCAAAACCAAAATCAAGTTAATTTCGTTCATTCCTTGGTCGAAATCACCATAAAGTGGTCAAATGGTGCCACTTGATTGGTAGAATTAATTTTCCAAGAAGATAATTAAACATACCAATGTAAATGTTACTTCATTATTCCTTATATATATATATATATATATATATATATATATATATATATATATATATATATATATATATATATATATATATATATATATATATATATATATATTGTAACACCCAAAGTTTGGAAGGCCAAGAAAAGAAAGATAACCTTAATTTTAAGGGAGACTCGACGAGTCCAAGGATGAACTCGGCGAGTCCGAGCGGGATCTGGGTCGAGGAGTAAGTGACCGACTTGGCGAGTCGGCCAAGGGGACTCGGCGAGTCTGGTATGTGCGACGAAAACCCTAAAATCGGGACTTGGAGCCTATTTAAACGTCTCATTCTCTCCCCTAGGGTTCCTTTACTACCTCTTTCACCCAGAACATCGAACCCTAAGCCCCATTGTTTCTCATTCAAGCTTCCAAGCCATTTGTAGGGTGATTTGAAGGAAGAAGAAGAAAGGGAATCATTGAAGCTTCAAGGATTGGCCTTGGATCCGAAGATTGCAGAAGTTTTCCGAGTTATTGAAGGTATTAAGTCGTTCTCTCCTTTAGATCTAGTATGGTTGTGAGTTTTGGGGGTTTTCTAGCCATGATTAGTTACCTCTTTTGAGTTAGAAGCCAAATCTGAAGTTGCTACTTCAGATCTAAGCTCATTATGGTCTTGAGAAGCATAAAGTAGCAGCCCTTGAGTTGATTTTGGAGCCTCTTTGCCTTAAACCCTAGTTTATGGTGTATTTTGCTTAGATCTCCTTCTTTACATGTAAAGTTTGCAAATTTACGTGAGGAATAGGCTTGGGAAGGGTAGATCTACAGTTTGGAGTACATGCATGACTCAAAAGTCCTCTGCATGTAAGGAGATCTGAATGGACTCGGCGAGTCCTTTGAGTGGACTCGGTGAGTAGCATGAAGGTGAGGAGCAACTCGACGAGTGGGATGAACAGCTCGTCGAGTCAGATGAAGATTGCCTTGTACTCGGCGAGTATGTTCTTGGACTCGGCGAGTTAGGTTGCGGAACCCTAAACCCTTCGAGTTGAGACTCGAATCAGTGAGTCGGGTGGAGACTCGGTGAGTTGGACAGGTCAGGACTCAGAAATCGGTAGACTCGGCGAGTCGAGACGCGAAAGGAAGGATTCTGAATATATGAACTCGGCGAGTCAGTAGGGTGACTCGGCGAGTAGGTTTGACCTGGAAGGTTGACCTTGACCAGGACTTTGACTTGGACCAGAGTTGACTTGGTTGTCTTTCGGGGGTCAGTTAGACTCAGTGTTGCTTTGATATTGGTAGTTCGGGGAGCAAGGGGAGCAGGAGTTCAGTGAGTTGCTGGGCAGCAGCTAGTGAGATCATCAACAAGTTCAGCCAGTGCAGGTGAGTTTCCCTTTGTGTGAATGGGTCTAAGGCCACAATGCCGGCCCATGTAGTTATGAGTAGGAGACCCGGGGGTTAGCCCTAGGCATAGTATGCTAGTATGATTTTCAGGACGAGGTCCCTTAATAGTGGGCGGGTGCCTAAGGATTTGTTTATATGATAATCTATACTTGTTGTTTGTGTGATACATGTATGTGCCTGGTAGGGAGGTGAGTGTGGGCGAGGTCCCGTATCTCACCAATAGCAGAGTGTGGATGGTGTTCCATATCTCATTAGTAGCAGAACAGGGGTGAGGCCCAAGCTAGAAAAGGAGTGAGAGTGGGCTGGGCCCGTATATCACTACAGTAGGAGCGTGGATGGGGTTCCATGACTCATCAGTAGCAGGACAAGGGCGAGGCCCAGGATAGGCGAGGCCTTAGGATAGGATCAGTCGTATGAGTTTAACTTATGTGTTGTGATGTGTTATGATATTATTAGTTGGCAGGCGGGGCCCTGTGACAGGCGAGGCCTAAGTAAAATAGATCTGTATCCGAGCGGGGCTCGAAGCCAGGCGGGGCCTGGAGCGGCGGGGACGTTATAGCGGGCGAGGCCCAAGATAGCGAGCGTGGCCCAGTATGTGCAGTATGTGATTTTGCATGGTATGTGGTAGGGTGGGGAACTCACTAAGCTTCGTGCTTACGGTTTCCAGTTTTGGTTTCAGGTACTTCCGGTAGCGGAGGGAAGAGCTCGGGGTGATCTCATGGTACACACCATTGATTAGGCAGCCTGGCAATGTTTACTCTGATAATGAACATGTGTTTTAAAAATTTGTACTTTGATTATGTTTTGGAATGATGACTTTGCTTAAAGTAATGTTTTATTAAAAGAAATGTTTGGTCTTGAATTTTGGGTCGTTACAAGTTGGTATTAGAGCCTTGGTTTGAGGGATTCGGACATGCTCTCGGGTGTGTCTAAACTCAAACTGAGGAATTGGTATAGAAGTTTTCAAAATGAAAAGACAGTTTTGTAAAAAAAAAAAAAGAGTTTTGAGAAAGAAAACAGTTTTAGAAAAGCAAAAAGAATTCAGAAATAAAAGAACTTTGAATAGAGAAAAGAGGTGCGGTGCATGCAATCAACCGAGCTCAAGTAAGTACCCCAAAATACCCATACAAGTCTATGTTTTGATTAACAGTTAATAGAACAACATGTTAGATTAGGACTAAGGATCTAGGGAGGATGCCTTACGTGCCTGTTATATGTGCTTTTGAGCTGCATGATAGTACTGGTTAGGCAGTAGTAGGATAGCCTGTTTAGGTTATGCCTAATTTTATGAGTTGTGTTGCATGCTAGTTCAGATTCTTGCTATGTGGATATGATTGCTTGAGTATGTTATGGTTAGATTTTCCCTTTGTCTGAATGTTGCTTGCTTTCTGCATTGTGGGATTCTGAGTGATGGGAGTTAGCTATTAGGTGGATACGACACGTCACATGTGACCAGGGTTGAATAATCTTAGAGTGTTGGATTTGGTCCTATTGCGCAGCTCTTGTTTGAGTCCAACCGTTGTAGGAACGAGTCTTCTACTTGAAGGATTATCTGAGACTCGTCACATGTGATGGTATCCAGGTGATGGCTAATTGGCATCACAAGGAGACCATCAGCAGCTGAGGGCTAGTTTGAGTTGAGTCAGAGGTTTCCCTAGGGTAAGCCTAAGATGAGGTAGTGCTGGGAGCAGTAGTAGTAGAAAAGGGACCTGGTGGTGTCGAAGCAGTTCTTGAGGAAAGTACAGATAGATGTGGAAGGTAGTATGGGCCCGTACTACTGAAAGCAGAGGATCCGTACTCAATTCGGGAAAGGCCGAGACAAGACTGGGAACCTGGTATTGAGTATGTTTGGTCTCGCAGCAGTGAGGAGTATTCTGATAATGGTTATGTTATATGTTTCAACATGGTGACATTACGAGAGAGACCAGTGGGTGGGTCAGGCGCCGAAGAGGGATCAGGCTCGGGTTTAGGGGCCGAGCAGCTCGAGGAGCAGATGAGAGAGTTGATATCAGCTGAGGTTACGCGCAATATTCTAGCTCAGACTCTTGTGATCTTCGGCATGATCAAGGAGGGTATATTGGAAATTTTGGATGAGAGGCTGGGAGCCTTCCGTACTGAGATGATGGCATTGATGGGAGCGCGTAACTTGACATTTCGGGAGTTTGGGGCTTGCGGGGCACCAGATTATCATGGGGATAGGGACCCCATCGCTAGTAGTAGATGGTTGGCTGATGTTGCCAACGCGTTCCGTACGAGCCGGTGTCCTAAGGAGGACAAGGTCAGACTCGATTCCTGTCTTCTGAAGGACAAAGTGAGGGATTCGTGGGAAGATATTGGTCATGCTTTGGGTGATGATACCGCATTGGATGGGATGACTTGGAGCAATTTCTCAGCTAGGTTCAGGGCGGAGTTTTCGCCAATTATTGAGGTGCGGCAGTTGGCCCGGGAGTTTCAGGATTTGACGCAGACTACTTAGACTGTGGTGGAGATCACCGCCAAGCTCAGGGAGAGGTCTCTTCTCGTACCGCAGTATGTCGCGGATGAGGAAATGAAGAAGGCCCGATATCATGAGATGCTGAGGGCTGAAATAAGGGAGTTCGTGAGCAGGTCCGGTTGTAAGACGCTGGAAGATATGATTTCTCGGGCCAGGGAGAGGGAGATTGATTTGGAGCAGATCCGGAAGAGGAAGCCGGATGAGGTTCAGGTAGCCACGATTTTGGCCAAAAGGCCCAAGGGATCGGATTCGAGATCGAGGTATTATCAGGATCGTAGTCGATGCGGAAAATGTGGCAGGGCGCACGGGGGCGCGTGCAGGAGTTGTAGTGGTGGTGAGTCTGGCTGCTTCAAGTGCGGTCGGACTGGTCATTTTAGCAGGGATTGTACTGTTATCACCACTCAGGGATCAGACATGATATGCTTTCACTGCAATCAGCAGGGCCACAAGAAGGCCCAGTGCCCCGGTTTGTTTTCACCAGGACGGGTGATGGCACCTGCCCCTGCAACCTTGAGGATCACAGACGGCCGTCAGGGCCGTGCAGAGGCGCCTGCGGTAGGAGGCAGGGCTTTTCAGATGGCTACTTTGGAGACACGAGCAGCACCGGACGTTGCAGGTATGCGATTTTCATTTTCAGTTCTTTTGTTTGTGTATGATATTATATTGTTATGGTTCTGTATCATTATCGGTATGAGCATTTCATTTTTGAGCGGTTTGATTGTGATCGAGTTATATGCCATCTGCATACCTTGGATATTTGGTTAGTAGTTAAGGGATGGGTTCTATCGAAGAAGGTTACTTAGGGTGCAATAACTGTAACATGCGTTGGAGGGACTCGGTATGTCTCGCTAGTTCGGAGCCGTATAAGTTTTAGAAATGGATCGGTTAGATCCCTAGCTATGGTAAGTTTGGGGTTCCTCAGCTGATTGATTATGGAATGGTAGCAAGGATTGGGATTTCTATTCATTGAGCAGCAAGGTGTAATCAGGATCGAAGTGGGGGAGAATCCTCCAAGTGTACAAGGGTAAGAGCACGCAAATCCAAAACGACTACGTGATTTCTGAGAAGGAAAAGAGGTAGTTCAGCATTTGATGGATTGAGTAGTTCAGGGTTGGGACATTTCATTTTGGGCTCAGCAATTCTGTTGGGTTTCTTAGTCAAATCAGTTTTTTGAGCTGATGGGCTAGCTCAACAATTAAAATGGATATTTCTCACAAGACAAATTTTAATGGTCAACCGCAGTAACCATCTGTTGAGATTTCCTCCAACAATATTCGACTTTATAAGATACGCCACAGCCTGGATCGACTCGATGATCTCAATAATAATAATAATAATAGTAATAATAATAATAATAATAATAATAATAATAATAATAATAATAATAATAATAATAATAATAATAAAATAAATAAATAAATAAATAAATAAATAAATAAATAAATAATAAAAAAGAGGGGGTGGGAGAAGAGTAGTAGCTCCTACTACTCGTGAAGTATTTCGAAACAACCCTCAGAAACCATATTGCTCGGTTAACAGCAGTCGTGTTGACCAACGGCAGGCACTCTCACTACTCACCCCTCACCATTCATGTCGACCAACCCTCACTAGTCTCGCGGCTCAGCCCCCAACAGTCATGCAACCCGGCCATGCGACCCAGCTCAGTAGCTGCAAAACCTAGTCATCAGTAGTTACGTAGTCTGACTCCTAGCAGTCGTGCCAATCGCGCTGCGTGGTCTTGTTAGTACTTGGGTCGCTTAGCTTTTCTCAGTAGTTGTGTCGCCCAATTTCCTGCAACTACGCATCCATCATTTTCATTCCTCACCTCCTCTAAGAAAGAAAAAGGGGGGAGTATTGTTAGTATGATACTATGAAGAAGTATTTTTTATTCCCAAGGGGAAGAGTTCAAGTACATGGCCATTTGTGACATCCCCAAAATCACGGCCAGAAAAGACCGATTTTGTTTATGCTTTGTTTGAAAATCAGAGTAACATTTTAAATAAAAGTGTTGTGGAATTTGTCCCAAAACAAAATATGATAAAGATTTATCAAAAGCATTTCCAAGGAAATGTATTTCATTAAAAGACTTAGGATGTCATGTTCGATATAGATCAAAAGCATAAACAATACAATATAAGCCTTACTACATTATTTCGTATCTACAGGCCTATATCCGTAATCCCACATCCAAAACATCACATCTATGCTCATGCGCCACTACCTGTAATGTAAGAAACTGAGTGGGTCAGGGTTGGGAGCCTGGTGAGCACATAGGGTTTTCAACCCACAATAAATAAGTTTATTAATTTCATCAATCAACAATAACCCGATTACCCGTTCCCGTTATCCGCACTTTACGTCCCTAAACACCTATCATAAGGGACCTAGCCTAAGGATCATCATCGGGATGGACACCACTGCTAAGGGGGTTCCTTAGCAATAAATGTCCTAAAGGCAACCATATGGGGGATGGAGTACACCGTTGAACACATCGTTCACAACACCTACAGGTTGCGAGCCTGCCAGCGTTCCACTGGACTGTCTAGAAGAGTCTGTGGTCATCATCTATACTCCGCTAGATGACTGGATCAACAACAACAACATCGAGGCCTCTCATCATTTTATCACACATCGTCTTATTACATCTACTCATGTTTTAACCAACATTTTTGTAGATATAAAATACATATACAATTTAAATCATTTAAAACTTGTATAAAAACATTCATCCAACATAGATAGCAAGTATACAGATACTATGCACACATAGCACGTAATATATAAAATACTTCATATCTATGTGTATGATGTAAGTAACTATGCACTCACTTGAAAAGCTGGTGATTCCGAACTCAGACAACGTTCGCTTCTTAAAAATAATTTCCTTCGACGAAACCTAGTATTATTACCACTAAAGTTGAGTCTATTATTCGCTGAGACTAATTAATAGTCTAGCTATTATTACTATTATATAAGCGTTAAAAAAATACTTATATAACCCATAATAATAGGCCAAGTATTTATTATAAGTTCCTAATAACGTTACTATAATTAAATAAAAACTATATTAAAAATAACGTAGGCGTAGCTCACTTACAGCGGGTTTTATAGAAAACCAGGCTTTGCTTGGAGAAGCGTTTCCGAGCTGAAAATCTCTTCTTCTCGGAGCCGTCGAGCACTCCGGGGCTTCTGCCTCGTGCTAGGGAGGTTCCCTAGGCTTTTCGGGGGATTTTAGGGCTAGAGAGAGGTTCTAGAGAGAGAGAGAGAGAGAGAGAGAGAGATTAAAGAGAAGAAAGAATGGGAAAGGTGTGAAGAAAATGAGGGTGGGAGATGTTCTATTTATAGGGTGAAAATTGGCTGAACTTGGTGCCACATGTCACCATCTAGTGGCAAGACTTGGGGAGAAAGCAATGGCCAAGATTGTGCCACATCACCTATTTTCGCACAACACACTTCCGACTTCTAAAATCCGTAACATTCACATACGACTTCGGGTTTTGATGTTCTTTATATCCACACATAGGTAATAATAAGATCTACAACTTTCATTTTGACTCCGTCGGCTAATTCTCGACCGATCTTAAATTTAACAGTACAAGGAGATTATACTGTTAAACGTTCGCGTAAAATTAATAACTTCTACATACGGACTCTGTTTTCGTCTCTCTTTTTACCGTTGATTTCCTATTAATGAGATATTCAACTCTCTTTTAGGTCGCGTAAGCCAAAAACCGCTCTAACTAAAATTCGAGTTTCGCGTCGTACACTGCTAAGCCGAATCTTAGAAAAATCATAACTTCCTTATACGAAGTCAGATTTGGGCGTTCTTTTTATGGATGTTCTCAGTTTAACATATACTACAAATTTGGTTTAGATCACTAAGGATACAAAGTCCTTCATCGTAAATTCACTATTTACGTCTCCCGATGCCGTGCCGGTTTTGCCGTAAAACTTCGGCGAGCCATAACTTCTTCGTTATAACTCGGATTTTGGCGTTCTCTATATCCCCAGAATCCTTGTTTTGAATACTACAACTTTATATAAAGATATAGGGCTTGTCTCACACTTTAATTTTGATGCTTATTTTTATTCTTTATTAATTATACATTTATAATTAAATAATAAGCACATAAATACACATAATTCACATAATACTCAAATATTTCCTCTTTATTACTTCAAAAAGAGTTACAATATTTGACCTAGACTATTACATTGTCAAAAATGCTTAGCCCTAAAACCCGAGCGTTACACCATCCCCGAGGTGACATTGGTATTCCGGGATGAAGGAGCTGCATTCTAGCCTAACACTCGGTAGTCTTGGTGCCCACGTCTCACTAGTCGTGTTGCTCATCTATTGCTAATAGCTTGATGCTCAGTTCTCAGTGTCCCTATTGCTCTACTCTCTACAATACTCCCATTTCACACCTCCTGACAACAGCTCAACTATCTGGCTTCCAGCAACCTCGGTGCATGGCTTTCGACAAAATCATTAGAAGATGAGGCATCAATTGTCACTACAACTAATGATACAGCAAAGCATCACCCTACCCGGATACATAGATAGTGGGTTGTTGTGCCTAACTATGTGATGTTCAGTACCTTCCCCTTGAGTCATTTGGCTTCTCAGCCCGACTTCATTATAGCGGCAAGCTCCGCATGCGAGGTTCAGTACCCTCGCCTTGAGTCTTCTGGCTTCTCAACCTGACTCCATTATAGTAGCAAGCTCCGCATGCGAGGTTCAATACCCTTGCCTTAAGTCGTCTGGCTTCTTAGCCCAACTCCACTATAGCAGAAAGCTCTGCATGCAACGTTCAACACCCTCTCCTTGAGTCGCCTAGCTTCTCGGTCCGAATGTGTTATAGCGGCAAGCTCCGCATGCGAGGTTCAGCACCCTGACCTTGAGTCACCTAGCTTCTCGGTTGGACTTTGTTATAGCGGCAAGCTCCACATGCAAGGTTCAACACCCTTGCGAGGAGTCGCCTGGTTTCTTAGCCCCCGATTCCAATGGCATACTCCTTCCACAAGGCTCAAAGTCTTGCAACCTTTGCCTATATGATCCCACGCAATGCTCTCCCACGTGATGTATCTACGATCGTTGGTACCTAAGTCCGATCTATTCCACACGATGCTCTCCTGCGTGACATCTCCACGGTCGCTAACCGCTAAGCCCAAGCTATTCTCCTAATTCGCATAACATAAGTCACACATTGTCGCGCACCATAAGTCGCACATCACAAGTTTATTATGCACCTAACATCGCACTCTCGGTGTTTCCTGTCTCATAGTCATCTTGGTTCTCTTGTGCCCGGACGATCGATGAAGAATTCTCCACATTACATCATGCCGTTGTGAGGATACTCTCCAACAAGAAGGTTATCCTGAAAGCAACCGTACTAAATATTACCTTTTAACATCTCTGTTTCCTGGCTCTCGGAAACGGTATGGCTACGGAACCCCTAGTTGTGGCCTCGCCGCGTACCTTTCAGCATGTCTATTCCTTGGCCCTTTGAAATGACCTTGTTGTGCAATCCTTACCTATATGCTCACCACGTATCTATCAGCATCTCTACTTCCTGGATCTCGGCAATAGTCTTGCTGTGCAACCCAAACCTATAGCCTCACCACGTATCCCTCAACACCTCTGTTGCTTGGCTCTCGACAATAGTCTCACTGCATAACTCCCGCTAGCAACCTAATCGGCCAACTCTCGGAATCTCTGCCACCTATGTTACGGTCAACAAACTTACGACTCATCGGTTTGAAAACATCCATCTTGAACAAAGATTTTTCTACTTTTTATGCCAACAACTTCATCGTCTATTGGTATAAAAACCTTGCCTTATTCTTCATAGTTTCATCTGGCTACCTATGCTACCCACACCAGACTGGGGGGGAGTCTAGTTTGGTATAGTGTAGTTTGAAGATACCTGTAGGACGGTTACTAATACTCGTGTAAGGCATACTATCTAGATGGCTATTGGTGAGTCTTATAGATTGTATGGCTACCTTGACCCAATGTCGTACCGACTCCATTGTCACATAGTAGCCTCGCTCCGCATAACATTGTTAACAACCTCGCTTTGCATGATCACAAAAATAGTTATGTTGCATCATATGAGCTAGATAATATTCCTAACAAGGAAAGGACATTTAGCTAGCACTGCCCGACTCATTGCGCATCACCACGGTGCTCGTGGGAAAGGTTCGGTCGTTTCATTCCATTCTTTGATATATTAGGGCTTTATCTAGTCTGATCCGATTGCTAGAAATTCAATCACATCGGACTAGAGGACTTGATGAGCACAGTTTATATGACTAAGTCCAGTCCAATATGATCGGCCGCATACCAATAACATCGGACCAGGGGACTTTGGTTAAATATGGTCGATTAGCATGGCCTAGACAGCTCTGGCACCAACCTTGCCTGGCGCTCCCCTACGAGCCTCGTTGGGGACTCTCTTGTTGGTTTATATAACTAAGTCTAGTCCAATATCATTGGCCGCGTACCAATAACATCGTATTGGAGGGACATGTTGATATATGGTCCATTAGCATGGCCTAGACCGCTCTAGCATTCCAGCCTTGCCTGGTGCACTCCCGCCAGCCCTGCAGGGCTCTCCCTTGCTAGCCTTGCTGGAGTTCTATCACCGGCCCATCGTGGCATTCACTGGCCTGGCTCTCCCTTGCCAGCTTTGCTGGAGACTCCCTTGCCAGCCTTGCTAGGGACTCCCACGCCGGCCCGGCCTGGCCCTCCATGGCTTGACACTCCATTTCCAACCTTGCTGGGAACTCCCTGCCGGCCCGGCCTAGCGCTCCTTGGCCTAGCACTCCCTTTCCAACCTTTCCTGGTGCGTACCCACCAACATTTCCTGGTACGCGCTCGTTAGCCCCGCCCGGCGCCTCCGGGCGACCTCACCCAGCTCCTTGCTAGCTAGGCCTGAATTGCTTGCCCAAGGTATGACCTAATTCTCCCCTATATAATGAATAGTATCTCCTCCATGGAGGGGGATCTTCCCTTTGGCTCAGCTGCCACACTATACTCCGGCCGAGTGGCTCAGCTGCCACCCGCCGCTGTCAGCCACCATACACCACCACCAGCCCCAGGATGGTTCTCTCTAGATAAAGAGAACCATATCAGATCTACCAGATGATCTAACTTAACTTTCAGATCCCGCTCTTGAGGCACAGTACCTGGGGCGACTCTAACGCATCTCTCTGTTGTGACCTTGCAGATCCGTCTCTAGCGTAGAAGCACATCCTCAGAGCAGGTGGTGGTCGGAGCCAATGTCGTATCAGGGAGGAAGTGCAGAACCCTGATATGTTGGGTAGAGGGTCATGGGGAGTACTGAAGTGGTACTCAAGATGGCGGAGGGGATCCAGTAGGTCCGGAGCAAGATTTAGACTGCTCAAAGTCGACAGAAGAGTTATACCGACAAGTGTCGTTTGAAACTAGAGTTCCAGGTCGGGGGTTATGGTCCTCCTGAAGGTGTCGCCTCGGAAATGTGTCATTCGGTTCAGAAAGCAGGGAAAGTTAGGCCCCAGGTACATTGGACCTTTCAGGGTTGCAGCCCGAGTGGGAAAGGTGGCGTATAGGCTGCATCTGCAAGCCGTACTTAGCCAGATTCACAACACCTTTCATGTCTCCCAGCTATGAAAGTGTCTGGTAGATGATTCAGCAGTGGCACCTCTAGAGAATATTCAAGTAGAAGACAGCCTGAACTACATCAAGTGACTAGTAGCTATCCTCTACAGGAAGTCAAAGAATATGAGGAACAAGAGGGTCGAGTTGGTGAAGGTGCAATAGCAGCACCGCAAGGGCTCAGAATGGTCCTGGGAACCGTAAGACAACATGAGGGAGAACTACCCCGAGCTTTTTCCAGCTGTAGTAGCAGACTTCGAGGATGAAGTTTAAGATAAGTGGGGGAGACTTGTAGCGACCGGTTCCTGGTACGTATTTCAAATATTATTTTTTGCATTTTTCTTTGGGACTCAACGAGTTGGAGGCTCCAACTTGTCGAGTCGACGTGAATCTTAGATGCGGGTGGAAGGACCTACTCGCCCTAATTTTAAACACCCTAATTTTAAGGGTTTTCACCCTATTTAAACACCTTAATTGGATTCCCTTACGGCCTCCAGCACCCTCAGACCATCCTCACGAAACCCTAATCGATTTTTGAGTGTCATTGAGCTCTTTGTGACATTTTCTATGTGTTAGAAGCTTGAGGAGAAAGAGAAGTCTTGGGAGATCAAGAGAAGGCAAGTAATCCAAAAGTTTTTGCACATTTCCAGCTTGCTTAAGGTAAAAAGCTTCAACCTTGACCATTTATCCCTTAGATCTCTAGTTAGGGCAAGTTTCTACCTTTTCTAAGCTTTAGTAGAGCCATTTTTAGGATTTTGTGATTCTATGGGGGTATAACTTCAGATCTTGAACCATTGAGTTTTCCTATGGCGTAAAGGCGCCAACTTTATGGCCATGGGAGTCACATGTACCTTGTGGACCTCATTTTTGGGTCTTTTGAGCTTGAAGACCCATGCATTGATGTAAAGTTTGTGACTTTACGTGTAATATGGACCCTAGGAGGTTAGATCTCTGTTCTGAATGCTTTAAGGTTGACTGAAATCAACTAAACAATTTTGCACATAGAGGGACTCGACGAGTCGCTCATGCGACTCGGCGAGTTAGGTCGCATGTTCACCCAAGCCTCTTCTGATAACGACCAATTTTTTGAGGTAGAAGAAGACTCAGTCAGTTGGGTTCGTTCATGGACCTAAAGATCATGGGACTTGACGAGTTTAAGAACAAACTCGGTGAGTTTAATACTATGTCCCAACTGCATGAAGAAGAACTCGACGAGTTCATGTAGAACTCGGCGAGTCCAAGACTAAAAGTGTCAACTTGAAAGAAGACGGACTCAAAGAGTTCATGGGGTGCTCGGTGAGTCAAGGACTAAACATCCTAACTATCATGAAGACGGACTTGACGAGTTAAAGGATAAACTCATCGAGTCATATGCATAGGGCTCTGACTCTGTATGAAGGACAACTCGGCGAGTTCAAGAAAGACTCAACGAGTAGGATCGAAACTTGTAGCATTTGTGGATTATGGGACTCGACGAGTTGGTGGACCAACTCAGTGCGCTGAGTCAACCAGATGTTAACTTTGACCAAAAGTTGACTTTAACCATGACTTTGACTTTAACCTGATTTGACCCTTAAAAGGGTTAAGAGCTTGAGGTGGTAATTAAGGATGGTTTTTAAGTGTAGGAGTTGAGAGGGGTTGATCCCGGCATCGAGGACACTTCAGACACAACACGTCATTGAGGTGAGTTACCTTCCAGTAGAAGTGGGTCGAAGGCACCAAGGTCAGCCCACTAGTACGAAATATAGTAGGGATAATTGTCTTTGTGATAATTATCTCGTATATTGTTTTGTGTTATGATTATGTGCTAGTATGCTATGATATTAGGTGATATATCATAGAATACGTAGGATAGACCCCAGTTTTGGTCGATAGGGCCGAAGGGGTATGCCAACACCCATATAATTAGGCAGTATATGATTTGTATGTTTATTCAATAGGATGGTATGTGATAAAATAGGGGTGAAATAGTCCCAAGTACTAGTCAAAAGGCCCTAAGGGGTAGGCCAGTGCCCTGATATGCTAGGCAAGGTACCGATTGACAGGACCGAAGGGGAGGCCAGCACCTGGATATGCTAGGTAAAGTACCGGTCGACGGGACCAAAGGGGTAGTTAGTACCTAGTTATGTTATGTATTATGTGTTATGTATGATATGTGGTATGATGGGGGAAATCATTAAGCTTTGTGCTTACAGTGTTCAGTTTTGTTTCAAGTACCCTTCAGCGAAGGGGAAGGAGCTGGTGCGGTAGTTACTCATCACAAACACACATATTTCCACACTATGATGTTCTTTGGATTGTACTTTGATGATATTACTATTTGTATGATATGATTTTGAGACATGTGATTATTTTTTTCAAAACGATGTTAATTGGTGATGTATTATTGCAAATATTTTTATAAACCGCTTTATTAAAATGAAATTTTTGGTCTCGAAATTTGGGATGTTACATCGACATAGTTTTGAATAACATACTCATAGTCCCTATTGTATATAAGTATCTTATCCTTTTTCCAATAGATTCTTAACTTCATTTTATGAGAGATTTGAACACCTAGAAGGTTCGAAACCCATGCTCATTATTTCAAAGTTGCTCTTACCATGCATTATGGTTAATCTGAACGGTCCATTAGTGTGAACTAATTTCAACAAAATTTCAAATCACCAAGTGATATACTCATCTGTTGTCTTGACAAAAAGATTTGCATTTATCGTAAGGCATGCATCCAAATGATATCCAAAATCTCCTCCAACTGGATACTTTGTAATACATTTCTCATTTTTATGTTCAAGACAACGACTCCACAAATATATTTTATCGAAACTTTTGGATGTATTCAAATTAGTATGTATTATGGATAATACATACTAATATCTGGAAGTAATATTCCAATGCTATTATGAATATATACATATATATATATATATACATATATATATATATATATATATATATATATATATATATATATATATATATATATATATATGATTTTAGACTAAATCTTTAAGAGAACGAGTTGTCTTTTGATCCTACAGATAGTAGCATGGCCTTGTAATCCATGATCAAATCATCTTCTCCATGTTTCAGTCTTATCCATCATACATATTGGGCATTTATGCTTTCTAAGTCATTTTTTTTTTTTTTTGTAAACGAATAGCCTATCATAACATATTTCAGAAGCCCTTCTATTGTCCCTAACTTTTGGGTTTTTTCTTGACACTTCTATTCATGATCACGAATATTGGAGAATTTAAATATGAAGATTATATGATTCGCCATGTTAGTCTCAAAGGGCCTTAACATGCCATGTAATGCTTTTATGGAAATTTAAAGGTTGTTCATAGTAAAATTAGAGTGAAATGATTATATGTACATGTCAGCTAGTTGATTATGATGGACATAGCCAACTCCTAACCTTATTAAATTTCATTCTACTTCAACAATACACTTGATACATCTTTCTAACAATTCTGGAATGTAGTGTTTAGAGGAACCTTAGGAAGATCTTTATCTAAGGCATGATCTTTCTATTCTTCTATAAGAATATGATCCATATTTGGCTTTGTGATGTGTAAAGGGATGCCATAAACACAACACAAAGTTATAGGTATGAAAACCCTTTGCGAATTTCATTCTCATGAAACTCCTAGTTCTTTTGAGATTTATTGAGTGGGGTTATGCTCATATCAATTCTATGATGAGAATGTTGCATATCATAGAATAGATGGTGAATCAACGATTCAAAACCGTATGACCCTTGATACAAATTATTCTCACATTGACGTGTCAATTAACCACACACATTCCATCAACAAAATAAATTTTCCGATTGTCATATCCTTTCCAACTTATATCCTTGCTTTCATGTAGCGGTTAATCACACATGCTCTTTAAACAAAATATAAAGAAATGTATGTTTTAATGGGTAGCATAAGAATCACTTTTTTAACTATAAATCGGGATTTTGATTTAATAGAATTTCATTCCTTTTAATATTTTGGTTAATGTTATTTAAATTTAAACATTTATCCTATCAAACCCTTTCTATAACTAAATTCTCAACTAGGAAGAACGGTGACGGTGGTGAGCAATTAGCTTGTAGAAACCGACCATATGAAATCAAAGAGACATCCTGAAACCTCTCTTATATCATTAGATTGAGTGAGGGTAGTCATGGTTCGACGGTAGTGTTTCTCCTTACCATGTGAAGACACATGTTTATAATAATGTCTTATACATATAATAATCTTATTATAATGTGTAGGTAAATTTAAACATTTTAAACTTGATCTTTGCCTTTTTAAATATTAAAATTTAATCCTTTAATTAAATAATACTCGAAAATAAAGATCAGATTCAAATTCTAATTTAATTTATATTCAAAATTAATTAACAAAATATTCAAATTAAATTCTTATTTATATAATATCTAAAGTTAATCTTAGATTGGATAAACAAATTTAAATAATTTAAATAGTATTTAAAGCAAGTGGTTTATCCCCAGAAATGAAAAAATCCCCAAAACACGAAATTCTAGAAAAATGCCTGGTACGCACCGCGAACTTTGATGATCCATAAAACATGATTTCGATTTTTCAAAATAGTGCATGCAACTAAAATCTAGAGACTCTAATACCAGTGTTGGGTTGTTAATGCATCTATACAAACGATTAATGCATCGAAATAAAAAAATAATCCTTATATATACATGCACCTTAGGATCTAGGTATTACTATATAAAACAACTTACTTTAAAATTGCTAAAGTACTAAAGAAAGACAAAACTAGTAACCTCATATGTTGCTTGATCTTAATCTTTTTGAACCTTCTTGATCAATCCATGTCGCTTAGATGAGAGGGCCCAACAGAGAATCCCTTTAATGGAATCACACCCTAAGTCTCCAAAAAGATAACCAAAAGGAAACTAAGCGATGGAAAAACTTTTACAAACCCTAGAAAAGGTAAAAAAAAAATCGTCTAACAGAAAGGGAGGGAAGAAGTATGCGAAACTTCTAACCAAGGTGTTGGGAGGATTGAAACATTTAGCACCTTATTTATAGCATTAAAATCGATGCCAGGTTCATCTCCCATCCCATGTGAGATGGAGAAGATTTTTGAAATTTTCATCCCATCCAATATAGGGTGGAAACTTCGAATTCCCTTAACCCTTTAAGGGTTATGGAATATTCCAATTAGTCAATATTTTAAGTATTTAATATTCAAAAATTTGAATTAACTAATTCCTAATTAATTCGAAAATAGTTTCTGATTAAATTTTATAAACATAATAAACTAACTTACTCCTTAATTCTGTTTCTTTTATTTTCTCAATCGTGTCATGATAAAAACCCAAAATGACCCTGTTATTAATTAGAAATATTATCATTTAGTTAATGACCTTGGACACTATTTACAACACCTTAGTCCATTTGACTAATCATGTTTAATTAGGATCAATGATTGGATATTCATCTTCACATTGTCCTTCCTCAAAAGACGACGAATTTGGAAACAAAGTAGCAACATTTGATAGATGTCATCATGTTGTTAAACATTGTTATGAGGCCTAAAATGTTTCTCCTTAAATGATGCATCACTATTAGTTGAAGCGTGGGAACTGAGTTATTTTGGACATATACTTGGTGTGTTTAGGGATGAACTAACGGTAGGTAGTTTCTCCTCAATGACGTGATCATAATTAGGAATGATTGGGTTGATAAATCCAATTGCTAGTTTTTTGGACCATAGGACAATGTACTAGTTTTATTGGTAGTGGGTTGATTAGAACACATTGGAACATATGAAATGGTAGGCTTTTCTTAATTATGGGTGGTTACAAGAGTTGGAAAAGGAATATCAAAGTGTATATCAAAATTTGACAAGTCGATAGACTTTGGAGAATTTTGAACATTGCTTTATTTGGGAGAAAATGTTCAAGATCCAACTTCCTAGCATAAAATTCATCTAAATGAACATCCCTTGTTTCTTTGATTAATATTGTTGTCATAGTTAAAACACAAAATGAGGTTTATTTGAAAGAGTATCCTAAGAATATGCATTCATTTGATCTTGGTTTACAATTTTTTTTTGCTTCATAAGGAGTAACATTATGTTTCTTCTTTATTAATGATTGATTCTAAGTGAACATGTTGCTCTTTTGTCTTCAATCGAAAAGTATTATGGAATATTGGTGAGAATCATCATAAATCGAGCAACTTCACAGAGTGTTATTTATCCTTTTAACAACCATGTTTTGTTGATTAGTGTAGGGTGACAAAATGTTGTGCTAAATCCTTTTAATCTTAGGAAACTATCTCTATTTCCGATTGTATTTTGAACAGGAGGAGATCGATTAGAGATGGTGCTAAAGGTTTGGAGCTGTGCAAGTTGTTAAACATAGTCTTTGTGGTGGTTATCTCTAATTGACAATATAGATGGTATAGGTTGTTGGACATGTAAATTTACAACTAAATTATTTAGAGTCATCATTGACCATCCCCTACTTCAACTGTCCAATCGTGTAATACACTAGAATTTTTGGATTCCTAATAATGTAAAATATATTTAGATGAAGTCTTAACCACGACGCTCTACTAACTCGGTTCAAAGTGGATATAATCCTTCTGGTATTCCCGTGCTTATCTTCGCTTGCGCTTATGTAACGTTGGACCATATATTCGGAGACTATCACACTGCTCAACATTGCGTCATCGTGTGGCTCTTTGGTGGGGTTGTGGCTACCCACTATCTCTTTTGATTCCTTGCTTAACGATTTCTAAGGCCGAACAAACTAAAAAATAAACCGTTATATGCTATCATAGTATGCTTTCTTTGTGGGTATTTGGAATTTAAGAAATAAGCTAGCATTTTATTCAAAAAGGTCCGAGCCTAGGGACATCTTTAACGTGGTGGTCTACCAATCTTTTATGTGGTTAGCTTATAACATCTATAAGTCAACTCTTTTTTGGATTGAGTGGGTGAAAAACCCAATCAATGTTGTAAAATACATACAACTATACAAGTTTTTTCCGCTCTAGTGTCTTGTTAGAATTGATCTTTATTAATTTTTTTTGAAAAAAATCTTTTGTGATTATCCATTATTTTTGTATATATATATTCATTTTTTTTAATATCACCTGCCGATATAAACTAAATGAAAAAATTTTATAGTGTAAACTTTTTAAACTACTTGTTGGAAAAGAAAAAAAAAGTAGTTAGAAAAAAACAATAGGCTTCAAATAGCCATAGTTTGGGAATTGGAAGTAGGTTGTTATTTGCGAAAATTTAAAATTTTTGGATTATTTTCTTATACATATCAAACGAAAATGTATATTTTGTTGATGATCCTTTAAGTAATCACGTCTCTTGTTATACACTTGTAAGACATAAAGTTGTTGATTGTGAAACATGTGAAGCTCAACTTTCAAAATCAATGGCTATTTGCTTCATCACACAACTTGGTTGATTCTTTCTTATATTATTGAAGTCCCAAGAATAAAGGTGTACATATGCATCGTTTTCCCTTGGTTGAAGTGGATGGTTCTTACCTCATCCACCATAGATAATTTTTTCTAACAATTTCAAACAATTTTATTTAATAAATATGTATTATTATTAGTGTTAAAGAAATCGACATTAGCGGCCGATTAATCGGGAATTAATCGTTTGACGGTTTACAACCGATTACGATTATGGGTATTTGACGGAAAATTGTCAATATCGGGAATTATTCATTGGCGCTCCTAGGCGGAAAAAATAAAAAAAAATTCGTATTTTCAAAATTTTAATATTACACAAAAATTTACAAAATTTCAAAATGTTAAATTTTCAAATATCATACAAAATAATTTATATTTTTCATTCAAAATTTTAAATGTTCAAATACTTATTTTCTTAGGATGTATTAAGTTTTTACATAGTGTTATTAAGAATTTAGGTTCTCCGATTAATATCCAATTAATTATCGTCTAGACCAATTAATCATTTAACCTCATTCAACCGTCAATGTCCCGCCAAACGTTTTTTACTAGCTTGATTATTATAAATTTTCTCATATACAATAGTTTTTTTAGTAGCTTTTGAACAATAGATATTTATTTTCATGTATATGACCTATTTTATGAGTATTTCTCTATTAATTATTATTTTTAAGTTATAGTTATAAAAATAGCAAACAATTCAAATATTATATGATCTATATATTTTTAAAAAAGTGATGATATTTCATTTATGTTTTTGATTTATTAGTTTAAAAGAAATGGGGAAATTAACTTATCAATGTAATTATGTTTTCACTTTGTTCACATTGGATAACATTTTTTTTTTTTTTTTCACATCTAGGTAATGAATTTTTTGTAAGTGTTTACATATGACCTTTATGATTGATTGTAGCAAGTTATAACTGTTCATAATACTCATATGTAAAGACTTCCAACAAGTTCATTACCTATATGTATACAAAAAACGAAGTTACCTAGATGTGAACAAAACAAAAAGACAATTACTCAGATAGTCGTTTTTTATAGTATTGTTATCAAATAGTTCTATATATACACGAGAAAAGAGCAATACTATTGTTGTAGATAAAAGTTATTTCTATTTTTATTTTATTTTAAATTCATGTAATAAATGGAGTAAATTTCATTAAACATTTTCTTCTATTTCATGTTATTGGTCTCCAACTCTAGTACTTTGTCGCTTGTAAACTTTATTTTTTAAATATCATACCAAAGTAGTGTTTTTTAAAAAGGTATTTACAAATATTTACCATTTAGGTTAAATTTTATACCAAATCAAAATTAGAAAGTAAAATAAAAAAGAAAGAAATTTGAATTATCATGATAATTACATTTTTGCTTTGTTCACATTTGAGTAGTTTTTTTTTTGTATATATCTAGCTAACGAACTTGTTGAAAGTGTTTAAATATGACCATTATGATCAATTGTAACTTGTTACAGCCGGTCATAATTATCATTTGTAAATATTTTCAACAAGTTCGTTTCCGTGATGTGTATAAAAAACGAAGTTATTCAGATGCAAACAAAACGAAAAGATAATCACCCTGATAAATAAATTTACCAAACAAATGCAATGAATATTATAATATTGTTTTCGATTAAAATAAAAGATACATAATTAAATTGTATTTTTTAACTTGATAAATAAAAAATAAAAATAAAAACATCACCTGTCATTTTAAACTTTGATATTGGAATTAGTTTGATCATTTTGATAAATATCTATTAAGACAAATCTTCAAAAATGGTTTTACTGTTTCTTAGATTCCGGGTTATAATTTCTAATTTTTTTTTTCTGTCTCATGGACGGTTCATATGGTTTCAAATTTTATTGTGGTTGATCCCTCATTCTTAGAAAAAGACTATTATACATTTTTTTTTTTAAATATTTACAACCTACCCCAACCGCAATCTTGTAACATCCATCAAATCCATCAAAATTTAAAATTTTTCAAACATTCAAAATCCATTATTTATTACAATATGTTTTCAAATTAGTGTTATATCAAAGTATCCTAGAAATCAAGTCATAAAAATGCGATGAGGCGCACGATCAAGCCTTCTCGCGATCATCCAAAGTGTCCGAAACAAAATTCAAATTTGTAACCCCGAAGCTTAGTGAGTTTCCCCAAAATACCAACTTCATATAAATCGTAATCATATCATAGCAAGTAAACAACATGCATATATAATCTACAATAGACTGGATCACCCTCACCGAGCCTGCAGTCTATCTGGCCTACTCTCAGAACCTTCTGCATGTCTGGTCCGCCCACCTGGGCCTTCAGCCTGTCTGGACCGTTCTCTGGTCCTTCGGCCTGACTGATATGCCCTAATGGGTTTGTAGTATATCCGGTCCACCCTAGGTTTGTTGGCCTTCAACACAAAGTAAGTCCGCCTCAACCCAACCCTACATAATCAACACATAGATATCATAAGCTAGCTAGCATGTACACACAATCAGACTGATCTAACAGATCACTAATCATATCATCATCCTATATACTAGGATACCGACCTAAAAGGTCACTAACATATCATCATCCTATCTACCAGGATACCGACCTAACAGGTCACTGAGCATATCATCAAACAATTGATGGGTTTTGAGCACTATAACATCCCTATGGTGCACATACAACCCTAATGCTTTGGATCTAAGTTTACTCAAGTTATACATGTAATTTCATTTTATCCAAAGCATATACCCTAGCTAGCATGCAATTAGAGATATACAACATAAAACTTAGTTAGATGAATACCTCTTTGTTTTAGCTTCTAGTTCTTGGCCTTTCACGAGCTTAGTACCTCCTTGGTGATACCTCTAATGCACTCACAAGATACCAAAAGCAAGAGGAGTCTTATTAGAGAGAGGCTAGGAAGCATCAAAATTAGCTAGGGTTTCACTATGGAATGACTTGGTTGATTTTAGGGGGTTAGGGGTTACTATTATAGTGTGGAATTCCTAGGGTTTCTTACATGTAAACCCTAATTCACCATGACTCTTCATATTTAATAGACCCTTTGGACTAAACCTTCATGGACTCTCTTATAGGTTTAGCCTATCCACAATCAACATGGATCATTTGCCCAAACTATAAGTATTACTGATTTACCTAATCAGTCCCCGTAAATTTAATCAGTCTCTTTTGATCACTAAATTAATTCAAAATTAAATTTTGATCAATACCAATTAAATAATATGATTTCTAAATTAATATATTATTCTTATAGTATATTAATAAATCACAAATAACCTCTTTCTCAAATATCCATCATATCAAATTGCTCCGATTAATGCAACCCAAAAGGACCATGCTACTATCAGGTGAAGTACTTACCAATGATAGTTATGGGCTTAGACACCTAATCCAACAGTCTCCCACTTGGATAAGTCTAATAACTCTAACTACCAATGCAACTTCAAAACCCGATTAGCAATCGTAGCTCTCAGAAGTCGTTGTCGAACTCTGATCTTATCAGTAATGCGTCCTTTAGATAAGGGATCAAATATTCCTCCATTCTACAAGATATTGTATTGAAATGATACATGGATTTATAATCATTCTCTCTTTCCGTGTGTTTTTTCCCGATTTCTGATTTATGATGACTGACTATAATTTAACACATCAACTTAGTACAGGCTTGGCCAAGCGCTTCAAGTGTCGTCACTAAATCATCGAGGGGCCCACATATATTGCTGTTATCCCTCTTAGGGTAAAAGAAACGGATAAACTTTGAATCATATGCTTGCTCAATTTACTCATCAAATCACACACAACAATACGTTTTATAACACTGAGTTACTGCTGTGTTTATGTATCATCAATTGCAACCAACTTGTAAACTACAAATCATATGTATCTGTTTCAAGAATATAAAATATTATCGTCTCACAATCACTCGTGATAAAATCCATGAAGTGATTTATATGAGTGTGTGTTTAATCCAATACTTAGATCTTATTTCAGAAGTACTCATGAACACTGTAACAAACTTGTGCTATGTCTAATCACTAAAACAATCTACAATCGGATCCATGATAGTCTTACCTCATTACTTACTTCGAAAGTATGATTGACTATGGATGTTTGAATAATCTTATTACTTGGGAAGTAAAATATACGAAGTGAACCACGAGAATAAAACAATAAAATATGCTCTCAAAACTTTTGAATATAAATAAAACACTTATTATTTAATCACCATAATGATTAGACTTTATTCATTGTATAATGTTTCGAATAATCAATTTAATACTTGAATTAAAACAATAGTTATCCCATGCTCTAAGCATCCACACTATGTTTGCCTATGGTCCTTACCTTGTGAAATAGATCAATTGAACACATTTCCAAGGACTCATTTCACAATATCCTAACCCTTATCACAAGTGTAAGAATACCAGATTCTTGCCGCTACTAGAATCTGTTCGAGTCTAAACTTACATGAAACATTCTTTTTGTAACGTCATGCCACCAAATTCATAGAGACTCAGGCAACGATATTACAAAGCGTTACATTGGAGATTATTACAAGGAAATTCCTCGGAAATGAAGTCTTACATTTAAGGTACATTCCTTGAACATCCTTCTTGCATAAAATTTCTAACTCATACGTAGACTCTTAATATCCAACTCCCATTATGGAAACATTTCCATAACTGCCATATGACTATCCATTCTAAGTAGATTCCTATCTATTTAGAATTATATCAATATGGTTCATCCATTACTATACTTCTAATTGTGCACAAGTGACCAATCCTTAGCTAACCTTAGATCATCCTTGATAGTTTTTTAACTACATTGGTCATATCAAGTTCTGTTCCTTTTTCCCTCATAATGCCCTAGGCATTTGGAAAATTAGAACACGTGAATATTATAACATATACAATCGATTATATACCTGAAGCATATGTGATATGATTCATAATGTTTTACGTAAAGACATGATCCGATGATAAGTATTTAGCTAAAATATCCCCATATATAGGATTTCCTATGTTGAAACATTTCAACATGACATTCATATATGACCATGAGTAAGTTTGATTAAAAGTTCAATCTAAACTTTTAGATTCAAAATGAAGTATAAATGCCCTCTCCCTTAAACCTTACTATAGCAAACAAAATTCCAAATTCTACAACTTTGCAAATTTAGAACTTTGTTTCCTACAAGAAGCATCGCTTAATTGCAACACTTAACATAATAATCCTGCTCCCACTATCATGATAATTATATCCTTTCTAGCATAACACTTATGCTCCTACTAGCTTTGACATGTACCCATAAATCAATAGGACTTTTAGAAATCAATACGTATTTACTTTTCTACCAAATTTAAGATTCCTGATACTAGATGCTTCAATAAACCTTTATTTAAGCTCATACACCTTTCATTAGAAAGCTCATATGTGTGTTTAAACTATTTCAGACCTTATAGCAATAATTCTCAAATGTTCAAACTATTTGCCATTTCTCACAATTCAAACTATGAAGAGGGATATCGTAATCATAATCGAATTTGAGAATGTAATTAACATAACCACTATCTCTTTAAATCTACTTAGTGGAAGCGTTTCCACACAATCCTTTTCATGAAGTAAAGAAACCTCTTGAAACCTAGATTTTAATGGTGTATGTGTTCCTATCCATATGAATTTTTCATTTCCATCCATTATCATAAGACAAGGTTATGACAAATCCAAACTCATATGGACTAAACATTTTTAATCTTAATTTCTTGCCATCTGGCAGCACAAGGGCCTACCATTGCTTCCAAGTTATTGATCAGCTTACATACACTGACCAATGTACTTTCATTGGTCAAGGTTCCTTTCCTTATGGAATCAAATGAGAACTTATAGAACTCACAAGCATATTTAACTTAACTGGAATTACACAAAAACAAGAATATGCCAACACGATAGGTTACCAACCTCAAGTCGCGTGCTAGTGATAAACAATAGGTTTTATTCTTGATTAGTTTTTGAAACTATTCAAGATTATTAAGACTCCTACTGACCTCTTGACATATAAGATTCTGTTGTCAAGAAACATTCATTGACAAACTAATATTCAAGAGTTAGTGTGGATTCTTATCAAGAAAAACACTTCATATAATTATTCTTAGTTGGTCTTTGTTTTATCCAAAACATCACAAACACCAATTTCAACTGTGCAAGAGTAAGAAAACTTTTCTACTCCACATTTCATGATGCATTATAAACCTACTGAGGATATGTCACTCAAGACATAATCTTGGAGTATGACTCTAAGACTTGACTTTGGGATGAAGTACGACTCACCTTATTGATTTAACCATTTTAACAATTCACGATTCCTCTTCTTATCCATACAAATGCACTAAGATGTCCTTAGAGGATCAATTGTGACATGGTTCTATAATAATAAGGATGACCATAAAACATGATACTAAAGTACTCTCCTTTCCTTTTAGATTAGAGAAACTTTTATCTTGCTGCCTAATTGATTAGAGAAACTATACTTAAAATTGTAAGCATAACCATATTTACTAAACCATTAATAAATCATGATGAATAGTCTTTATCACTCTTGTGGTGGGTCTAACCAGTACACATCAATGTGCACTTGATCCTTTTAGTCATCTACTTGGCTCACATACAAATGTGAACAAGGAATTAGTCTTAATTTTTTCCAAAAATGAAAATTCTCATTCATCACACAATACAAGTTGCATGATTCCAACTTTCTATGAAATTGAAACTTGGGTGATGAGAATCTTTCCTTACTTAGAAAATTACAACACTACCACAGTCGATATAACTAAGAATCAAACAATTTTCAAAATTACTTTTAATAGAAACATACAAGCAACAATTTTCACAAATTTCATTGCAAGGAACCATAAATAAGATAAAAAAATATTTATTTATTTATAAAATGCAAAAAAACTTGTCCTTACAATGCAATTAAAAATGAAAACTTTGTTACTAAATATTCCTAAGCAATCTATCATAACTCTTAAGAAGTAGCACAAAAATATGATCATCGAACCATGCGATCGAAATCCATCTCTTCGCAACCAGACTCAACTCACTCTACGTTTAAGCTTCCTTTTTTTATTCGATCCTACAAAACATCAAAATGTAATCTTATCACATCATGTATTAAGATTCTATAAATAGAAGCTTAATAGTGTTAGATAGTAGACTTACCTAAAGTAGAGTCATACATATTAACTTTACCATCCTTGTGATCCTTCAGGTAGATACGGCAGCTTCGCATCCAATGCCCCTTCTCTTGAAAATACAAACAAACAAATTCTTTTGGAATGGCACATGGGATTATCCAAGACTTGGCATTTCTCTTATGATCAAACTTTTCAACCATGGCTGATTTCTTTCCCTTAGGAGAAGAATGTATTTTTGGACTATCACCTTTGCCATTGTTAGGGTCCATGGAAATTTGGGATATAATTCTTTCATTTAAATTTGTTTGACGAGCCCGCCAAATCATTGTTGATTCAGCAGCAACTAGCAAATGCGTAAAATCGATAAGGGCCATGTAGTGATCTTTTATATAGTAGTCTTTAACAAACCGACCATACCATTCGGGAATTGATTGATGAACCAAGTCAACAACCAAATTTCTCGGGAAAATGACACCCAACCATCCCCAGCCTGTTAATATGCAACTTATCTCCAATATGTGAGCAAATATAGATTTTCCATCTTCGTGTTTGCTTGCCAATAGGGATTGAGTGGCCTTAAACTTTTCAAGTCGATGAACATGTGGGTAAGAGAGAATAATTGGAGGAGGTGGAGGAAGTGAAGTATGATTTCTAGTTCCTTGATCAAAATGTGGAGCATCATCTTCATGAGGAAAGCTTTTTCCAAATGATTCGAGAAGACCATAGTTGTCAAAACTAGCCATCTCTAAAAGGGAGAAATTCAAGTTAGTTGATTTAGTCCTTAATATAACACCCAAATGAAAAATTAAGGCTAGGACTCAACACAATAATTTACAATCCAGAAGAGGGATGCCGTAATCTAATTATAAACTATTTTTCGGTAGGTAAATGACGATTTACTAATTTCACCATGAAACGAAATTTTAAAAGAATTAGGCTTTAAATGAAATTCCTAGATCTTTTGAGACTCATTAAACTTTTCAATGTCATGTTTAATCTTGATTATGCCCTTCAATTTTGTGATTGAGATACCGAGGATCACAAACAAGTTGTAAATAGACATGTAAGTTAGTTTGGTACTCTCGAAGTCATTTATCACCTAATCAATGTGTCAGTTAACCACACACGCTCTATTGATCTATGATAACTTATGAGCTACCCACTTCCACCCTTCATTAGTCCCATATTAGTGTACCGATTAACTACACATGCTCCACTAACGACCAATAAAGTGTAATGTGCAATTTCATGGGTTAGCATCAAATTCATATTTTTTTCCTAAGTAACTAAGATTGGGAATTTATAAAATATTTAGTTAATTGTATTTTATTATACTTATTAATGAAAGTTTGCGTCCTATCCTACCCATTTGGCTAATAACCCTCCACTAGTCAATAGTGTCGTGGGAGAGAGTAAACACCCATTCAATCGCCATTTTATAGACAATTTCCTTAAACACCCCTTATAAACCAACTTCGTGAAGGAGGCCTACTAACGGTAAGACTGACTTATTCTTATATTTATGTATAAATTAAACTTTTAATATTATAATAGTATAAGGGTGTATTTCAAACTTTTAAAATAATAGGTGGTTTAATCTTTTAATAAATTAAGATTTTAATTTAATTAATTTTAAACCATGCCAAGGAATTATTAACTTTTAATTTAATTAAATTTAAACCATATGATCATGAATATGTTAATTTCATCTTCTAATTAAACATTTAATCAATTCAATAAAATCCATAAAGGTGTAATTTGAATTATTCAAAAACATCAAGGTTCTAAATATAAAATTCAAAATTAAAACTTTTTATGTAATTTAATTTTTAAGTTACGAAACCAAGATGTGCACTTTTGAAACTCTTCAAAAACTTTTGGATTCCAAAACTTGATAGCAAGTTTTGTAACTCTTCAAGACCTTTTGAATTCCAAAACTTTATGAGAAGTTTTGTAACTCTTCAAATCCATTTAGATCAAATTTTGAACAAGTAAAGTAATCACATATTTTTATCATATACCAATTTAATCTAATTCAACTCATATAGCAAGACAATTCAAATCAAATAATATAAATAATCAAATTAATCATATAATCAAATAATTATCTTAAAATTTGTTAATTGTATTCTAATATGATGATGATAATCATTACCATATCAGAAAAATTGCAATTTATGATACAAAACAGTTTGTGGCAATCATGCTAATCCAATTCTGGCTAAAAAAACTCATAAATGTGCAAACAGGGGATCCTACTCGTCGAGTTCATGACATGGACTCGACGAGCTCATCTCATATGATCCAACTCGTCGAGTTCCCATATGGGACTCGTCGAGTCCAGCAGTCAGAGGTAAAAATGAAACATTTTCAGCTTTGAAAATTTAACCAATGCATTTATGTAACTGAAAACACCCTATACTCTGATACCATTGATGGGGTTTGAGCACTATAACATCCCTATGGTGAACATACAACCCTAACGCTTTGGATCTAAGTTTTCTCAAGTTATACACACTATTTCATTTTATCCAAAGCATATACCCTAGCTAGCATACAATTAGAGATATAGAACATAAAACTTAGTTAGATGAATACCTATTTGTAGAAGCATGTAGTTATTGGCCTTTCTAGAGCTTAGTACCTCAAGTTTGATACCTCTAATGGATTCACAATACACCAAAAGCAAGAGGAGGCTTATTATAGAAAGGTTAGGAAGCACCAAAATCAGCTAGCGTTTCACTATGGAATGCCTTGGCAAATTTTAGGGGGTTATGGGTTACTTTTATAGTGTGGAATTCCTAGGGTTTCTTACATGTAAACCCTAAATCACCATGACTATTCATATTTCATAGGCCCTTTGGACTAAATCTTCATGGACTCTCATACAGGTTTAGCCCATCCCTAAATAACATGGATCATTATCCCAAACTATAAGTATTACTGATTTACCTACTCAGCCCCCGTAAATTTAATCATTCTCTTTTGATCACTAAATTAATTCCTGATTAATACCAATTAAATAATATGATTTCTTAATTATTATATTATTCCTGTAATATATTAATAAATCATAAATAATCTCTTTCTAAAATATCCATCCTATCAAATTGCTCCGCTATATGCAACCAAAAAGGACCATGCTACTATCAGGTCAACGACATAACAATTATAATGATGGGCTTAGACACCTAATCCAATAACAATAACCAGGATAACAATCCATTAAGGGTCGACATTTATTCCTTTGACCCTATTAGTATAGTGAGGACAACTAAGCTCACAATGTCGATCGGAACTAAAATATCAAGCTACTAAATCACGGCTCCATACACTAACACCTACAACCACCATTGATCCAATTCCAAAAATACACAAATTACCAAAATACCCTTAGATGTCAAACTGGTCAACCCTTGGTCAAAGGCAAAGTCAACCGGTCAAGGTCAATAGTCCATGTTGACCCAACTCATTGAGTGCAGCTTATAGACTCGTCGAGTTCCTTCAGAACTCATAAAGTTGCGAAAACCCTAGTTAACTCGCCGAATTAATAAGTAACTCATTGAGTCCATGCAACATTGAGAATGTCGGGAAAACCCTAACCAACTCGTTGAGTCACCTTGCCAACTCACCGAGTTCATTCGGAATCCAGAAAGTGGGAAACCCTCATCCAATTCGTCGATTTGACTTTGCAAATCGTCGAGTTCTTCAGTTATTTCGCATTCAGACTTTTCTAAGTGAAACTAAGGCTCCAAGTTGTAGAACTAAACTCCTAGAGTGAAGTTACAACGTAAATTTACTAACTTTATGTGCATGCAAGGTCTGATAAGGCTTTAAATGTCAAAACATAGTCTAAAAAGAAGTCTATGGAATGGGGAAGGGCCAAAGCTTCATAAAGCTTGAAGCTTTATGTCAAACTGGGCCTAGAGGAGTCCAGATCTAAAGCCATGTCCTTGTGATAAGCTCAAACCTGAGAATGACCCCCCCCCCTCCACTTTGCACCAAAATACCCATAAACTTGTATATGAAGATATCTAAGGAATGGAAAGCCAAGGTAAATACTTTTTACCTTCAAATGGATCGTAAAATGATGTAGATGTTGGATCTACAAGCCCCTTCTCATTCCAAACTCCTAGCTCTTCAAACCTCTTCAAGAAATGCACCAAAAACACACTTTTAGCCTCACACACACTCAAAATAGAGTTAGATCGATTAGGGTTTACTCTTTGGATGTGAAAGGTTGTAAGGAGGCTAGAGGAGAGGACTTAAGCTCATTTAAATAGGGTGCAAACCCTAAAGATTAGGGTTTTCATTGACAACGTCAAACTCGTCGAGTTGGGTCCTCCAACTCGTCAAGTAGGTTCCAAAAATCATGTGGCCCGATCAATATCTACACGATGAGTTGGGGTTGTCGATTAGGTCTATAATAATGAATAATATACTTTAAAATTTATACTTGGGAGTCGGGATGGTAGAAATCTTCTCTCCCAAAAAACTCACTAGAACCATCACTGTCACCCTCAAGCTGGTAATTCTCACCTCCGACCACCACCACCACAATAATCCATCCATGTCTATAACTCTCACCTACAACCACTACCATCATTCTTACGATTTCAATTTCCTCATTGATCACCACCACCACCCATATCAATTCTAGCACTACCTACATCAATGTCATCGCCACCACTACTACACACCCTTTTCACTGCTAACCTGCATAATTCTATCACCACCACCAATACACAACCTTGATTTTAACTTAAACATTTAACCCAATGAAATTAAACATATGTTAGATAAAAACAAACACAAGAATACTCCACTAATTTCAACCCAGAAAAAAACCACATTTCAACCTAGAAAACCCTCCACTTTCGGCAACCACCATCATTCACCACTAGCAACCACCACAGTAGCTTGCTCAAACCTAGAAATTATACAATCGATGCTCAAACCCAGAAATTAAACCCAAAATTCATAGATGAATCAATATTTAAATAGAATTGATGGATGAAATCAAAACCCCAAAAGTCATTGACAAAATCTAAATCAAAATCAAACCATTCTAAACCAAACCAGAACATGATGAAATTCATTTCAAATAAACTTAAATCCTAATATCCAAAAATGTTGGCTTGCTAATTACAAAGACCTATAGAGAAGGGTAGTGTATGGTGTGGATCTCTGTCAATTCTGAAGACGGGAACTTATTACCATCATTAGTTATAGGTTTTCTCTAAGTCTGATGGATTTGGTCTCTAGCAAAGCCATCGATTCGGACAATTATAACAATGACTACCAACTACCACCATTAATTATAGGTTTTGTATAATGAAGACTTCTATTTTTGTCTATAAAATTCTCTAACCTACAAGATTTCTATGACCACCCTTAGTCGGAGACGATGGTTGCTTCAGAGTCAATGAAACAAAAGGTCATTGTTATTATTATTTTGAGAAAAGGAGCCATCAGAGATGAGTTGGTTCCTCGTCTCCAAAAGGGGGTTATAAGGTTATCCGTTATACCCACCACTAACCACTAACCATGGGATACCTACCACTAAACACACCACTCCACCTTATTTTTTTAAGTTAAATTTAAATATAAAATACATAAAAAGCTTATAATTTTTTTTAAAATACTAGTTTTCATTAATTTAAAATACCAAATTACATTAATTAAAATAAAAAATAAATAAAAGTAACATTAGAAATAGAAATTACATTAATTAAAATAAAAATAACAATAACATTAAAAAGAAAAAACCTAAAATTACCAAGCATAACTAAAGAAAACTATCCTGTATTTCTATGTCGGATTAGAACGGACTCCTTCATCGCGAGAAATAACATCAAATCTTTGCCTTCAAGGCCGTCCGCTTTCATTTTCAAGATTTCCATATTGGTTTTTGTTTAAATCAACAATTGTGTTTCTATCATTTTTCGTTCTACCCGACTCAACAACTCTGCCTTCGTTTCTTGAATATGCACATAACGATCAAATTTCTCTCCAAATTGATCCATAACACTAGATCCCGAAGCCATTGAAGCATCTTTTTTAGCTTTATTTCATTGATGTTGAAATGTGTTCGCCCGTCCGATTGTTGAGACGTTGCGTCGGGGTTTCAACTTTAGTCAAGGTTTCACATACGGAAAAGCTTTGTGGGTTTCCGTTGTTTTTTCAAATTGGTCCGAAGCCGCCTTGAAAACATCAAAAGCCTTTGAACCACTTTTTCGTATGTTTAGGAAGTTGTTGTAAATTCCACCAAATTTTGTGCATTTGTATTGAATATTATGCCATTTAGAGCTAATTTGATTGGGATTTCGATTTTCACTTCCTGATAATGCAAAAAGCACTGTGCAAACTTTCTCCCAAAAAAAAACTGAAATTTTGACTATCGCCTTCAATCCGGTCTTGGGAAGCCAAAATCCATGCCTCAGGTAGCTTTTCTTATTCATCTTTTGTCCATAGGACCCTTTCTTGGTTGGTGTTGAGTTAGGCCGGTGTTTTTCCTTTTTCCTTTCTAGGTTGAGGTGGTGGTGAAGGTTGAGTTTCCAAAACAAAATCTGGCGAATGAGGGGGTTGTGATGGTTGTGGTTGTGATGGCTGTAGTTGGAATTATTGTTGTTAGAGTTGTTGGAATTATTGGAAAGCTTGTGTCATAATCCCAAACAAGAATGACGGAAATGTTCGGGGGTTGATGACTTCTTGTTAAGTATCACAATAATTGCATAACAGAAATCAAAGTAAAAAAACCATGTATTTATAAAATATAAGTTTTACATTTGTGTTCAAAACCATTATATACATGATGACAAATTGTATATCAATAGTTAAAAAGACGTTAATCTATCAAACTCCATCATCTTCAAAACATGTTGATACTTACTTATTGTTTGCCTGAGAATACAAGTGGTTTTGAAAAGAGTGTCAATAATGAAGTTGGTGAGTTCATAAGCATGTTTTTAATTGAAAATTTGTCATTTGTTCCTTGAGAATGTAAGTATGTTTTTCCAAGAAAATCCATATTTTCTATTGTAAGTGTTCTATAGTCTTAATACCTTAAGACCGAAATGAGTAGTTGTTAATGTACTCTGAAATAGTATAGTGTAGCTTTAGCTCACACAGAACCATGAAATGTATGTTTTCTCTATACTAGTATAGTATTCGGTATGTATACTTGTATGAAAACTTTGTAACTGTAAATATCTGGATTCACCAGCTGTATGTTAACATACTGTATAATAGTTTTATTTTCAAATAAAACTATGTGAAGTTGTTTAATTATTCATACACTAATTGTATTGTTCAATACTAAATTGTGATTTACCATAACCAAGCTTGATGACATCGGAATGCCTGAACATGATGTTCTTCAGGTGTGGTAATCGGTAGGACATTTGTCACCTCAGGCCTGCCGGCTTAGCTGTTGCAAACGGCTCAGGTGCAAGATTGTCAGTCCCATATAGATCTATACACAAGTGTCATGCTTTCCCTCTAGGATACTCAGGTTATAATTTTAGAACTGGGATTGAAGTATGTCTCACAAATTTATATCGACGGTTACGTATAGAAGATTGAAAACTCATTTTTAAATTAATAAACTGTATATATGTCTCATAAACTGTACCTATCATAGTTTATATGTTTGTTTCAGTATTATAACCTAAACTTGTAAAATAGTACCTTTCTTTCATAAACTATACCTATTATAGTTTATATGCACTTTTTATATGAAATCCTGAACTAGTAAATTAATATGTTTATCCTAGTAAAAACGACAGTTGAAAATATTTGAATAGTTTTGTTATTAACTTGTATTCTCCCCCTTAAAATATAAAAATATAGTGAAAACGTAGGGGTTATGAACTCACTTGATAAAGGTGGTGATTTGGACAACAATTCGCTTCTAAAAATGATTTTTCTTGACAAAACCGGGAGTTTTTGTTGAAAATTGGGCTTTGTGAGGGCCAAGTTTCAAACCGAAAAGAGTCTTTTCTAAGGGACTTCGGGTGCTTCGAGGCTTTCTTCGGGTGTTAGGGAGGTTCCCGAGGCTTCGGGGGGTTTTAGAGTGTCTTGAGAATGTGTAAACTGTGAAAAAGTGTGTAAATTAGCAACCAAAACCGGGAAGATTTTCAGCCTTTATATACGGGTTCGAAGTCTTGCAGCCAGGGACACACGTCGGACTCTTGCAGGTGATACGTGGCTCGCTTCGGACGTGACATGGATTGGAACACGCGTCGGATCTTGGAGGCAGCTCACTTCGGACGTGTCACAACTAGGACACGCGTCAGACATGCGAAGGTGTAGGGCGATGTGGCTGATTTAGGACCTAGCATATGCAAAGGACTTCGGATTTTGTGCGCTGAACTTCAAAATTCATAATTTTCGCATCCGAGCTCCGTTTTTGATGTTATTTATATCCACACATAGATGAAACCGTACTCTACGAATTTCGTGTAGACTCCGTCGGCTAATTTCGATTTCATTTTTAATATTATATTTTTAACATGCTGAGAGAGGAAAAGTCCATTAAAAATTCATAACGTCTTCATCCGACGTCCGCTTTTGTCTGTCATTTTACCGTTGAACTACTATTGATGAGATCTTCGAGTCTCGTTTAAGATGCGTCCGCTAAAAGTCATTTGATCTTTAATTCAAAATTCAAGTTGTATACTGATGTGTTTAATCTTAGAAAAATCATAACTTCCTCATACGAAGTCATATTTGGACGTTCTTTATATGCACACTCTTGGTTTAATATATATTAGAACTTTCATTTAGATATCTTAGGCTAGAAAATATTTTATCATAAATTCACTTTTTACGTCACACAACGTCATGTTGGTTCCGTCGAGAAACTTTGATAGGTCATAACTTTTTCGTTACAACTCGGATTTCAGTGTTCTTTGTATCTCCGAAATCCTTGTCAAGACCACTACAAGATTCTTCATTGATATCGAGTTTATCTAACCTTTCATTTTTGACGATCCTTTTTATCTTAATTTATTACATCTTTATAAATAAATAAATGCACATAATATTCAAACAATTTCACTTTATTACTTTAAAACTAGTTACAAGTTTATCCAAACTATTACATTGATTTGAAATAATGGTTCATTACATTATCCCCCTTTTAGAGGGAATTTTGTACCAAAATTGTTTCTAAAGTGGTACTCATGAACTAGGAAAAAGATGTTGATACTTTTGTTTCATCTAATCTTCTCGTTCCCAAGTGATTTCATGTCCCCGCTTGGCCTTCCAGCGAACCTTCACTATTGGTATAAGGCTTTGTTTTGTTCTTTTTATTTCCCTATCCATGACTTCCACTGGTTCTTCTACAAATTGTAGACTCTCGTTTAACTCAATTTCATCGAGTGAGATTACAAGATTCTCGTCAGACAGACACTTCTTGAGATTAGAAACGTGAAAAGTGGGATGAATGTTACTGAGTTCATACAGTATTTTGAGTTTGTAAGCAACCGGACCAATTCTAGAAAGAATCTCAAATCATCCGACATACCTTGGATTTAATTTCCCACGTTTACCGAACATATCATTCCTTTATAGGGTGAGACCTTTAACAAGACGCAGTCACCAACCTGAAATTCCAAAGGTTTTCATCGTTTGTCTGCATAGCTCTTCTGTCTGTCTCTAGAATCTTTCAATCATTCTCGGATTTGTACTCTTTTCTGTGTTTTCTTGAATGATCTCAGGACCGGTTAGAGTATTGTCGAGTACTTGGTTCTTGGCTAGTTGCGTGTCACCTACTTCATCCCAGCACAAAGGAGATCTACACTAACGACCATAGAGAGCTTCAAAGGGTGAAAATTTGATGCTGGTGTGATACCTATTGTTGTATGAGAATTGAACTAGTGGTAAATGGGTATCCCAACCTTTACCAAAATCTATCACACAAGCCCTTAACATGTCTTCCAACGCTTGTATGGTTCTCTCACTTTGCCCACCAGTCTGAGGATGGTACATTGTACTCATGTCAAGATTTGTTCCCAAGGACTTTGCAGTGATTGCCAAAACCGCAAGGTATATCTACTATCTCGATCAGAGATAATGGATATTGGCACACCATGCAATCAGATTATCTCTAATATACGTCCTTGTTAACTTCTCCATTGTGCTAGTTTCTTTTATTGGCAGGAAGTGTGTGGATTTGGTTAATATGTCAACGATTACCCAAATGGTTTCATGACCACCTGTCGTCCTGGGTAACTTGGTTATTAAATCCATTGTAATCCGCTCCAACTTCCACTCAGGTATTTCTAGTTATTGTAATAAACCTGAGGGCTTTTGATATTCTACCTTAACTTCGGTGCAAGTTAGACACTTTCCTACATAGGTAGCAATTTTAGCTTTAATGTTTGGCCACCAATAAAGTTTCTTAAGGTTCAGATACATCTTTTCTGAACCTGGATGAACAGAGTATCGAGTTTTATGGGCTTCATTCATGAAAACATCTCTATAGCCACCAAATTTCGGTGTCCAGATCCGGTTCATTAGATAACGAACTCTATCACCCTCGATTTCCATGTTCTTTTCCACTCCCCTTAAGGCTTCACCCGTCATGTTCTCAGGTTTCAAGGATTCCAGCTGAGCCTCCTTGATCTCTGTCGATAGGTGGGAATGGACGGTCATGGTCAGAGACATTACTCGGCGACCCGAGTTCTCTTTCTGACTAAGGGCATTTGTTTTCACATTGCCTTTTCTGGGATGATAGTGAATCTCACATTCATAATCATTGAGTATCTCTACCCATCTTTGTTGTCTCATGTTAATTTCCTTTTGATAGAATATGTACTAGAGGATTTTGTGATCAGTAAAGACTGTGCATTTCATACCATATAGGTAATGCCTCCAGATCTTCAAATCAAAAACCACTGCTCCTAGTTTGAGATCATGTGTGGTATAGTTGACCTCGTGATTCTTAAGTTGTCTCGAGGCATAATATATGACTTTACCTCGTTGCATAAGAACGTAGACTAACCCTTGATTGGATGCATCACAGTAAACTACAAAATCTTCCATCCTGTCTGGGAGGGATAAGATCGGTGCATTGCAGAGTGATTGTTGTAGTGTCGGGAAATCAGTTTCTTGTTTCTCCTCCCGATTGAAGGTTACACCCTTCGGAGTCAGAGTGGTGAGTGGCTTTGCGATTTTTAAGAATTTTTGGATGAACCTTCTGTAATAGCCAGCGAGACCTAGAAATTGAAGAATCTCTACTGGGGTTTGTGGGGTTGCCCGATTTTCAATAGCTTTGATCTTGGAGGGATCCACATGTATCCTTTCTACACTGACTACACAACCCAAGAAATCTACCTTCCTAATCCAGATTTCACACTTTGAGAACATTTCATACAATTTCTCTGCCCTTAAGGTTTCCAAGACTTGTCATAAGTGTTGGCTGTGTTCTTCCTTACTTCGGTAATACACTAGTATATCGTCAATGACCACTATGATGAACTTGTCTAATAAGGTCGACAGATGTGGTTCATCAAGTCCATGAACATTACAGGTGCGTTTATTAAACCAAAGGGAATCACTACGAATCTGTAGTGACCATAGAGAATTCTAAAAGAAGTTTTTGGAATGTCAACCTCCTAGACTCGTAACTGATGGTATCTTGATCTCAGGTCAATCTTGGAGTAGAAACTGGCTCCTCGAAGTTGATCAAAATGGTCGTCAATTAGAGGTAAAGGGTATCGGTTTTTTATAGTAAGTTTATTTAATTCCTGGTACTCTATACAAATGTGAAACGATCCATCCTTTTTCTTCACGAACAAGACCAGTGCTCCCCAAGGTGAGAAGCTTGGTCTAATGAAACCTTTGCTAAGAAGATCATTTAATTGGCTGGACAGTTCTTACAACTCTGATGGTACAAGACGATATGGGGATTTGGCTACGGGGGTAGCTCCGGGAATCAATTCGATTCAGAATTTGACTTTGCATTTCGGAGGAACTCCTGAAAGATCTTTTGGGAAAACATCGGTGAATTCACAAACTTTAGGGATATGCTTGATGTTTTTCACTTCTTGTGTTTTATCTACCGCTTGAGCTAAAAAGTCATAGTATTCTTTGCGATGATATTTCTGGGCTTTGACACAAGAAATGATTTGAAGGCTTGTTCTGGATTTGTTGCCATGAATATCAAGAGATTCGCTACTTGGCAGATTAATATGAATAGCTTTTTCATAACACAAAATGTTAGCATGATGAAGACTTAAACAAGGCATGCCGATATTGATGTCAAAACTTTTAATTGAGACCGGCATAAGGTCAACATGAAAACAATAGTTGTTCAGAGTAAGTATGCATCCTATGTATATGTCGTTTGTACTCTAGGTCTTCTCGTTTGCCATCTCTATGGTAAATGTGTCTTTTAATGTTTTGGGATTTTCTTTTAGTATATGTTTGAATTGATGGCTTACGAAGCTTTTCTCCGCACCACTATAAAAAAGAATGCATTCGTAAGAATTGCTGAGAAGACACATACCGATAACCACGGTAAGATCTGTTATCGCTTCTTTGTGGAAAATTGCCAAAATTCTCCCCACACCGGCAACATTCTTTATCTTTGGATAGTCCCTCTTGAAATGCCCGATTTCAGCACACAATAAGAAGCTTGACTTACTCCCACGATGAGGACTTGAGATATGGGCTATGCTGGTGCTTTACAGAAGCGGGCATGTGCCCCTTCTTGTTGCAGGTTCTGTAGTGCATTTCTTTGCAAACTCCCGTGTGATAGAAGTTGCATTTATTATTACATTTTGGAAAATTTCCTGCATATCAACTCAAAGGTTCTAGTGTAGCAAAAACAGTGGTAGGTGTAGAAGTAGGAATAGTAGTAGGAACAATAGCAGTGTGTACCGTTAAAGTTTGTTGTTTTTTAGAAGGCTCTTATGATGATTGCCCGTTTCGTTTATTCCAAATTTTCTTTTTGTTGCCTCCTTCTTTGGGATTTTTAGGAATGGTAGGTACGGAATCTTGAATAACTCCATGAGCTACTAATGTCTGTGCCAGATGTTTGGCACTATCAAAAGTAAGTGGATTGGTGGCAATAACATTTCCTTGAGTCGGGGGAGTTAATCCCCATATATACCTCTCCACCTTTTTACTCTCCGGGTGACCATTCGGAACACGGTAGAGCCAGGTCAATGAATCTAGCAACGTAAGACATGATATCAGAGCCCTTCATCTTCAGAATCTAGAGTTCATGTTCTAGTTTTTGCATTTCGCCCCTCGGGCAATATTCATCTAACATTAGTTCTTTTAAATGATTCCAACTCATACCATTTGCTATCGGGAGAGTTAGGGATTTGACTTGGCTATTCTACCAATTGAGAGCTCTATCTGTAAAGGTGAACACTGCAAATTTCACTTTGCTAGACTCATGGTATGCACATATTTCGAATATTGATTTGATTTTCTCGAACCAACGAGTTAATGTAATGACACCTCCCATGCCATCAATGGATCGGGGTTTAGCATTTGTGAAATTCTTGTATGAACATTCCTTCGGATGACCATGATTATCCCCATGATTAGAAGGATGGGCACCACTACATGCCCCACTAATGCCACTGACATTGATCAGTGTCATTGCTGCTGCCATGGCGGCAATTACTCTTGCTTGAAAAACAGCAACATTATACTGTGGAGGTGGTGGATTTGGTGGATTGTTGTTTTTTCTGTTGTACTTCCTTGGAGGCATCTTTATCTATAGTGATTTAAGAAAAATAGTGATAAGTACTCTATAGTGATCATGAGTTAGGTGATATTGAATAAGACATATCTTAATTCTAATTGCATTATTTCCTTACTGTTATAGTGTTCTATTAAGCGATTTAGAATAAAAGTCTACTAATATAAGTAAACAATCACTAATCTCGTATATAGCAACACTTGTAATGAATTTGTATAATATATTCCATAATAGGTCCTTTTACATTCATTTGGTGTATACAAGTTGTATGTAATTAAGATTTAATAGACTGTCGAACATAATAGGTATGCCTTAAGTCCACAACTAAACAAGGAGCAGGGCCTAAAGCAGGCCTACCATTTCTAAGTCAATTGAATTTTAATTACATAATACTTTAATATATACACTAAATAATGATAGATTTATCATAAGTAAACAAAAGGTTATGAAAAATTTGATAACTCCCAAGGAAATACACTGCTTGTCATTTTCATTGAAATATATATATATATATATATATATATATATATATATATATATATATATATATATATATATACACTGCTTGTCATTTTCTATATATTTTTTTCGCGAACAAACAAAATGAATCATTAGATCATTCATTTGTAAGATTATTCACAAAAAAAAAATCTCAAAAAATTATCGTAAAAATGAATTTTTTTCTTAATTTACATAAAAATGAATCATAAAGATGTTTTTTTTGGGAATTTTTTCTTATGAATCATCTTACAAATGAATCATCTAGTGATTCATTTATTTTGTTCGTAAAAAAAATATATAGAAAAAAAAACTTCTTACATTCCTACCAAAAAAATTTCTTATTGGATCTATATATATATATATATATATATATATATATATATATATATATATATATATATATATATATATATATATATTGTACATACATCTGGGAATATTTAACCTTGATATAAGTTTATAATTAATCAACATAAGCTACAATTTGATAGCATTACAACCTACGAGTAGTGTATTCACTTAATTGCAGGGTGGAGTTTTACATAGAGATAAAAGTAGTATACATATTCGAGATCCTAGTCTATATCAAAATTGAAGTACTGGAAACACTACTTGCGGCGAGTATAGTTCTGGGTAATGGATTCTTTAACATGGTTGTCTTTTCCCATCAAACACCTCTCTAGTGTAGTTTGATGCTCCCGAAGTACTCTAATTGCGGCTTGAGCAACAACCATCTCTTCTTAAAGCCTCTCAGTATGGTGTCCAGTTTGATCATGATCTCCGTCCAGACGAAGAAGATTAACGACATTAACTTGGGAATTAGCGTTAGCTTCTACAATTCGGTTGATCGATATTCATGATTGATCAATCTGGCGAGAGACCCAACGTATTATGATAGCGAGGGGCATGTCGGCAGAACTTCCTCCTTCGAGGTTGTAGAAATAGTTGTTCATAGCGAAAGGAGGGCCTTGACCCTGTTCTCGGCTCCATAACCTTAATTCCTTGGCCTATTGGGGCGTCGGGGCCCAAAAGTGTTGTCTAGGAATGATGATAAGAGGTGGGTTGTAGACATCGGGCTCTTCGTTGAAATCCTCACTCATCTCCTCTTCATCCTCATCTTCCTCTGGATCCTCTTCAGGATCATCTTGAACCCAACCACTATTCCCTTGATCAGGGAAGTAGGGATTTTCGTGCAGGTGATACCCTGCCATAATGTATATACGAGAATTTAGAGGTAAAAAGCATAGAAAGAATGTAAACATGTTTTTTTATAGTATTACAAAATATTCCTATAGTATTTTAAATGATAAGGGTTCTCTGTATGGTTTATTGGTAAGTTTTAGACTTGCTGCAACACCACAATCACTCCCAAACACATGTTGGTCACATCTCAAATAAATATAGTTGATCAGACTATATTTATCCCAAATATGATTACATAACTTTCTAGGTTTAACTGTAGTGTCCAACATCTAAATACTTCTTGTAATACTTTTCCTAGTATCTAAGCATGTATGTATACTTTTATAAAAATATTGTTATATTTTTAAAGTATAACTCTTGGTCATAGTTCTTTAACCCCATTGTATTTAAAGTTGTATATCTTTTATGGGTTGATATACTTACTTCACTATAAACCATGATCTGATATCAATCTGTCACACCCCCAAACAGGTTCGTAGGAAACGTTCGGAGGCGGATGACTTCATGTTAAGTATGACAACAATTACATAATAGAAATCAAAGTACAACAACCATCTATTTATAAAATATAAGTTTTACATTTGTGTTCAAAACCATTATATACATGATAACAAAATGTATATCAAAAGTTAAAAATACATAAGTCTATGAAGCTCCATCTTCTTCAAAACCTATGGATATGTGCTTATTGTTTGCCTAAGAATACAAGTGGTTTTGAAAAGAGTGTCAACAATTAAGTTGGTGTGTTCATAAGCATGTTTGTAATTGAAAATTTGTCATTTGTTCCTTGAAAATGTAAATATGTTTTTCCCAGAAAATCCCATATTTTCTATTGTAAATGTTCTGTAGTCTTAATACCCTAATACCGAAATGAGTAGTTGTTATTACACTCTAAAATAGTACAGTGTAGTTTTAACTCACATAAAACCATGAAATGTATCTTTTCCCTGTACCAATATAGTATTATCTATTTGTACTTGTATGAAAACTTTGTAACTGTAAGTGTCTAGATTCACCAACTGTACGGTAAAATATTATATTATAGTTTGATTTTCAAATTAAACTATGTGAAGTTGTTTAATGATTCATACACTAATCATATTGTTTAATACCAAATTGTGAGTTATCATAACCATGATTGATGACATCAAAATGCTTGAACACGACATTCTTCAGGTGTCGTAATTGGCATGACATTTGCGACCTCAGGCCTGCCGGCCTAGCTGTTGCAAACAACTCAGGTGCGAGATTGTCAGTCCCAAATAGATATGTACACAAGTGTCACGCTATCCCTCCAGGAGACTCTGGTTATAATTTGAGGATTGGGATTGAAGTATGTCTCACAAAGTTATATCGACAGTTACGTGTAGAATATTGAAAACTCAATTTTAAATGAATAAATTGTATATATGTCTCATAAACTATACATATCATAGTTTATATGTTTGTTTTAGTATTGTAACCTAAACTTGTAAAATAGTACCTTTGATTCATAAACTATACCTATTATAGTTTATATGTAGTTTTTATATGAAATCCCGAAGTAGTATGTTTATCCTAGTTAAAACGGCAATTGAAATTATTTGAAAAGTTTTGTTATTAACTTGTATTCCCCTCCCCCCCCCCCCCCCCCCCTTAATATAAAAATATAGTGAAAATGTAGGGGTATGAACTCACTTGATAAAGGTGGTGATTTGGACAACACTTCGCTTCTAGAAATGATTTTTCTTGACAAAACTGAGAGTTTTTATTAAAAACCAGGCTTTGCGAGGGACAAGTTTCAAACCGAAAAGACTCTTTTCTCGGGGACTTTGGGTGCTTCTAGGCTTTCTTTGGGTGTTAGGGAGGTTCCCGAGGCTACGGGGGTTTTAGAATGGCTTGAGAAGGTGTAAAGTGTAAAAAATTATATAAATTAGCAACCAAAACCGGGAAGATTCACACGCTTTATATAGGGGTTCATAGTCTCGCAGCCAGGCACACGCGTCGGACTCTCACAGGCGATACGTAGCTCGCTTCGGACGTGCCATGGCTTGGGACATGCATCGAATCTTGGAGACGGCTTGCTTCGGACGTGTCAAAACTACGACACACCTCAGACATGCGAAGGTGTAGGGCGATGTGGCTGATTTAGGACCTAGCATATGCAAAGGACTTCGGATTTTGTGCGCTGAACTTCAAAATTCATAATTTTCACATCCGAGCTCCGTTTTCGATGTTATTTATATCCACACATAGATGAAACCGTACTCTACGACTTTCGTGTAGACCCCGTCGGCTAATTTCGATTTCATATTTAATATTATATTTTTAACATGTTGAGAGAGGAAAAGTCCATCACTTTTGTCTGTCTTTTTACCATTGAACTACTATTGACAAGATCTTCAATTCTTTTGTTGGTTGTGTTGGCTAAAAGTCATTCGATCATTAATTCGAATTTCAAGTTGTATACTGCTGTGTTGAATCTTAGAAAAATCATAACTTCCTCATACGAAGTCAGACTTGGACGTTCTTTTTATGCACACTCTCTTTTTAACTTATATTACAACTTTCATTTAGATACCTTAGTCTAGAAAGTATTTTATCGTAAATTCACTTTTTATGCACACTCTCATTTTAACGTATATTACAACTTTCATTTAGATACCTCCTGCATCCTTGTCACAACCACTACAAGTTTCTTCATACTATCGAGTTTATCTAACATTTTATTTTTTTCCAATCATTGTTATGTTAATTTATTACATCTTTATAAGTAAATAAATGCACATAGTATTCTTATAATTTCAATTTATTACTTGAAAACTAGTTAAAAGTTGATCTAAACTATTACATTGATTTGAAATAACTGATCATTACAGCCTGATATTGTTGAAGTTGTTGTTGTTGGAAGGCCGAGAAAGGTTGATATTGTTGTTGGAAAAGTGTTGTTTGTTGGATAGGGGAACCGATTTGAAGCAAATTGACAAAATCACCTTGAGGTGATTTCATGGTCGAGATACGGCGAGGGGTTGTTTCTAACGCAAAAGTGTTATTGGCTTTGCGATTTCTAAAGTAGGGGGGGGGGGGGAAGGTTGGTTAGGATCCATTTTTGATTAATATGAAATTGTTGTGTGTGTATTGTGTACAGTAAATTTCATTATGGCCCATCCATCTTTCTAGTTATGGTTTAAATGGTCCTTATTGTTTTTTGTTTCGCACTTGAGAGGAACCAAGTTTTACTTTACATGTTAAATTGGTCTAGCTACCTGTTTTAACTGGTAAACCATACACATCATAAGCATGGTCAGCACGTAAGTACACCTTGAGTCAACTCTTAGTTAACTCGTGTACATGTCACTGAGTTGTGACGGGTTCCTTGCTTGGGGCCTAAGGGTCACTGTGGACCCATTAGCCAATAAAAGGAATGGATTATTTGATGAAACCCTAAATCTTGAATACTGTTTTCCACTAAAGGTTACTGATAATCCGACATAACCTCGATATTTCTCTTTCATGTGAGTCACGATGCTGACCCCACCACTACGTTCACCGAATTTGATATCTATAAATTCACGAGACTGTCTCAACTTCGGCGATTTGAATATGAATTATTGTGATTGTGGAGTAGTAATTGCAGAGCATAAAACTGAAGTCGCCCGTATGAAAGAAGACATTGGTTGATATTTGGTTTTAATCAGGGTTGAGTCACTCGCATTACATCCTCAGATTGAGTGCACAGATAAAAAGGTGACTTCGTTGACTGTATTGGTGATCGGACTTGTGATTGTGACTTTTGATTTTATGTTGGAGAAGTTTCTTCGTATCATGAACCCTGATATGTTGGTGTTTATGTTGGTGGTTCATTGTGTTTGTGTTGATTAGGTATGGATGTGTGTCTTCTTTTGGTAGTATAATGCTTTGTATGTGGGTTTATGTGTTTGTTTTGGCGAAGGTGATTGAAGACCTGTCTAAGAACAATCAGTTTTGTATAAAGTAACTTTGTAACCAATTTTATTTAATGGAAAAATATTAGTTAATGGAAATTACAATTAATTAGTGTGAAAGAGGGTAATTTAATCATTTCACAATTTAACCTAACATATACTCATGTTTCAGATACATATGTAGACATACTAACTTTTTTTTTTTGCTCTCATATTCTTCTTACCGTTCAAGTGACCTCACTGAAATGAAGTGTTCGATGAAATCGGTTGAATGCTTGTATGGATGTGAAGCAATATTATGAACGTCAACTACTAAATACAACCTTGACCGAAACTTTTATGCTTTCCCCAAAAAGGTAAATGTCAATTGCATATTTGTTTACTGTTGACCTAGGTTTTGATAATTTTTCATGGGTTTGCTAACTTAATCCATAACAAATAATAACTTCTATTGTAGGGGCCTTGTGATGGTTTCATATGTTGGGCATATGAAGTGGAGAGTATGAACGCAACTGGTAACACAACTTTGATTACAAATTTGGTTCGGGTGAATAAGAAGCTTCAATCTGGTGTTAGAAAGATGAAGTTATGGTTACTCTAAGTTGGGGTTTTTTTTTGTGGTATTAGTCTAGAATTTGTAATTGATGTTGATATTGTCATATCTACACATGTTTTTAGGAAATTTTTAAGTACATCGTTATACATATTTTGGTTATTTTCATGGAATAATGATACTTATAAAGTTAAATTGTAGTGTGCAACCAAACATAAGATATTTTGAAGGAAAGGGACTAGAAGTGTCAAAGAATGGAACTTTGGAGGATGAAGATTTGAGACATACTTGCTCAGTACGTGAGTGTGGATAATTTGAAAATTACAAATAGACCTTGATCCCTATGGTTTTGAGAGGTTAGCCGACTTGAGAGAGGGTTCAAAAGTAAAAAATCAGAGAGAGTGAAGGCTTGGAAATTAGGTTGAATACCAAGGAAGAAGAAGTTCATAATTTAATTTTTAGTTTGGTATTTTTATACATATTTTCGATAATAACTTGTTTGTGTTTATTTGTTAGAATGTCCAGCTAAATCTAGCTGCTTTTGTTAGTTGGATGAAGCTGGAACTCATGGTTTTTTCTATTGATTTAGACTTTTCTTGTTGGTTAATGTCTTGTGTTTGATTGATTACACCTACCATGCTTGATTTGATACTAGATTGCTTAAACTTCTTATTCTATGTAGTTAGTGACCATTAATCTACATGAATTTGATTACCTGGTAATTTAGTGAACAATAGATTATGAGAGCTAAGATCAAACCAATCTTAGATAAGTAATTGAACTATTGAATTTTATTGTACTGGAGAACTTATATTGTGACCACAATTGTGTTTATTAATTAAATCTTACACATCTCTAATAATATCTAAAAAATGTTTATGTGTTAAATTATGCGTGACCATACATAGATGTATATGAATTAGTTTAATATTAGTAAAATTGGAAATGAATTGCTAATAATATCTTAATTGGTAACCAACATAAATGTCATAAGTATTATCTAAAACCATTGAGGGAAAGTGGACTCAACTAACATTATTGTTTTTTTTTAATTGATTGAATAATTGTTAAGGAATTAAGTTTTTCTATACTTGCAAAATTAGATAAAAACCATTACGTTGCTAGAATCTCAGGTTAACTTAAGAGTAGTTAGATTAATTAATTAAAACCATTCGCTGTGTTTGATACCCTACTTGCTTGAACTATATTGCTAATTGATAGGTACACTGCATTTTGTGTGTGTATTTGTGTTTGAAGTGGTAGGATTAAAACTAGTGCATTTTACACACGTATCAAGTTTTTGGTGCCGTTGTCGGGGAATAACTATCTTACTTGTTATTTTAATTGCTTTAGGTTAATCGATCCTTTTTGTGGGATAAAACCTGCATAAAGTTATTTTTTTCAGCTTAGTGTTTTTTGTTCAGAACTGAACTCACAACGTGAGCTTTCAAGGCTCACGACGTGAGTCCAGTTGTTTTTATTTTTCTTTATTTTTCTGTTTATGTTCAGTTTTATGTTTTTTTTCTTTACAGTATTTCATGACCAGAGGTTCCAACACACCTTTGGTGCCACCATTTGAAGATCCATAGTTATCCATTCATAAAAAGACGGATAAGAAGGCAGGAGTGAACGAAACACCGAAGAAGTCATCCTTCAAAGATCTCAAATTAGTCTTTGGAAAGAAGTCAGGAAAGAAAGTGGGAGAATCTGGTACATCATCAAAGGACAAAAGCAAGGTAGAAAGGTTTGATAAAAAAATCTAACCCACAAGTATTCGAGTCTGAATTTGAATTAGAAAAAGTGAACCCGAAGACGAGCCAGAAAACGAGATGGCAAATATTGCGGATATGTACATGCGAGCATACAAGAAGCGGATAAGAGATGATGTTGGTCCTAGTCTAGTACGAACTACAATTCTAGACACTACAACATTCGAGTTGAAAGGACACGTTCTTGCTGCACTTGAGGATGTACCATTTTATGGAAAGGACCATGAGGATGCTTACAAGCATTTGGATGAATTCAATGATATTACATATTATTTTAATCTCCCAAATGTTCTAAGAGAGACCGTGTTGTTAAGGTTGATTCCCGATACTTTCAAGGGAGCTGCAAGAGACTGGTTGAAGGCACTTCCACCTGGTTTAATCACTACTTGGGCACAAATGAGAGAGCAATTTTTGTAACAATTGTGCCCACCATCAAAGATAGATAAACTCAAGAAGGCAATAGCCAACATTGAGCAAAATCTGGGTGAATCACTTTATGAGGTATGAGAGCGTTATAAAGGGTTGCTAAGAAATTGTCCTTTAAATGGCCTTAACGTACAACAAGAAGTCTCAACAAGAAATTAATTAAAATTGTTCCCTATGTTTGATACCCTGTTGCTTGAAGCAGTAGGATTAAAATGACCCTAATCAATAGGTACACTGTTTTTCGTGTGTTTATTCATGTTTGAAGTAGTAGGATTAAAACTAGTGCATTTTACACACGCATCAGATGTGCAATGAGATTATGGTTTCCTTTCATGTTTTACCAATGTATTTGTAATGGGTATGTAATGGATTTGTAATCCCTTTCCTATTAAATAAAATAAAATGTCCTGCTATTGTGTGTCATCGTTTGTTAGTGTTAGTAGTGTACATATAATAACATTCAACAAACACATTCCACAAAAAACTACTACAAACACACACAACATAAAACACTTATACCCATGATTATGCATTACATTCAAACATGAAAATAACAATAAATGTATGGGACCACATAAATGTATTGTCCATTCCTAAGTCATCTTTTAAATTCTCCAAAAACCATTTCCAATTCTCTTTATTTTCAACACAAACAACTGCCTATGCAGTTTGGAATATATATTATTATTAGCATCCGTTCCAACTACACTTATTAGGTCTCCAGTACATATCCCCTTAAGGAAAGAGTCATCAAGGTTAATTACTCTTCTACAACTACCCCTCCACCCTTGCTTTAGTCCCTCAAAACATACATAAAACTTACTAAAATATTTTTTTCCATCTTGCATATTATTTACATCCATTTTCACAGTTGATCTTGGGTTTGATCTTCTTATCTCCTCACCATATGACCAAAGCTTTGAATAGTGCTCAACCAATGTGCCTTCAATTAGCTCAATAATATGTTTTTTTCTCTCCTGCACTAATCGATACTTAAATCTATACCAAAAGCTTGTTTCAACTCTTCCCCAAGCATCCTAACACTCATTTTCTGTTTTTGTAAGAACTAAGTTGTAAAATGGCTACCAATCCAAGCATAGCTAACAATTGATCCACGTGTGAAATTTCTAGCACAATTATCCTCATCTAAAGGGACTTAATCTGGAAAGAGTTTTCTTCACTCAACCATGAAGCCCATAGCCTAAACTTATGTTGTCTAGAACAACATTAACTAAAAGTCTTCTACTGTCATTTTTTTTTGTAGCACAACTGATACCCATTAGAAACAAGCATAATTACATAACATAAGCTTTAACTATTTTGGACTATGAAATCGCATTTCTAACACATGTTTTTGTTTTTCCAATGAACATTTTCATTGTATGTAGTAACCTTTTCAAGATTTACCTCATTTTCTTCCATTTGAAGTTATGGATTCTCATGAGGTGGATTGTTTCGGGTTGACTACACTTTTGGGCATAGCTTGCTCAAAAGGTCATCGTTAATGATCTTATTCATTGGATTGTAATCTACATGTACATTACCTTGCAGTTCATCCGGGCTTTTCTGCACAAATCCCTCATAATGATTGTCTTCCACAACGTTCTCATAAAGTTGCTTATTAATAATCCATTGTTGCACATTCACACCTAGATGATCTATGTATACGTCCATGACACAACTACCAGCATACCCAACTTTGATGAAGTCCTGGTAGTCTATTTCAGTAGCTAAGATCATCAATCCATCAGGAAAGTCTTTTTCCAGGCATGCAAAAAAACATTTACACACATTTCATTTGCAAATATTTGTAGGAAGTTAACAAACTCGTTCCTGTCCATTCAAGCAAAATCAACATCTTCGAACCTTTGTTCGTTCGGCTCCATCCGTGTAACTAATTTTGGGGTACCTTGTAAAAACCCAACAAAGTGAAGATCGACCTTCATGTAAACCGCCATGACAACATGAATTTGTAGAAAAAAAATACGACAAAATGGGAAGAAGACAACGTGAGGGTTTTTATGAAATGTGTCTTGTAGGGCAAGCTCACTAAACAAGAAGGTTACATGACATCTTAGGTGGATTAATTTCGATGACGTGTGTACCTAATATGGTGAGTAGGATAGTGTTAACCGGCACAACCCTTCCACTTTGAACAAAATGGCTTTAAAAATTGTTTTTTAAGTCTTCGCTCCTCTCAAGTGCGAAAAAAAAAACAATAGGGACCATTTAAACCATAAGTATAAAGATGGTTGGGTCACAGTGATATTTACCGTATTGTGTATAGAGAAAGAAAAGAATGGTGTAAAAATTATGTGTAAAAATGTGGTATTTATAGGTAAAAATATAAGTTGTTTAAAAAATTTAGCCGTTCAACAGATACTCTTCTCCCATTCATCATTTACGTTCATTATCCGAAGCACGAAGCTCAACGAGCACTACCGACCACGAGATACCGGGTTGATGTGTACAGATCATGATTGTGGCCACGTAGACCATGAACCGGCTCGTGGCTGGTATACGCAAAGATCTAAGAGGAGGAGATGGCAACGACAGGGGTATTCGAGAAGAACCAACTCGTGAAAAAGTGGTGCGGGTTTTAATAATAATTTTTTTTTCAAAACAATTTTAAATAAAGGAAATTTAAAATAATGTGAAAATAGTAAGTCTTCTCGTGTGGTTCAAAAACCAACAATGATAGAACTTAAAACCATATGTATCTTCCATGAGACAAAATGAATAAACCCAAAATTTGAAAAACCATATAACCATTTAAAAAGATTTGTCTATCTATTAATGACATTTTTCTATAGAGTTATTTATTTTGTTTGGCATATTTAATAAACTAGATAAATTAGTAACAAAATAACGAAAATTAATTGGTGTAATCTTTTTGGTGGTTAGATCCAGAATTCTATCCTTGTAATCTCATTGATGTAATTTTTTTGTTTTGTCGAACATTTGTCAACGCAACAAAAATTCTACTGTTAAAAAAATTAACACCTAATATCAATAAATAAGATGAAATGAAATTTATATAAATGCAATCTTCTATCTTAATAAAAGAAATCAATTTTGTCATGTGGCACTTCCACAGACCATTTTCTATCAAAATAAACCATTTTCCATCAAAATGAAATTCCAAATATACCTTCTTTACTCTAAATTCCAAATATACCTTCTTTACTCTAAATATCTCTTTATGTATTATCGATAAATCAAAAATCAAAAAATTGCATAATTAACTTTAAATCTCCATAAATTTGTAACCGACTAACATAAAATTTTGAATTCCTTTTTTAGCTTGAATTTCGACATTTCAATTTCCCAATGTAATTCGATTCCATTTAATTTACAAAGATACGATTATTTTTGAATTCCTATATTTGATTTTTTTTTCTATGGTTAATACATATAATACACATCCCTTTTTTATTCTTTTATTAAACTTTAAATGTTATTGTTTATTAAATTGATTATGGATAATATATGATCAATAATATTGAATGTATTGAATATCAAAATATATTTATAATAGATAATGTTTGTTGAATATATCTATAATTCATATTTTAAATGTTATTGTTTATTAATTTGTAACCGACTAACATAAAATTTTGAATTCCTTTTTTAGCTTGAATTTCGACATTTCAATTTCCCAATGTAATTCGATTCCATTTAATTTACAAAGATACGATTATTTTTGAATTCCTATATTTGATTTTTTTTCTTTTATTAAACTTTAAATGTTATTGTTTATTAAATTGATTATGGATAATATATGATCAATAATATTGAATGTATTGAATATCAAAATATATTTATAATAGATAATGTTTGTTGAATATATCTATAATTCATATTTTATCTTTAACAAATTATAAAATCCAAAAAGTTGTTTTATAATGGGTATTTATATTTTCTAATTCAAATAATAATTACTTCATTGTTTAGATTTATTTTGTTTTTTTGCTTTGCTACATCTTTAATTGTGGGCATCATCTTCAATTTAAAAAATTTATGAATTTATATAGTTATGTTTATACAAAAGTAAGGATAAAGTTTTATAAGTCTTTATTTTTTCATTATAATTTTTAATTATTAATAATTGAATATAACATCTTTTTTACCCGTGGTTTCACGGGTTGTAACCTATTAGATAAATAAAAAGAGAACGATTATAATAGCCATTTTTTATTAAAAAATAGCAAAAATAAATAAATAAATAAATAAATAAAATCAAATATCAAAAATAACCACTATTTTCACGTTAGCTTTAGCAGGTGATATCTGTTGGATTAGTGTCTAAGTCCATAACTATTTTGGTATGTACTTGACCCGATGGTGCATGGTCCTTTTGGGTTGCCTTCACCAAAGCAACTTGATTGGAGAAATAAATAAAGAGAGAGAGGTTATTATGATTTATTAATATGTTATAAGAATAATGTATTAAAGGAGAAATCATATTTGCTTAATTAATATTGGTCAATAATTAATTAGGAATTAATTTTATGATCAAGTGTAATTAATTAAACTAGAGGGGCTGAATTGTATTTATGTGATAGTTACAAAATATGGTAATGGTTATCCTAAATATGGGTTGAACGAATTCAAGGAGATAAGGATCCTTGAAATCGTCCAAAGGATAAAGGATAAGGTTTTCAAGGCTTATCTTATGGTTGCTTTGTGGATAAGCAACTAGATAAGGATAATGACTGAAACCCTATCTCTACACCTATATAAAGACCCTAAGGCTATAGAATTCGTGTACTTGTTCCCAAGAAGTCCTAAGGACGAATTCTAACCTAACTCCTCTCTCTTTATACCTTCTCCATTTGCTCTTGGTGTTTGTACGCCATTAGAGGAGTGACACTTGTGACTCTAAGCATTCCAAAGTCAATTCAAGGTGGAATTAGGATTGTTATTGCTATATAACAATCAAGGTATGTTCTTAAACCCATTCATATGTTAATATCGATTTCATATACTAGAATTAGGGTTTATAGTCTTGGATTCAAAGCATGTACAATAGAGAAACCTAGATCCAAGCATTAGGGTTTGTATGAGCACATATGATGTCTTATGACTAAAACCCATCAGTGATATCAGAGCCATTGGTTTGGTTTCAATTGTATGAACTTGATATATTAGGGTTTATTGCCAATAAACCCTAAGAGGCTAGGGTTTTTCGAGATTAGGGTTCGCAAACCCTAATTTGCAAGATTTTGAATAAGATCTTCAAATCCTTTTCTTAAACCCTTAAATTTCGAAATCTAGGGTTTGTTATAATCCCTTGTTTTTCGAAATTTGCCTCCTCCCAAGATAAGATCCTAATTTTTAGGGATTTGGATTATCCCATATCTTGTAATTATCCTCTAATTGTTATATATGGTAATTCAAGATCTTGCATTATCCATCCATATTTTCGAAATCTATATAGATATTTAAGGGATTAGGATAACTTAAATGTATAAATGGTAATTATCCTCATTATTTAGATAATCCCTTATGATTTAATAATTAAATTAATAGTCTAATTTAAGATAATTATTAAATCAAGAGTTTTAATATTTAAAATTTTAAATTTAAATATCATAAATTCGAAATTTTAAGATAGATTAAAACTAAATTGTTTTGAAATATTTCAAAACTTGCCCTCAAGTTTTGGAATTTAAAAGTTGATTAAAAGTTTATTAGGAATGTTAAATTCTAAAACCCTAGTTTTGAAAAGTTCAAATACACCCTTATGGTTTTATTAATTAATTAAGGAGTATAATTAAAAGAGATTTAATAAATCCATAAAAGTTTAGGTTAACCGTTTAATTGAATTAAAAGTGTAATTGTTAAAGTTAACCACATAGTATTTTAAAAGTATGAAATGCACCCTATACTATATATATAACATTAAAAGTCTAACATTATATATATGTATGAGTAAAAGTCAGTCTTACCGTTAGTAGGCCTCATTCACGAAGCTGGTCTATAAGGGGTGTTTAAGGAAATTGCCTATAAAATGGCGATTGAATGGGTATCCACTCTTACCCACCGCACTCTTGACTAGTGGAGGGTCGTTAGCCGAACGGGTAGGATAGGACGAAACCTTCCATTATAAGTATAATGAAATACAAAGTAACTAATTCCCAATCTTAGTTACTTAGGCAAAAGTGAATTGATGCAATTCCATGAAATTACACTTTGTGCCCTTGCGAAGACGTTAGTGGAGCGTGTGTGGTTTACCAGCACACTAAATGGTTCTAAGCAAAGGTTGCAAAGGGTGAATCAATGTTTGTCATAGTTCGGTGGAGCGTGTGTGGTTTACCGGCACATCGAATAGGTGACTGTGGCATGTGAGGGCACCATGTAGTTTGCATGGTTATTCACACCCGCTTTGTGATCTTCGGCATCCCAGTAACAAACAAGAGGGGCATATCGAGATTTAAACATGACATTGAGAGTTCAATGAATCTCAAAGGATCTAGGAGTTTTCATAGATTTAAAAACTTAAATTTCTTTTTCGTTTTTCGTGGTGGAAATTAGTGAATCGTCATTCACTTACCTTCAAATATTCTGCAATTAGGGTTACGGCATCCCTCTCCCGAGTTGTAGAATATTGTGTTGGGTCCTAGCCTTAGTATTTCATTTGGGTGATTTACTAAGGAATCAATCTATCAACTAACTTGAATTCGTTTTTCTCCCGGTTTGTAGATGTCAAAGTTCGACAACTATGGTCTTCCCAAATCCCGTGGAACAAGCATTCCACATGAAGATGAAATTCCACGATTCGGTCGAGGAACAAGAAATCATGCTTCACTTCCTCCTCTAATTATTCTCCCTAACCCACAAGATTGTAAAATTAAAAAGTTCAATATCACTCAAGCCCTTTTGGCAAGTAAACATAAAGAAGGAAAGTCGGTGTGTGCACACATCTTAGGGATGAAGTCACACATTGATAGGTTAAGAATGATGGGATCCGTTGTCAGTGAAGAGATGGCTGTTGATTGGGTTCTTCAGTCACTTCCTAACTCATATAGTGAGTTCGTAAGAGAGTACTATATGATGAACCACGACGTGACCTTTATTGATCTCACCTGTATGCTTATTGCTGCTGAATCAGCAATGGTTTGGCGCAATAGAAAAGTAAAGTTGATTGCTGAATCTGCCTTCAAGACCTCTATGGATATAGATAATGGCAACGAAAGACATGCTATGATTGAAAAGATTGATCATAAGAGAAAGGCGATGTCTGAAGTAGTTCCATGTGTTGTTCCAAAAGAGTCAATTTGCTTTTATTGCCAAGAGAAGGGGCATTGGAGACGAAGTTGCCCTATTTACCTAAGAGATCTAAGAGATGGGAGAGTCAAAAGTATGACTACGCTTCAGGTAAAATCTACTATCTAACTCCGTTAACTTCCTATTCATTGATTCTTAATACATGATGTGATAAGATTGCATTTGAATGTTTTGAAGGATCGGTGAAAAGAAAGGAAGCTTGATAAGAGAGCAAGATGAATCTAATCACAAGAGATTGATCTTGATCGCATGGACTTGAAGATTGGATTTTGAGCTTAGATAGTTATGATAGAGTTGTTAGAAATTTTCCTTTTACGTAGTTTTCAATAGATTTTGCATTGTAAGGACAAATGTTTTTCCGCTGCCTTTATAAATAAGATAAATTTTGTTTGACTTATTTATTTATTTGTTTACTTCCTTATAATGAAATCGTTATGAAAATTGATGTTTGCATATTTCTACAACGAATAGATATGATTCTTAGTTATGTTATTTATGGAAATGTCGAGAATTTACCAAATAGGGAGAGTTTCTCATCGCCCAAAGTTTCAATTGGACTGAAATTTGGAATCATGCAACTTGGTTGCATGGTGAATGAGAAATTTCATATTTGGAAATTAGACAAATTCGTTGACAAAGTGTCAAGTGAAGGACTAGGAGATCGAGTACACAAAGTTGTGTGTTGATCAAGTTCACCATAAGAGTAACAAAGATATTTGTCATGATTTACTAAAGGCTTAGTAAATATGATTACACTTACAAGATTAAGTGTAATTCTGAATTGATTAAAGGGTTTAGATCAATAGTAGAACAAACAAGAAGAATCAAGTAGGCAGAAAGATAAAAGTTTCTCCATTCTAAGAAGAAGGGAGAGTAGCTTTTATGTTTTATAATGGGTCTTAATGATTAAGAACCATGTCTCAATTGATCCTCTAAGTAAGTCTTAGTACAATTGTATGTTTAAGAAGAGGAATCAAGGATTGAAGAAATGGTTAAATCAAGAAGTCTATCATACTTCGTTCCAATAACAAGTCTTAAAGTTAAGATTGTGGCAATAAGTGAAAAGTATTAAAGGTTTATAACATTCTTAAAATGTGGAAAGTTTTGATGTCTTGAATAAGACAAAGACCAACTTGGACCAATTTATGAAGTGTTTTGATAAAAGCTACACTAACTCTTGAATATTTGGTTGTCAACAAATGTTTATTGACAAGAGAATCTTATATGTCAAGGAGTCAGTGGGAGTCTTAATGGTCTTGAAAAGTTTCAAGAACAAATCAAATAAACCTTATCGATCATCACTAGCACACGAGTTGAGTTTTACAACCTATCGTGTTGACGATATTTTGATTCTGTGCTGTTCCAATTGAGTTAATTATGCATGTGAGTCCTATGAGTACTCATTTTGAACGCATAAAAGGCAAAGCACCTTGATCAATGAAAGGTACATTGATAGGAAAATGGTGAGATGCTTAACTACTTGGAAGACGTGATGGGCAACTGTGCTACCATAAGGCAAGAAATCAAGATTAAAAAAGGCTCGGTCCATATGAGTTGGAATTTGTCGTAAACTTTGGTTTTAACAAATTCACATGGATAGGAACAAATACACCATTTAAATCTAAGTGTCATAAGATTTCCTCCTTCATGAAAATGATTGTGAGGAAATGCTTTCACTAAGAAAGATTTTAAGAAGATAGTGATTGTAAAATTGCATTCTCGAATTCGACCATGGTTACGGTATCCCTTTCCATAATTTGAATTGTGAGGTTTGGCAATTAGTCTTAATTGTTGAGACACACATATGAACTATCTAAAGGCAAAGGTGTATAAGTTCAAGAAGCCTTGATAAAAGATTATCAAAGCACTAAGTATTAGAAACATGGACTTAAGAAATTCAATAGGTATTGTCTTTCTGAAAGTTAAGATGTTTATGAATACATGTCGAAGCTAGTGGGAGCATAAGTGTTATGTTTAATAGTAATCATCATGATAGTGGGAGCATAAAAGTTATGATTGTATGATTATTATAGAAAGTATTGCAAGTTGGCAATATTAATTATAGAAAAACAAGAGTTATACCTTGCAAAGTCGTAAGGGTTGTAAAGTTGTTTTGCTATAATTAAGGGAGAGAATATTATGCTTCATTTCAAATCTAAAGGATTAGCTTAAGAAATGTTGATAAATTTAGTCAAAGGTACATAGTGTGTTCTTAAAATTTCGATTATGATTACGGCATTCCTCTTCACAATTCGAATTTTGAGAACATAGCAAATAAAACATTATGCGTCGTGTCCCATACGCTTCGGGTATAGGATCGATTGCAAATGCTTTAATGTTTGACCATTCTAAAATTTTCCAAATGTCTAGCGCATTTAGAGGGAAAAGGGACTAGAATTGGTTTTGACTAAAATAATTAAACAACTATCAAAGGACAATCCAAAGTTCGACGAGGATTGGTCGCTTGTGAGTAGTTGGAAGTATAGTATTGGAAAATATGAAAATGTTTCCATATTGGATGGACCATATCTACATCATTACAAATAGAAAAGATTCTATTAAGAATGAGTTTTCATGAGGAAAATATGGAAGCGTGTTTATATTAGGAAGTAAATATTGAAAATCTATGTCTAGATTAGAAACTTTTATGCAAAAGGATGTTCAAAGGAATGTACTTTGAGTGAGAGACATCATATCTAAGGAATTGTCTTGTAACAATCTCCGATAGAGGACTTTGTAATATCATTGACAATAGTCTTTGTGACTTTGGTGCAGTGACATTACGAAAGAATCATTGCGTAGGATGTTAGAATCTAGCATATTCTATAAGTAGCAAGAATTTGATATTCTTTCACTTATGAAAATGGATTTCGAGTTGTGAAATGAGAATGATTGGAAATGTGTGCAATTTGTCTATTTCACAAAAGTAAGAACTATAGGTAAACATTGTGTGCATGCTAGGTGCATGGGACAAGTGTAATAATTCAAGTAAGAAGTTGATTACCCGAAACGACAAATAATGAGTAATCAATATGGTGATAAATAAAAGGCGTTTTATTTATACTCAAAGGTTTGAGGCCATATGGGATTAGTATTATTCTTGTGTTTCACATTTGCATGTTTTGACTTCCAGAATAATTGAGTTTATTAAGAATAATCAAATTATTCGAACGGGCCACAGTCATTCATATGTTGGAAGTAGATATGAATGAAGACTGTCGTGAATTGGTGTGTGGATTGTCTAGAAAAGTATTAGACATAAGCAAATGTTTGCTGCAACGTTCACGAGTGCTTATGAATATGATTTGAGCATTGGATTAAACCCACGCTCACTTGGATCATTCCATGAATTGTATCACGAGTGATTAGTGAGACGATAACATCTTATATTCTTGAAACTGAGATGTGTGAGTTGTATCTTGCGAATCGGTTGCACATTGATAATATGTAAACGCACTAGTAACTTTGTGTTATAAAACATATTGTTGTGTGTAATTCGGTGAATGAGTGCAAGCAAGCATTGTATCAAAGTTTATCCGTTCTTTTTATCCAAAGAAGGATAAAAGCGATATCTTTGGGCCCCTCGATGGTTTAGTGATGACAAATGTAAATGCTCGGCCGGGCTAGGGCTAATTTGATTTGTTCAATTAGTCCGTCGTTATAAATCGGAAATCGAGAAGTAGTACAAAGAGAATGATTTGAAATCATATCTCATACGATATCTAGAATGGAGGAATATATGATCCCTTATCTAAGGACACGCGTATCTGATAGGATCAGAGTTGACAGCGGCTTTGGAAAGCTACGATTGCAGATCAGGATCTGAAGTCATACGCAGAATAGTTATTAGACTTATCCAAGTGGGAGACTGTTGGATTAGTGTCTAAGTCCATAACTATTTTGGTATGTACTTGACCCGATGGTGCATGGTCCTTTTGGGTTGCCTTCACCAAAGCAACTTGATTGGAGAAATAAATAAAGAGAGAGAGGTTATTATGATTTATTAATATGTTATAAGAATAATGTATTAAAGGAGAAATCATATTTGCTTAATTAATATTGGTCAATAATTAATTAGGAATTAATTTAGTGATCAAGTGTAATTAATTAAACTAGAGGGGCTGAATTGTATTTATGTGACAGTTACAAAATATGGTAATGGTTATCCTAAATATGGGTTGAACGAATTCAAGGAGATAAGGATCCTTGAAATCGTCCAAAGGATAAAGGATAAGGGTTTTCAAGGCTTATCTTATGGTTGCTTTGTGGATAAGCAACTAGATAAGGATAATGACTGAAACCCTATCTCTACACCTATATAAAGACCCTAAGGCTTTAGAATTTGTGTACTTGTTCCCAAGAAGTCCTAAGGATGAATTCTAACCTCTCTCCTCTCTCTTTATACATTCTCCATTTGCTCTTGGTGTTTGTAAGCCATTAGAGGGGTGACACTTGTGACTCTAAGCATTCCAAAGTCAATTCAAGGTGGAATTAGGATTGTTATTGCTATATAACAATCAAGGTATGTTCTTAAACCCATTCATATGTTAATATCGATTTCATATACTAGAATTAGGGTTTATAGTCTTGGATTCAAAGCATGTACAATAGAGAAACCTAGATCCAAACATTAGGGTTTGTATGAACACATAAGATGTCTTATGACTAAAACCCATCAATATCATCTTCAAAAAAAAATTGTTTGTTTTTGAAAAAGTTTGTACTATTTTTAGCATTTTTGTTGTTGAACGACATGTATGGTTTAGATACGTTTTCTACGGTTATGAAAATCTAGTTTTTTCCTAAATTTAAACTTCTATAAATCATTCATATAAACTTTGATTGGGATATTTTTATTTTTATTTTTTATTATTTTTATATTCTGCTTAGTGCTAAGTAAAGGCTATTAAAAATCAAATATCACACTTCAAATCTATATTTTTTTAGGTGCAAAATAGGTCATAAAGTTAAAATTTTGAAAAAGAAAACCAAACATTGAGGAAGATATACTTCTTTAATTACATGCTTCTTAAATGTTTGAATTTCATAGTCAAAATACATATTTTTACGGGTTATGTGACAATTTTTACTAAATGTCTTAATTTCATAATTAAAGTTAGTGATAAATTTATGATTCAAACTCACATATATCCAGTTTATATATGATGACAAAATAAAGATATCATAATTTTTTTTGTTATCAGGTCGAGTTGTAGAGCGTTTAAGGCAAATATATTTTTACTTTGAATGCAAAAAATTAAACACAACTTAAAATTATTTGTAATATTTTACAATTTCAGAGTTTTAATATTCTAAAAGCATCCTATAAGTTTCCATGAGCCTTTTCGTTATCATAAGATAAATAACTTCTTTCACCCTCTTAAAATTATACATGGAATAGAAAAAACAATGACTAATCATACTAATCAATCAATATAAAGAAAATCAAATTAACAAAATATTAATATAAAAGCAAATAAACAATCTAAAAACTAATTTAAGTTAATATAATTTTAAATTCAACATATTACCGATAATAATACTTTGAAAAGAAAAATGAAAACAAGTTGTATATATAAGACGATATTTAATCTTAATATGTCTTATACTCTTGATAAAACTTAGGTCAATGTATAAAGAACATTCAAAATATCATAAATTGTTTTGTTTTGTTTTGTGTTGGTCTTTCTCACATCTATTTAATGCCTACATGAATATTTTACGATATAATTTAGGGAAATATATATATAAATCTCATTACTTTAGAATTTTTTTTTGATAAAGTCATAATTTTTATAAAAGAAAAATTATGATTATTTAACTTTAAATGATAATCAGTCATTTACTGTTAAAATAAAAAAAGTAATTTTTGCATTAGTTTGGGATAAATAATAAATAATCGGAACTTTTTTTGTTGAAAACAAAAATTAAAACTTTATAAAAAAATTCCAAAAATAATGAAACTTTTATGCATATTTGTCTATCATTTACAAAAGAAATTGCAAAATTAAGGGTGTCCATGGGCACCCTTAAGGACCACATAGCTTCGTCCTTGGTCAAAATGTAAATTTTTATAGTCAAAGACCAAACAACAAACCACTAGTGAAATCATAATTCTTTTTAAATGTTTAATTTCATAGTCAAAGTGTATATTTTCATTGTCAAATCAACTCATGTTAAATGACAAGTCACCCATGAAGTGATAATGCGTATTAAATGTTTGAATTTCATAGTCAAGAGTATATTTTTGTAGCCAAACTGACGTATATAAATGACAAGTCACTGGTAAAATGATAATTTTTTTAAACGTTTGAATTTTATAGTGAAAGCGTATATTTTTTATAGTCAAATTAACTAATGTGAAATGAGAACTCACTGAAGTGATAGTTTTTATTAAATGTCACATAAACACGTAGATGATTCTAGGGATAGCAATTCTCGACACGACATGCGACGCGACCCGCGACACGACACGAAATAAATGGGTTTGAGTTGAGGTTTTCAATCCGTTAACCCGTCAACCCGCCAACCTATTTATTAAACGGGTCATATATGAGTTTCTCAAAAAATAAACGGGTTGACCCGCTAATCCGTTTATATTCTTAATAAAAAAATTTATTTTACTTTTAAATGTATTTATGTATCAAGTATGAATATTTAATAAGTATTATATAATATATACCATTGATTCATAGACAATTTGACTGTTTTGACATTTTGAGTCGTAGTGAATGGTCTAAGGTCGTAAGTCGTAACCTATAAGGCTAAGTCTGTAACATGTTTCTATGAATGTTTGTAATTTTCATTTGGATGTTTAAGACTTAAATGTCTAAAATTCGGACTCACGAACCCAAATTTGACCCACAAACCAGCCAACCTATGAACCCGTATAAATAAATGGGTTGGCGGGTCATATATGAGTTTATGTTCCAAACCCGCCAACACGTGACCCGCCAACCCGTGACCTGTATATTTAAATGGGTCGTGTTTGGGTTGGCATATTTTGAACCGCCAACCCGCCAACCCGCGACACGCCAACCCGAACACGACACGATTGCCAGGCCTAGATGATTCTATATACATAGGGTAACATCATAATAATTTCATATGAAAGTTTCTTAAACCTAACCATTCATAAAAGTGATTTTTTTTGCTTATAAATATGTATTCCTCTTCTACATCAAAAAGTTGGTCTAAAATTCGTCATCCTACCGTTAACCCTTCCGACTCAAATAATACTTACAAGACTTGGAAGATGCCAATGGAAATGAAGAACGAAATAAATGTGGAAGAAGAAGAAATAGAGACACACATTTGAAGCATTTGTGCACGAAGGATTATGATGGACAAAAAAGAAGAAAATGGGGAAAATGAAATAGATAAAAAAAACCAAATTACAAATAAAGGAAAAAGAGAAAATGATAAAAAATTCTAAAAGATCTCTAACATGGGTAGAGGAAGATGTGATGCTTGAGGTGAAGAAGATGAATTAAAGAAAACAATTCCGATTACCTCGAAATGTAGTAAAATCATTAGATCATTAGAATTATATGATGTTTTATTAAATGTTATGTTGTTGTTTCTTATAATTATGACATGTTTTATTTGGTAATATTATTAGGTAATGATGTATTATGAAGTAACGATGTGCTTATATCAGTAAATTATATTGTGTACTATAGGTTATCTAAGTTTTATTTGGTACTATTATCCATATTAAATGTCTATATATAAACTATGTTTTTGATATTTTATTTCGTACCAAAACCTGTGTTTCTCTTCTTCTCCACCAAGACCATTCTCTCAAGTCCCCTACAAGTTCAAATGTCCTAAAGAAGAATCACTTCAAGCATGGAGGGGTTCTAATGAGATCAAAGATCCCATAACTACTAAAGAAAGAGGAATTGAAACCCACTCTTTTAGACCATTTCCAACCCATCTCCATTTTTTCTCCCATAAATAGAGTAAAAAATGGAGTAAACAGTATTTCATCTCCAACCCTACTTCATTTTCTACCCCATTTTTTACCCCCAAAAAGTATATTTTTGGAATATTCCATTTTTATAACTTATATATATATATATATATATATATATATATATATATATATATATATATATATATATATATATATATATATATATTATCAAATACACCCCTCTACTAATTAAACTCTATATTTATGATTAATTAATATAAATTAGTATACAACATGATATTATAAATATTAAATATTGCATTTAAATTATAATTATTAGATAAAATAAACTAGAAATGTATAAAATAAAAATGAGAGAGACTAAAATTGACAACCAAACTTCACCTCTATTTTTGGAGATATGAATAGTATTCCCCCCTATATGGGGGAATACTATTCATATCTTCAAAAATGGAGGTGAAAATGGGGTAGGGTTGGAGAAAAATGAGAGGAAAAATGGGGGAAGAAATGGAGTATGGGAGTGGGTTGGAGATGCCCTTAATATATGTGTTGCAAGGAAAAGGCTAAATTATATTAAAGCTCAGATTCAAGAAAGAGTAGCATGGATAAAAATACAAAAGAGTCCATATAGGAAATCTAAAGAATGGTTACGAGCTGCAGAAGTAGAGCTTTCAAAGAAAGCACGTGAAATGAGGGTTGAGGTCTTGGAGATGAATTTAAAAGTAGCGTGGGTTTAGGTAAAGAAAAAAAAAATTCTCCTACGAGTTTCCTGAATGGCAGCTTGCGGATAATAATGAGTAGTCTATGTGGAGGTTGTTTAATTAATAGAATGTTACCTTTCAGTTTAGTTATGTTATGTAATGCTATTAATGTTATATGCCCCTTTACTGTATTAATGAAAAACATGTATTTTGAGAATATTTAATAACATAAAGAAGAACTTAACAAAAATCCTCAATTAAAAATCTTGCCAATATATAAAAATATAATGGAAGTTTGTGCGAGAATGTAATCAAGTCATATGTCGGGAAAAGACTCTGGCTTTGAGATCTGCCTCATGAAGAATGTTTCAAAATCGTTGCACCTTTCTGGCTTGATTTCCTACTTCATATGTTTTCAATTTTAGATGAGGAAATTTTGGTGTACTCCCTGCTAGTATGGCATGTCATGTTACATCAAGAACAATATTTTATTATTAGCCCTTTCCCTTGCGATAGAATGCAATTAGTTTGTTTGGGTCTTACAGGCTACCATTTGTGTATTATAGGTAGTCTAGAAATCATCAAACCTTCTAGGTTCTCCAAATCACAACAGGCTGGTCGAAGGTTCACATTCTCTTCGTATGTCCATTGAATAATCATTGTTGTAGGCTCTAATAGCCATTCCATAGGAATCGTCATGTTTTAATATTTCAAAACAATATTAGATGACTACATGGGAAGCCATCAATTTGCTACTTTACAGATGTCCATGTTATTGCCCCCATATCAATAAAGATTTAATTTATTCCATGTATGACCTCAAAATTTATTGGATTAGTGTCTAAGTCCATAACTATATTTGGTATGTAGTTGACCCGGTTGTGCATGGTCATTTTGGGTTACCTTCACCAATGCAACTTGACTGGAGAAATAATAGAGAAAGAGCTTATTATGTTTTATTACTATATTATAAGACTAATGTATTAAAAGAGACATCATATTTGTTTAATTAACATTGGTCAAGAATTAATTAAGAATGAACTTTTTGATCAAAAGAAGTTAATTGAACTAGGGGACTGAATTGTAATTATGTGATAGTTACAAGGTTAGACAACGAAACCCTAGATGATAGGGTGGACAAATTCTAAGGATAAGGCTTGAATAATTCATCCATAATGGGATTCTAGAATTACGTTATGGGCTGCTTGGTGGCTAAGTAACCAGATAAGGATGCTGACTGAAACCCTAATTCCTACACATATATAAGAACCCCTTGGGCATGAGAATTCGGCTACACCCTAACCCTAGAAGTCTTAGAGCCAAATTTCTCCTCTCCCCTCTGTCTCTTGTTTCATCTAATTGCTTTTGGTGTTTTTGATTCATTAGAGGTAGAAGATTTGATGTGTTAAAATTCTCAAGGCTTCAAGATCTACAATCAACAATCAAGGTAATCATCTAGATTTGTTTTTCATATAGAAATTTCGAATCTTGCATGCTAGATGTAGGGTTTGTAAGTCTTGGATGAATTGTAAGTACAATAGAGAAATCTAGATCCAAGCTTTAGGGTTTACATGAACACATAGGATGTTATTTTTTGTAAAACTCATTAGTGGTATCAGAGCCTTGATTGGTTTCTTTTGTATTGATGCCTTGTATGTTCATCATCTTTGAAAATCTTTTTTTCTGCCCTCTGCCCGACCTGAATCGGCAAGTCACTATCTGGACTCGACGAGTCAGTCCAACTCGGCGAGTCCAGATAGTGACTCAGCGAGTCATAGCATCTTGTAGAGGGATTTTTGGGATTTCTTGCTATTTTGCTTAATAATAATTGCCTAAATCATTTTTAACTAATAAAATATGAATTTTATTGTTAGTTTATGATTATCCTTTCCAAGACAAAAGATAATTACCAATTGTTTGAATAATAAATTCCTTATCTGATAATATTTGATTATTTAAATTAATTGTTGAATTATCTTTTAAATAAAATGGAATAGGTCAAATTTAGATAACCACGAAATTAAATGTTTAATTTTAAATTATTTTCTATTTGATCCTATATGTTTTGAAAAGTTTAAAAATGTCCTCAAGTTTTGAAATTTAAATTTTTGCTTAAAAGTTTAATTTGAATTATTTAAATTTCAAATCCTAGAATTTTACAAGTTTAAAATTCACCATATATTATTATATTATTACAAGATTAATATATATATATATATATATATATATACATATATATATATATATATATATATATATACATATATATATATATATATATATATATATATATATATATATATATATATATATATATATATAAAATGCTAGTCTTACCATTAGTAGACCTCATTCACGAAGCCAATCTATAAGAGAGTATAAGGTTATGACCTATAAAATGGTTATTTAATGAGTGTCCACTCTCACCCACCGCTTTCTTGATTGGTGGAGGGTCGTTAGACGAACGGGTAGGATAGGGAAACCCTGTCCTCATTAATAAGTATAATGAATTATAAAAGTAACTAAATGTTTTTCCAAAATTCCGAATCTTAGTTACTTTAGGCAAAAGTGAAATAGATGCAATTCCATGAAATTACAATTTATACCCTTGCTAATACGTTAGTGCAACGTGTGGTTAATCAGCACACTAATTGGACTCTATGCAAAGGTGGCAAAGGGTGACTCATTGTTTGTCATAGTTTAATAGAGCGTGTGTGGATAACAGGCACATAGAATAGGTGACTGTAACAATGAGGGCACCATGTACATTTGCATGGTTATTCACACTCGCTTTGTGATCCTTGGCATCCTAGTCACAAACTTAAGTGGTATATCGAGATTTAAACATGCCATTGAAAAGTTCAATGAATCTCAAAAGGATCTCGGAGTTTTCAATACATTTAAAACTTAATCTCTTTTTCGTTTTTCATGGTGGAGAATCAGTGAATCGTAATTCACTTACATTCAACTTATTTGCATGTTAGATTACAAGATCCCTCTTCTAATTTGTAAATAATGTTGTTGGATCCTAGCCCTAATTTCTCATTTCGGTGTTTAATTGGGGATTCATTTCTAATCAAACTTTGTCACTTTTCTATTTCAAATGTCGAACGTCAACAACAATGCTTCCGACTCGAATTCCTCCGGCTCGTTCTCACTCATGAACTTGTGTGGGAGAGTGATCTTTGACGGGTTCAATTTCAATGATTGGATCCGCAACATCCGAATGGTCACTCGTTATGAAGACAAAGAGTATGTCCTTGATGAAAAGCTGAAGGAAATCAACCTCAACATTGCCACTGCTGAAGAGATCGCTGCCTTTGAGGCCCATGAGTGTGATGCTACGAAGGTCCATTGCATCATGCTAGCAACTACGTCTGCAGAACTCCAAAAGTCCTATGCAGACATGTATCCCTATGAGATTCACCAAGACTTGCTGGATCGGTACCACCAAAGCGCTAGGCAAGAAAGGTACGAGATCATCACTTCGATGATCACTGCCAAAATGGGTAATAGAGAGTTCCTTACCGCTCATCTGCAAAAGATGAAGAGATATGTTGATCGCATGCTAAAGTTAAATGTTAACTTTAATGAAGAGATGGCAATCGACATCATCCTTCACTCCTTGACTCCCTGCTACAACCAGTTCCGCATGACCTACCACATGAATAAGGAAGAGGTCACTTTGAGCAAGCTTCAAGGCTTGCTAAGGACTACTGAGAGCAATCTCAAAGATAACTATGTTGCATCAACTCCTTCTCCCGCTGCTACCACTATCTTGGCAATAGGGTAAGGGAAGGGTAAGAAGAGGAAGGCTCCCTCAAAGAGAAACCACAAGGGAAAGTCCCAAGATGGTACCTCTTCTAGTGGAACCCAGGCTGGTTCTGCTAAACCCAACTCTAACCCCAAGGAGGTAGAGTGGCATCACTACCACAAGATAGGGCATTAGAAATGAAGCTGCCCAGAATATCTGCAAACTGTCAAGGATAGGAAGATCAAGCCATCCTTCACAGGTATTTACACTATTAAATCTAATTATTCATTGCATGCTATTTCTTGGGTTCTTGATAGAGGATGTGGTTTTCACGTATGTTCTGATTTGCAGGGACTAAGAAGAAATAGGGATGTGGAGCGTGCGAAGATGAACCTAATCATGGGAAATAGAAGATCATCGCATACCACCAAGATTGGAGTTTATTCCTTAGTGCTTAGTAATTGATTAGGTTTAGATTTAAATAATTGTTGCTATTTGCCAGATATGGCAAGAAACATCATTTCTTTTCATGGTTTATATAGACAAGGATTTAGATATTCATTTAATAATGAAAAGGGTTCAATTTATGCTTATCTTAATGGTGTTTTATATTTTGAAGCATTACATTGTAATGGAATATATGAAACTGTGATGGTGGTAGATAATTTAGGAAATGATGTGTTGTGTATTGATTATTCCAATAGTTTGGACAAAGCATGCTTGTGGCGTTGTCGTCTTGGACATGTCAACAAGAAATTCATAGCCCAACTCCAAAAGGATGGAGTGTTGGAGTCATTCAACCTTAGGGACGATGACATGTGCGAGTCTTGTTTACTTGAAAAAATGACCAAGTCACCCTTCACTAGCACTTCTCATACACACTGATGTATGTGGGCCCTTTAGATCCACCACAAGGGATGCAAACAGCTTATATGTGACTTTTACTGATGATTATAGCAGATATGGGTATATCTACTTAATCAAGCACAAGTTAGAAACCTTTTCAAATTTCAAAGAGTTTAAACAAGAAGTGGAGAATCAGTTGGGCAGGAAATTCAAGATGCTTCGATCCGATTGAGGTGGAGAGTACCTAAGTCTTTAATTCCATGACTACCTCAAGGAATGTGGAATTGTTTTGCAATTGATGCCACCTAGGACACCATAGTTGTATGGTGTAGTTAAGAGGCGTAATCGAACCTTGTTAGACATGGTTTGTTCCATGATGAGTCGTGCTTCACTGCCTATCTCATTCTGGGAGTATGCCTTAGAGATTGCCACCCATATCCTTACCTTAGTCCCTACCAAGAAGGTTGCGAAAACACCTCACAAAATATGGACAGGGAAATCTCCCTCGTTAGCACATATCAAGGGTTGGGATTGCGAGGCTTTCGTAAGACGAGAGACTCACAACAAGCTCGAACCTCATAGTGAGCGGTGTATTTTCATCGGCTACCCACAGAAGTCCTTTGGATATCTCCTCTATAGACCAAGTAACAATGTTGTGTTTGTTGCAAGGGGAGTGGTTTTTCTAGAATGAGAACTCATAAGACAATGGGATAGTAGGAAGCATATCGATCTTGAAGAGCTTCAAGAGTCGAGAGATGAAGGAACCTTTAATGCTAGCGGTCAACCTGAGGAGGAAACTCTGGTTGAACCGATCGACGAATCATTACCTCTTAGACGTTCCAATAGAGTTAGTGCTCCACCCGTGTTGTATGGTTTTCATGTAACAAGTGAGAGTGATACGTATAGTAGTGACAGTACAATGATAAACTTGGACGAACCTAACCGCTATAAGGAAGCCATGGCAGGCCTGGAGTCTGCAAAGTGGAAAGAGGCGATGGACATCAAGATTTAGTCAATGTATGACAACCAAGTTTGGAATTTGTTAACAATGTGCCAGGTCATAAGACAGTCGGGTGCAAGTGGATCTTCAAGAAGAAGATCGAGATGGATGGGAATGTGCACACATATAAGGTTCGATTGGTTGCAAAGGGCTTTACTTAAACTCCCGGAGGTGACTATGATGAGACCTTCTCACCGGTTTCAAAGATAAAGTCTATTACGGTGATGCTATCCATTGTTGCAATTCATGACTATGAGATCTGGCAGATGGATGTTAAAACCGCTTTCCTTAATGGGAAGTTGGCTAAGGATGTTTATATGGCTCAGCAGAGGGTTTTTTCAATGCGAAGCATCCTAATAGAGTGTGTAAGCTTGAGAAGTCCATTTATGGACTGAAACAAGTGTCCCGTAGATGAAATCTTTGTTTTCGATGAGAAAGTCAAAGAGTTTTGTTTTCTGCGAAGCGAGGATGAATCACGTGTATATGTTAAAGATAGTGGTAGTATAGTTAGTTTCCTCCTATTGTATGTTGATGACATAGTACTCATAGGAAACAACATCCCAACACTGCCGGAAGTGAAGTCTTGGCTTGGGAAGTGCTTCACTATAAAGGACCTCAGAGAGGCTGCCTATATTTTAGGAACAAGGATAGTGAGAAACATGAGTAAAAGACTAATAGGACTTAGTCAGAATACTTACTTGGACAAGGTACTAGAACATTTTAGTATGGAGAATTACAAGAAAGGGGAATTACCAATCCAAAGTAATGCCAAGTTGAGTAAGACTCAAAGTCCGAATACCGAAGTCGAGATAGCAGAGATGAGCCGAGTACCCTACACTTCCGCAAATGACTCGATCATTTATGCTTTGACTTGTACTCGCCCAGATGTGGCCTTCGTTTTGAGCATGGTCAGCAAATATCAAGGGAACCCTAGCAAAGCACATTGGACCACAATCAAGAATATTCTTAAGTACCTTCGGAGGACCATGGAATAGTTTCTTGTCCTCGGTGGGAGTGATGACTTAAAGGTGTGAGGGTACAGTGATGCCGATTTTCAAAACGACATGGACAACTACCATTCGCAGTCGGGCTAGGTCTTTACCCTTCATTGAGGAGCAGTGACTTGGAAAAGTTCTAAGGAAGAGATTGTAGCTTATTCAACGTGCGAATCAGAGTACGTTGCAGCGAGCGAAGCGTCAAAGAAGGTAATATGGTTGAAGAACTTCATTGGAGACCTTGGAGTTGTGTCAGCCATACAGGAGCCTATGGAAATTTTTTGTGATAATAAAGGAGCGGTTGCCTTGGCCAAGGAACCGAGGGATCATGACAAATCTCCACATATCGACAGAACATATCAGTTTATTCGACATCGGGTAAAAGAAGGACTCCTCGTAGTAAAGAGGGTATCGTCGGAGGATAACCCAGTAGATCCGCTTACGAAGGGACTGAGTAGGGTTAAGCACTTGCAGCACGCTAGGAGCATTGGGCTGTAGGACGATATTAGTTTAGATTAGATAGTTTAGAAACGTGTAATAGATAAATTGTAATTAACATTCGAGGATTAAATAAATGAGTATTATTTATTAGTAAAGTTACTATCTTATGTTAATTGATTAACTATTGTTTCATTTTTCATGTTTTAACTTCCTGAATAATAAATTTATTCAAACGGTCCACAGTCATTCATATGTTGGAAGTAGATATGAATGAAGACTGTCATGAATTGGTGTGTAGATTGTGTAAAGTGTATTAGACATAGCAAAAGTTTTCTACGATGTTCATGAGTGCTTATGAATAAGATTTAAGCATTGGAATAAACCCACACTTCAAGAATAACTTCATGGAATTTATCATGAGTGATCGCAAGACGATAATATCATATGGTCTTAAAACCTAGATATACGGTTTATTGTTTACTAATTGGTTGTGCATTGATAATGCGTAAACGCATCAGTAACTTGATGTTATAAAACGCATTGTGTTTGATTTGATTAGTGAATAGTTAAATGCATATAAGTCGAAGTTTATCTGCCCTTTTATCCTAAAAGGGTAAAAGCGATATCAGTGACCGTCGATGATTTGGTTTGACTTATGTGCCAGGCCAGGTCAAGACTGAATTGATGTGTTCAATTAGGTTCTATGTCAAGCGAATCTGAGATTGAGAAACAAACTGCTGGAAAATAAGTATGACTATGTTCCATGTAATTGTCCACACGATATCTAGAACAGAGGATTATGCGATCCCTTATCTTAAGGACAGGTTATTAATAAGATCAAGAGTTTTGAGAACTGCGATTGCTAATAGGATCCAGAAGTTGCATTTGCATTTATAGTTATTAGACTTATCCAAGTGGGAGACTGTTGAATTAGTGTCTAAGTGCATAACTATATTTGGTATGTAATTGACCCGGTTGTGCATGGTCCTTTTGGGTTGCCTTCACCAAAGCAACTTAAATGGAGAAATAATAGAGAAAGAGGTTACTATGGTTTATTAATATATTATAACACTAATGTATTCAAAGAGAAATAATATTTTTTAATTAACAATTGTCAAGAATTAATTAAGAATTAATTTTGTGATCAAAAGAAGTTAATTGAACTACAGGGACTAAATTATAATTATGTGATAGTTACAAGGTTGGGCAAGGAAATCCTAAATGATAGGGTCGACGAATTCTAAGGATAAGGCCTTAAGTCTATAATGGGATTCTAGAATTACCTTATGTGCTGCTTGGTGGCTAAGTACCGGATAAGGATAATGATTAAAACCCTAATTCCTACACCTATATAAGAACCCCTTGGGCATGAGAATTCGGCTACACCCTAACCCTAGAAGTCTTAGAGCCAAATTTCTCCTTTCCTCTCTGTGTGTGTGTGTCTCTCTCTCTCTCTCTCTTGTTTCATCCAATTGCTTTTGGTGTTTGTAATTCACTAGAGGCACAACATTTGAGGTGTTAAAGTTCTCAAGGCTTCAAGATCTACAATCAACAATCAAGGTAATCATCTAGATCTATTTTTCATATGTAAATTTTGAATCTTGCATGCTAGATCTAGGGTTTGTAAGTCTTGGATGAATTTCATGTACAACAGAGAAATCTAGATCCATGCTTTAGGGTTTGCATGAATACATAGGATGTTATTTTGTGTAAAACCCATCAAAAATTTCATTTTCAATTGGAGACACCCTACAATTCGTAGCCTTTATTGATCGTTTCCTAACCTTCTTATTTGTCGATGTAGTTAGTTTGGTTTTCATATCCCCTGCATAAAATAACAAAATGTTATTGTTAGCATAAATTTATGTTATGTATAAGAATTAAATGTATATTATATGTTATTAAAAACTATACCTCCTTTATTGCGACACTTATAATACAATTGTTGCATGGTCACTCGAAAGAGCTCAAGGAACATTAGTACATGTATCTTACGAATATCTTTCAATAATGCATCGATGGAATATGCACTATTTGATGTCATAATAATATAATGGTATCCTTGGAAATATGTCCATGACCATGCCTGTTTGTAGGTAACGTGCTGGGGAAAATATATCAATAAATTGGGAATGAATCCCCTTGAGTTCTTAAAATAATAACACTTATTATTTTGCAGACAATGATTATTTGTAGGTAACATAGATTTGGACATTAATGTCAAATATTTTGGATGTGGCTTCCACGATAGACTCTGCGATGATCATTACCTAACACATCTGCAATAAAATGTCCCAACACTTTTTTTGTTTGCTTGGTGATGCCTTGGGTTTGGTTGTGTTAAAGAACATATGTGTTCACCCACTAGTCTACGTATCTAGATAATGCTACAGTCTTTTAGTTTAAAAGTTGAAACATACCATTCATAATTATTATCAACACACTTTTTCTTCATTCTATTTTGGTAGATCTGACAATTTTTTACTGAAATCCTTCGTCTATACTTTTTAATCCTAGTGCCAATTGAAGAGCCTATTTGTCATTGTAAAGTTGTTGCTTCTTTATTGGACCACTCGAGTTTTGGCTATGCGATAGACCACCTATATAATCATGATTAGGAAATTCTTATATTTTTGGCATACCAAAAAATGGCATTGTGTTTGCTTTCTTACTACAATCGACGATTCAATGTCAACAACATCTTCTTCCGCTTCTGATTTTGTCAAATCAACTTCTTCTTCTGTTTCATCAATTTCTATGAAATCATAATCTCTACCTTCATTATGACAGGTACTATCGTTACCATCATCGTTACATGCAACATTCACTATAACTAATGTTATGATATTTTAAGGGGTCGACATAATAAATATGTTGTTCTACATGCATTTGACGTTGTACAACCGACGTCTAAAAATGGTGATACCGATATTTGATGTAACATCCCAATTTTCAAGACCAATTTTTTTTATTTTAATCATATTACTTATAAAATAGTTACTGAAAAGCATGATCATCATCATTCCAATTCGTAAAACCATAATCACTTGTCCCAAAAATCATATCATCAAAATAGTAATAATGTTAGAGTACAATCCCATGGATCTTAAAATGCGGAATCATATGTGTGCAATGCTCTGCTACTGGAAAGTAACTCACCTCGATGTTGTAAAGTGTCTAATCTATCCTGGTTACCAGAATCAATCCCCATTAGGTCCTACACATAACAATCTTCCTTAATTACCATTTCCTAGTCAACTCAGTCAAAGTCAAAGTGCAGGTCAACACCTTGGTCAAAGTCAACATCCAGCTGACTCAACTCGCCGAGTCTTACGAGAACTTGCTGAGTTCTCCTTTAAACAAAGTCGGGACTTTCTACAATCTGACTCTTCGAGTTCATCCTTGAACTCGTTGACTTCATCTTCATATGGTTGGCATATTGCCTTGAACTCAGCGAGTTCATCTAGGAACTCGTCGAGTACGTTGATCTCCAGGTTCATTACGAACCCAGATGGCCGAGTCTTCTTCCGACTCAACACATCACTCGATATCAGAAGGGTTTGGGGAAAATACGACTCGAGTTGCTGAGTCCCATAAGCAAACCGACGAGTCACTCTATGTACAAAACTATACAACTGATTTCAGATGGTCTAAAAGCACCCAAACCACAGATCTGGCCTCCTAGGGTCCGTATTACACGTAAAGCTACAAACTTGACATTCATGCATGGGTTTTTTGGCTCAGAAGGATAAAAAATGAGGGTTATATGATGCATGGGACTCCCATGGCCATAAAGTTGGCACCTTTATGCAATGGGAACCCCAATGGTTCCATATCTAAGGTTAACACTCTACATTATGCTTTAAACCCGAAGGTGGTTTAGAAATTCCCCAAAAATGGCAAGATTCAAGCCTTAAAGAAGATCTAACAAATGAGAAGTCAAGGTTGAAGCTTTTTTTTTTTTTTTTTTATCTCAATCAAGCTGGAAATGCAACCATGACTCTGGATGTACTTGCTTATTCAAGAACCCCTAAGCTTCAACTTCTTTCTTGAAGCTTCAAACAACTTTAAACACACAAAAATGGCTCAAGAACACTCAAAAAGCTTTAGGGTTTTGAGTTATAGATTCTTTGGACTATGAGAGACAATGGAGGCTAAATCGGAACAAGATAATGTGTTTAAATAGGGTGAAAACGCTAAATATTAGGGTTTCACCCAGATAGTCCTACTTGCTGAGTCGGGCTCTCCGACTCGTCGAGTAGGTTACTTAAAACCTTCATCCAAGAGTCTAGTGTACTCGATGAGTTGGGCCTCAACTCGTCGAGTCCTAGCATAAAACATACAGTTACTTGAATTTAAATATGTACCGGGAACCGGATGTTACAAATCTCCCCCACATATTTTAGACTTAGTCCTTAAAGTTTGCTGTTGATTCCAGAAAAAGGTTGGGGTAGTGCTCTCTCATGTCGTCCTCTGGCTCCCAAGTCCATTCTGATCCCTTGTGGTGCTGCTATTGCACCTTTACCAGCTCCACTCTCTTGTTCCTCTAATCCTTCGACTTCGTCTCGATGATAGCTACTGGCCGCTCGATATAGTTTTGGATGTCTTCCACCTAAATATCCTCTAGAGGCACCACCGTTGAATCGTCTACCAGGCACTTGCGTAGCTGGCAGACGTGAAAAGTACTGTGAATTTGACTAAGTGTGCCTAGAAGATCCAGCCTATATGCCACCTTTCCCACCCGGGCTGCAACCCTGAAAGGACCGATGTATTTGGGGCCCAATTTTCCCCGCTTCCTGAACTGGATGACACCTTTCCAAGGTAACACCTTCAGGAGGACCATATCCCCGACCTGGAATTCTAGGTTTGAACGCTCGTGTCGCCATAAGTTTTCTACCGACTCTAAGTAGTCTGAAACCTGCTTCAGTCCTGTTGGATTCTCTCCGTTGTCTTAAGCACCACTTTGGTACTCCACCAGACCCTCTGTCCAACCTCACCCTAGCATATCAAGGTCCTGCACTTCCTCCCGTACAAAATCTCGAAGGGAGGATGGTCAATACTCGCGTGATAACTATTATTTTAGGAAAACTCTGCCAAGGCAAGGTAGGTATCCCAACTACCATTAAAGTCTAATACGCATGCTTGCATCATATTGTAAAATACACGTTTTAAAATCAAGTTTTGTAATGAATAAAATTGTAAAATATTATTTAAAATTGAGTGTTGAGTTCTAACAGATGGTTTTTACTAGAAATGAAGTAAAACTATGTTTAGAATCACTCAGAAAATATTGGAAGTCTTATGAGATTCCAATTAAAAGCCAAATAGTGAAATTTAGCGAAAATATGAAATTTTAAATAAGTAAAATTTTATTATTTGATGTTGTATAGAATCTCGTTAGAAAATTGTAGGCGAAAACCTCGTCAAAATCCGAGTTATAACGAAGAAGTTATGACCAACCGAAGATCCGCGACAAAACCGGCACGACGCTGAATGACGTAAAAAGTGAGTTTTTGATAAACTACTTTTTAGATTTAGTAATCTAAATGAAATTCTTAGTATTCTTTAAACCGATAAATTCGATAAAAAGAACGCAAAAATCTGACTTCGTATGAGGAAGTTATGATTTTTCGAAGTTTCAACTTAGCAGTATACAGCTAAAAACTCGAATTTTAGATCGAGCGATATTTTACCGATACATCCTAAACGAGAATCGAAAGTCTCAACGGTACCAAGTCTGACGAAAACGGATGTCGGATGAAGAAGTTATGAATTTTTAACGGATTTTCCTGTCCCGGTCTATTAAAAATAATAATATTAAAATTAAATTCAAAATTAGCCAACGAAGTCTAAACGAAAGTTGTAGAGCGTAATTGTAGCTACGCGTGCATATAAAGAACGTCAAAAACGGAACTCGTATACGAAAGTTATGGATTTTAGAAGTTCGGGGCACGAAAATCGAAAATTTTCGCATGAATAGTAACCGGCCACGTCACCTTGCACGAAGCAGGTGCGTTACCGGAGACGTTTCACTGCTTGCTTCCGGAGTCCGACGCGTGCCGCTCAGCGATTCAACCGAAGTGCGAGCCAATCGGCTTCCGACACGCCTCGCTCTTGTGTCCGAGTCTCGCCCCTACACGTTGTGCCTAACAGCCTCGCAACCAAACCTCGCATCCGAGCCTCCCCTCTCGCGCCACCTGCTTCGCTCCGCTGCTGCCACCGAGCTTCGCTTCTTAACCTAGCTCCGAACCTCGGCCCTATATCAAGAAGACCTGCGAGATCTTCCAACTAACTTTGGAAATTTGCCACTTTTAGCCCCTCTTTCCATATTTTCTTCATATTAACTTTCCCCAAAGTCCCGAAATCATTTTTAGCACCCGAAACACATCCCGAGACCCCCGAGAAGCCCGGAAATTTTATCATTTCGGTTTTGAAGCCCTACCTTCGCAGAGCCCGGTTTTCAATATAGAAAGGCATATTTAAAGTCGAAGTGCTGTCCAAATTACTATTTTAATCCCTGGTTAACTTAAGGTGTGTTCAATATATAGGAACAATTGTATGTTATGTGTTATATGTGCTATGTGCTTTTCAGTATTATCATTCTGAGTTATTTACAGGTGTTATTCGCTATGTTTATAGCAATTGTAATACTTTTGACCATGTGATCAGTGAAAGGACTTAGATTCACATTGGTACTGGTACGTAGCCTCTGGCCATGTAGAGCATGTCTCCGTAAGAGAATGACTTCTATTCTATGGCATTGGTAAATGGTTAGACAGGACTATAAGCCTGAAATCTAACAAGATGTTAATTAGAAATTGCATGTCATCTATGCCATTTGGGTCAAAGCTTTATTGATGTATATCAAGAATTGAAAAGAATATCTTTGAATAATGTCTTTGATTGATATGAACGCTTGTCACATGATCTCACATACATCTTGTTGTTCCTCTTTGCTTTGCCACATTGAAGTATATATATGGCATAGCATTATATTGTATCTATTTTTGAACTCACTAAGCATCACCGCTTACCCTATAAATGTTTAACAATTGCAGGTAATAAATAACTAGTATGTTTACATACTATTGAAAGATGTAGAATAGTTTGTAATAGTACTTTTGTACTACTTTTTATGTTTGTATAAATTACAATATCCTGGGTAGTTATGTAATATATATAACACTTTGTAATAGAAGGTTTATATCCAATAGTTTGTAAATCCTTTATATCAATGTAAAATATTGCTTTTATGAATATGCAAATAACATGTTTTGGAGTAATGATAATGTGAAATATGAAAGTTTGGGTCTTTCAAAAAAAATACGAAAGTTGGGGTTTTTCAACCATGGTATCAGAGCAGTAGTTTAAGCGAACTAAATTCCACGGATTGGTATTTAGAATTAAGCTATAGGAAGTTCAATATATGAACTTAATCATTGTAAGTATAGGGATACAACCCAGATGAAATATATAAGTAAAAGTATTAGGTAATAGTAAACCCTAATATTCTAAAATACTATCTTACTCCGTATTTCAGATCAATGGTTGAACAAGTAAGTAGCCATACCCCTGATGTTGGTGGAGATCCTTAACCCGAGGAAGTGAATACTCCAGTATCTCCTCGTGAGGAGCGACTTTTAGGTAAACTTACCGGTGTTATTCGAAAAACTCTCGAAGAACACAAAAAGAATGATGATAAAGGAAAAGAGAAAGTCACTGGAGAATCTTCAAGCGGAAAGGTGAAGCGTCCCTCGTTCAAAGATTTTAAGAGTAGTGGTGCTACAGAGTTTTCTGGTGTCCTTAATCCTATAATTGTTCTAACTTGGATTCAGAACACCGAGAAAGTATTTCGTGTTTCTCATGTGGATGATGAAGACAAGGCTATTTATGCTTCTGCAATGCTCATTGGAGAAGCTTTAGTCTGTGGGAAGCAACATATGAAGCTCTTGATGGATGTGTCCAGGAGAACTTATCCTGGGAGTTGTTCAAGACTCGTGTGCTAGAGAAGTATTGTCCTCTAGATATGAGGAGAAGATTGGAGAAGTAATTCCTCGAGCTTAAACAAGGAGGAATGACTGTGAATGAGTATGAAACTCAATTTAATCAAAGAGCAAGGTTTGCTACGAAGTATATTCCAACTGAAGACGAGAAAATTTAGTTTTTCATGGAGGGACTACGACACGAAATCCATGATTTCGTTGTCAACCGGGATGTTCTGTCATTCGATAAAGCCGTTGACTATGCTCGAAGGCGTGAGCATGACTTAGAAATACGTGGTGCCACTCTTACTATTCCAAAGCATCCACATACTGAAAGAACTACTCATGCTTCCACTATTCCACCAGCTCAATCTATTTGAACTGATCCTAGCAAGCAAGCACAATCTCAGAGTGCTTTTCGTGGCTGTGGTAGGTCACAATCTTTTTCTATTCAATCACCGTCATGTCGCGTTTGTGGAAGGAATCATCTGGGTCAATGCAAAATAGACAAGGAATCCATTGTCTGTTATGGGTGTGGAGAAACAGGTCATATCAAGCCAGCTTGCCCAAGGAAGGATGTGACTTGTTATACATGTGGTATTACTGGCCACAAGAAGCGTTTTAGCCCTACTCTTACCAGCCAAGTGACGGGAAGTCAAGCTTCTGTTCAACAACCAGCAAGAAGTCAAGTCCCTGTCCAACAACCGAAGAATACTCCAGCTAAAAAGGAGGAGGTGCCAAAAGCTAAGGGTTGTGCATTCCAGATTACCACAGAGGAAGCACGTGAGGACCCAAATGTCGTGATGGGTACATTATTTGTAAACTCTAGACCTGCTCACATCTTATTTGATTCTGGTGCCTCAGATTCTTTCGTATCTTATGAATTTGCGCATTCTTTTCAAACTAAGTGCTATGCACTCGCGCAACCATTTCACGTAGATACTCCAGGAAGTATATCATTACTTGCTGATAAAATCTATAGGGATTGTGTCATAGAAATTGAAGGCTATAATTTTCTTGGTAACCTAATCCCTATCTCCTTGCCTAATTTCGATATTATTCTCGACATGGATTGGTTGTCAAAGAACCATGCAGAACTCTTGTGTTACGAAAAGATGGTACGCATTCTTATTGAAGGGGAAGATCCTATTCATGTCTATGGTGAACAAAGAATCTTAAAAATAATCTCTTTCCTCAGAGCTCGTAAATTCATATTGAAAGGTTGTCCTATCTATCTGGCCTATACAGTTGACATCTCAAGAAAGGAGAATAAAACTGTAAATGATATTCCCATTGATAATGAATATCCCAATGTTTTCCCCGATGATCTACGTGGACTTCCTCCGGACAGACAAGTAGAATTCCGAATTGATCTTGTGCCCGGTGCTGCTCCGATCGCAAAGACTCCTTATCGTCTTGCACCAGCCGAGATGAAAGAAATGATGATCCAACTGCAAGAATTACTTGACAAAGGCTTTATTCGACCAAGTACCTCTCCCTGGGGTGCTCCAGTATTGTTTGTCAAGAAGAAGGATGGATCTATGCGAATGTGCATCGATTATCGTGAGTTGAATAAAGTGACTATCAAGAATAAGTACCCACTACCTCGCATCGATGATTTATTCGATCAACTTAAGGGTGTTAGCTATTTCTCAAAAATTGATTTGGGATCTGGCTATCATCAGTTGAAAGTACAAGAGCAAGATGTACCGAAGACTGCTTTCCGTACTCGTTATGGGCATTTTGAATTCCTTGTCATGCCATTCGGTTTAACAAATGCTCCTGCCGTATTCATGGATATGATGAATCGAGTGTGCCGCCCAATGCTCGATAAGTTTGTCATCATATTCATTGACGATATTCTAATCTATTCCAAGTCTGAAGCCGATCATGCCGTTCATATTCGTAAAATCTTAGAACTTTTTCGAAAGGAGAAACTTTATGTTAAATTCTCGAAATGTGAATTTTGGCTCCGTCAAGTTCAATTTCTCGGCCATATTATTTCTAGTAATGGTGTATCTGTAGATCCCATCAAAATTGAAGCCATTCAAAATTGGCAAGTGCCCCGTAATGCTTCCGAAATTCAAAGTTACTTAGGTCTCGCGGGATATTACCGGAGATTCATTAAAGACTTTTCTCATATAGCCGTACCCCTCACAAGCCTTACACGAAAGGAAGTGAAGTTCGAATGGGGTGAAGATCAAGAATAAGCTTTCTCAACTCTTAAAGATCTTATAACTCATGCTCCCATCTTATCACTCCTAGAAGGTGATGATGATTTCTCCGTATATAGCGATGCTTCAAGATTGGGACTCGGTTGTGTGTTGATGCAGCAAGGTAAAGTGATAGCCTATGCCTCAAGACAACTGAAAGATTATGAAAAGAATTATCCCACCCATGATCTTGAACTCGCTGCAATAGTATTTGCCCTAAAACTTTGGATACATTACCTTTTTGGTACAAAATGCCAATTATTTACCGACCACAAGAGTCTTAAGTATATATTCAGTCAGCAAACTCTGAATATGAGACAACAAAGAGCCATGGAGCTGATCAAGGACTATGATTGTGAAATCCTGTATCATCCTAGAAAGGCTAATGTGGTTGCAGATGCACTTAGCAGGAAAGTTTATCGTAATAGTATGTGTTATACTATTACTCACAGTACGGTGAAATTCACCATTCCTGATGAACTAGAGAAGTCGCAATTTGAAACCTTTAAGCCAGAAAATGTAAAGAAGGAAGGAATGGTACATTATGCCGATGTTTTACTTGATGATCCACGAGGATTAAAAGTATTTAAGAATCGGCTATGGATTCCAAAGATTGGTGGATTAAGACAGAAGATTTTATATGAAGCTCATAAGTCTAAGCTATCAATACATCCTGGTACAAGTAAAATGTACTATGATGTAAGATCTGATTATTCGTGGCCTGGATTAAAGAGAGACATTAGAAGATATGTACAGGAATGCTTAGTATGCTTACAAGTCAAAACAGAACACCAAAAGCCTTATTGAACTCCAGAAAGCCTTAGTGTTCCTGTATGGAAGTGGGAAGAGCTGTCCATGGATTTTATTACCAAATTGCCAAAGACTTCTAGACAGAATGATAGCATTTGGGTAATCGTCGATCGTCTGACTAAGAGTGCACATTTTCTCGCTATGCGTGAAACGGCTCCAATGGAGAAATACGCACAGGTATAGTTAGATGAAATTTTTGCAAGACATGGTGTGCCACTAAAGATCATTTCCGATCGCAATACCCGCTTCACTTCTCACTTTTGGGCGAATATGCAACGCGAATTGGGATCTTGAGTTGCTCTCAGTACCGCTTATCATCCTCAGACAGATGGTCAGACAGAGAGAACAATCTAGACAGTAGAAGATATGATTCGTGCATGTGTTTTGGAGTTCGGTGGTAATTGAGATAAATACTTACCACTTATCGAATTTTCATATAATAACAGTTACCAGACTTCGATCAAAATGCCACCATATGAAGCAATATATGGCCACAAATGCCGTACGTCGTTATGTTGGCGAGATGTAGGACAGAAGATCCTTGGAGGCCCTGAAATGATTCAAGACACCACCGACAAGATTTAAATCGTACGAGAAAGAATGAAAGCGGCCCAGGATCGACAGAAGTCCTATACGGAAAAGAGAATACGACCTATAGAATTTCAAGTGGGTGATTTCGTGATGCTGAAGGTATCCCCATGGAAAGGCCTTATGCGATTTGGGAAGAAAGGAAAGTTGAGTCCTAGATTTGTTGGTCCTTTCAAAATCATCCAGAGATTTGGAAAGCAAGCTTATCGCTTAGAATTTCCTGAAGATTTGGCGGGTATTCATGATGTGTTTCATGTAAGTTATCTGCGCAAATGCTTGAGTATCTACGATGAGACAGTTCCATTATCCGAAGTGAAATTGGATAATAAGTTAAGATATGTAGAAGAGCCTGAAGAAATCATGAATGAAAGAACAACTAAGCTACGTAATAAAGAAGTAGAATTGGTGCTTGTCAAGTGGAAACACCATCGTGGCCCAAACTATACTTGGGAGAATAAGAAAGAGATAAAAACAAAATATCCCAATTTATTTTAATCGATGTAATTTCGGGGACGAAATCCTCAAAAGGAGGAGGTATTTGTAACATACACGTTTTAAAATCAAGTTTTGTAATGAATAAAATTGTGAAATATCATGTAAAATTTAGTGTTGAGTTCTAATAGATGGTTTTTACTAGAAATGAAGTAAAACTATGTTTAGAATCACTCAGAAAATATTGGAAGTCTTATGAGATTCCAATTAAAAGCCAAATAGTGAAATTTAGCGAAAATATGAAATTTTAAATAAGTAAAATTTTATTATTTGATGTTGTAGAGAATCTCGTTAGAAAATTGTAGGCGAAAACCTCGTCAAAATCCGAGTTATAACGAAGAAGTTATGACTAACCGAAGATCCGTGACAAAACCGGCACGGTGCCGAATGACGTAAAAAGTGAGTTTTTGATAAACTACTTTTTATCTTTAGTAATCTAAATGAAAGTCGTAGTATTCGCTAAACCGAGAAATTCGATAAAAAGAACGCCAAAATCTGACTTCGTATGAGGAAGTTATGATTTTTCGAAGTTTCAACTTAGCAGTAGACAGCTAAAAAATCGAATTTTAGATCGAGCGATATTTTACCGGTACATCCTAAACAAGAATCGAAGGTCTCGTCATATGTAGTACATAGGTAAAAAGTCTGACGAAAACGGATGTCGGATGAATAAGTTATGAATTTTTAACGGATTTTCGTATCCCGGTCTGTTAAAAATAATAATATTAAAATTAAAGACAAAATTAGCCGACTAAGTCTAAACGAAAGTTGTAGAGCGTAATTCTAGCTACGCGTGCATATAAAGAACGTCAAAAACGTAGCTCGTATGCGAAAGTTATTGATTTTAGAAGTTCGGGGCACGAAAATCGAAAATTTTTGCATGAATAGTAACCGACCACGTCACCTCGCACGAAGCAGGTGCGTCACCGGAGACGTGGCCCAGACCGAACTGCCTCGCTGCTTGCTTCCGGAGTCCGACGCGTGCTGCTCAGTGATTCGACCGAATTCCGAGCCAATCGGCTTCCGACGCGCCTTGCTCTTGTGTCCGAGTCTCGCCCCTCCACGTCGTGCCTACCAGCCTCGCAGCCAAACCTCGCATCCGAGCCTCCCCTCTCGCGCCACCTGCTTCACTCCGCTGCTGCCATCGAGCTTCGCTGCTTAACATAAATCCGAACCTCGGCCCTATATAAAGAAGACCTGCGATATCTTCCGACTAACTTTGGAAATTTGCCACTTTTAGCCCCTCTTTCCATATTTTCTTCATATTAACTTTCCCCGAAGCCCCGAAATCAATTTTAGCACCCGAAATACGTCTCGAGACCCCCGAGAAGCCCAAAAATTTTATCTTTTTTGGTTTTGAAGCCCTACCTTCGCAGAGCCCGGTTTTCAATCAAACTCCCGATTTTCAACATAGAAAGGCATATTTAAAGCTGAAGTGCTGTCCAAATTACTATTTTAACCCCCGGTTAACTTAAGGTGAGTTCAATATATAGGAACAATTGTATGTTATGTGTTATATGTGCTATGTGCTTTTCAGTATTATCATTCTGAGTTATTTGCACATGTTATTCACTATGTTTATAGCAATTGTAATACCTTTGACCATGTGATCAGTGAAAGGACTTAGATTCATATTGGTACTGGTACGTAGCCTCTGGCCATGTAGAGCATGTCTCCGTAAGAGAATGACTTCTATTCTATGGCATTGGCAAATGGTTAGACAGGACTATAAGCCTGAAATCTAACAAGATGTTAATCAGAAATTGCATGCCATCTATGCCATTTGGGTCAAAGCTTTATTGATGTATATCAAGAATTGAAAAGAATATCTTTGAATAATGTCTTTGATTGATATGAACGTTTGTCACATGATCTCACATACATCTTTTTGTTCCTCTTTGCTTTGCCACATTGAAGTATATATATGGCATAACATTATATTGTATCTATTTTTGAACTCACTAAGCGTCACCGCTTACCCTATCAATGTTTAACAATTGCAAGTAATAAATGACTAGTATGTTTACATACTATTGAAATATGTAGAATAGTTTGTAATAGTACTTTTGTACTACTTTTTATGTTTGTATAAATTACAATATCCTGGGTAGTTATGTAATATATATAACACTTTGTAATAGAAGGTTTGTATCCAATAGTTTGTAAATCCTTTATATCAATGTAAAATATTGCTTTTATGAATATGCAAATAGCATGTTTTGGAGTAATGATAATGTGAAATATGAAAGTTTGGGTCTTTAAAAAAAAATACGAAAGTTGGGGTCTTTCACGTATCCTCCAATGTCTGGATTTTTGGCTCACTCAGACCATCCGTCTGCGCGCGAAAAGCAGTGCTAAAGTGTAGATGAGTACCCAACTCGTCATCAAATTTCTTCCAGAATCTGGAAGTAAACCGCACGTTCTGTCAGAAATCATAGAGACTGGCACTCGGTGTCGGGCAACAACCTCTCGAATATAGACGTCGACTAGCTTCTCAGCCGAAATTCTCTCATGGATCGGTATGGAATGGGCACTCGTGGTCAACGTATCCACGATGAAACATATGGAATCCATTCCCCACCCAGTCCTGAGAAGCTTAGTGATGATATCCATTGTAATATCTTTCCATTTCCACACCGGGATGTTCAATGGCTGCATCTTACCGTGAGGCTATTGGTGCTCTACCTTGACCTTCCTGCAGGTCAAGCATCTCTCAATATATCAGGCTACATCCCTCTTCATATAGGTCCACCAGTAATCAGGACGAAGGTCCCTATACATCTTCATCGCCCCTGGGATGGATACAAAACCTGGATTTGTGGGTTTCATCCATCAAGATCTGCCGCACTCCGCCCCAGTACAGAACCCATACCCTCCTGTATAGGATCAGCAACCCACGACTGTTATAGTCTAACAAGACCACCTGGCCTATAATCCGCTCGCACTTTCGAGGCTCTTCCTTCAAACCCTCGACATGCGTCTCTCCGATCTACTCCAAGAACAGAGTCACTATCGTCATCTTTAAACAAATGTATATGATTGGGGATTCCTTTCGACTAAGCCTGTCGGCCACCACGTTGACCTTTCCCGAGTGATAAAGGATCTCACAATCATAATCCTTCACCACATCTAGCCACCGATGTTGCCTCATGTTCAGATTCAGCTGATCCATGAGGTAACTCAAACTCTTGTGGTCCTTGTAAATAGTACATTGGACCCTGTAGAGGTAGTGTCGCCAAATATTGAGGGTGAAGACAACTGCCCCCAACTCTAAATCATGTGTTGGGTAGTCTTCCCCGTGAGACTCCAGTTGTCTCGAAGCGTAGGTGATAACATGCCCGCTCCGCATCAGTAGCGCACCCAAGCTAGAAATGGATGCATCACAATATTCCACAAAATCTTCCACGCCCTCAGGGAGGGATAGAATCGGCACCTTCCATAACCTCTGTCTCATTGTCTCGAACACTGCCTGATGCTTAGGCCCCCAGTGAAAGACCACGACTTTCTTCGTCAACCGGGTCAAAGGTACGTATATCTTGGGGAAGTCCTAAATGAATATTCGATAATAGCCTTCCAATCACAGGAAACTCCTAATCTCAGATGGAGACTTTGGAGCCTCCCATCTCATCATGGACTTTGCTTTGGCCAGATCGACCAAAATACCATTCTGGTTGACAAGGTGCCCAAGAAACTTCACCTCACACAATAAGAAATCACACTTGGAGAACTTGGCGTACAAGCTCTCCTTCCTCATGGTATCCAAAACCTCTCACAGGTGCTCCTCATGTTGCTCCTGTGTCTTAGAGTAAACCAAGATATCATCAATAATAACTATCATAGAACAACCCAGCGTCAGTCTTCATACATGGTTCATGAGGTCCATGAATGCATTAGGAGCATTGGTGAGCCCGAGGGGAATCACCACAAACTCGTAGTGGCCATAGCGATTTCAGAATGCAGTCTTCTGTACACCCTCATCTCTGAATCTCATCTGATGGTAGTCTGAATGTAAATCTATCTTGGAAAACCAAGATTCCCCCTCTGAAGCTGGTGGAAGAGATCATCAATCCTCGGGAACGGGTAACAGTTCTTCACCGTTACCTTGTTTAGCTCCCGGTAATCTACACACATCCGATGCGACCCGTCCTTCTTCTTCACAAACAGGATCGAGGCTTCCCAGGGTGAACTGCTTGGTCTAATGAATCCCTTGTCTAACAGCTCATGCAGTTGTGTAGACAACTCCTGCATCTTAGGAGGAGCCAACCGATATGGTTCTTTGGATATCGGAGCCGCACCAGGGACCAGGTCGATCCTGAACTCTACCTGTCTCTCCGGAGGTATCCCAGGCAACTCCTCTGGAAATACGACCGGGTAGTCTCGCATTACTGATACATCACTCACCGTCTCCTTACCTGCCTCCCGGGTATCCAGGACATAAGAGACATGCCCTGCGCATCCCTGCTGTAGATAGCGCCTAGCTCTCGTTGCTGAACATAAAGTTGGCCCATGGTGTGGTCTCTCGCCTTGAATCACCAACTCTCCCCCACTTGGGTTCCTGACCTGTACCAACTGCTATGTGCAGTTGATCACTGCCCATTGGGGCTCAACCAATCCATTCCTATAATAACCCATTTCCCACGTAACGGAATGGGAACCTAGTCTAGCAGGTAGTACTCCTCATACAGCCTCATAACACAATATCTAAAAACCTATGATGCTCGTACTAGTCGGTCGTCGGCAATCTCGACCTCTAGAAGGTAATCTAACATGCCCGAGGACTCAGGAAATCTCTTGCTAAGAGCAAGAGAGACAAGCGACCGAGTAGCCCCCGAGTCAAATAACACCTGTAATGGGATGCCATTCACATAGAACGATCCTAAACAAAGCCCATAAAACATATACATAAACATCATAAGCGACATAAAAATAAGAGCTAGGGAGAAGATTTCATATCCGCCACCATATCTAGTACGGCACGCGCCTCCTCAGTAGTCAACTGGAAGGCTCGACTCCTCACCACCGGAGTATCTGTCTTGCCCTGTCGGCCATACGTAAGCCGCAGGGTCACTGGAGTTGGCGCCACCACAGGCGTTACTGCTGCTACTGTCGAGCCCGAGTAATTGGCCCTTTTATGGAATTGTTGGTTGCAGTGGAAAAATAGCAACTCTGATGTCTGGATAGTGGGGGTAGTGGCAGTACAATCCTTACCGAAGTGCCAAGTCTTGTCGTACTTATAGCAGCCCGATGATCCAAGTCTACACACCTCCTCATGTGGTTTGCTGCATTTCCCATAGTTGCTCCGGCCCTGATGGCCATTCGACCTAGATTCCGACCCCTTGGGTTTCTTCCCTGAAACCCCTATCACCTACCCCTCATCTGCCTTCCTCTTCCTGATGTCCTCTAAGTCAATCTCCTTCTCCCTCTCCCTGAAAATCATAGAATCCAGGGGCAGTCAGGCCGAGCAGTTGACATGCTCTCGAATATTAACTCTTAAAATGTCATGATAGCGGGTCTTCTATATCTCCTCATCTCCTGCATATTGAGACACCAACAAAGCTCTCTCCAGGAACATGGCGGTAATCTCCGCTGTAACATCCCCATTTTCACGGTCAGAAAAGACCGTTTTTTATATATTATTTTGAAAGTCCGAGTATCTTTTAAAGAAATATGTTGCGGAATTTGTTCCCAGAAAAACATGATAGATATATTATCAAAGCATTTTTGAAGAAATGTATTTTGATCCTTTTTAAAACATTGGGATGTCATCGTCAATATAGCAACATAATCACAAACAGACCTTACATTCACTTACACTAGTGATCTACATCTCCGTAGTCTCTCAGTGTAATGTAACTTTGTATCGACACCTGTGATACAAATAAACTGAGTGGGCCAGGTTGGGAAACCTGGTAAGTATATAGGGGTTTTAATGCCATATTGTTATATCATATATATAATTAAGAGCTCACAAAATATACAATTTCACTATATATATATATATATATATATATATATATATATATATATATATATATATATATATATATATATATATATATATATAAGCAATTCTTACCCCACCCCATCAATCGTCACAACGACACTATCCATACTCTCGGACCTTAAAATTTATCCATTTACTTAATCCATACTCCCGGATATAATCCATGCTATTGGATCAATAACTGTGCCCATTCTATACTCTTGGAAGTGTGATAAATGTCTAAATCTATACTCTCGGATTAATGTCAAATAACTATGTCCTATCCATACTACCGGACTAAGGACAATTGACTATATCTTAATCTATACTCCTGGATTAATGACAACTGACTATTTCATAATCCATACTCACGGATTAATGATATTTGACTTTGTCTAATCTGTTCTCTCGGACTAGGGACAATGACTATATCTAATCTATGCTCCCGGATTAGTGATATTTTAACATTCTATTCTTTGTGTATAACTCGCTCGTACTCATAAGAAGTTACTACCCAATATTTCCCATAATTAATTTAGGTTTACTCTTTATCCTAAATCGTCATATATAATCAGGTATATTCTTTAACACATACTTCAGGAAACATCAAATAACTCGCACATAAACATATATTTAATACTTCAATCAATACTTGTATTAATATCATGTTCACGAAAGGGACTATGCACTCACACATAAACTCTTTAACGAATATTTAGCTGTTTAACATATATTTAATACTTTAATTATACTTGTATTAAAATCATGTTCATGAAAGGGACTATGCACTCACACATAAACTCTTTAACAAATATTTTGCTCTTTACCAAATATCTAATACTTTAATTAATACTTGTATTAAAATCATGTTCATGAAAGGGACTATGCACTCCCCTATGACAGTGACGACTCAAAATTCGAGCATCCCTTCGCTTCTTAACAATATGATTTCCTTCGATGATACCTAGCATTATTATCACTAGATTTTAGTCTAATATGTATGATCACTAATTATTAGTCTAGATTTTGTTATTAAATTAGATTCTACTTCATGATCTATCAAGTAAGGAACAACCATGTAGGATCATATGGGAGGTAGGGTCCGTTTGGTATATAAAGTATATTGTTTGGAAATACCACTTTAAACGCGTCACTAAATCAGAGCCTATACATCATCCCTGTAAGTAGATCAGTTAGTATAATGACTTGAAATCAATGATAAATCTTGTTTATAATTTCATAATAATGATAATGAACTTACACATAAGTTTTACTTAAAGTTGGATAAGCATAACTCACTTACAACGAGTTTTTCTCAAAATTGGGCTTTGCTAAAGCAGAGTTTCTGAGCCAATACCTCTTCTTCTCAGAGCCTTTGGGTGCTCCAGGCACTCTCGCATGGGATTCATAGGCTGAAATATAGCTGAACTTGTCGAGTTGGGTGCCACATGCCACCATCTGGTGGCACGACTTTGGGAGAAAGGAACGGCTCAGATCGTGGCACGTCACCCCCTTCGCAGCACCACACTCCCAACTCCTAAACCCCGTAACTTTCGCATACGATCTACATTTTCAATGTTCTTTATATCCATGTGTAGGTATTGAAAGGATCTATAACTCTCTTTTTGACTCCGTTGGGTAATTTTCAATTGATTTGAAATTTATTAGTATGAGTAGATGACACTGTTAAATGACAGTGTAGAATTCATAACTTCTACATACGGACTCGGTTTTCTTATGTAATTTTATCGTTGAGATCTGATTAATGAGATATTTAATTCTCATTTAGGTTGCATTGGCCAAAAATTGATCAATCTAAAATTCGAATTTCAGGTTGTGCACTACTGTGTCAAATGTTAGAAAGATCATAACTTCCTCATACGAAGTCAGATTTGGGCACTCTTTTTATATATGTTATCGGTTTAACATATATTACCACTTTCATTTAGATATCTAAGGATAAAAAGTAGTTTATCAAAAAATTCACTTTTTACGATTCTCGGTGTCATGTCGGTTTGCCGTAAAACTTTAACATGTCATAATTTCTTCGTCATAACTCGGATTTCAGCGTTCTTTATATGTACAAAATCCTTGTGAAATATACTATAACTTGGTTAATATTATTTATTGTAAATAATCTTCTATTAAAAAGAAATTTTTGAAGCTTCTTGTCTCTAAATTGACTAGCCCGAATCTGCGGGCGTTACATCCGTCACTATCTCTGTCGTTTACCTCATGTGGAGGAACTCCCTGGCCAACTACTAGAGCTGCACCGCTAGCGCGAACTCTTCCCTAAACCAGGCAATGAAAACTGACCAAGTCATAGCTTCTATGGCCAAGGCTCCCAGAGAGTCATTAACTAACTCCAACCAATCTCTCGCTCTGTCTCTCAAACATCTAGCAACATAATGAACCTTCCACCCCTCAGGGCAGAAGCTAGTCAACTGATCAGACTCCATGTTTGCAATCCATCTTTTGGCAATGATGGGGTCCTTCGCCTCGTGAAATTCTGGTGCACCACACACCCTAAAGTCTTTGTAGGAGAGTGTGCGCGACCCTGACTGGTTGGATTCCATGTCACTCATGAATGCCCTGTGGCGATCCTCCATCATCTTGATGAACCCTTCCTTGATCGACCCAAAAATGAATGGGGTCGCCTCAATGATACCTCTCGTGATCTACGACGTGATCAACTCGCGTAATCTCTCATCTATTAGCTTGGTACTCGATCCTGAACCTTATTTTGTTCCTGATCCTAACCCTCCTGCTCCTCTACGTGTAATCATCACCATTTTGAAACAAAATACATAATTATTAAGACCATATATAATCTTGAGAGGCCTCACACATTCTATAGGTTCCTTGGTTCTATCTCGTCCCTCCTTGACTTGAGTACGAATCCTCTGTTTTCAGTAGTACGGGCCCATACTACCTTCCACATCTATCCGTACTTTCCTCAAGGGTTGCTTTGACTTCACTAGGTCCCTTCTACTATTACTACTTGCTGCACTAATCTCATCCTAGGCTTACCCTAGGGTAACTCTCCCACCCACTCTCTATCATCAACTGCATAAGAAGTCCTTACCATCTCTCAGTAACTAGCTCAGGAATAATATTACATATTACTAAGACCAGATAATTCTTCGAATGAGAGGTCTCTCCCTACAACGGTTAGAATCATATGAGAGCTGCGAAATTGGGCTAAAACCTAACCTTCTGAAATTATTTAGTGTTTGTAATATGTAACTCAACGTATTCTTTTACTAGTTAATTAAAGATAGTTAGGACTCCTACTAGCACAAAGCAAAGAGAATTCAGGCATTGAGTAACCTAACCATGCATATTCTATCCATGCTAACATATCACTCACTACTCAGTACTATCATGCAACTCAGTAAGCACATTCAACCGGAACATCAGGCATCTTCCTAGATCCTTAGCCCTAATCTAGCATGCGGTTCTCATTGGCATACAATAGGCATAAAATGCATCCTTCCTAGATCCTTAGCCCTAATCTAGCATGTAGTTCTCATAATCATATCATATCATAAAATGTATGGGTATCTTGGGGAAAACTTACTTGAGGTCGGCTGGTCGCACGCATCACACACCTTGTTCTTTTTCAAAGGTTTTTTCTATTTTAAATTTCTTTTCAAACTCCTTTTTACCAAATAATTTTACTTTTGAAAAATGCCATACCAACTCCTTAGTTTGAGTTCAGACACCAAAGAGGGCGCCCGACGAATCCCCTAAACCAAGGCTCTGATACCAACTTGTAACATCCCAATTTTCAACACCAATTTTTTTTAATCATATTACTTATAAAACAGTTACTAAAAACATCATCATCATCATTCCAATTCATAAAAATGTAATCACTTGTCCCAAAAATCATATCATCAAAATAGTAATAATGTTAGAGTACAATCTCATGGATCTCAAAATGTGAAATCATGTGTGTGCGATGCGCTGCTACCGTGTCGACTCCTTGCCCTTCGACGAGGAGGTACCTGAAACCAAAACAGAAAACCCTAAGCACAAAGCTTAGTGAGTTCCCCCATCATACAGATACCATACATATCACATATTGCTAGGCATATATGGGTCCCCGACCTACCCTGTTGAGCATACCGGGGTGCTCAACCTACCATTTCTAGGCATACCGGGGTGCCTAACCTACCCCTGTCATACATACCGGGGTGTCCGACCTACCCCTCCAGTTTATCTAAACTGGTTACAGGGACTATTTCACCCTTACTACTACTATATAAAAACATAACATAATTATATGGTCAGACATACTGGGGTCTGACCTACCCTTTGGCCCTATCAACCGGATATGGGGACTATTCCCCTTACTACCACTATCACATAACATAATATCGTACTAGCACATAAAACATAACAAATAGTGGTAAACCATAAAATTATCACAAAGAAAATCATATCAACTATAATCAACTACAAGTGGGCAGACATTGGTGCCTTCGAACCACTTCTACTGGGAGGTAACTCACCTTGATGTCGTGAAGTGTCAGAACTGTCCTCGCTGCCGGAATCAACCGCTCTCAGGTCCTAAACATAACAATATTTCTTAATTATAATTTCCCGGTCAACTCTGATCAAAGTCAAAGTCATGGTCAATACCTTGGTCAAAGTCAACATCTAGTTAACTCAACTAGCCGAGTCTTATGAGAACTCACCGAGTTCTCTTTTAAATAAAGTCGGGACCTTCTACGATCTAACTCGCCGAGTTCATCCTTGAACCTACCGAGTTCATCTTCATATGTTTGGGATATTGCCTTTAACTTGCCAAGTTCATCCTAGAACTCGTCGATCACGTTCATCTTCAGGTTCATTACGAACCCAGATGGCTGAGTCTTCTTTCAACTCAACACATCACTCAATATTAAAAGTGTTTAAGGAAAATATGACTCGATTTTCTGAGTCCCATAAGCAAATCACCGAGTCCCTCTATGTAAAAAACTATACAATCGATTTTAGATGGTCTATAAGCACCCAAAACACAGATCTGGCCTCCTAGGGTTCGTATTACACATAAAGCTACAAACTTGACACTTATGCATGGGGTTTTTGGCTCAAAAAGCTAAAAAATGAGGGTTATATGATGCATAGGACTCCCATGGCCATAAAATCGGCACCTTTATGCAATGGGAAGCCCAATGGTTCCACATATGAGGTTTACACTCTACATTATGCTTTAAACCAGAAGGTGGTTTAGAAATGCCCCAAAAATGGCAAGATTCAAGCCTTAAAGAAGATCTAACAAATGAGATTTCAAGGTTGAAGCTTTTTTATCTCAATCAAGCTGGAAATGCAACCAAAACTCTGGATCTTCTTGCTTCTTCAAGAACCCCCAAGCTTCCACTTCATTCTTGAAGCTTCAAACAACTTTAAACACACAAAAATAGCTCAAGATCACTCAAAAGGCTTTAGGGTTTTGAGTTATGGCTTTTCTGGACTATGAGAGATGATGCAGGCTAAAATGGAACAAGATAATGTGTTTAAATGAGGTGCAAACCATAAATATTAGGGTTTCACCTAGACAGTCCTACTCGCCAAGTCGGGCTCTCCGATACATCGAGTAGGTTACTTAAAACCCATTTCCAAGAGTCTAGTGTACTCGACGAGTTAGGCCTCTAACTCGCCGAGTCCCAATGTAAAACATGCAGTTACTTGAATTTAAATACGTACCGGAAACCGAGTGTTACATTTGACATGGTGGTACTAGTATTTAATATGGTACCATTTGCGCTTGAAATTGTCGATCCGTATACTAGCTATTGGGAACAACCTTTGGATTAAATTTTTGTTGTACTGGTGTTACATATGCAACGAAACCACCAAAATTTTGAGGATCATTTAGAGATATATGGATATTTGGTTGATTATTTCTACGTCTTGCGATGGATCTGTTCTCAACATAGCCTTTACCTCTTCTGATACGTGACCCTCTTCCTTTCTATATTTGTTCCTAGCATAAACAAATAGAATTGGAGGATTGTATTTAACATCAACATTTTGTTTCTCATCCTGTAGATCATTATCCACCAGATACAAATGTACAAGAGTTGAAACCTTATGAATAACCTTCTTTAAATGCTTCACAACAACCTTGTCTAATATCTGGATAACATACTTCATTGTAATATTGTAACACCCCGTAATTTATTTCGTCGCTTTAAACCGGTTCCGTTAGTAAACCGTGTCATCCCAAATTTTTCCGTTAACTTTGGATTAAGTTAATCAATTGCGACATCCATTTAAATCTCATAAGTGTTGGGATATATTTTAATTCATTACAATATTATCTATTTTCATTTAGAAAATATTTAGTTTCGTCTAAATCGTAATTACGGCAACTTTATTGGGTGCGGCCAAAAGCATCGTATAGCATCAGTATCGGGTAGAATTCCTCCGTGTCCTAAACTTGGAGCATATATAAAGTTGAGAGAGTGCCTCATTTGAAGCTTTTCCACTCTCTCTCAAACTTTCTCTCTCTAGAAATCGAAATCAAGCCAAATCATCCAAATCCAGCTCCAAATCTCTAAGGTATCTATCCTAGCTTTTAGTTTAACCTTTTTGGCATTCAAATTCATGAAAATTATGGGGGTTTGGAACCATGAACATGTGTTCACGGCCCTAGGACCTCCTTAGGCCGTAAACACATAAAATGTGGGGTTTTTGGCCTTAAAACCCTTTCAAACTTCATTTGGAGCCTAGATATGTCTAAAGGACTTGCATGCATGGAATTATAATACCTTAAACTCATGATTTAGGGCATCAACATGAGTTTACGGTCCAAGCATGTGCTTGGACCGTAAACACCTATTCTTAGGGAGTAAACTTAATTTTTGGTGTTAGTTTGTCCCTAAACATCCCCAACAAGCTTCCATGAGTGTATATAACCCTAAAAACCTTCATGAAATGCATCAAAACTTGTTTCAAGGGGGAAAGCTTGAGTTTACAGCCCAAGAACATTCTTGGACCGTGAACTCACCTCCTTAGACCTTAAACTCACTTTTGTGTGTTAAGATGCTACTTAAACACACCATGAGCCTTAGAAATGAGTCTAGAAACAACCTCAATCAAGTAAAGGACCTTAAATCATGCCAACACTACCACATGGATGTTTACGGCCATAAACCTCCCAAGAATATCTTCTTAGGCCGTAAACTCCATTATATGGTCCATATGTGAGTTTAATCCATTCTGATGCCTTAGATTTAATCCTAGAAAATTTTCCCTAGTCATATGAAGCCATTTAAGAACCAAAAACAACCCACCATGAGTTTACGGACCTAAACTCATGGGGAATGGGTGTTATGGGCCAAAAACTCTTGTATGAGTTTACTCTTGGGGAGAAAACTCAAATTCCAAGTCCCTAGTGCCATTACACGACCGTAGATGTCACCCGGGTCCCTCCAAACACTTGAAATGAGGTGTTTCCGCAACTAGAAGTGTTTGTCCCTAACAAATAAATAAACTAAGTCCTAATTATATACAAATGTGTATCTTTTCATTATACATAGGAATCTCATACGTTTTCAAGCCCCGAACCAACGTTTAGCATCCGAAATCGTCACATTTCTCGTCCGGTGAGTTCATACCCCTACCCTTTTTCAATGGTTTTTCAATGTTTTCAGGGGGGGAATACAAGCAAACAATAAATGATTTCAAAATCTAGAACTGATGTATTTCTATAAATATCTGGTTAACTTTAGATATGTTTACCCTTTATGTATTATGTTGAGCATAAAGGATGTTTTATCGATTATAACTACATGGATTTCAGTAAAGAAAACAACCAAACTAATCAAATTATTATGGGAATAATTTGGGGATCTTTGTACTCGTTTTATGTACTCGGAATTCTAGTAATGTTAATAGATAAACTATGTCTGATTCAGTTTATCTCTGTTTCATTTACAATGTATTGTCATATAATTTCATTGCATGTATCTATATTCACTGTATTATGTTTCATAACATCTAGTATGTTTGATATCATATGAGAACCCTGTGAATAATTTAGTACTAGCTTGTGAGTTTCATCATTACCCTTTGGGTTATCAGTAAATCCTCCCCGGAAGTGTAACCAGAGTCTCCTGGAGGGAGAGCGTGGAATTTGTGAATAGATCTATTCGGGACTGACAATCCCACACCTTAACTGCTAGCTACAGTTAGGCGGGCACGCCTGGGGTGACAAATTCTGGATATCGTCCGACGTCTGACAAACATCAAGAAGGTCTTTTGTTGTATCATCATGGTTAGCCGACTCACAATATGTATTAATATAAGTTTATTTACAGTATTGCTTTGGGTTTGGTTTGACTATGTTTCGATTCCATAGCTACCTTCTATCTATAGTTTCCATATATAGTACGGGATGATAATCCCATGGTTTTTAGTCTATTGATCTTATATCTAATGCGGGATGGTTGTCCCAGGGTCTTTAACTCATATCAAGTACGGGATAGTAATCCCTTGATTTCAATCTATATCTTATACGGGATGGTAGTCCCAAGGTATTGAAACTATATCTAATACGAGATGATAATCTCATGGTTTTGAATCTATATCTAGTACGGGACGGTAGTCCCATGGTTTCCAATGTATATTTCCGTGAATACTAAACTATATTGTATCTAGTACGGGACGGTAGTCCCATGGTTTTCAATCCATGTTTTGATAAATATCAAACCATATCATATCTAGTACGGGACGATAGTCCCATGGTTTTCAAAGTATATTTTCATGTATATCAAACTGTTTTCTATTTAGTACGGGATGTGAGTCCCATGGTTTTCAAACTACTTTCCATCTTTAGATCGCATATTTCAAGCTAATTCATATCTAGTTCGGGATAGTAATCCCATGATCCTCAATATATAGTTTTACGTATTAAACTATACTCCGTAATACACAACCGGTCTTACATTTAGGAAAATATGGGATTTTCCTGGGGAAAAATTTAATACATAAACGAATTGGTAACAAGAGATAACTAAACTAACTTTACATAAGAAAATATGGGATTTTCTTGGATAACAACCTCTTTGGTAAACTAAAGGAAACTGGTACATTTTCAGCAAACAGACACCTTATGAACTCACCAGCTTTATGCTGATTTTCAAACCGCTTGTATTCTCAGGTCAGTGATAGACAGGTACCCAGCAATCCTTTTGGAGAAGACGGAGCGGACTGAAGACCTCATTACTTTTGTTAATATGATGCATATGTATATCACTTGTATAACTTTACTTTTGAAATAAATTTAAATTTCTATATGTAATGTAATGGTTGTTTACTTTACTTACTATGTGCATTGGATTTGATATTCAACGTGGAGTCCGCCCCGGAAATGTTTTTCGTTTTTCGGGGTGTGACAGATTGGTATCGGAGCCCTTGTTTATAGTGAATGAAGTATACCAAACCTTACATGGTATAAAACTATAAACACTAAAGGGCCAAAGTGCTTTGAATTAAAGTATCTTCAAACTACAAGTATTTTCAAAAGTATACAAGTAAATGGTTGTTGTGCGCTGCGATTAAACCTGGGCAGTTATGTAGTCGTGTCTAGGATCAATATAGCCTGGCCAACTATATTCATTCGAGACACGGCCAACATGTGCTTGGGAGTGACTGTGGTGTGCGACATGCCTAAAACTTGCCCAATACCCAAACAATGAGTCGTCGTTGCAACGAGATAGGAAATACTATGGGAGTATTTCTCGATTCAATCCTTTATAGAAATTCCTCGTATACGCGTTGTTACTTGATCATTCCTCTAGCGATAAAATCTTCTGCCTTGATAACTCTTTCCTGCTTTATCGCTTGATATAATGCTATATCTGTCTTGATGAGATATCCCCTGTTCCATATCTCTTGATTCAATTCAGAGGACTTATGATCCTCTCTTTCCTGATCTTTTTAGATCAAGATGCCTCCAAGGAAGAGACCTAGCTCGAAGAACAACGACAATCCTCCTCCTCCACCACCTCCTCCTCAATTTGATCTCGCATCACTCCAGACAGTTCTAACTGCCGCAATGGTGGCAGCCATGTCGCAAATAAACCCCGGTGGCTCAGAAGGTGGTCCCCAACCCCAAAACTCAGAAGACAGCCAGGGACACCGAAAAGGGGGTTCCTATAAAGACTTCATGAACCTGAAACCCACATCGTTCGATGGCACTGGAGGTGTCATTTCCCTAACTCGATGGTTCGAGAAAATCGAATCAATCTTCAAAATATGTGCTTGTTCGGAGTCTGACAAATTAAAGTTCGCCGCCTGCACCTTCCTTGACAAAGCCCTGACTTGGTGGAACGGCCGAGTCAAATCCTTAACTCTACCTGTAGCAAATTCCATGGGTTGGGAAGCTATGAAGGAGCTTCTGCTTGTAGAGTATTGCCCTCGGGGCGAAATTCATAAGCTAGAACACGAACTCTGGAACCTTAAGATGAAGGGTTCCAACATAGCCGCTTATACTTCAAGATTCGATGACCTGGCATTACTTTGTCCGGGAATGGTTACCCCGGAGAGTAAAAAGATCGAGAGATTCATCTGGGGATTGACCCAGCAATCAAAAGGGAATGTCTTGGCTGCGAAGCCAGACACCTACGACAACGCCAAATGTCTTGCACAAATCCTGATCGATCACGAAGACAACTCTGATGAGGAGGACACCACTCCTGAGCAAGTCACAAGTGGAGGTGGAAGTAAAAAGAAATTATGGAATAAGCAGAAGGCCCAGAGTGCGCAAGGTTCCTCTAAGAAACAGCAAACGGTAGCAGTCCATGCTGCTACTACCCCTGTTGCTGTTTCAGCTGTCGGATCCATGACCCGAACTCCTACCAGTGGATACATCGGTACCCTACCTTGGTGTGGTAAGTGCAACTACCATCACCGTATCCCTGGTCCATGTCGTGAAAGGATCTGTGACAACTGTGGCAAGAAGGGCCATCTTGCTCGAACCTGCAGAAAACCATCCAAATCAACAAACCAATCATCTGGAGCAGGAATCAGTCCAGCCTGCTACAATTGTGGTGAAGTAGTCCACTTCAAAAGAAATTGCCCTAAAGCAGCAACAACCGACATCATCGAAAGAGTCCTAGAAATAGGACGAGAGGAGACAACTGATGATCCTACTGTCGCCGCAGGTATACTCCTCTTTGACAACCCTTATACCTGCAACTCTTTTCGATTCTAGTACCAGAAGGGTAACCTGTTGTCTATCTATTCGAACACCTTTCTAAACTTAATCTTTTGCTGGTAATCGAAAATGTGTACCATCGAGACGGCTAACCAGCAAGATAGAGAACACTAACTTCGTACCTATGGATTGTATTCTCAATCCGAAGGATTATTCTGTTCCATTCGATTTAATGGAAATCTTTTTCACGAAATGCTTTGATGCTATGTTCGACATGAAACGACCAAGTCTCATTCATGTTGTCATTCTGGGTTTCAAAAGGGTCACCCGTCTAAATCCTTCCCCGACCTGAATCTCGTGATCTTCGGCATCAAACCATCGCATCATTTCATGCACCAAAGCTCAAGAAGTTTTCTCGATAAGAATTGCCATGCATTCCTCGTTCCTATGATCATCGGGAAACGGGAAGTCTGCAGCTCTTGTCCCTAAATGTCTTTCCGAAGGATTCCCGAGAATTCCTTCTGAACGTCTAGTCTAGTCTTGCTTCGGTCTAATCTCTGGAACTATCTCGTGACCAAACCTCAGTGAGAATGACGTGTTCAAGACGGTGACCAAGAACTGATATGATCACTACGAATTAGTAGTGGTACCTTTTCGGTCAAATCATTTTCCTTTGATCATGTAGCCAAGCAAATCAGTCGCAACTGTGTACTTTTCTAACACCTAAGGTGATAAGGAATTAGTCGGCACCGGAAATACCCATAGAAACCTATCGATTCTTGGGTCCCATCGACTAATATCACAGACCTACCCATAGATTTCTTCTAAAGCCATCAGACCCTTAGCTACCTGGCTCCATGAAGATGTGCCTTCCTGTTGGAGCATGCGTACTGTTGATGGATTTATCCCTGAAAATCATGATACACTTTGGGAAGTGCAAAATACTTCCCCCGTAATACATCAGATCCTTCGAGATCCTCGTAGAATCGATTTCGTAACCTTCAAACTCCGAACGCCTTAAGAACTTAGTAGCATCTATCTGGTACTTCACGTCTCTGTCTTTAAAAAGCACCTACCCGATGAAACCTTGGTAATCCCCTTGATGAGACAAGAATCAAGGAAGATTTGAGCATCATTATAGAATCGATCAAATTCATAGATCAAGAGGTTAAACGTATGAACAAGCCATATTCTGATAAGTGAATGGTTCCCTGAAAAGCCATGAGAGAATCCGAATTCACTAGGTAGTGTGATGATTCAAAAGAACGGAAGTATCCATCTTCTCCTTTCAAATCTTCGCATCTAAAATTTGAATTTCAGGACGAAATTCTCTCTAACGGTGGGATAATGTACACCCCGTAATTTATTTCGGCGCTTTAAACCGGTTCCGTTAGTAAAACCGTGTCGTCCCAAATTTTTCCGTTAACTTTGGATTAATTTAAACAATTGTGACTTCCATTTAAATCTCATAAGTGTTGGGATATATTTTAATTCATTACAATATTTTCTATTTTCATTTAGAAAATATTTAGTTTCGTCTAAATCGTAATTACGGCAACTTTATCGGGTGCGGCCAAAAGCATCGTATAGCATCAGTATCGGGTAGAACTCCTCCGTGTCCTAAAATTGGAGCATATATAAAGTTGAGAGAGAGCCTCATTTGAAGTTTTTCCACTCTCTCTCTACTCTCTCTCTAACTTTCTCTCTCTAGAAATCGAAATCAAGCCAAATCATCCAAATCAAGCTCCAAATCTCTAAGGCATCTATCCTAGCTTTTAGTTTAACCTTTTTGGCATTCAAATTCATGAAAATTATGGGGGTTTGGAACCATGAACATGTGTTCACGGCTCTAGGACCTCCTTAGGCCGTAAACACATAAAATGTTGGGTTTTTGGCCTTAAAACCCTTTCAAACTTCATTTGGAGCCTAGATATGCTTAAAGGACTTGCATGCATGGAATTATAATACCTTCAACTCATGATTTAGGGCATCAACATGAGTTTACGGCCCAAGCACATGCTTGGACTGTAAACACCTATTCTTAGGGAGTAATCTTAATTTTTGGTGTTAGTTTGTCCTTAAACACCCCCAACAAGCTTCCATGAGTGTATATAACCCTAAAATCCTTCAACAAATGCATCAAAACTTGTTTCAAGGGGGCAAGCTTGAGTTTATGGCCCAAGAACATTCTTGGACCGTGAACTCACCTCCTTAGACCTTAAACTCACTTTTGTGTGTTAAGATGCTACTTAAACACACCATGAGCCTTAGAAATGAGTCTAGAAACAACCTCAATCAAGTAAAGGACCTTAAATCATGCCAACACTACCCCATGGATGTTTACGGCCATAAACCTCCCAAGAACATCTTCTTAGGCCATAAACTCCATTATATGGTCCATATGTGAGTTTAATCCATTCCGATGCCTTAGATTTAATCCTAGCAAATTTTCCCTAGTCATATGAAGCCATTTAACAACCAAAAACACCCCACCATGAGTTTACGGCCGTAAACTCCTGGGGAATGGGTGTTATGGGCCGAAAACTCTTTTATGAGTTTACTCTTGGGGAGAAAACTCAAATTCCAAGTCCCTAGTGCCATTACACGTCCGTAGATGTCACCCGGGTCCCTCTAAACACTTGAAATGAGGTGTTTCCGCAACTAGAAGTGTTTGTCCCTAAAAAATAAATAAACTAAGTCCTAATTAGATACAAATGTGTACCTTTTCATTATACATAGGAATCTCATACGTTTGCAAGCCCCGAACCAACGTTTAGCATTCGAAATCATCACATTTCTCGTCCGGTGAGTTCATACCCCTACACTTTTTCAATGGGTTTTCAATGTTTTCAGGGGGGGGATACAAGCAAACAATAAATGATTTCAAAATCTAGAACTGATGTATTTCTATAAATATCTGGTTAACTTTAGATATGTTTACCCTTTATGTATTATGTTGAGCATAAAGGATGTTTTATCGATTATAACTACATGGATTTCAGTAAAGAAAACAACCAAACTAATCAAATTATTATGGGAATAATTTGGGGATCTTTGTACTCGTTTTATGTATTCGGATTTGTAGTAATGTTAATAGATAAACTATGTATGATTCAGTTTATCTCTGTTTCATTTACAATGTATTATCATATAATTTCATTGCATGTATCTATATTCACTGTATTATGTTTCATAACATCTACTATGTTTGATATCGTATGAGAACCCTGTGAATAATTTAGTACTAGCTTGTGAGTTTCATCATTACCCTTTGGGTTATCAGTAAATCCTCCCTGGAAGTGTTACCAGAGTCTCCTGGAGGGAGAGCATGGAATTTGTGAATAGATCTATTCGGGACTGACAATCCCACACCTTAACTGCTAGCTACAGTTAGGCGGGCACGCCTGGGGTGACAAATTATGGATATCGTCCGACGTCTGGCAAACGTCAAGGAGGTCTTTTGTTGTATCAGCATGTTTACCCGACTCACAATATGTATTAGTATAAGTTTATTTACAGTATTGCTTTGGGTTCGGTTTGACTATGTTTCGATTCCATAGCTACCTTCTATCTATAGTTTCCATATCTAGCACGGGATGATAATCCCATGGTTTTCAGTCTGTTGATCTTATATCTAATGCGGGATAGTAGTCCTAGGGTCTTTAACTCATATCAAGTACGGGATAGTAATCCCATGATCTCAATCTATATCTTATACGGGATGGTAGTCCCAAGGTATTGAAACTATATCCAATACGAGATGATAATCTCATGGTTTTGAATCTATATCTAGTACGGGACGGTAGTCCCATGGTTTCCAATATATATTTCCATGAATACTAAACTATATTGTATCTAGTACGGGACGGTTGTCCCATCGTTTTCAATCCATGTTTCCATAAATATCAAACCATATCATATCTAGTACGGGACGGTAGTCCCATGGTTTTCAAAGTATATTTTCATGTATATCAAACTGTTTTCTATTTAGTACGGGATGTGAGTCCCATGGTTTTCAAACTACTTTCCATCTTTAGATCGCACATTTCAAGGTAATTCATATCTAGTTCGGGATAGTAATCCCATGATCCTCAACATATAGTTTTACGTATTAAACTATACTCCGTAATACACAACCGGTCTTACATTTAGGAAAATATGGGATTTTCCTGGGGTAAAATTTGATACATAAACGAATTGGTAACAAGAGATAACTAAACTAACTTTACATAAGAAAATATGGGATTTTCTTGGATAACAACCTCTTTGGTAAACTAAAGGAAACTGGTACATTTTTAGAAAACAAACACCTTATGAACTCACCGGCTTTATGCTGATTTTCAAACCGCTTGTATTCTCAGGTCAGCGATAGACAGGTACACATCAATCCTTTTGGAGAAGACGGAGCGTACTGAAGACCTCGTCTTTACTTTTGTTAATATGATGCATATGTATATCACTTGTATAACTTTACTTTTGAAACAAATGTAAATTTCTATATGTAATGTAATGGTTGTTTACTTTACATACTATGTGCATTGGATTTGATATTCAACGTGGAGTCCGCCCCGTAAATGTTTCCGCCTTCGGTTTTCGGGGTGTGACAAATATGATGGATAGACACACTAGTATTAGGTTTGTCTTCTAAACTCCATCCCCTCTTTGATCGAATTATATAAATCTGGGAAATTTATACCGATTTGAATTTCAACACCAAAATTTCTAACAATGGAAAATGGCCTAAATGGGTAGTATAATTCTAATTTTACACATTTTTACTCCTTATTGTTTTTTTTTTGTGTAAAATAAGCCCTTGAACTTATTGTGTTTGCATACATTCGGTCCTTATGACTAACTTCTCCTAGTTAAGTTCTCAGTTTGTACACATTCACTTACTCATTATTTTTTTCAAATTAAGTCATTGTTCTTTTTCTACACATTCCATCGTTATGATGGATTTATTCAGCTTTCGCTCGCGTGACATTCTACGTGGGACAATCATTAATAAGGTGTTCTCATACGTGGCTCTTCTTGGCAGTGGAATCATGTGTTACATGTCCTGATATTGCGAAAAGCATTGTAATTTTATGATAAGAAGCTATTATATTACAATACCTAGTATATTTAATACGAATACAAACATCATTCAATAAGATTACCAACTACATTACATCAGGTGGATAAAATACATTAGCAATAATGATTTCAATAGTGTCTACATTCATAATAGTTGATAATATTATTATTAATAGTAGAGTCCTTTTGAGTTACATAAAATGAAAAATTCAAGCAATTATTGACATGAGAGTTTATTGGGGATCCACTTTGTTAATTTATTAGTGATTAATAAATTAACAGAAGTTCATGATGCATCTCCTTAGCCCTTGCAATAGATCCTTAATCGTTCTGGAGTTTTCGTATTTTGTGATTAACGGTAGTTAAGATAGGGAACCTGCTCTTTAACATCTAAAAGGTCATCTTCAAAATTCAGGGTCAACTTCAAAATAATAAAAAACCTATTAGTTGAAAATTGTCAAAGTTGACAAACCAAGGAATTAGGGAAGACTCTAAACATTATTTGATCGATTCGTGAATTAGGTTACCTATATAAGTGAAAGACGAACAACATATGAGAACACCCCATTAATGTTTGCCTCATGTATGATGTCTCATGAGAAAAACCTAAAGAATATCAGTCATAAGGATTGAATGTATAAAAAAAATAACAAGGACTTATTTTGCAACAAAGAAACATTAAAGAGGGATTAAGAGCTGCATGTGTGCAAAAAACAAGTTAAAGGGCTTATTTACAAGAGAAAGGCAATCAAGACTAAATTTATAAAATATGAGAAATATATTACCATTTTAGGTCGTTTTCCATTTTAACAAATGGTCTAATGTATATCAATTCCCTATTTTATGTTTGTCAAGAACCATCAACACAAACAACAATAAAATACTTATTTAAATCGTTTAAACTTATGTTATATCAATAAAAGCATAAATGGAAAAAATATATTATCATTTTAGATCATTTTCCCTTGGATCATTTCCCTAAATATAGTTGTGGATAAATTTGATACAAAAAATAGAACAAGGAAGAAATTGATTTTTTTTCTCCAAATATGACTCAAAATGTTTTATAAAGATATTTGAAAACTCCTTTTTTATAAGGTATTACCCTCTGAAATGTATGGATTTTTGCAGTATAGTATCCGATTTTCGCAGTCCAAATGACAAGCTAATACTTGAAAAAAAATTAAGACATAACCTTTCGAATGTGGCATCATTAGTCACATGTCAAAGGGGCATTTTAGCAGTCAAACCACCTAAAAAAAATAATAACAGGGGCCGTCAGCTACAAAAAATTAACGTTGCCTACGAAATTGATAATTTGTTTTGGAATATTTGAATTTTTAGGCTATTTTATAGTAGAAAATTTTAAATTTTAGTTGATAATTTTTTGATAAATAACTTATCCATATAAATTAACCGTTTGATTACTGAATGTTCTAGTAAGGGTGGAGGATATATCAATCATCCCATTCATATCAACCCACTTGCTATGTCTTTTTTCTTTGCTCCCACTTCTACCTTTCACATCCCACAACACAGCAAGTCTCATCACTCCTAATCAACTCAATATATTTATTTATTTTTTTAAAATTAAACATTTACTAATTTTAAAACTAAAAAAGTAAAAATATAATTAAGCATAACATACTTTTTTTTAAAATGTGAAGTAGTACAAACATAAAAAAATGACAAACCTTTGCTAAAATATTCCTGCATATTGAGAAAATATTGCATATCTTAAGCCTTCTTTGCTCGTAACTACCACTTCAAGAGTGAAACTTTTTCGTTGCTTAGTTGCTCTCATGATGCATAATATTTCTTCTTGATATTGATTTTTGTCTTGCGCCTCTATTTTGCTTATATTGTGGTAGTCAGGAATTTCATTTAGGAGATCTACTATTTCCGAAGGTCGAGTCATCAACACGAATCGCTTCTAGGTCTTAGTTGAATTGTAGTATCCAAGTTTTCGGTAAGTTACTTTAAAGTCCCTAATGTCTAATCCCTTTCATATTAATCCATTGGTTAGTATGTGGGGCGTACTCATTGAGTACGCATAACGTACTAGCCACATCTTGGTCGCAGATCATTAACCACGTATGCTGGCAATACGTTGTGTATGCATGGCCAACTCATGTCAGAATAAAACCCTAGTTTTTAGGGTTTCTACCCTATTTAAGGATGTTAAGTCCCCCAATACCCTTACCTTTTCAGCCTCTATTGCCCTTGAAGTGCAAATCTCGAACCCTAAGCCACCTCAGTGCATTTTGTGAGGTTCTTAAGTGAGTTTTTGGTGTTCTTTAGACCCTTTGAAGAAGAAGGAAGCTTGAGAAGAAGCAAGGGCGTGTGAAGAGCTTGTAGATCCTAAAGTTTGGCACCATTTCTGTCCCATTGAAGGTATAAAGCTCAAACCTTAACCATTGTGTACTTAGATCTAGCTTTAGGGTGGAATATTATCTTTTGGTCCCATAGTTTGGATTCTTGGAGTTCAGGCACTTCATACCATATCAGTTGCCTTTTTGTATTCTTGGAGGTGTTTTGAGTCACAAAAATCAGATGATGATGATGGTTAAGCCTCAACCATGCAAGTGTTTGGGACCAACCAAGTGTGCTTATGGGTTTGATTCATGTTTTGAGCCCCATCATTGCATGCAAAAGCATAATGTTTTCAACTTTATGGCTTAGGAACTTTCTAAGGGTCTGGATCTATATTTTACATGTAAGGTCTTAAGGGATTAAGATATTGCGCTAAGTTTGATTTGGTGGAACAGTACACCGTGCGTACTCAAGTGTACACTACACATACTGAGTTAGCTCCTCGACATAGGTCAACACCAGCGTACGCTGCGCATACCATCCAAGTACGCCATGTGTACGCGATCTGTGGAAGATTTTGGGCTCATTGGTGTTGGACTATACATTTGAGAAAGTTTGATCTCAGGCCCACCTGAGTGTAACAAGTCCTTTTTAGGCCTAAGGCCATGTTTGGAGTGCTTAGGCCATATTGGGCCTTAAAGCCCCTATGGTGGGCGTGGATGATTTTTGGGTTTTGTAGTTTTGGGCCTTGTAAAGAAGGAGGCCCAATAAGGCAAAAGTAAAGGAGCCTTCTTGCCTTAAGTTTGCAAGTCATCCGTAAGTCATCCGTTGAATGCGATTTGAATCCCAAAGTCTGAGGTGAGTCTTCCTTCGTAGTAGCTATGGGTCGAAGGCACTAAGGTTGCCCCACTAGTTATGTTATAACATGAGGATTGTCTTTGCGATAATTGTCAATCATATATGTATTTTTTGGTGACTCGGTGATTACTGTAATGATATTATGTAGTATTAATAGGGGGTAAGATAGAACCGATATCCGGTTGTAATAGACCGAAGGGGTAGGCTAGCACTTAGATATGCTTGAAAATATCCGATTGAGAGAGACCGAAGGGGTAAGCCAACACCCAGATATGCATGGCAGTGTCCAGTTGAAGTTGAAATAGACCGAAGGGGAAAGCCAACACCCATAGATACATGACACTATGATTGTTTAGTATGTTCGTTTACTATGTGGTATGTTGGGGGAACTCACTAGGCTTTGTGCTTACAATTTTTATTTTCCGTTTCAGGTTCTTCCAGTTGAAAGGGGAAGGGTCTGACTTGATCGTGCCGCATCACTCCATGTTTTTCCGCAATTATTTATTTTGGGATTTTTACTTTGATATTATGATACAATGTGACGCTTTTGAATAATTTGGTATCAGTTTCTTATGAATGAAATGAATTTAAAAACAAGACTTTTATTTGTATTTTTTTAGATGCTACATGAATCTGGGTGGAAATTATGCATCCAAACAGGTTGTGTAGGTGTTGGGTCATATGTATTGTTTCTTTTGGATGATGGAGGAGTAGAAATTTCACTAAGTTTTTTGGTGCATAACCAGTTGGAGTGCAGTTTCAAAATATATCAAGCTACATCATGTGAAAACGTTTTCATTTTATAAATTGCTCAATACTCGCTTTCTGTTGATTTAAAAAATTGGTGCTGGATCCCGCACTAGGCAGCATGTTCATCTTTCTATCAAACATGCATTTGAAATTCTTAATTTTTTTGATATCCTTTGTTTTAAGGTAATTTGATTCCTTATACGTGCAACTCGAACCTCCCAATTATGCTTTAAAATTATATAGAAACTAATCCTAAAATGCATGCGATTATTGTTGATTGTTGCATCCCTTATCTTGAAAATATCGATGTATGTCTTAACAAACTTCGTTCTTCTTTTTCTATCCATTTATCTTTACTTTGTATGCTTAGTAAAATCCCATGCTATCTCAACAATGGATGTAGGTTTGTTGCATTTGTCTTCATTGTGGACAAGAGCGAGTTCCCCGCAAGATTATTTGGATTCTAGGTTTTGCATTTCACAAAACTATGACACTTAGGGAGGAGATTATTGGAATTGAATATCCATAATAAATTAAAAAAATAGGTATAAGAATTATAACCGATATTAATGTAAGGAAGATGGAACTAGTGTATGATTGTTTCATCAAAAGTGGGTTATATTTTTGTTGATATTGTTCGTATTTTGTGGGTAGTTCGGGTTTTAACTTTCCAGAACGGAAATTGGAAAATGTTGAAAGGTGGTTGAGTTTCCCCGATTGCTTCTTTAGCCAGAACTGCCTTTTTGGATTTGCTACATGAATATGTTTATACTTCAATTGAATAAAGTGAGAATGAAATCGGAGAGAAAAGCAATGGAATTGAAGATAAATGGAATATAATATAACTGACTAGAAGAGAAGCCGTAGTTTTTGAAATTGTAAAAGAGTTGTATTTAAAGTGATACAAGAATTAATATTTTCTTTTTGATAATTTACCATTTTCCAAAGATTAAAGGAGATAGTGTGAGAGAGAGCGAGAGAGAGATGAAACAGGTTAGATAACCCATGCCTTCTTCTATTTGGTGGTACTATTTCATAGCGAAGCCGTATAGCTGGTAGTACCATCGTGAGCTCACAACAAGAAATTAGGACTCCATCAACCCTAATAACGTAATTGTAAGAAGTAACAAAATTTTCAAACTAGAGGGACCATAAGTGAAAAATTGAGGAAATAAGATGCAAGTAGACTTCCCTTATTGTTGCTAGATGTATTTCAAAAGGAATCAAGAGCTCTAATGGTGAATGCTTCATTTCTTGACAGTTAGGGCTTCATTCAAGAGGAGAATTGGGAATAAAGCAAATGAGAGAAGGAATCAAGGCTAGCATGGTAAAGCTCTTGTCTATTACCCTTAAAATTCGAAGTTGTGAAGATGGTCATACCTTAATGCCGAGTTTAGTAGGATTTTATGATTAGGGTTTCAATTTCTAACCCCCTTTGAGTGGTTTTAATGGTTCTAATCTTAAACCAATCATTCCATTGTTGGTGTTGATGATTTGGGTAAAAAGCTCCATGAACCCTAAAAAAAAATCAAAATTAGGAATATTGCAATTGGTGATGAAATAGGTTTGGATTCTATGAACTAGATGACATTTTATAGCAAAAATTCCAATTAAAATGCTCAAATTCATCCATGATGGTAGAATCATGTATATGATAGAATTGAAGTGGAATTGGAGAAAATATGATGAAAACAATAGAATCCTTACTTGTTGGACTTTAGATGAGTAAAGTGAATTCATAAGTATGAATGGAAACTCTTAAAATGATTGGACTTCTAATCATAAGGTGATTAATTGATTACTTAATTTATATGTTGAATTATTGTCCATAAAGGCAATTTTGGAACATGGAATCGAATTAAGGACCCGATAGTAAGATTGGGTATTTACAATGAGATTAAATGTGGTTTTATATGCTTAAAAACTTTCAAATGATTGTACAATGAGTTAGGTTCAAGATTTATAAAGTTGGGAATGTCCAATTCTATTTTAGCTTAACTAGCCATCCTCCTGAAAAAGGTGAGAAACATTATGTCTTTAAGGTGTTCAATGAGCACTTAATGGTTTTAGTGACACTACTAGAAAAACAACATTTTATGACGTTCAATGTGTGTCATAAAATGCTCAGACGACGCACGAATGCGTGTTAAGGAAGGCCGTGTCATAATGAGAGACGACACGCTTTTGTGCATTGTCTATTTACGACGCACATTTATGACATGCATTTATGACACACATTTACGATGCGTAGTTATGACTTGTAATGTGTATCAAGGAAGGACCTATCATAAAGGAAGATGACACACATTTGCGTGTCGTAAACTTATGACGTGCATGCTTATGACACGCAATGCGTATCAAGGAAGCCCCTGTCATAAATGAAGATGACACGTATTTGTGTCTTATAAACTTCAGTAACAATTTACGATATGCATTTCGGAGGTGTCTTTATGATAATCATTTATGGATAATACAAAAATATGTAAACCAATATATAACAAAACAATCAATTTCATCTAATAACATCATGTCAAAAAATTGTAATGCATTCATATTAAGGGGATCTAATTGTACATTGTTATTTAGGGATTTTCCCTAACTATATAACCTAATACTACATTGCTATTAAGGGACACCTTATGCAATGTGATGCTATACAAACTAAAAATATATACACAAAGATGATAAACATCAAATTCCAACTATGTAGAGTTGCATCTTACCTTTCATAATTCTTTAAGACTAATGAACCATTGCTCTGATAATTCTTGTGACCTTATCAAATAAAAGTCAAAAAATTAATATGCTAATATAATTATTAGAAGAATCAAACATGGAATGTTTGTTGCAGATAATACCTCGGGCTAATAGATAATCCTTGATCCTATGAACTAGAGAGTATATCGTCACAATTCCATCTAACACCACCCATGAGAACCCGTAAAGCTACTTAACCAACATATCATGTCATGTAATGTATTTTTTACCAGTATATTTTCACGTAGAAAAAAAAACTGAAATAAATAAAAATAATAAGTAGAAATAGAATTTTCAAGGGGTAGAATCATCCAGGTTGCTTCTGAAGTTTCTTTTGTTCCCCTGCCTCCCGAGAATTCCCAATCTTTTCAAGAAACAACCATTTAAATTCGTCCAACTTATTTCATCAAATTTTTTCATTGCTAACTCGACCCCACTTCCGGAACACATAACAACCTAACACTATATCTCCTTTAATGATCTGGAGGATATAATAACTTCATGAAAAAACACATATAAGAACACGAGTGAAAAGGATTATTTATACATAAATAATACATGTTTTTTGTAAGAATCATTTGTTGTTGCCAGTTGATAAGTCAGACAAGCTCAAAGTTGTGTTATAAATGCTTTTTCCATGCTCCAAAATATGCCCATAATCTTGCAAACCAGATGTTTCATGGTCTGCACTTCGTTCTTTGAGTTTTACAGTCACCATGCTTTTTGACTGTTCAGTGGCTTCAATTTTATAGAAATCAAAAAGAAATTTATTCTGTTTTAAAAAATTAGTCAACCAGTTTCTTCATTGCAACACAAATTCAAGAATAAAACTGACAAAAGTACCCTTTTTCTTCTCATAACCGTTTGATGACAAAAAACTACACATGAAGGGTATAACTATAATTTTAATGACAAAGCTATGTGATGTGAAACAAAGTACTACATTGCTTTCTTTATCTTAGCATTCAGATTATCCGATACTCCACTTACCACCAAGTAGCTTGTGAATTGTGCACAATTTGACACTCCATTTCATAAATAAAAGAAGGTGTTATATCTTATCTGTGTAAGATAAGCTTACTTGATCGGTGTTGTAGACGATGTACTCATTATACATCAAATCGTATGCCTTAACATTTTATGATACCAACTTTCCACATGGCACAAAAACATCATACTTCCACTTAGTGTGTTCAGACTCATTAGGGATCTTCTTCCCAAGAACTTTAGTTGGGTCCTTCCCTTTCGGTGCTTTGTCCATATACTACAAATAAAAAAGGACTAATAAATAAGTTAATTACTAAAACACAACGTTTATTTCACGTATAAGTATAACTAACCTTGGCCTTCTTAAGCTCATACATTCTCCCAAAGCAACCTCACTGATAATCTTCACTATCATGATGAAGTAGGACCATGTCACATTGAAGCATCTTTATTTTTTTCTTCTTTAAGAAGATATTTAGAAGGAGCTTCTTTTGATTTTATGTAAACAGACCCTACTGTACATAGGAGATACCTGTAATTAGAGAGATAAATTAGTGTAACCAATAAGAATGTAGGATTTAAATAACGTATAGTTGTATTGTCACTTATAGTCATAACTTATAGATGTAATGTCACTTACAGTCATCACTAGGCAGCTGCTTGCTTTCGTTTCCTTTTCTTTGTATGTTTTTGGCTTTGTATAGTAGGTTGCTGCTATGGTATTCTTTTTTGGACCCCCTTTAAATGTGTTGTTGATATGATCCCCAACCCCCTCTCCATCTCCCTCCCCGGGTGGCTGTTGGTTTATCTTCGCTTCTCTTGTCTTGTCTTGGTGAGATATGTATTATATAATTTAGCAAGTAGTACATAGGAAGTTTTTGTTAAATGAGCAAGAACGATTGAGTGTATAAGCAAGCTGCCTCTCGGCCTAGCTAAAATAGTTCTTTTTTTCTTTTTGTATGTTGGATGTAAAATGGATGCTGATATGATACATGAATCTTGTAAAGAGTTACAATTCTACTAATACTACTTGCACTTTAAAGGTACCTAGCTCCTTACACTTTACACTTTATATGTTGCCATGGATTATATACATAATATAAAGCAACCACAGTACAATACAAAACATGAATACCTGGAATAAGTTTGATCACAGTCAAGACTGTGTTTCTCAATTGTAACTATGGTTATTTCTATATCATGGTAGCTGGCAGCATGAGATAATGCATATTTCCCAAAATAAAGTTATTTTGCATCCAACATTGACTATGTGTGTTTTGATGTGTGGATGAAGCGCCAGGTACACTCAATGGACATATATAATAAAGGCATGTTACGTAAGTTAGAGACTTGATCTTTATCTTTACTCCCATCGGTTATGTTGGTTCACTTTTTAAGCTTCAAAGCAGTTGCATGAGCCCTTTGGATGGCCATACCTACCAAGTAGCAAGCCTCCATATTTCATGTTGGATACAAGATTGATATGTGCATATTTAGCTATATATTTCAATTAGAATTTTATTACTTCTTGGCTAATTTATTGCAATTTATGCATAAAAGGTATTTAATTATGTTTAAATTATATTTTCAATCTAAAAGATGTGTTCGGAAGCAAAAAGAAGCAGAAAATGTGATCGGGAATTCGTGAATTGATGAAAGAAGAAAAAAGAAGAAGAAAAGAGTCAAAATCCTGAAGGACATATCGAGTTAGATGTCTACTCGATGAGTCCACATGAATGTTCGCAAAGCAAATACAAAGTCCTTGCCGTACACGGATTCTACAATAAGGACTCGGCGAGTCAGTTATCTACCCGACGAGTAGCCCCTGTTTTCTGAAGTCTATAAATAGAAGCCAGTTTCTGAATTCAAACTTCTCTCTGGAACCTTTGGAGATTATTTTGCGACTTAAGGTGCTGCTGAAGCTTCAGAGTTCGTGGAGAAAACCCTAATCTTCGATTTTAAGGAGATTAAAGGCAAACCAAGTTTACTCTTTACTTTGTCTATTGTTTTAACCATGTGTGAACTACTAGATATTGTTTGTGATTTTCTTCCCACTGTAAATATGAAGTAAACCTTATATCTTCTGTTTAGGGTAGATAATTTATGACTATGGATTGATTTATGGTTGGATTAATATTTTATTGGTGAATCTTGTTTTTGTAAGCTTGTTAAAGAACCTTATGCATTAACCACAACTATTTTATATTAATTAACAAGTAATTAAGCTGCATGAACATCTCTTAATTTCTTATCTCATATGATTTATATGAAAACATTGTTATCTGCCTAGGAATAGCGAATGTGAAGCTAGGCTTAGCTAGAAAATGGGTAAATTAATGTGTGAGCTTGTGTGATAAACCATCAACAAGAGGTTAATTGAATTAGTAATTTGATTCGCTAATTACAAGACTTATTTAACCCAAATAAATAAACTAGGAAATTAATTAGTTTAATCACTTGATCACTGCTTAAATTAATTAGTTTTCTAAGAATTGGTAATAGTGAATGTGAACCTAATTCCTTTAATCGGTAGCCAATAACAATTAATCCATTGTACTTGCCATAAAATCAATCATAGGAGTAAATGAATCGAACCTAAACAAATGTTTTTTTATCATTGAATTTAGTTGGTTTTTACTTGCTTTAGTTGTTAGTTACTTAATTAGCATATTAGTTAATTGTTTAAGTTTCTAGTCTTGCAAAACTAGAGAAAACCTTTTATTTTTATTACTTGTTTTAGTTAATTCTAGTCATTAGTTTAATTATCGTTCCCTGTGTTCGATACCCTGCTTATTCAACTATACCACCAACCCACAGGTCCACTACCTTTGTGTGTCTAAATTATATCTTAAAAGTAGGACTAAAACTAGTGCATTTATGTACACATCAAAGATGCTAACAATATACTATTGGTTTGTTCCAGAGTGCCAACATGAAGATTTGTGATATTAAATTGCAAAATTACTTAAAATGAATAAGATACTTAGTAAAATTGAATGAAAGTGATTGCAATGATTGCTATACCCTGTAGATAGGTGTGTCAAATGAGTGTTTGGAGATGGATTCTTGTAAGTGACTCCACAAAGAAGAATCAGAACTCTGAACGGGAAGAGAAATTATCTAGTATCTTGTAGTGATTGCTGCTGAGAATTCTTAAGATTGACAACGTTGGTTCCCAATTGTTGAATTGAATTATGGTTTACAACAGATAATCAAAAGTGGCAAAATTAATGGGATCTCTCGTCCAAATAGAAATCGATGAATTCATGACACATATTGATTTCATTTTGAAAACATCCATGAAGTCAACTTTAGAAGCAATAATAATCATATCGAGAGTGCTAGATTCAGATTTGCTTTCCATTCAAACATGTTCAATTTTTTTGTAGGATACGGTCCTAATTTTTACATAGGAATCACAAAATCATTCAAAACTAGAAAAAAGTATGTTAAGAAATGAAAAATAAATTGATTACCTGGCTCTATGACGTAGAAGTTTCTTAGGTGATGACGAGATGTAATCGGGAAGCTAATGGATCAAAGTTACGGTTCTTCATCTGTCTGTTTTTCGTTTTATCTGTGGGGATTCAGAAACAAACGAGAATCAAGATTTGCATTCCTAATATTGAGGCTTGAGATTGTAACACTGAATTAGGGCTTTTTCTGACAATTTCAATATATGAGTGGGAGATATGGTCGTTCTAGTGGGTAGAAGAAAGTGAGGCGAGTCCGGTTGAGTTGGAGTAAGGTAGAAGGGAATTGGATTTGCCGATGAGGTGAGGTAAGTAGGAGGTTACCGATGAGATGAGGTGAGCCTCATCAAGGTCATCACTGTTTTTAAGCGTTCTTGCCATCGTGTGGAATGAGGATAATGGATGTGATTTTGTGAAAAAAATCCCTAGATTTGATGCCGCTTTGTGATGAGGATAAGGGACATAGAAAAAAAGTCAATTCGCTACATAAATAGTGTAGTGCATATAACTGAGGAACAACTAGGGTTAGGGTTTCATTTCTTGAAGGCATAATGTAAATATGTATATACTTGAGTATCTCGATTATCGAGAGAGAATGGAAGATGGTGTGCATGTTTTCTTGATCGATTTGAACGAATGGGGAAGAATTAGTGGCCGCGGTCGGAGTGCAAGGGAAAGAAGCAATCAACACTCGATGTAGGTAGGCGAAGGAAGACCGGAGAAGATTTTTGTGGTAAAAGAACACACCCAGATCTAGTGAGGGGAACAAGGAAGGAAGGCAGGTTTTCTAGTTTTTTTAAATTCCTTTTTCTTCCTGCTAGTTGCTGAAGAGTGTGTTTGTAACATTATGAAGAAACATTTCTAGACGACAAGCATTTAACATAAGTGCCCTCCATGCTTTTTTTCTTTTACGACACTAATTTTTGGGCACGCAAAAATGCAATTCCTAAATTCTTCAAATTTCTAAAGATCTATCATTATTTTTTGGGCACGCCCTTTTGCATATCATTAATCAGTGCGTTTCGTAAAAAGCGTGTCATTAAAGGTCTGTTTTCTAGTAGTGTGAGGTCTTTATGGAAGCTAAAACACCTTATAATCAAGTGTGAGAACCTATATAAATGGTACAAAGTGATTTAGAAAAGGGTCTTCAAGAATTATGCAAAGCATACAGACTTGGATTTACGCGCAGTTTTCACCTACATTCATATTTTTACATAAAGAATGGATTAAAGCAATAAATGTTAGTAATAGAAAATATGAGGGGTATTTTGGTCATTTTAATTGACCTTTACTTGTATTTAATAGGTAGTACTTAATGGGGGGGGGGGGGGGGTTTACTGGTGGAAAGGAGCTTGAAAGAGGGTAGCAACCTACATTCGAGAACTAGGTGAGTACGTGTGGACTTTTTCCCCACTTTGGGGTGCATGTTAAATGTTGAACTATCTTATGGAAAAATGTTTTGAAAATTAAATTTGTCTTTGAATATGTTTCAGTGATTATATGTTAATAGAAAAAGGAATGAATGTAATGATGTAATGAAAACCTTCCAGACCATGATACCTCATAAGAGGCACTAGAGGAATCTACTAGGGTGGTACCTCTATGTCATGAAGTAGATGTCCTAATATGATACCTTGGTGGATTGATCTGTTTTTTCCACCTTGGCCTTCGGAATGAGAAAGGAAACAAATGTTATGATATGAAATGATAATTTATGTTATGCATTAAATGTTTTAGGGTCTAAAACCCATGTAACTCACGATACATTTTGTCTTACGTATTTTTTCTTAAATGCCATGTAAGGTGATAGCTAAAGGTGTGAAGTGATCTAGAAGTAATGAAGTCCATGGGAGACTTACTGGAGCATAAGTTACACTTGACTTTGATCTTGTAAATCTTGGTTTACTTGCTATGGATTATTTGATATAATGTTAGTAACACCCAAGAGATTCTTTTGAAACTATGTTTATACTCTGATGATTTGTTAAATCTTTTTTTTCTCTTTGTTAAACCTTGCCTTTGGGTTAAACCATAACATTAAATTTTATTTTAAAAATATGGGGAGTTACGTATGGGGTGCACACCTAGAGTAATAAATGTAAGCTTGGGATATGGGGGTCTATGGCAGCACCCCTTAGAATAGGGTCCCAAGGGAAGCGCCCTTGTCGGGCTCTAGGGGTAACACCCCTAGAGGGCTCCTAGGGGTAGAGCCTGTGGCTGTTGTTCCACTGACTAGTCCAGCGGTAAAGCCCTAAGACCTAAATTTATTTTTGTATTGGAAATGAGTCCATCCGTACAATTTCCCACTAAAAGTGGTTATGACATCACCATAATGTAAGATTGGGTTATGTCTAAATAACCATAATTATAACCATCTTTTTGGCGCCAAATTTCATGTAATCACCACTAACCAACTACAAAACAGTTTCTTACATCTATATAAGGATGTTAAATGTTCGAAAATTCAGTTGGGACATTTATAATCTCGACAATATATCACTCGATCTCTCTGTCTCTCAAAACTATGAATCAAGAAAAGTTATCATGTGTTTCATAATTTGAATTAAACTTGTAATTCGAATTGTTTTTTTCATGGATTATCCCAAGTTTAAATATGTATACCCCAGGAAATATGGACGAATTATTGATTTTAAAAGTGTTCACAAGATGATCCTAACATCTATCCAAGTAATACATATGGTTATTCTGATTCCATAATTTATAACATTCAAAATTTGTAATCTTCGTAAAGGAATAAGTTTGAGGGAAATGATTTTCGTAAAGGAATATAATCTATCAGGGACCTGAGTTCCATGCTTGAGAAACTTGATAAGTTTTAGGGAAATGATTTTCGCCATTGGAAAAAGAAGATGCATTTCGTTCTCACCACGTTGAAATTTGTCCACATTTTAAGCCCTCCTACACCAAAACCTATGGAGGATAAAACTATTGAATATAGTAGAAGAATATGTAAATGGGAAATGATGATTACATATGTTGTGGGCATATTCTAAATAATATGTCTAACTCTCTTTTGATCTATATCAAAATCATTGAAGGTTTTATCGATCAGATACAATTCAAGTATAAAGACAAAAGTAAAAACTTAATCTAATAAATTAAAGAACAGAAAGTAAATGACACAAAGAGTTATCCAAAGTCTTATTTCACCAAGAAAAGGTTTTGTCTTCCCCAAGAAGATGGGTTGTCATGAAGAAAATTACGACACCAAGCTATTTTCTCGCTACATTAGGCTTTACCCTAATAATTTATATCCTCATCTATACATATTAATCCCATGATTTAAGGGATTTTATCTTATCTATACTAAGAACCGATCTTCATAAAAAAGATACCGGTTCTGATATCTATTTTTATACTTGTCTATATCACTACGTTATATATATATATATATATATATATATATATATATATATATATATATATATATATATAAGATTACATAGGGTAACTATACGAAGCGTTGATGTTAATAAGATTGATACGTTGGTGCTAGTAGATGAAAATTTGATGAGGCTGATAGATAGTGTAGAGTGTTTGACTCATCAGATCATAAGGTGTGGCCATACAATATTCCCTTATTTGATGATGTCAAAACTAATCTTCAATGAATTCTTTAGCTCGTGCTCATCCTAAGAATAATAATGAAGTTTTAATTCTTTAGGTTTAATGAATGCTCCTCATGAGAAGATGAATGACTTCTCATGATGATTAACCAACAGACAATAGGTAGATATTATATTGGCTTGAACCCCCCTAGATTGTCCTTGGCTAAAAATCTAGTAGTTTCCTCAACTTTGGCAATATAGTTCTCTCCCTTTTTCACATCAGTCTAAGAAAGAACAAGAGGAGAATATTAGATATGCAGCATTGTAGCCTAGTATAGGATTGTGATGTCTATTGATAGTGGTGATTAATGAGTCATCGTATAAAACCACACAATGTTGAGATCTCGCAATACTATGTCAATGAAGAAAAAGGAAAGAGCGGTATGATGCATGTTAAAAGTCGTGGTTCTATAGCTTAACCATCAACATAGATTTGTCATGCTCTCATGTATGCTACACTATGCTGAATCATAAAACTTTAAAGAAGAATATAATGAAAAGAATGAATTGGTGTGTGTGATACTCTTTAGTACATAGATGAAGCATCGGCACAAAGTTTAAAACTTTTACTAGTGTGTGGTGAATATAATGAAAAGAATGAATTGGTGTGTGTGATACTCTTTAGTACATAGATGAAGCATCGGCACAAAGTTTAAAACTTTTACTAGTGTGTGGTATAACATAGTGAATCATTAAGTTTTATTAAGAAGATAAAGGGAAGAATGGATTGTTTCAATCACGTTGAGGTGAAATCAACGTGAATCATAAACAGTTTAACTTATCAATAAGAGGTGGTTTATACTTTCATATCATAGAGTAAGTTAAATTCTATAATCAAAGATTCACCGTTAACTCATAATGGTACCATGTCATACCTCAGACTAGGAGGTCAGGGACATGAACAACCCTTTGTGATTTAAGGACCACACAAGTAACTCTTACCTTGATGACTATGTAATTAGGGTAAGCCATTGGGTTATGCTCAATGTTTCAACAGAACATGAGACTTGATGCATACAACAAGCATGCTTATAGGGACAGGGATAGGTAAGATAGTTAACTAAAGATAAACACCCAAGCCTTTTTATCAAATTTTTATTTGGACCAAGAAATCTCACTTAAAAAGTTTAGGCAATGCTAGACAATCAGTGTGAAGGGTGACTCAATGTTCTCAGCAGATGGTCTCGCTGATGAGAAACTTAAACATATTTAGTCACATACAACATCATGCTTCTAGGGATGATGATGTGTCAAGAGTTACATACAAGGCTTAGAGTAGCTTCCAATCAGATTCCCTCAAAACTATAAAACTACGAAAAGGAGATAAAGACTCGTTTCATCAAATCTTTAGAATTGAATGGTAGTTAATGCATGTCCATTTCCAAGATATATCCGCCTTGAACTTTTCGCTATATAAGAGTGCAAACAAACAAAAGGTAAGCACATCAATATACAACCCACAATATACCACAAGTGAAGAAGCCTTTTATTATTGAAGCGTTGTAGATGGATTCCAAGCTTCATATTCATCAGGAGCAAGAGAGAAGCAAAAATCAGTCTTTATAACCAACTCATTAACTGGATCAAATCCATGAAACCATCATGTTATTCAAGATCAACACGAGGGAATTCAAGGTTTAATTGGATTATAAGTATGTAGATGAAAACAAGACTTACTGTATTGATGGTTTCTCCTTGAATCCATAACAATGAGTGGAGGAGAAAGAGAGCATCTGCAAAAATAATAGGACATGATGCCACTATTTTGCTCAACACCAAGAGCATTGAGATCTTTCAGCTCTTACAACATCTGAAGAAAGGGGATTGATGTAAATCTTAGATAGGCCAAAAAAAGATGTACAAGAGAGAAAATAATACTTGTAAATATTAGAAACACAACTTAAACATACTATATAAAACTCTATAAACATAATAAAAGTAGCATATGTTTTTGTGTTTTTTAGAAAGAAAACAAAAGCAATATTAAATTAAAAGTAAGAGAGCAATTAAGTCATTGAAAGCATCCCAAGATCCGCAATCAATTTCTTTAAATTCTTCTCATCCAATTCCTTAGTGAACATGTCAGCCAGCTGATTAGTGGATGGAATGTAAAATAGCCCCACTTTTCCCTTTTGAACTATGTACCTGATGAAATGATGAAAGATGTCAATGTGCTTGGTCTTGGAATGTTGCAATGCATTCTGTATCATCTGAATGGAACTGGTGTTGTCACAGCAAATGGGAGTCCTAGAGAAATTTAGACCGTAGTCTAAGAGATAATTCTGAATCCATAGAATCTGAGAACAAAACCTTCCAATGACAACATAATTTGTTTCACCAGTAGAAAAATCCACTGATGCCTGGTTTTTGCTAGACCAACTTACCAATCTATTTGAAAGCATTTGAGCTCCTCTTGAAGTGATTTTGTGACCAATTCCACATCCACCATGATCGGAGTTAGTCTATCACACCAGTTTGAACTCAAAATGATGAGGATACCAGAAACCAAGATTGGGTGTATGCTGTAAGTACAAAAAGATTTTTTTCATAGGAAGAACATGAGATTCCTTAGGACTGACTTGATAGTGAGCACACAATATAGTCACAAACATAATGTCAGGGCGTCTCTTGGGAAGAGAGAGTAGAGAGCTCATCATTCCTCGAAATAGGGTTTCATTCACATTAGCATCATTTGGATCAACACAAATAGATGTTGATGACAACATCAGAGTCTTTTCCAACTTACAATCAGAGAATACATACCTCTTCAGCATATCTGCAATATATTTAGCTTGGCAAACAAAAATACAATCGTTAGTTGTTGACCTACAAACCTAAGATGATATCATCCATATACAGTTAAGAAAGAATGATATGAGATCTTTAATGCCTTATGGAAAAAGTGGTATCAATATTTCCTTGTTTGTATCCACTTGAAAGAAGATAGTTCGCCAATGTGTCATACCATGATCTAGGAGCCTGCTTTAAACCATAGAAAACTTTATTAAGACGATACATATGATTTGGAAACTCTTCACTTTCGAACCCTGGAAGTTTCTTTAGAAAAACTTCTTATTGAATATCTCCATGTAGCAAGTCATTCTTGACATTCATTTGATAGAGTTTGAAGTTCTCGAAAGAAGCAAAGGCAAGAAACAAAAAATTGCTTCAAGCTGACAAAAACCTTGAGCTACAATTCTAGCATTTTTTTCTAACAATCCTATCCTCATCCATTTTTTTCTAGAAAATCCAACGAGTGCCAATGATAGTCTTCCCTTGGGGTTTTGGAACAAAAGTCCACACCTGATGATGTTTAAATTCATTCAGATCATCTTGCATAGCCTTAATGCAATCAACTTCTTTTAATGCATTAAGGATATTCTTTTCGTCAATCATTGAGACGAAGTTGACAAACATGCAAGTTTTTGACTCTGCTACGGGTGAGAATCCTAGAATTTACATCTCCAATGATTTAAGATTTAATATGATCCTGAAGAATTCTTGGATTAGAACTCTCAGTTGTATTACTTTGAGCATAGTCTTCCTGATTTGATGGTTCAGTGTCTTCATGGATGGCAGTCCGATCTTCAGAGATAGGTTGTAAACTGATTAATTGATCAAAATTTGGTACAACAAGCTCAACATCAATTGGAAAGGACTCAGGAACAAGGTTTGAAGGACTGTAAGTTCATTCAGAATTGATGAGGGGTGATCAACTCGATCATGAATGAATGAGTCTTCATCAAAGGTGACATGAGTTGTTTCCTCAATAGTTTTCCTTGAAAGATTGAATACCCTGAAGGCCTTGCATATGTCGGAGTAACCTAGAAATACTACTTCACTAGCTTTAGCTTCAAACTTTGAACACCAATCTATTTGATTCAATATGTAACAAACACATGAAAATAGGAGATGTCAGGTTTCCTTCCTTTCAGTAACTCATAAGCAGTTTTCCCATGACGCTTAACAACGGTGGATTGATTTTGGGTATGACACGCCATATTGATAGCTTCAGCCCAAAAAGACAGAGGAAAACCAACTTCAATGACTATAGTTCTTCCAGCTTCAATGGGAGTTCTATTTCATCTCTTTACAATACCATTTTGTTGGGGAGTTCTAACAAAAAAGAAATTGTGATAAATCCTTGATTTTGAGCAAAAGTATTTCGAAGAGAAATTTCTGAATTCAGTCTCATGATCACTACGTAATTTCCTTACTTTGTGATCATAAAAAACTTCACACTGCTTGATTAGAGAAATGATTTCATCAATGGCATGACTCTTCTTTCTTAGAAAGACTACCCAGGTAAACCTTGGAAGTTCATCTACAATGATAATAGTGTATTTCTTCTTAGCTCTTGAATTAACCGGGACTGGTCCAAAAAGATCCATGTGAAGAAGATGACGATGATTGATAATGGTAGAGTAGGACTTTGATTTGAAGGAACACTTGGTTTTCTTCCCTTTTCACATGCTAAGCATAGCTTATCCTTTACAAACTGCATCTTGTGAATTCCTCTAACAAGCCGAATCCCCGAGATCTTTGATATGCTATTGAAGTTCACACAGAGGGATCTTGTTGCCAACAGTTTATTTTGGAGTGAAGGAGGTCGACATAATTACTTGAGTGAATAAAAAACCATGCTTTGATACCAATTAAAGGTTTGTATCGATCAAATACACTACAAGTATAAAGCTGAAAGTAAATGCTTGATCTAAGAAAATAAATAACAAAAAGTAAATGACATAGAGAGTTCTCCAAATTGTTCTATCACAAAGAAAGGGTTTTGTCTTCACCAAGAGGACGGGTTATCACAATGATGATTACGACACCAAGCCATGTTCTCTCTATATTAGGGTTTACCCTAATGTGGATTATATACTAATCTATAAATATCAATCCCATGATTTAAGGGATTGTATCTTATCTATACTAAGAACTGATCTTCATAACAAAGATATAAGATCTTCTATCTATTCTATACTTATCTATATCATTGCCTAATATACAAAAGATTACATAGAATAACTATATTATGCCAGATTCTAATAACCTTGATATGCTAGCGTTAGTAGATGACAACACATTGATGCTTACAGATAATGTAGATTTTTTGACTCATCAGATCTTAAGGTGTGACGTTACAATCATGAATCTTCAACAAATGCGTGGGATGGACTCGAATCCAAATACATGGTGTCTTAAGGGTTATTGAAGAATTTCCCCATCATGGAAAGACATTAAATACACTTTGAAACACCAAAAGGAATAGTCGTGCCTGGTATAACTTGGTAGTTACTTGAGAATTGAAGAGGGTATTCATGATCAAGACAGTGATAGAGGAAAGTAGAAAAAAGTTCATGGATCTTTTGTGAACATAGTGTATGATGAAAAACATTAGAAAAATAACAATGGAAAAAGGAAGAAGAAAGATGACCATCACAATGGTTCAAACAAGAAAACAAAACTTGTGTGTTGGAATTGTAAAAAACTTGATAACATGAAATGCAATTGTCATTTGAAGAAGAAAAAAAATGTTGCATGCACTTATGCACAAGGATGTAATGATCAAGGTCCCAAACCACAAGGTAATAGTTTTATTTCTAGAAATACTACTATTGCTGTTATATATCATGTAACACTTATTCTTGATTCATCTTATGTTCACAATGATATGCATGGTGGATAGACTTAGGGGGATACGATTCATATGTGTAACAATGACTCTTGGTTCAAGGATTATGATGTAGTAGATTATGGATCGGTACTGTACAGGGGATACTTTAACGAAGCACATATTGTTGGTCATGGATGTGTGTCTTTATTCTTTAGTTCTCGAAAAAGTTTTCTCCTTATAAATGTTATTCATGTTCTTAAGATTAAGAAGAACTTGGTTTATGGTGGGTTTGGATATTATTGTAATGATATGTTTAGATTGAATGTAAATAATAAAGTTGCAGATTCTATATATATGACCCATTCTAGTATTGATGATTCTGCTTTATGCCATGCTCGTTTAGGACATGTATATTAAAAAAGAATGCTTTATGCCACATTTTGATGTTAACATAGAAAAATGTAAAACTTGCCTGTTAACTATGATTACTAAACAACCATTTCCTACTGTTCAAAGTAATTCTACTAGGTTTGAATTAATTCACAGTGATTATGTGACACGCATTCAATTACATCCTTAGGAAATAAGAAATACATAGTTAATTTTTGTTGATGATTATTCTCATTTTCGTTATATATACTTGTTACAATCCAAGGATAATGCCCTTGATATATTCAAAATTTATAATAATGAAGTTGAATATCAACAAAATGATTTAATCAAAGCTTCTGTAGTGATCGCGGTGAAGGGTATTATGATCCTAGTTATTTCCAGTATGTTGGTGTCACACATGAAATAACTTCTCAATATAGTCTTTAACAAAATGGGATTGCTGAAAAGTAAAATACAGCTCTAAAGGAAATGGTGAACTCTATGTTGTCATAGTCAAGCTTGAATGATGGATTATGGGAAGAAGCTATGGTAACTGCATGTTATCCTCTAAATAGAGTTCCAAACAAGAGGAATAAGATAACTCCCTATGAACTTTAGTACAAAAGGAAACCAAACTGAAGATATCTTAAGGTTTGGGCTTGTTAAGCTGTTGTGAGACTGATTGAACTAAAGATGAAGACTTTGGGTGTAATATTTTATGAAAATCAATTTTCATCCATACCTAGACCAAAGGAAATAGTTCCTAGTTCCAGTGGAACTACCAACGAAGTTGTACTTGATTCAAATGAATCACATGAAATCACAAGAAGCAAAAGACAAAGGAAATCTAAATCATTTGGTAATGATTTTCGGATTTACCTAGTTGAGGGTTCTAGTGATGAAATTGCAAATCAATATTCATATTATTTTATTATTTAAGAAGATCCTAAACATATGGTGTTTCAATGAAATCTCAAGATGTTGATTTCTATAAAGATGCAATAAATTATGAGATGGACTCTATTATGTTAAATGATACTTTGGTGTTGTCTGATCATCCTCATGGATGCAAACCTTTGGGTTGCAGGTGGATATTCAGAAGGAAGATGAAATTTAATGGATCAATTGACAAGCTTAAATTTTGATTGGTTATTCAATGTTTTAGATAAAGGAATAACATTGACTACTATGGCACTTATGCTACAGTTGCTTGTATATCTACCATTAGGCTGCTGATTGCCTTAACAACAATTCATAATTTGTTCATTCACCAAATGCATGCTAAAACATCATTATTAAATGGTTATTTAGAGGAAGAGGTATATATGAAACAACTTGAGGGTTTTATGATTCCTATAAATAAGCATAAGATGTGTAGATAGGTTAAATCATTGTATGGGTAGAAACAAGCACCACAATAGTGGCATCAAAAGTTTGATGATGTTTTCGTGTCACATAGTTTCAAGTTGAATTAATCAAAAAAAGTGTTTATATAGTAATTTCGATGAGTCTGGTAAAGAAGTGATCATATGCTTATATGTTTATGATATGATAATCTTTGGTACCGATGAAAGGCAAGTAGACACGACCATAGAATTTTTAGCATACCAATTCTCAATGAAGAATATGAAGGAAGGAAAAAGTAATTCTTGGAATAAGAGTCAAATAGGAACATCAAAGAATCTTAATTTTACAGTTTTATTACATTAAGAAAGTACTTAAGAAGTTAAATTGTTCAAATTTTTACCTTATGAGTACTCCTTTTGACAAATTATGAAACTTATGCCACATACTGGTGAAGCATTTTCATAACTTGAATATTCAAAGGTCATTGGGTGTTTGATGTAAGGTATGACCAACATAATGCCTGATATTGCATTTTCTACAGGAAAGCTAAGTATGTTTACTAGCAATCCTAGTAATCATCACTGGAAAGCAGTAAGAAGGATGGTGAAGTATCTTAAAAAAACCATACACTTTGGTTTGCCTTATGTAGGGTTTCCTTCAATCATTGAAGGATATTCAGATGCTAGTTGGATTAAACATTGAAGAACAATCTTGTACAAGTGATTGGATGCTTCTTCTTGGTGGAGGTGCCATTTCACAGGCTTCTAAGAAACAAACATGCATCACAAATTCAACTATGGAATTTGAATTTGTAGCCCTTGTAGATGGTGGAAAAGAAGCAAAAGGGTTGAGGAATTTTGAAACATCCCAAAATACTACTAAAAGTTTTCATTTTCAAACTATAAAAACCATACAGGCATTTGTTCCAAAACCAATTTCAGTAAAACGTATCTCTCGAACATCTAATTAACATGATAATAATCAACGTGGAAAAATATATTAGGGGGTGTTGGGCAGTCAAGTCGGGCCCTTCCTTTTGGAACTGGAAGTACTTGAAAATATGAAAACCACAATATGTAAGCACAAAGCTTAGTGATTTCCCCAAAAAACCACGGACCAAACATAACATTGGGCCACACCCACATATCAGGCCCCACCCATTATATTGGGCTCCACCCATCATATCGGGCCCTGCCAAAAATAAATAATGAGCCCTACCAAGTACACATAATGGGCCCTGTACAACATACAAATAGGCCATGTCTAACATACAAGCCGACCCCACCCAACACACAAACAGGCCCTCCTAACATAAAATGAAAGAGTCACAAAGATAGATAACATCCTACATAGGATAGTAAGAAGACTTACCGCGCAATCAGATACAACAACCAACAACTCTCACAATCAAAGAAGTGGTTTTATACACCACCTAATAAACCACATAGATAGAACCCTTAATGTACCTACTAAAACTACAAATGGACGAAAAGTCAACCAATTCAAAAAGTTAGCCCTCAAAGTTAATGGTCAAAGTGAACGAAGGTTGACCTCTAAGTTATGCCCAACCCATGGCCACAAGATAGCCACCTAGGATAACTGTGATCAACACAAATCACCATCTCATGGTAAACTATCACCATGCCGTGAAATCTAGCTGATAGTTCATTAACGAATTTGCACTACACCATGCCATGGCTTTCTACCAGCTACAATACAACTATCGCACTTGGACAAATCTTAATGGGTTAAGTCCTCAATCTGAAAATCTTCTTGCTCATATTTTTCAGTAAGAGTCTTAGGACCTAAAAGTTCCATAAAAACCCCAACTTTATGTACTCAATTGACCCATGCATGTCATTCTCCAAACTAGGCCTGAAGGGATAAAAGTGACCTAAAACTCAAGCATGGATACCAAAAGTACACCATCTTCTACATCAAGAAGATATGATGACAAAGGACCAAAGAGAGTCATAAAGTTTCAAATTTTATCTCTTGCAACTAACCAAAACTCAACTATGGACCAAAACATGAAAAATAACCTAGATCTATAAGGAAGATATCATTAAGATGGGAGCTTGGGAACCCATAACTATTTTAGAAGATTCACACAAGGAGTAGAGATGAGTAGCTCGCTTGATTTTTTCTCAAGGGATCCTTCTACTTTCTTTAAAGGCCAAAAAACACTAAAAGGGGGTCAAAGACTTCAATGGGAGGCTAGGTTTTAGGTTTTGAGTTTGGTGGGTGATTTAGGTTGATGATGCATGAAACCCTAACCATCATGTCCTTTAAATAGGGCCCAAGCTATGAAATTTAGGGTTTTCCAATAAGTAACCTCCTCGTCATATAAGACATGTTGTCACCCTGTGGTGACCATTAATTGATCCCCACATACTGCGGAATGTCACATTGTGGTGATCTCTTCACCAAGCCGTGGCTAGCCAAAACTAGACAAAAATGTAAATTAAGTTTTTACTAGAAACTAGGTGACCATTAATTGATCCCCACATACTGTGGAATGTCACATCGTGGTGATCTCTTCATCACGTCATGGCTTACCAAAACTAGACAAAAATGTGAATTAAGTTTTTACTAGAAACTAGGTGTTACAACTCTCCCCCTTGAATCAGTCTTCATGCTCGATTTCTACAGCTACAAATAGCTCTGGATAATTCTCTCTATCTCCTCCTCGGGTTCTCACATCCACTTGGAACCCTTCTGGTGCTGCCATGGCATATTTACCAAACCCACTATCTTTTTACACAAGGTCTTCATCTTCCTGTCAAGAATCGTAATCAGTCTCTATACATAAATCAATCACTCGATGTCTAACCTCACCCCAACAAATCGGGTTTCGACATCTCCTCCCGTACAACATATTGAAGGGAGGTCAATTAAAACCGGCGTGATAACTATTGTTATAGGAGATCTCAACCAATGGAAGTTACGTATCACAGCTCCCGCCAAATTCTAGCACACATGCACCGAGCATATCCTCGAGCGTCTGAATAGTCCACTAACTATGTTCGTCGGTATGGGGGTGATATGTTGTGATGAAATCCAACTATGTACCTAAATCCTCATGAAACTTACTTAAAAACCTAAAGGTAAAATGGACATCGCAGCCAGAGACCACTGAAACTGGAACCCCATGACGAGCGGCTACCTCCTTGATGTAGATGTCAACCAACTTCTCAGTGGAAATTATCTTTGAAATAGGGATGAAATTAGCACGCTTGTTAAGTCGATCACCAATTAACCAGATAGGATCAACCCCACGTGTCTTCCTTGGCAACTTTGTGATAAATTCAATGGTGATATCCTCCCATTTCCAGATGGAAATGGGTAATGGTTGTATCTTGTTATGGGGTCTCTGATGTTTGGCCTTGACTTTCCGGCAAGTCAAGTACCGCTCCACATACCATGCTACCTCCCTATTCATGTAGGGCCACCCATATCTTAATGTTAAATCTCTATACATCTTTATGGCCCTCAAATGGATCAGAAACTTCGATTTATGTGCTTCCTCCAACAATGTCTATCTAACCCCACCAACAACCGAAACCGATACCTTACGACACTGAGTCAATAATCTACGACTATCCCTCACAAATAATGGAATCTGACCCCTATATTTTTCTTCCTTCCAATTCACTTTCTTTAACGGCTCTACTTATATCTTGTTCATTAGATCTAACAATGGTGAATCGATAACCATCCTGAAACATAGATCTCTGATGGGTGCACTCACTTCATTGCGACTCAAGGTATCACCACATCTAACCATATGTGTTACCTCATGTTCAAATTCGACCGATCCATCAAGGTAGGCTCTTGTGGTCTGTAAAAATTGAAGACCTTACTTCATAAAAATAGTGTCGCCAAATCTTAAGGGAAAAATCATATCCCCCAACTCAAGATCAAGAGTATGGTAATCCGCCTCGTGTGGCTACAACTACCTCGATGTGTAATCAATCACATGACCCCTCTCCCTAAGCACCACATCTAAAACCGAAACTAGTGCATTGCAATAAAACATAAATTTATCCATACCATCAAGAAGGGTTAGAATTAGAGCCTCGCAAAGTATCTAACTCAAAGTCTTGAATACTGCCTGTTGCACAGCCCCCACCAAAAAGTAACATTCTTCTTCGTTAATCAGGTCAAAGGAACAACAATATTGGAGTAATCATGAATGAACAGCTGGTAAAAAACTTGATAGACTAAGGAAACTTCGAATCTCAGATGGTGACATCGGAACCTTCCACTGGATCAGTACATCGATCTTGGTCGGGTCGACTAATATACCTTTTATGGCTGAGAATACGCCACTTGAACTATACCTTATGCAACCAAAACTCACACTTAAAGAACTTAGCATAAAGCCACTCCTTCCTTATGTTGTTCCTTTATCTTAGAATAAACCGAGATATCATCAATAAACAGTATCACATACCTACACAACATTGGCTTGCACACCCAGTTCATGAGATGCATGAATGTTGTTAGTGTGTTGGTGAGCTCAAATGGCATCACCACAAACTCCGAATGTAACACCCAAAGTTTTGAAGGCCAAGAAAGGAAAGAAAAGCCCTAATTTAAGGGAAGACTCGGCGAGTCCAAGGAGGGACTCGGAGAGTCCGAGCGGGATCCGGGTCGAGGAGTAAGCGACCGACTCAGCGAGTCGGCCAAGGTGACTCGGCGAGTCTGGTCTGAAAGAGGAAAACCCTAATCCCGGGAGTTGTATCCTATTTAAAGGGTGTTATGTCCCTCCCTACCCCCCATATCATCCTAGAGAGCCAGTGCACCCTTGATTTCGTGAGAGCTTCCATCATTTTGAGAGTTAAATCTTGGAGGAAGGAACTTTGGGGAAAGTAACTTGAAGGGCAAGTAGGTTGCTTCAAGGAAGAGGTGTAGATCCGAGATCTACTTCAGTGGTGTTCATCTTCGAGGTAACAAGTTGCTATCTCCCCTCATTTGCACCTAGACCTTTGTGTGTGTTTTGGGCATTCTTGGTTTAAGAGTAACCTTTGATCTAGAGGTTCAGATCTGAGGTTGCTACCTCAGATCCATGCTTATTTTGGTCTAGAATTCCGTAAAGTATCAGCTCTTGAGTGGATCATGGAGCCTTTTTGCCTTAAGCCCTATTTTATAGCATATTTTGCATAGATCTCCTTCTCTACACGTAAAGTTTGCAATTTTACGTGGGGAAAAGGCTTGCGAAGGGTGGATCTACAGTTTGGAGTTCATGCATGACTCAAATGTCCTCTACATGTACGGAGATCTGAAGGGACTCGGCGAGTCCTTTGAGTGGACTCGGCGAGTAGCATGAAGTTGTGGAGAAACTCGACGAGTGGGATGAACAACTCATCGAGTCGTATGAAGATTGCCTTGTACTTGGCGAGTCTGTTCTTGGACTCGAAGAGTCAGGTCGCGAAACCCTAAACCCTTCGATTTGAGACTCGAATCAGTGAGTCGGGTGGAGATTCAGTGAGTTGGATAGGTCTGGAGTCAGAAATCGGTAGACTCGGTGAGTCGAGTCGCGAATGGAAGGAATCTGAACATTATGAACTCAGTGAGTCAGTAGGGTGACTCGGCGAGTAGGGTTGACCTGGAAGGTTGACCTTGACCAAGACTTTGACTTGGACCAGGGTTGAATTGGTTGTCTTTCGGGGGATAGTTAGACTCAGTGTTGCATTGATATTGATAGTTCGAGGAGCAAGGAGGAGCAGGAGTTCCGGGAGTTGTTGGGCAGCAGCTAGTGAGATCATCAACAAGTTCAGCCAGTGCAGGTGAGTTTCCCTTTTGTGTGAATGGGTCTAAGGCCACAATGCCGACCCATGTAGTTATGAGTAGAAGACCCGGGGGTTAGCCCTAGGCACAGTATGCTAGTATGATTTTCAGGACGAGGACCAGTAATAGCGGGTGGGTGCCCAAAGAATTGTTTATATGATAGTTTATATTTGTTGTCTGTGTCATACATGTAGGTGCCTCGTAGGGAGGTGAGTGTGGGCGAGGTCCCGTATCTCACCAATAGTAGAGTGTGGATGGGGTTCCATATCTCATTTGTAGCAGAATAGGGGCGAGGCCCAAACTAGAACAGGAGTGAGAGTGGGCTAGGCCCGTACCTCACTATCATTAGGAGCATGAACGGGGTCCCATGACTCATCAGTAGCAGGACATGGGCGAGCCACAGGGTAGGCAAGGCCTTAGGACAGAACCAGTTACATGTGTTTGTTATGTGTTGTGAAATGTTTATGTGTTATTATTTGTTGGCGGGCGAGGCCATGTGACAAGCGAGGCCTAAGTAAAACAGATCTGTATCCGAGCGGGGCTCGAAGCCAGGCGGGGCCTGGTGCGGCGGGGTCGTTGAAGCGGGCGAGGCCCAAGGTAGGGGGAGAGGCCCAAGAGGGAGGGCGTGGCCCAGTATGTGCAGTATGTGGTTATGCTTGGTATGTGGTAGGGTGGGGAACTCACTAAGCTTTGTGCTTAAGGTTTTCAGTTTTGGTTTCAGGTACTTCCGGTAGCGGAGGGAACAGCTCGGGGTGATCGCATGGCACACACCATAGATTAGACAACCTCTGAATGTTTACTCTGATAATAAACATGTGTTTTGAATACATATACTCATATTATGTTCTGGAAATGATGACTTTACTTTAAGAAATGATTTATTAAAAGAAATTTTTGGTCTTAAATTTCGGGTCGTTACAAGTTGGTATCAGAGCCTTGGTTTGAGGGATTCGGACATGCTCTCGGGTGTGTCTGAACTCAAACTGAGGAATTGGTAAGGAAGTTTTCAAAATGGAAAGACAGTTTTGGTAAAAAGAGTTTTGAGAAAGAAAATGGTTTTAGAAAAGTAAAAAGAATTCAGAAAGAAAAGAACTTTGACAAAAGAAAAGAGGTGTGGCACATGCAATCAACCGAGCTCAAGTAAGTACCCCAAAATACCCATACGAGTTTATGATTTGATTATCAGTTAATAGAACAGCATGCTAGATTAGGACTAAGGATCTAGGGAGGATGCCTTATGTGCCTATTATATGTGTTTTTGATCTGCATGATAGTGCTGAATAGTCAGTAGTAGGATAACCTGATTAGGTTATGCCTGAGATTATAAGTTGTAGTGCATGCTAGTTAAGATTCTTGCTATGTGGATAGGATTGCTTGAGTATGTTACGGTTAGGCTTTCCCTTGTCTGAATGCTTCTTGCTTTGTGCATTGTGGGATTCTAAGTGATGGGAGTTAGCCATTAGGTGGATACGTCACGTTGCATGTGATCAGGGTTAAATAATCTCAGAGTGTTGGATTTTGTCCTATTGCGCAGCTCTTGTTTGAGTCCAAATGTTGTAGGAACGAGTCTTTTACTTGAAGGATTATCTGAGCCTCGTCACATGTGATGGTATCCAGGTAATGGCTAACTGGCATTGCAAGGAGGCATTCAGCAGCTGAGGACTGGTTTGAGTTGAGTCAAAGGTTTCCATAGGGTAAGCCTGGGATGAGGTAGTGCTGCGAGCAGTATTAGTAGAAAAGGGACCTGGTGGAGTCAAGGCAGTTCTTGAGGAATGTACGGATAGATGTGGAAGGTAGTATGGGCCAGTACTACTGAAAGCAGAGGATCCGTACCCGATTCGGGAAGGCCGAGACAAGACCGGGAACCTAGTAGTGAGTATGTTTGGTCTCGCGGCAGTGAGGAGTATTCTGATAATGGTTATGTTATATGTTTCAGTATGGTGACATTGAAAGAGGGACCAGCAGGTGGATCAGGCGCCGGAGAGGGATTGGGCTCGGGTTTAGGGGTCGGGTAGCTCGAGGAGCGGATGAGAGAGTTGATATCAGCCGAGGTGACGCGCAGTATTCTAGCTCAAACTCCTGTGATCTTTAGCACGGTCAAGGAGGGTATATTGGAGATTTTGGATGAGAGGCTGGGAGCCTTCCGTACTGAGATGATGGCCTTGCTGGGAGCGTGTACCTTGACATTTCGGGAGATCAGGGCTTGCGGGGCACCAGATTATCATGGGGCTAGGGACCCCATCGCTAGCAGCAGATGGTTGGCTGATGTTGCCAACGCATTCCGTATGAGCCGGTGTCCTGAGGAGGACAAGGTCAAACTCGCTTCCTGTCTTCTGAAGGATAGAGCGAGGGATTGGTGGGAAGAGATTGGTCATGCTTTGGGTGATGACGTCGCGTTGGACGCGATGACTTGGAGTGATTTCTCAACTAGGTTTAGAGCGGAGTTTTCGCCGATTATTGTGGTGCAGCAATTGGCCCGGGAGTTTCAGGATTTGACGCAGACTACTGAGACTGTGGCGGAGATCACCACCAAGTTCAGGGAGAGAGCCCTTCTTGTTCCACAGTATGTCGCGGATGAGGAGTTGAAGAAGGCACGATATCATGAGACGCTGAGGGATGACATCAGGGAGTTCGTGAGCAGGTCCGGTTGTAAGGCGCTGGAAGATATGATTTCTCGGGCCAGGGAGAGGGAAATTGATTTGGAGTAGATCCGGAAGAGGAAGTCGGATGAGGTTCAGGTAGCCGCGAGTTCGGGCAAAAGGCCCAAGGGATCGGATTCAAGATCGAGGGATCATCAGGACCGCAGTCGATGCGGAAAGTGTGGCAGTACGCACGGAGGCGCGTACAGGAGTGGTAGTGGTGGTGAGTGTGGCAGTTTGAGGTGCAGTCGGACTGGTCATTTTAGCAGAGATTATACTGTTACCATCACTCAGGGATCAGACTTGATATGTTTTCACTGCAATCAGCGGGGCCACAAGAAGGACAAGTGCCACAGTTTGTTTTCAGCAGGACGGGTGTTGGCACCAGCCCCTGCAACTTTGAGGATCACAGACGGACGTCAGGGCCATGCGGAGGGGTCTGCAGTTGGAGGCAGGGCTTTTCAGATGGCTACTTTGGAGACGCGAGCAGCGCCGGACGTTGCATGTATGCGACTTCCGTTTTCAGTTCTTTTATTTTGTGCATGATTATATTGTTATGGTTCTGCATCATTATCTGTATGAGTATTTTATTTTTGAGCGGATTGTCTATGATCGAGTTATATGCCATCTGCATACCTTGGCTATTGGTTAGTAATTAAGGGATGGGTTGTATCGAAGAAGGCTACTTAGGGTGCAGTATCTGTAGCATGCCTTGGAGAGACTCGGTATGTCTCGCTAGTTCGGAGTCGTATAAGTTTTAGAAGGGTCAGGCTAGACCCTTAGCTATGGTAAGATTGGGATTCCTCAGCGGATTGATTATGGTAGCAAGGATTGGGATTTCTCTTCATCGAGCATCGAGGTGTAAGCAGGATCAAAGTGGGGGAGAATCCTCCGAGTGTATAAGGGTAAGGGCACGCAAATCCAGATCGGGTATATGATTTCTGAGAAGGAAAGGAGGTAGTTCAGCGTTTGACGGATTGAGTAGTTCAGGGTTGGGAGTTTGAGAACTTCCCATCAGTGCGTGCGTGTAAAGGGTAATGGTGGGTATGTGGTTCGGATCCAGGTTAAAGGGTCGCATGTAGGACTCGTGTGAGTCGGAATGGAGATCTTGAGGTCAAATAGCAGGAGATGTTTTTGTGTTAGCAGTCAGTGGTGGAAAGTGATGTAAGACTACGGGGCAGCCGTAGCATTCGCTAACAGTCAGTGGTGGAAGTGTTGTCAGACTACGGGGCAGCCGTAGCATTCTGTAGTAGCTTTGTTGGTGGAGTCGGGGCGAGGCCCTTATCTCCTAGCATTCAGATAGGGATCAGGAATGGGGAATGGATGAGAATGGTCTGGAGTTGGCTGTATAGCCATTGAGAGATGAGACCTTGGAAGAGGCCACTCTAGGATATATTTGGGTGAGACCCGTGGGCGAGGCCCGTATGAGGATAGCAGTATATGTCAGACCTGAGAGCAGGGTTGCTCAGTAGTATGGTTGGGTGAGACCCGTGGGCGAGGCCTGTGAGTTTTAGCAGTGCAGGTGGGACCTGGTAAGGATCTTAGTGTCTAGATAGGGGGTCAAGGATCCCAGAATATTGTAGTGCCAGCCTGGTAGAATAGATTGAGAAGTATAGGTGGCGGGAGTTTCTTCGAATGTCGCTGGGAGTGACTAGTGGTTGTGTTGGGTCAGCAATTGGTGAGAGTCGGTAATCCAGATATTGATAGGTTGGTAGGGACCAGGATGGTCTCAATTCATCCGGAAGCCATATAAGGAATAGCAGAATTTCTAGTCAGTAGTGGTGCGGGGATGCAGAGTATGGTGGAATTCAGTTAGTCGGTTGAGGGTTGCTCGACACCGAACGGTAGTAGAAAGCACGCCAAGTGGATACTGGCAATGATGACCCGTACAGAGTAGCGAGACTAATAGATTGGGTGAAGACAGGGTCTTCACGGCGGCAGAGGAGATAGATGGTTATGGAGTGTTGCCTTGGGAAGGCAAGGAAATCATGCAAGGAAAGAAGGGGTGAACCCCTATGTTGCAATACCCCGAGAGTACCAGAAAGATTGTCGGTTGAGTAAGTTGTGTTTCCAGTATGTTCAGGGTTAGGGTGCACCCGAGATCATTATCGGTAAGGATTGACGTTAGTCTAAATGACTGAGTGGAGGGCCAGCAAAGTTAGGCAGCTGGTGTTAGAATGAATGGTGGGTATTGGAGGCAGATCGCAGGCGGTGGAGTATAGTAAACTTCGAGGACAAATTTTAGTTTAAGTGGGGGAGAGTTGTAACACCTAAAGTTTCGAAGGCCAAGAAAGGAAAGAAAAGGCCTAATTTAAGGGTAGACTCGGCGAGTCCAAGGAGGGACTCGGCGAGTCCGAGCGGGATCCGGGTCGAGGAGTAAGCGACCGACTCGGCGAGTCGGCCAAGGTGACTCGGCGAGTCTGGTTTGAATGAGGAAAACCCTAATCCCGGGAGTTGTATCCTATTTAAAGGGTGTTATGTCCCTCCCTCAGCCCCCATATCACCCTAGAGAGTCAGCGCACCCTTGATTTCGTGAGAGCTTCCATCATTTTGAGAGTTAAAGCTTGGAGGAAGGAACTTTGGGGAAAGGAACTTGAAGGGCAAGTAGGTTGCTTCAAGGAAGAGGTGTAGATCCGAGATCTACTTCAGTGGTGTTCATCTTGGAGGTAACAAGCTGCTATCTCCCCTCATTTGCACCTAGACCTTTGTGTGTGTTTTGGGCATTCTTGGCTTAAGAGTAACCTTTGAGCTAGAGGTTAAGATCTGAGGTTGCTACCTCAGATCCATGCTTATTTTGGTCAAGAATTCCGTAAAGTATTAGCTCTTGAGTGGATCATGGAGCCTTTTTGCCTTAAGCCCTAGTTTATAGCATATTTTGCCTAGATCTCCTTCTCTACACGTAAAGTTTGCAATTTTACGTGGGGAAAAGGCTTGGGAAGGGTGGATCTACAGTTTGGAGTTCATGCATGACTCAAATGTCCTCTGCATGTAAGGAGATCTGAAGGGACTCGGCGAGTAGGATGAAGTTGTGGAGAAACTCGACGAGTAGGATGAACAACTCGTCGAGTCGTATGAAGATTGCCTTGTACTTGACGAGTCTGTTCTTGGACTCGGTGAGTCGGGTCGCGAAACCCCAAACCCTTCGAGTTGAGACTCGAATCAGTGAGTCAGGTGGAGACTCAGTGAGTTGGACAGGTCTGGACTCAGAAATCGGTAGACTCAGCGAGTCATGGACTGACTCGGCGAGTAGGGTTGACCTGGAAGGTTGAACTTGACCAGGACTTTGACTTGGACCAGGGTTGACTTGGTTGTCTTTCGGGGGACAGTTAGACTTAGTGTTGCATTGATATTGATAGTTCGAGGAGCAAGGAGGAGCAGGAGTTTCGGGAGTTGTCGGGCAGCAGCTAGTGAGATCATCAGCAAGTTCAACTAGTACAGATGAGTTTCCCTTTTGTGTGAATGGGTCTAAGGCTACAATGTCGGCCCATGTAGTTATGAGTAGAAGACCCAGGGGTTAGCCCTAGGCATAGTATGCTAGTATGATTTTCAAGACGAGGACCAGTAATAACGGGCAGGTGCCCAAAGAATTGTTTATATGATAGTTTATACTTGTTGTCTGTGTGATACATGTAGGTGCCTGGTAGGGAGGTGAGTGTGGGCGAGGTCCTGTATCTCATCAATAGTAGAGTGTGGATGGGGTTCCATATCTCATTAGTAGCAGAATAGGGGCGAGGCCCAAACTAGAACAGGAGTGAGAGTGGGCTAGGCCCATACCTCACTATCATTAGGAGCGTGGACAGGGTCCCATGACTCATCAGTAGCAGGACATGGGCGAGCCACAGGGTAGGCAAGGCCTTAGGACAGAACCAGTTACATGTGTTTGTTATGTGTTGTGAAATGTTTACGTGTTATTATTTGTTGGCGGGCGAGGCCCTGTGATAGGCAAGGCCTAAGTAAAACAGATCTGTATCCAAGCGGGGCTCGAAGTCAGGTGGGGCCTGGTGCGGCGGGGCCGTTGAAGCGAGCAAGGCTCAAGGTAGGGGGCGAGGCCCAAGAGGGAGGGCGTGGCCCAGTATGTGCAGTATGTGGTTATGCATGGTATGTGGTAGGGTGGTGAACTCACTAAGCTTTGTGCTTACGGTTTTCAGTTTTGGTTTCAGGTACTTCCGGTAGCGGAGGGAAGAGCTCGGGGTGATCGCATGGCACACACCATAGATTAGACAACATGGGAATGTTTACTCTGATAATAAACATGTGTTTTGAAAACTTATACTCATATTATGTTCTGGAAATGATGACTTTACTTTAAGAAATGATTTATTAAAAGAAATTTTTGGTCTTAAATTTCGGGTCGTTACACATAATGACCATAATGAGTATTAAAGGTCGTTTTCTGCACATCCTTGTCCTAGACCTTCATCTGACGATAAAACGATCTCAAATCAATCTTGGAGAACCAAGATACACCATAAATGTGGTCAAATAAATCATTTATCATTAAAGTTGGATAACGGTTCCTCACAGTAAACTTGTCCAACTCCCGTTAGTCAATGCACATCCTGTGTGAATTATCCTTCTTTTTCACAAACAGGATCAGCGCTCCCTACGGTGAACCGAGCGGTCTGATGAATCCCTTATCTAATAGCTCCTACTGTTGTGTTTAAAACTCATGCATCTCTAGAGGTGATAAGAAATAGGGAGCCTCATATATCGTTGCGGCACCTGGAATCAGGTCAATCCTAAACTCAACCTGTCTCTCATGAGACACTCTCAGAAAATCCATGAGAAACACATCGGGGAACTCCCGAAAAATGGGCACATTATCCACAATCTTCTTTACCTCAACTTTCATATCCACAACATAATATAGGAATCTAGAGTAGGCCTACTGAAGATACCTCCTAGATCTTGCAGTTGAATAGACAATCGACCCATGCTAAGCACCCTCACAATGAAAAATAGTTCTCCACCACTTGGGATCGAAATCTCACTAACTGGTACTCAAAATAAATCATAGCCCTATTAGGGCCTAACCAGTACATACCCACTATAACCTTCGAATCTCACAGAGGAATTAGAATCATATCAATTGAATATCTCTGACTGTACAAATTTAAAACACATCCTCGATGAACTCTAGAAGCGCTCACTGAACACTTATTGGAAATCTCCACCTACAACGGATATCCCAATGTGTGTGGAGCATCTATACACTTCTTGATAAGTGCAAGAGATACAAATGATCGGGTAGCACTCGAACCATAAAGAACAAGAGTCGAAAACCCATTCACTAAAACCATCCGTAAATCTAAACAAACACATAGCATAAGTAGAAACAATGAAAGTAGTAAATATAATAGAGAAGATGCATACGAGTACCTAAATCTGCCTTCTTGTGGCTCTTTTGAATGAATTGGAAAATTATCCATTCTCTGTGAGGGCAATCCCTGCTGTAATGTCCGCTCAGTCTGCAATCAAAGAAACTCATTCCCTTCTCATGATAGTTCTTTCATGAGACCTCCCGCACTTGGCATAGCGACCCCAACCCTACTACCCCCTTGATCGTGAATCAAAAGTATTGAGTCTCTTCGCTTGGCCCACCACTGTTTATACCGGCTCCGTTTTGTGTTGTGTCTGACCCTCCAACTCAATCTCCCATTCTCGGGCCTTACCGATCATGTTCTCTAGGGTCCTACAGCTCGACATGCTCAAAAACTCCCGAATGCCCTCTAAGGTCCTAAGCCATAACTAGAACCTCCTCCTCGAGTGCTCACCACCATACTGAAATGTAGACATATAAACGATCAGAGCATACTCAAGGGAAGTCTCATACTGCAAGCTCCTTAGGATCTTCATGATTTTCCTTGATCTTGCGCTTTTCATTTGTATAGGCCCAATACTACCTTCCACACGTACCTTTACTTTTTCTTAAGACCATTCCAAATCCTCTAAGCCACTTTACTTTGGAAAATCTCATAAGCCCTATACTAATCATCATATATATCTCAGTCCAACATTGCCTAGGCTCTCCTAGGAATCCTCATCCTACTTCCTTCTTCAATACTAGGAACATCCACCAACATTGTCAGTTTCCTTATGCATGCAAATTATACACAATATGGAATCAAATGGTCTATCGAATAAGTGATTATACCATAAGCCCACAACGAGATAAGGAACAAGAAATAAGGCTAAATCAATTAGTCTAAGGCTATGTAGTCGTAACCGTATAATTTTTTTTAAAGATACACGTAACAATTAACTTTTCCAATATAGTCTCCATGTAATGCGTAACATCCAATTCCTCCTAGGATACAACACAAATCAGGCAATTCTATCATGTAATTCCTAAATGTATCCATAGCCTTATTCTAGCATACAATTCACATAAATACATAATACTCATGTATGGGTATTTTGGGAATCACTTACGTGAGCTCGACTGATTGCACACATCACACCATTTCTTGTAAAATTATTTTTAGGAAATTTAATTTCCTTTAAAAATGTTATCCATTCCTCAATTTAAGTTTACACACACACCCACCCACCTGAGAGTATACCCGAATCCCTCAAACCAAGGCTTTAATACCAACTTGAAACATCCAAAAAATACTTCTAAAACTGTTCATTTTCAAACCATCAAAACCATACAATCACTACAAATAAAATCAAATTTAGTGGCATAGAAAAATTGTCACTAAAAACTGAAAAAGTTCCACTAATGACCCTCTGGTAATTAGCAGCACAAAAAAATGCCACTAAAAGACTGCCACTAAAGACCTTTAGTGACTTTTTGGTTGTGTTGTTGCAGTCTAAATGAGTTTTAGTGGCACTTTTCGATTATGCCACTAAAGCACTTGTAGGTTTTAGTGGGACTATTTTTATGTCACTATTTAACTGCAAAAATTATAATTATTTTCATGCTTTTAATGACATTTAAAAAAAATATTCATAAATTAAATCTATTGTTTTAATTTTAAATGAAATATAAAACAATAAGACAATTAAGATAATAAATGTAAAACACAACATCTTTACTTTGATTCAAACTTTTACAATAACAATAACCTCAATAACTAAATGCATAAATGTCTTCAAAAAAACAAGTGTAAATTGTCCTAGTACTCAAAACAAAATGTTGCTAGCTCCAAGATCAGTATCGCCATAAAAGCAAACGAATTGTAGGATTTTTTTTTTATCTAGTCCATGTGATTGTGCTCCATCCCGAACCAATCAAATATCAAAAAATAATAATAATTATAGTTATAATGTGTTTATAAATAAATTAAAGCATCTTACCAGGGAGTTCATTCGTTGTATTCATGTACAGCTTGACCAAGGCCGCAATATACAAAGTTATCTGATGCTTAATGGTTGAATTAAAATGCAACCATCAAATAATTTAGAGGAATTTAATACCTTTCCAGGTCCATACTCCATACAATTTCAAAGGTAAAATCAATAACCTAAAACTGCATTTGCATGTTTTCTTCGAAGCAAAAAAAGAACAAGTAGAGAAAACAACCATCAACTATCATTGTCATTTGATATAGATTAGGCGGATTCAGGAAGCATACGGAGCTTCAGTTATATGCAAACAAAAGCAGAACGATATAACATCATGTCATCAATAACACTAAGTAGTCAATTGCTATACCTAAACAAAATTTTAATCATAAATTACACAAAAACCTTTGAGACAAAAAAATAGATTCCATATATCATAACCTAAACATCCATTTCCTACAAATCAGAAAACCATAGAAAAGCTGGATCGGCAACCTTGAGTTCAAATGCACGGTAAAGACGAAACTAAGAACCTTATATCAATCATCAAACAAACTTCTCAACATTCACATTAATTTTATTTGAATACGAAGAATTAGAACCAAAGGTGATAACAAGCATGGTTTGCACATTTTTCCAAATAAACAAAGAAAGGAGATTTTTCTATCTTGCAATAATAAATCAAAATAAATGGTAGTTTGACATACGTTCTACAAGACATCTAATCGTAAAGCTACGATATGACTCTCCCAAGTCTAAATGAAATATGTCAACAAGATTTTAATTAGAACATTCAAAATCAAAGAAAAAGCCTCATCGACAAACAAATTATAACCGAAATGGGAACGGTAAAAAAATGATATGAAGTAGAACGTTAAAAACACAGAAAAATGAAATGGCATTACGTTGAAGATTATAAAATCCCTAAGAAGAGAGAGAGAGAGAGAGAGAGAGAGAGAGAGAGGGAGGGAGGGAGGGAGGGAGGGAGGGAGAGAGAGAGAGAGATAGAGAGAGAGAGATGAATGGGATATCGATAAAAAAGCGTATACATAAAGGAGATTAAGAAGGAAAGAGCATATGAGGGTTAAACTATTAGGGTCCAAATATGAAGAAAATAGAAAATCTAACCTAAATACAATCGATTACGAGACTCTTCAATTACGTTGATTAGACTCACCTTCAAAATAGAAAACTCATGATGAGGTAAAGGGAAAGGTAAAAGAAGAGACACAGTAAACTTAAAAAAATTAAACTTTACCGTCGATATTTTAGATATCGTCGATGATTTTATTCATGTTCCAGATTTATTAATATCGATAGATCTTGTGTTTTAAATTGATTCCCTTCACAATCTCACATGTTCCTATCTTTCTCAGCTCCAAATTGATATGTGATTACACACTCAAAATAAATAAATTGGGGGAATACATCATCTAAAAAAATAAAGAAGGAGAGCTGTAGGAAAATCCATTTAAAATCTAAACCTAATTTTAATGTGGGAGGCGCTTTTAATCTTGGCGGGAATTCAATCTAAAATAATTTTTACCGTGACAAAATCTTTCAATTTTGGAGGGAATTTGAAGTGGAAGATAAAAGATTAGAATTTTGAGTCATACATGAAACACATAGTGGCCCACGTAAAAAATATGTGCCACTAAATATAATATTTTAGTGGCATAAAAAGATAATGCTACTAAAAACTTGTGCGACTAAATGTAAATCTATTTGTAGCAAATTATTTGTTGCAAAACCAATCTCAGTAAAATGTATCTCTTAAACACCGGATTAACATTATAATAATTAATAGGAAAAAAACTATCAGGGGGTGCTATGCAGTCAAGTCAGGCCCTTCCCTTTGGAATTGGAAGTACCTAAATGTATATAAACCACAAACCGTAAGCACATAGAATAATGACTTCCCCAAAATACCACATATTATACATAACATCTAGCCCAAACCATTATATTGGGCCTTGCCGAGGACACATAATGGACCCACCTAATTCGGACCCCACCCAACATACAAGCGGACCCCACCCAATATACAAACGGGCCACGCCTAGCATACAATGAAAGATTCACAAAGGCATCTCACATCATATATAGTATAGTGAGAAGACTCTCCTCGTAACTACATATAATAACTAACAACTCTCACAGTTTAAGAATGAGTGTTATACACCACCTAATAAACCAAATGGGGTAAATCCTTAGCCCACCAACTAAAACTAGCAATCGACGAAAAGTTAACCAAGTAAAAAAGTCAACCCTTAAAGTCAATGTCAGTTGACCTCCTTGTTGTGGCCAACCCATGCCCACGTCGTGACCAGCTCACATAATCGCAATCAACACAACCACCATGTCATGGCAAACTACCACCACGTTGTCACATCTACAAGATAGTCTAGTCATGAATTTTCACTACGCCACGTTGTGGCTTGCTACCATCCACATCGTGGCTATTGCACTTGGAAAAATCCTAATGGTTTAAGTCCTAAATATGAAAACCTTCTTCCCCATACTTTCCAGTAAGAGTATTAGGACCTAAAAGGCCCATTAAAATCCTAAATTTATGGACACACAACCTCCATACATGTCCTTCTCCAAATTAGGTCAAAAGGGATAAAGGTGACCAAAAACGCAAGCATGGCTACCAAAATACACCAACTTCTATATCCATAAGATATGATGACAAATGGACTAATGGTAGTCATAAACTTGAAAACTTTATCTCTTCCAACCAACCAAAATTCAACTATGGCTCAAAACATGACAAATAACCCAAATCTTTAAGGAAGATATCATCAAGATGGGAGTTTGGGAGCTCATATTTGTTCCAGAAGATGCACACAAGGAGTAGAGATGAGTATCTTGCTTGATCTTTTCTCAAGGGATCCTTATTCTTCCTAATAAGGCCACAAAACACTAAAAGAGGGTCAAGAACTTCAATACGAGGCTAGGGTTTAGGTTTTTGATATAGGAGGGTAATGGGTGTGGATAATGGATGAAACCCTAACTTTAAATAGAACCCAAAGCCGGAGATTTTGTTTTTGCCAATAAATAACCTCCACGCCATGGCAAACGTGCTGCCACAATGTGGTGACCATTAATTGATACACATATACTACAAAATGCCACTTCGTAGTGATCTCTTCAACACGTTGTGGCCAACCAAAATTACATAAAAACATAAATTAAATTCATACCAAAAACCAGGTGTTTCAAATTTAATCTAAGAAATTCCTTCGTAACCAAAGCCTATATAACCTATTTCTATACATTGTGACAGTGCTACCACCTTGGTAAAAGCATACAATCAAATGTATAATGGAAAGTGGTGACATTATAGTATGCTATGTGAGCTCATTACTCTTGGTATCATTTGTGTAGAATTTGTTTGATTTCAACAAAATTTAGCTAATAGATTGTTAAAGGGTTAAGCTAGAGACTTGGTGAAGAAGTAAGTAATAGGGACGGATTTAAAACCCACTTGATATCTCTATTGGTGAGATACCTAATTCCATTCTAATATAATGTTAGAAGTTAAATTCAATGTAGAAAGCTTTCTTATGGAGATTGCAGCACATTATTTTTTCATTCCAAGGTATGTGTTTATAATTTGTATAGTTGAAGTAGGTTGATTAATTTTTTAATAGTTTCTTTTGAAAAAAGTGCATCAACAGGTGCATGATATAGAAAGACTACCTATGTGAGTGTGAAGTGTGTCGCTTCATAAAGCTTGGGCTAGGCTTTTATGCACTCATTAATGGATAGGGACACATGGTTGTAATAGTGTCAAGTATGAAACATTCAATATTGTGTTTAACTTATGTGTATAGTATCTTCAGTTACTTAAATGAGTTGAAGGGTTCAATCCTTAGAACACACTGATTCTCTAGTATTTGAAATGTGTATTATACTAATGTGAAAATTCAATGTTCAAGAAATTTTCATTTATGCATGAGTTTGTTTTGTGTTTGCTTTTAGTTAATCAAGTATTACACTAAAATGGAGGAGTGTTGGTGATTTTAGTGTTATGAACATGTTTTAGTGTAGTTGCTATTAATGTTATGATAGGTTAAGTACTATTTCACTCACCAAGGTTGGAGGTGCACGGTGCACACTTAGAATGATAAATGTGAGCTCGAGATACAGGGGTCCAGGGGTAGCGCCCCAGGGTACGAGATTCCATCGCGCAATACCCCTAGTAGGGTCCAAGGGGCAGAGCCCTTGGCGATGTTTCTGCTGCCCGGTCAAGGAGCAGAGCCCCGAAACCTAAACGAATTTATATATAGGGAAGGAGTCCATCCATGCAATTTCCTGCCAAAAGTAGGTTATGAGATCACCATGATGTAAGATTTGGTTATGTCTAAATAACCATAATTCTAAACACCTTTTTGGTGCCAAATTTCATGTAACCACCACCAACCAACTACCAACCACTTTCTTACATCTATATAAGGATGTTAAATGATTTAAAATTCAGTAGGAACATATATATTCTCGAAAATAGATCATTTGATCTCTTTGGCTTTCAAAACAACACATCAAACAAATGTATTATGTGTTTCACAATTCGAATTGGGTCTGTAATTCGAATTGGTTTTTTTTTTTTTTTTTTTTGTGTGTTCTTGGATTATGTCATTTCTGAATTCGTGTATCCCAGACAATAGGGACGAATTATAGATTTCAGAAAGTATTCAAAACATGATCCTAGAATCTATCCAAGTAATATATATTATTATTCTGATTCCCTAATTTCTTACAAAACCTTGTGCTCTTGACCTCCACCTCCGGTGACCTTCTCCGATAGTCGTTGAAGGTGCCTTTCCTATCCAATTATTTTTTCACTTCTCCAATTTCTTCTCCTCCTAAAGAAACCGCCACCTTCTTCACCTATTGCATGTCTTCGCCGGTAACAACTAACCAGCACGGAAATGGAGCTCATTTCCTTCTCAAGTAATCAACTAACGATAATTTCTATATATAACATCACATTATCATAATTTTTTTTTTTTTTTTTTTTTATTTTTTTTTATTTTTTTTTTTTGTGAAAAACAAATACGCGTTTCCAACATACAAATGAATCTTTAAAAGGGGTAATATGATAATTACAATAAAAACATCGCTGATGGAGAGAGATAAAGAAAGAAGAATGGACACAATTTCAAAATTCCCTTAAATCTGTTTAATTACGAACAACAATAGGGTGGTTGACATATAGAAAGTGGAATTAACAGTGTGTTGCATTTTGAGGAACTTATTCCTATATGGAAGACAAAATAAAATTCCTTATATTATTTATATTGGTTTGATGGTGATTATAAACTGAACAAGTGTGCATACGAATAACGTCTAAATGTCGATGTAGTGTATGCGTACGCGGCATCCATGTCATTAGTCAATTCAAGGGCCATCCATGTGACAAAGATATGGATATATAGAAACTTTTTTTCATCAAATAATGCAAGAAGGAATCATGTAAAGAGGTGTATATTTAAAAATTTAACCATACAAACATACGAATTTAAAGAACAAACAAAATTAAACTTAGAGTGGATTATATTCATGTAAATTACTTTTAAAACTGATTTTTAACGAACACTTGGTAAAAACTATATGCTAACACATTTGTAGGTTTATAACATTTTGGCTAATCTTCATTATATTATAACAAATTATTTGGTCTTACATGCTTTCTGAACACATCTACAAAGTATGACTTCCTTATTCCGCGAATATAAATTTCATGATGAATTAGTTTAGTTTATTATAGTTTTTCATATAGTTTTAAAAAAGTTTCAAAAAACATGCATATACGTTACTCATATATTGGAGGTAACAAGTCAGGGAGGTTCATTTAAAACCTTTTGGAACCCTATTCCGTGGAGACTATACTTCAAGATGCTCTCTCACAATTTTTGGTCAAATGTCTTAGATACATTAGTATTATTATTTATTATTATTTTTTTGTAGATATCAATGAAGCTTTTTGGAATCCTAATTGGTGAATACTATATAACACACTTCTTATGTCGCATTCAAAAAATAAAAATGATAAATCTACCGAAAATTTTCTAAAGTTTGGCTCTAACGTAAAATTCATTTTTGACTTTTTTTTTTTTTTTTTTTTTTTTTTTTTTTTTATTTTTATATTTAAGTTCAAGACCGGTAAATATTTGCAAAATAATTATTATATCCGGTTAATGCCAGTTTTCGGACAAAATTATAAATAACCAATCAAAGATGATTCTTTCATTAATATAGAGTTCAAAGATTTTTTTTTGAAAAATCTTCATATTATATATATATATATATATATATATATATATATATATATATATATATATATATATATATATATATATATATATATATATATATTGTATGTATCATGTGTTTTTATAACTATTGTATCTTTTATAACGATGTTTGCAACTATTTAACTATGTTGACATTTAAGTTATGTGTTGTAGAACAAGTTGAACTTAATTTGGTCGGTTTTAAAAAAATAGAAACTCCATCTGCTATCATTCTTTACACCTAACTCATTTACTTTTTATACTTAAGACCTGAATATTCAACAATGAAGGTAGTATATGGCCTAGAAACACGCTCCATATGACAAATCAACAAAGCCTCTTAAATTATTTATGATAACTACAATCACGATGATACCATGTATAACTTATATTGTACCACCCAAAAATTGCTAAGTAGAAAATTTTGTTTTCAATCTATTAAAACCATCACTCATTCATTCAGAACACATTAAAGTGTGAAAATGTATCAAATAGTTATAAGAGTACACATCATCACATAAATGCAGAACACTGGTGGATGCAATGCAATCACGTCGATCTCTTCTCTTTCGCATCAAAAGTACCTAAAATATAAACATAAAACCGTAAGCAAAAAGCTTAGTGAGTTCCCCAAATTGCCACATACAATACATATACCAAGCCCTGTCGGGTATTCATAATGGGCCCCACTTAATATACATCCAAACACTTGCAAGATTCATAAAGACAGGTGAAATCCTACAAACATAATCTAATGAGCTGGCATTGGTGCCTTTGATCTGCAAGAATAGTAAAAATACTTACCTCAATCGAAAATAGATAATTCTTACACTTGAGCTGCTGGTACAAGAACCTCCTCACATTGTGCATATCAAAACTAACCCTAATTAATAATTAGGGTAATAATCATAATCAAGGGTCCATTACATACTTTCTCTCTCTAGGGCGAAAGGCTATTTTACCCTTCCGAAGCTATTCCCTTCCAAACATGGCCTAAGGCCCTAAAATGATCAATTTACTCCTATGAGACTACGCCATACGTACCCCTTCACTACACCTTATGTAGTGTTTTTCCATATAACGGGGCCAAACTAAGCTACATGTTGCGTAGCCAAGTTTAAGCTCTACGTAACTCGGTGCTTCCCAGTTCCCACATTAAGCCCTTAATGTCTTAAGACCAAGTGTCTAACACTCAGATCTGAACCAAATAGGTGTCTAGAAGAATAAAGTTGTTGACTTTATGGCTTTGCATGACTGAATAGAGACCAAAAGCAAACCCTAGGGCCACAACATATTTTAATGACCTTAAACTCTTGCATGAGTGAAAGATAGCAAAAAATATTTCATTTTTATGATTCATGATTCTTCAAAACAACATAAAATGGCAACCTTAAGCTATAGAGTAGCTTTTCTTACAAGAACCAAAACCATGGAACTAAAAGCATGCAAAACAAGAATCTAATTGAGATCTAAACCATATAACCATAAAGGTGAGAGATTTATAACATCTAATTTTCATGTTTGAGCCATAGCAAGCCACAATGGTTGACTTCTCATTCTTCAATATTCACCAAGAACATCCAAAAGGCCCAATCATACATGCTCTTGTGTCTTTGATTCATAATTTGGCTTAATTGTTGTAATCTACAAGGTACATAAATTTCTAGTTGTGACATGTGCTGACTAAAGGCTAAAGATACAAAAGACCGAATCGCACCCGAGTCAAATAACACCAAGGCAGGTACAAAATTCACAAGAAAAGTACTTATGCATATCATATTATAAGCACAATATCTCAACATTAAAAATAGATACATGAAAGTATACATACCAGTCACAACGTCGGATGCTGCGTGGACGTCCTCCGCGGTCAACTGGAAGGATCTCCCTTGTGCCTTCGGTGCCTCGACCTTCACCAGCCGGCTCTCTGTAGCTCTGATACTAGCAGGGGTAGATCCCTGAGATGATCCTTGTGCTGGCCCTTGCAACTGCGGACACTCTACCTTCCAGTGTCCGCTCTGGTTGCAGTGGAAACATATTGCAAACCCCTTGGGGAAATCCGTGGCCATATGTCCCTCCATGCCACATTTGTAGCAAGGCCCTGCTCTTCACACCCCATCATGACTCTTGCTGCAGTTGCCACAAGTACGACGCTTCTAGATTCATGTCCTCGAATAGGCGGGCTTTGCCCGCTTGGCTGCCGGCTGAGACTGTGCCAATCACCTATCCCTCCCCTGAGACTCCGCCTCCTCCCTAGCGTGAGTCTCCATCTCTATCTCCCTCTTCCGAGCATTTGCCTAAAGCTTGGCAAATATCCGGTATGACGAGTTTGCTGAAAACTCTCGTATATGCCTTCTCAAAACGCTAAGATATTAGCTCGTACGTGCCTATTCGGAAGACATGTGCTCATGGCAGAACATCGCCCTCTCGTGGAACATCCTAGTAATCACTGTCATGGACTCAGTACCCTGCTTGAGGGTCAAAAACTCTTGGGCCAAACGCTCCCTCTTCACTTGGGGAACATACTCCTCTCGGAACAAAGCGGTGAACGTCTCCCAGGTCACTGCAGCAAGCTCAGCAGGCGAATAGTGCGCCGTCACAAACTTCCACCAGTCCTTTGCTCCCAAGCGAAGCTGGTTCAGCGCGAACCGAACCTTCAAATGCTCTGGACTTGAGCATGTGAAGAAACACCCCTCAATATTTAAAATCCACCTCATCTCCGTAATCGGATCCTGCATCCCATCAAACTCTTGTGGTTTTGTGTTGCTGAACTCCCGGAACAGCAAAGCATCACCAACATGCAGTCTAGCCGCAGCTACAACTGCAGTGGCCGTAGCAATAGCAGCATCAGAAAGAGCAACATATCTCTCATCAAAATTCTCTATCAGCGTTGTCTTTATAGACCCAAACATCTATGGTATCTCTGCTCTGATGGCCGCAACCACCTCCTCGTGAATGGTCCTACGAATCTCCTCATCACTAGCATTACCGCTCTCTGGTGTATGGCGTGTCTTAACCATGATGTCTCTGAAATAAAACATAAGAAAATATCAGGGACTCGCTCGAGTATACTCGCACTTGATAAATCTACCCTACTTGATCTCTAATGCTCTAAGGATTCTTACTAGGACTGCGCACCGCTCCGGTGTCTTCAGTATTATAGGCCTGATACTCCTGTCCACACCACATCAGTATACACCCTAAGTCCTCCTCCTAGGACTCCAAATTCCAAGTAGTCTACTCTCACTAAGCATAGTCTACTCTCCATCAGATCTCTCATAAGCCTCTCACTGCTATCTACCGCCTCTCTAGCATCTCCTAGCAGTAACCCCTAGGCTAAGGCATCACAAATCAGGCCAATCTAGTCCTAATAGAAATACCTAGCCTGCTGTAGCATGCAAAACATATCATGTCGTCTCATAAACATATAACATAAGGGTATTTTGGGAAATCACCGTTCAGGCGTTGGCTGATCGTACACACGGCTCTGCTCTGTTCTTTTCAAATTCTTTTACACTTTTAGAAAACTTGGTTTCACTTTTTGAAAAATATCTCTCAAATCCTCAGTTTGAGTTCAGATACGCCCAAAGGTGTACCCAAATCCCTCAAACCAAGGCTCTGATACCAACTTGTAATACCGAAAATTTTCAAACAAATTTTCACATTTTAAAAACCATTTAATTCACAATATTATAAAACACATTTTTTCATATATTCAAATATAAGTCAAAAATCCCAAGATCATATCATATAAATAAAACTCTGCGTGTGTGTGTGTACTAATCATGCCGGTGTTGGGTTTCGAGCATTCTAACACTCCTAAGTGTACATGCAACCCTAAATACCTTAGATCTATGTTTTCTCTATTATACATGCAAATATGATCTTTCCAAGGTATTCATCCTAACTAGCATAATAACATTAAGTCATATGAATATATCAAGTTAGAATTACACACCTCGTTGATGTAGAATGTCTTCATGAAGCTTGAGTGCCTAGTGCGCCAATTGTGACACCTCAAATGGTTCACACAACACCAAATACACATGTAATGACCTGAGAGAAATTGGAACACTTCATAAAATTGGCTAGCCCTTTCTATTACCCATAGTGGTCGATTTTGTCAACAATAAGATGCTTATATAGTTAGTGACAATTAAGGTAAACCCTAATTGTCATGGCTTTCCATTTCCTTGGATCCATGGGTTAAAATACACCATGGAGCATCCACGAAGCAGCTTATGGGTTTTAGCCCAACTTGATAATCCATGAAGCATTAGCCCACTATACAAGTATGGATGATTTACACAATCAACCCATATATTTAATTAGTCTTCTTTTGATCACTTAATTAACGGTAGATTAAATCTTGATCAATACTAATTAAATAATCTTATTAATATATTAGAACTTATAATATATTAACAAACCTTAAGTGTTATTTCTCTAATTATAGTCTATCCAAATGCAAGATGCCATGCAACCCAAATGGACCATGTCGGGTCGGGTCAAGTCTTTCTAATTATAGTTATAGACTAAGACATTAATCCAACAGGCTCCCACTTGGATAAGTCTAAAACTATTATTGCGTATGACTTCAAGAACCGACTGGAAATCGTAGCTCTCAAAAGCTTCTATCGAACTCTGACCTTGTAGATGAACTCTGACCTTTGTAAATGACTTGTCCATTAGATAAGGGATCATATATTCCTCCATTCTAGATATCATATGGACTGAGACATGGATTATAATCATTCTCTTTGTCTATTTGTTATTTCCCGATTTCCTATTTATGACGTCTGACTAATTGAACAAATCAAATCAGTCCTGGCCCGGCCGAGCACTTACATTTATCATCACCAAATCATCGAGGGGCCTATAGATATCGCTTTTATCCCAAAGGTAAAAGGAATGGATAAACTTCGACTCATATGGCTTGTTCTACTACTTGTTGAATTATACACAAAGGCACGTTTTATAATATCGAGTTACCAAATGTGTTTTCGTGCAATCAATGTAGAACCAACTCATAGTAACAACTCATATCTCTAGGTTTGAAGAATATAAGATATTATCATCTCATGATCACTCGTGATAAAATCTATGAAGTGATTCCAATGAGCGCGGGTTGAATCTAATACTCAGAACTTATGAGCACTCATGAGTGTTGTAGCCCTTTGTCCAACATCTTAGACCTCTACAAGTCAACCCATGACAGTCTTAATTCATATCTACATCCAACATATGACCGACTGTGGATGGTTTGAATAACTTAGTCATCCAGAACAATGACCTAGTTATTCTGGAAGTTAAAAACATGCAAAGTGAAACACAATTATAATTGAATCCAATATGGTATCAAACCAACAAACATAAATAAAACACATTTTATTTATCACCATATGATTACACATTATTCATTGTATACTGTTTCATCTATCAACTTTATTCTTGAATTTAAAACAATAGTTGTCCCATGCTCCAAGCATGTACACTATGTTTTCTAAACACTAGTCATGCCATACACCAAGTATGCATACTATGTTTGTCTATGATCTTTACTTTGTGAAATAGATCAATTGAACATAACTCCAATGATCCTCTTTTCAGAGTCCAAAATCCTTACTGCAAATGCAATAATTCCAAATTCATGCCATTTACTGAAATCTGTTAGATTCTAAACTTATATGCATTGATCCTCTTGTAATGATTATGCACAAAGTCAGAAAGACTTGAGAACAACAATTACAGAGCATTCCAAAGGAGATCAGCTCCTTGGAAACATCCTTCTTGCATTAAGTTTCCTAATCTTACACAGATTGAATAATTTCTAACTTTGAAACATTTCCAAATTCCATTTTGACCATCACTTCTGAACAAGAGTTGCCTCCTTATAGATTATTATCAATATGGCCCTTCCAGAATTATCACTATACTTCCAACTGTCCTTGAGCAACCAATCTTTGGTAAACCTTAGATTTTCCTCGACAATTGTTTAATCCTTTTAGTCATATCCAATTGTAGACCTTTTCCCTTCTTAATGCCCCAGGCATTTGGAAAATTTTAGAAAGGATGAATATAGCACATGTAATCGATCCTATATCCGAAGCATATGGGATACGATTCATGATGTCTCACATAAAGACTAAACCAGTCTTTTGCTATAATATTTCTATTTCAATTATCCATGTTCTCATAATTCAGATTATGAAAAGGGATGCCGTAATCATAATCGAATTTTAGAACGCAAATAATGGACCCATATATAGAATTTTCTTATGTTGAACCATTCCAACATAACATATATATATATATATATATATATATATATATATATATATATATATATATATATATATATATATATATATATTCTTGACTAAATACGATTAAAACCTCAATGTAAGCTTTTAGATTTGAGATGAAGTATAATTTCCTCTCCCTTAATTATAGCAAAACAACTTTTTCCCAATTGAAACCTTTTGTTTTCTATAATTAAAATTGCTAACTTGCAATACTTATCATAATTATCATGCTCCCACTAACATGATGATTATTAGCATAACACTTATGCTTCTACTAGCTTTGACATGTACTCAGAAATTAGTTGGACTTCTAGAAATCAATACTTTATTAACTTTCTTACCAAAGTTCAGATTTCTGATACTAGATTGCTTTGATAAAACCTTATCAATATCATACACCTTATCTTAGATAGCTCACATGTGTGTCTAAACAATTTTAAGAACTATGAAAAGGGATGTCGTAATCATAGTCTCAATTGTTTATACCTTTGCCACTTCTCACAAGTCCATGTTTGTATGCTGGTTAACCACACACGCTCCACTAACGACTTTGAGAATGCAAATATCACAATTGATATCTAGCTAAAATCTACTTAGTGAAAGTGTTTCATCACCATCATTTTCATGAATCGGAGAGAAAACTTATGAAACTTAGATTTAATGGTGTATGTGTTCTTATCCATGTGAATTGTCAAAACCATAGTCACAAGACAAGGATAATGACAAATCCAAACTTATATGGACTGAACTCAATATTTATTTCTTGCCACCTGGCAGCTCAAGGGCCTGCCATTGCTTCCAAGTTGTTGTGCAACCAATTGAGAACTCTAAGAACTCATATGCAAATCCAACTTTAATTGGAATGGGCACAAAATATGTCAACACGATAGGTTATAAACATCAAGTTGTGTGCTAGTGAAGAATTTTAGGTTTTATTCTTGATTAGTTCTTGTGACTTTCAAGACCTTTAAGACTTCCACTGTCCTCTTGATATATAAGACTTTCTTGTCAGATATTCAAGAGATAGTGTGGATTCTAATCAAGTCAAACACTTCACACAATTGGCCTTAGTTGGTCTTTTTTTTATCCAAAATATCACAACCTACCAATATCAAATGTACAAGAGTAGAAAACTTTTACTCTCACATTTGATAGTGATTTAAACCTTCTTTAAGACATGTCACTCAAGTTACAATCTTATAGTATAACTCTACGAATTGTTTATGGAACGAAGTATGAATCATCTTCTTGATTTAACCACTTCAACAATTCATAACTCCTCTTCTTAACTATCCAACTGCACTTAGAGGATGAATTGTCATAAGGTATCAAAATCATTAAGATGGTCTTAAAACATGATACTAAAGTACTCTCCCATCTTTTCAGATTTGAGAAACTTTTATCTTTCTGCCTAAATTGATTATTCTTATTCGCTCTACCATACATTGGAACCTTTTCCAATGTCTCAGAATTACACTTAAGCTTGTTAGTATAACCATATTTACTGAGCTATAGTAAATTATGACGAATAGTCTTATCGTTCTTTTGTAGTGGACTCTGACCAGTGCACAAGAATGTGTACCCGATCCATTAGTCCTTCACTTGACTCATACATCCATGTGAACAAGTAGTTAGTCTTAATTGTTCCAATGCTCGAAAGTTCTCATTCATCATGCTATACAACTTGCATGAATTCAAATTTCTATCCAACTAAAACTTGGGTGATGAGAATCTATCCTTATTTGGTAAATTTAGACACTACCATAAATGAAAGAATCAAATTCATATTTCCACTCTTGCTCTTAATGGAATCTTATAAGCAACACAGATTTTCACAAATTCCATTGTAATGATATTTTAAAATAAATAAAATCAAAAGATTTACCTTTTATTTTAAAACTTTATGGAAAAACTTATCCTTACAATCCATATGAAAACTTGTTGTTATCTATTCCTAAGCAAAATATCATAACTCCTAAGAAGTAGCTCAAGAATCCGATCTTCAAACTACGCGATAGAAATCCATCTACGCGATCAGATTCAGCATATTCTTTCTTTAAGTTTCTTCACTTTTCTGATTCTTAAAAGATCAATATGCAACCCAGTCACATCATGTATCGAGAATCTCAGAATAAAAACTTAGCAGAGTTAGATAGTGGACTTTACCTGAAGTAGTTAGATAGTGGACTTTACCTGAAGTAGAGTCAAACTTATTAACTTTAACATCCTTAGGTAAATTTGGCAGCTTTGCAACCAATGTCCCTTTCTTTGACAATATAAACATATGGACCCTTTGGTAATGGGACTATATCAGACTTAGATTTTCTCTTTACCATTTGGTCAACCGAGTTGACTATGTGCGATCCCTTTCCATTGGGAAGAGAATGCTTTTTCTGGATTTCCAGTGTCATCATTGTCAATGTCCATAAAGTTTTTAGGAAGTTGATCTTAGCAAATAGATAAGATCATTAAGGGTCTTGTCATAGTCTATTTCATAGGTGTTACAAAAGAACTCACTATATGACATAGAAAGTAATTGAGCCACCAACTTTCTCAAGACTTTGACAGCCAACTCTCCCGGCTTGTCAATATATGACTACATCTCCAAGATGTGATCACACATAGACTTTTGATTTCCAATAGGGCTTGAGTGACCATAAACTTTTCAGGAACTTATGGGTTAGGGAGAATAATTGGAGGAGGTGAAAGAAGTATGATTTCCATGAGACATCATCTTCATTTAGGAAAGCTTGTTTCAAGAGATTTGGGAAGATCATAAATGTCTAAACCAGACATCTTTTTGGGAGATATTCAAGATACTTGATTTAAATTCCTTAATATAACACCCAATATGAAATGTTAAGGCTAGGATCCAACACAATACTTTTATAACTTGGAAGAGGGATGTCGTAATCCAAGCTATAAAATATTTGAAGGTAGGTGAATGACGATTCACCAATTTCCACCATGAAAAACTGAAATAAATTTATTAGGTTTTTTTAATTGGATTTGAAACTCCTAGATCTTTTGAGATTCATTGAACTGTTCAATGGCATGTTTCAATATCGAGTGTGCCCTTCAGGTTTTGTGACTGGGATGACGAGGATCACAAAACAAGGTGTGAATAACCATGCAAATTATTTGGTACCCTTAAGTGTTTACCCCTCAATCGATGTGCTGGTTAACCACACACGCTCCATCGATACTATGATAAACATTAAGTTACCCTTTGCCTATCTTGTTAAATACGAATTAGTGTGGCGGTTAACTACACATGCTCCACTAACCGACTTTAACAAAGTGCAAAGTGTAATTTCATGGATTAGCACCTTATTCACATTTTTCCTAAGTAACTAAGATTGGGTATTTATAGAAGGTTTAGTTACTTAGTATTTATCATTAATACTTTTAATGAAGGGAGAATTATAGTCCTTGTCCTACCTGTTCGGATAATGACCCTCCACTAGTCAAGGAAGCTGTGGGTCAGAGTGGACACCCATTAAACTGCCATTTTATAGGCAGTAACCTTATACCTCCCTTATAGACCAACTTTGTGAATGAGGCCTACTAATGGTAAGACTGACTTTACTCTTATACATACGTACATACACACACACACTCATATATATATATATATATATATATATATATATATATATATATATATTATTAACTTATAATATTATAAAGTATAAGGGTTGAATTTTAACTTTTAAAATTCTAAGGGCTTAACTTGGAATTAAAGTATTCATGGGAAAACTTTACAAATTCCAAAACTTGAGGGCAAGTTTTGATACTATTGAAAACTCTTGGATTTTCATAACTTATGATTTTAATTAAAGTTTTAAAAACTTTAATGAAGAGACTCTTGAACATCCACAACTTGAGGACAAGTTATGGAGTCATAAAACAATTTAATGAGGAAAAAGACTCTTCATTTTGTAACCTATGTTAACTTTTATGAGTTTTAAGATTCATAAATGTGACTTTTAAGTTACATAAACACATTTTATGAACTTCTTTTCAATTAATTTGGATTAAAACCAACTATCACATAATTTTTTTTCATTAATCTAAATTCACTCATAAAACAAGGTAACACAATAAACTTTTGGTGATCCATAACGTATTTTTTAAGTTATGGAATTCTTTAAAACATTAACACCAAATTTTGTAACTCCATAAAAACTTTGAATCAATTTTTTTAAAACCTTTTCATATCCATAACTTATGGAGGTTTCAAAAAATAAAAATCTTTAGATCAAACTTTTACAACTAATAAAATAATCATATCATTTTATCTTTTACTAAATTTGACCTAATTCAACTCATATAGCAAATTATTCAAATTTTACAAATAATTAGTTTTTTCACAAAAACAAGTAATTATCTTAAAATTTGACAAACTTCATGTTTTTTTTCCCTTTTTTTTCAACTTTGAAAATAAAATATTTGCATCAATATAATAGAAAACAACCCGTGGCTCTGATACCACTGTCGGGTTTTGAGCATTCTAACACTCCTAAGTGTACATGCAACCCTAAATACCTTGGATCTATGTTTTCTCTATTATACATGCAAATATGATCTTTCCAAGGTATTCATCCTAACTAGCATAATAACATTGATTCATATGAATGTATTAAGTTAGAATTACATACCTCTTTAATGTAGAATGTCTTCATGATGCTTGAGTGCATAGTGCCCCAATTGTGACACCTCAAATGGTTCACACAACACCAAATACACATGGAATGACTTGAGAGAAATTGGAACACATCATAAAATCGGCTAGCCTTTTCTATTACCCATAGTGGCCGATTTTGTCAACAATAAGATGCTTATATAGTTAGTGACAATTAGGGTAAACGCTAATTGTCATGGCTTTCCATTTCCTTGGATCGATGGGTTCAAATACACGATGGATCATCCATGGAGCAACTTATGGGTTTTAGCTCAACTTGATAATCCATGAAGCATTATCCCACTATACAAGTATGGATGATTTACACAATCAACCCATATATTTAATTAGTCTTCTTTTGATCACTTAATTAATCCTAGATTAATTCTTGATCAATACTAATTAAATAATCTTATTAATATATTAGAACTTATAATATATTAACAAACCTTAAGTGTTATTTCTCTAATTATAGTCTATCTAAATGCATGATGCCATGCAACTAAAATGGACCATGTCGGGTTGGGTCAAGTCTTACCATTATAGTTATGGACTTAGACATTAATCCAACAGTCGGCGCCTTCCCACGATCCTCACCAGTATCTGAAACACATAACACAAAACACTGTAAGCACGAAACTTAGTGAGTTCCCCAAAATACCACATATAACACATATTAGCCACTTAAGGCTACAACTCTTGTAGGCCCTTGGGTCATAACTCTATGGACTCCCTGGTCCTAGCTCTGTGTAACTGATGGTCCTAACTCTAATATACACACATCATAAATCACATAGAAATAATGCAATGCAACACATCACATAGATAGCCTACAAGATACTCTATCACATAACTCTGGTTACTTACTCAAGGTAAAGTATAGTGAGAAGACTCACCTCGGATGTTTCGGGTAATACCTCGCTCGCATATACACTGATCTAGCCACTGCCTAAACACATAACAATCATCTCAATCAATAACACCTCTCCAAGCTAGACTAGACTGTCACATGTCCAATAAGAAGGCTAAAAGACCATTTTACCCTTCAAACAATCGACAAGTCCAATTGTTGACCAAACCCTAAAATTGAACAAAAGTCAACGACCAAACTCGCAGAGTGCACAATTGTGACTCAACGAGTTTAGTTATGAACTCAAGTCCTCTAAATCCCCAATGACTCACCGAGTCATTTCCCCAACTCAGCGAGTCACCAAGTGAGTGTTTCATGGGGAAACCTATCCTACTCGTCGAGTCTGTTCTTGGACTCAGCGAGTTCATGCCATGCTCAAACTCAAATGACCTCCTGAGGTCTGATCTGTTCCTCTAATCCATAGATTTGACCTTCCCAAGCATGATAATTACGTAAAGTTCAGATCTTGATGCTCATGTAAAGGCCCAAAGGCTATATTTGGAGAAATAACCTCAAATATGACACCCTAAGCCCATGTCTCCTAATATCAATCATAAAGATCAAAGGGTTAAGGTCTCTGGACCTCTTTGGATCCAGATCGAAAGCCTCAATATGGGAAGGGACCAAATGTTCATACAATCAAGCCTCTAAAGGGTCTAGAAAACCCTAACTCCAAAGGTTAACACCAAAACTGAAGAAGGATCGAATCTATACCTCAAATATGAAGTCCTTGGGCTCTGAAATCCATAGAATAGCACCCTCTTCAGCTCCCTCTTTGCCTTGGTCACCTTCTTCTTGTAAGAACACCAACACTAGGATCAAAAATGGCATCTCCTCCCTCACAAACGTTCTAGCTCTCTTAGGGTTTCTCTCAAGGGTCTGGTAGCAGCAACTCAAGGCTATAAGATCCTTTAAATAGATCCTAAACCCAAGAAATTGGGGGTTCACTTAACAGCATGGACTCACCGAGTCTACGAGTCGACTTGTCGAGTCCGATCACCAATCCGGATAAGAACCCGCAGTCCTACTCGGCGAGTCTGAGCCTCAACTCGCCGTGTTCCTCCCCAAACTCAAAATAAATGAATAAAATAATATACCTGGAAATTCAGATGTTACAGCGGGGTGTGAAAGAAATAGTATCAGAGCTAGGGTTATAGAGAACATCAGCTTTCTTTTAAGAAAACACAACCTATAACCAAAATGTTTAAATTCTCTTTTACATCGAACATATTACTAATGTAATTAGATCGGGAGTTGTATTATTGGACCTCAATTAAACATAACATGATCACCTATGTTTAAGTAAGGAAAGATTTATACAAAGCTTGAGCTAATTATCATGGGAAAATGTCCAACCAAATTTTTGTGAATACTGTATTTCAAAAATTAAAAGGTGAATTTTGGTGTGTGTTAGCATTGCATATTATAGGCATTCATTGTTATTTATTTCATAACTCAATAAAACTATGTCTCAATCCATTATGTCTACATCATCATCCTCTCGCACTACCCCCTCGACTGATGAGTTCGACTCTGTCGTCCTTATCCCTCAACGTGATCCCCCGCCTCTGTGGAAAAATACCCCTCATAAGACATGGAAGACACAGGAGACTCGGTGGAGATCAGCAGCAATAGCTCCCCGAGTCGTCACCACGATGCATCACCTGTATCGGTGTTATCATAGCCGCTATCCTCCAAGACTTGTATCCGACACACTTCAAGGAAGAACATCTCTATACCCATGGGGATATCATCCGATGGAGTAAGACCCAGAGCATCCCTACCATATTGAGTCACTGGGATACTTGTCAGGCCGACAGGTATGACCAACAAGGAGTCCCAGAGAATGTAATGGATTGAAGCCGGCCTACGTCAGAGTATCGCAACGATAGCTGAGCATCAAGAGGTTTTCGATGAAGAGACAACAGGAATGGGCATCCTGTTTCAGCATACGATGGAGGCTACAGATACTGCAATAGTTGCTAGGCGAGTGGCAGGTCGTATAGTGACCGCATGTTATGTGTTCGGAGCATCGTTGCTAATCATGATGTGGATGTTTCTTGTTGGGATAGCGATTCATATTGGGTTCTGATTTTAGTATTTTATTTTATCGTGTAATGAAAATCCATGTTGGGTGTCTTTTGGGAGAAACATTAAATCTTTATTTTGGGAATGATGTATCGATTTTGGTATTAAAACTATTTTGTATGGTCGATAAAAAGATAATTTTATGTTTGAAAACTTTTACTATGATATCAAACCCTAGATTTTATTTAGTCAATTGTTGAAAAAAAGAGATTTGTATTCTTTCTTTCTTTTCTCAAATCTATATACATAATAATAATGCCAACCGTTAATTTGACAACACTTATGATTTTAAAAATGGTAGTGAACAAAATATGTGACAACCCGAAATTTTTATTCTGAACAATTATTCACTTCAATAGAAATCAGAATTGTTCCTGCTATATGTTAAGCATTTTGGAGTCAGTTTAAGTGTTTTAAAGCTTAGTACCTCAAACAATAACAGGAGAGAGGATGCCCTAGGTTCATTTTGCATCCTTTTCGCAAAAACTCCAAGAGTTAGGAGTTTTCGGTCCAAACACTATTTGGGTCGAAAACCCCTTGAGTATATATATGACACTTAGCCATATTTGTCACCTTTTTCATTCTTTCAAGAACAAGGACCGAAATCCTCTAAAGTATCATCTGATTTTCCTTTCTAAATCTTTAAAATGTAAGTGTTTCTTACCCTATTTAGTTGATTACTCCCATATTCAAGTGTTTTTACATGATTCCATCCATGAAATCATTCCATTTATGTAGATCTTCAATTGTTCTTAGTTACACCAAGAACACCAAGAACACACACTAGTGTTTTGGACCGAAAATCACCTTCTTTGCTTCCATATTGTAAGTATGTATCTCCTATACTTGTTATCTAGTAAGGATACTTCATTTAGAGCCTTGAAATCGTCATTTTTTCCAAAGAACAAAAGGGGTTTTCGGTTGGTACATCTCCTTAAACCGAAAACCCTAAAGAAAGGTGTCTTTATGACTTTAAGCCTTCCTAATGATTTGTATTAAGTCTAGAACACTTATTTCTTGTTGAAAGCCCATGAAAATCACCTTATGCATAAAATAACAAGAGTTTTCGGCTAACCTTTTAGGCCGAAAACCTATTGAACCGAAAGCCATATGGACCGAAAACCACAAGAAACATACCACTTTGAGCAAAAACTCCCTTAACTAACTATACAACCCTTAGGTGCAACCCTTGGTACTACTAGCACTTGAATTAAAGTGTTTTTTGTTATCCTAGGCTGTCTTAACTTGGTAAATTATTTGTTAAATGACTAATTGTATACATATATGTGTTATTATATGATAAATAGGATCCGTGTGTGTTTAAGCGTTCACTTGACACTTAGCATCCTGTACCATCCGTTCATCCAAACCACTCACTACTGGTGAGTTCATACCCCTTAATTAACCTTTGAAATGCTTTGAAATGTTTTTAAATGCTTTATGGGGGGGGGGGGTACAGGTTGAATCTTGTAAGTTATTGGATCAATCACATGTGATTAATAACTAGCATGCTAATGGATTTTCCATACTTTAAACTGTTTTACCAAACAAATGACTTCAAACTGTTTATCAAACTGTTTTACATATCAAACTCTTTATCAAATTAACTTTTGTATACTAAATGTTTCTTGTATAGTTTTATTGTTAAAACCATGTCTACTACATATATAGTTATATAAATAAGGTTTGAAGGACAGGAGAGATAACCCACTTTACTTCCTGTCCTTGTTTGGTTGTGGTCTTAAAGTACCCGGTTGTTTGTCCGAGTATCATTGAATCCTTAGTTATATATTATGTATACATATGTATAGATATAAAGACTTTTATCTCAGTTCAGTACATTCAGTCATACAAACAAGTTTACTAATAAAGTATAATAGGTATAGTTTAGGGTTATACTACTTACTACTTCTAGTCCAATGAAGCATACAAGAGTTAGTTCATTCATGAGTCATTACTTATTACTATGAAAACATATACAACTATGCTAGGATGAGAACATATACAACTATACTATGATGAGAACATATAAAACGATACTATGATGAGAACATATACAATGATATTATGATAAGAACATATACAATGATACTATGATGAGAAACAATACATTACATATACAAGTATACTTTAACATAAATGTGATCCGCTGTGTCGGAGCATGCCTTCATTGTCATGGCCCCAGTTGTGACTAGAATCTCCTGGAGGGAGAGCGTGAGTTTGCATATAGATCTATACTGGATTGACTATCCTACACCTTACTGCTAGCTACAGCGGGACCTACAGGTCTTCGGGTGCCAAAATGTCATACCTTTTGACGACATACCCTATCGTGTTTTCCAGTCGATAGTATGGTAGAATTAATCACATAATACCTTGATATAAATCCAGTTTAAGGTAGTTAGTACAACAGTAGTCCTAAAATACAACACTACAGTACTACACTAATGTACCCTTTACATTTATTTGGTAATTACTTCACTTAAACTTTAATGTACAAACTATATTTTGATAATGATAGTTAAACATCGGAAAATTACACACTTTTATAAGAAACAAACATACAATATAGTTGTGCCTTGGTAGAAGGCTACTTTTCGTAGAAAATATAAGATTTTCTAGGAGTTACAAACTTTTACACACACTTACAAGCATTCACATACTTTTACTACAAACATTTACAAAATCCTACTTCAACCAACGGTTCAAACATTTTGATACAAACATAGACACTAAATACTTATGAACTCACCATCTTTAAAGCTGATAAACTCTTTCAAAATAACTTGTTTTCTCAGTTCATCAGTAGACAGGTACCGATGTCAGCTTTTGAGGAGATAGAGCGCATTCAAGACTCATCTTATATTTTGATTCATGTTTTGGTATCTTATATACTATAGAACAGACTTGTATTAAAATTATCTACTTAATGCAATGGATGATGTTGTTTACTTGTTTACTATTATACTATGTTATGATACTGTACATGACGTCCTCCACCCTAGAATGTTTCCGCCATTCTCGATTTTGGGGTGTGACAGATTGGTATCAGAGCATCATTTATAGTGAATCTAGTATATCATCCCATAAAAGATATACTAACTATAAACACAAAGGGATTAAAACACTCTGACCAAGAGTCTATACTTTTAAATAATAAAATATTTAACTAAGTATACAAGTCTGCATTCATACTAAAATCAGTGTCACAATGAAATACAAAAGTATTACGATTGTTAATATCACAAGTAAGCTCGGGGATATATGGTCAGTCTTGGGAGTAGCATACCCTGATCAACTATGCTGGTCTGAGGAGTGATTAGAATATGCCCTAGAATGGTTGTGATATGGCAACAAGTCTAAAAACTTACCAACACTACTACAATGAAAGCACAAGAACAGAACATAAGTTTAAAATACTATAGGAGTATTTTTTGTTACTATAATCGCTTATCTAAGAACTAAAAAGGTCTCTATCAAGTAAGTCAATAGTCTTTAAGTGCATACGCTAAGGTTATATGAAATTTAGGTGTTATAGACTCAAAATCTGTGATCTTTGCTTTACTTCTTGTCCTAGTTTGGTTGTGGATTTAGAGTTAGGACCACTTATTGGTATACACTACACAATCATTGACATAACTGATAAAGATCATCTTATAATTATATTGAGTAGTACGTCTATTTTTATAAGATTCTTATACCCCTTTTCTCGCGTAGATATCATGGCTGAATTTCGTCATGGCCACCCATACTTTCCACCCCACGGCAATGCTGGATGGCTTGAAGCAAAGTCCGATGATGAGCATCAAATCCCTTTGGATAATCATCATGTAGAAGGCTTCTCGGATGGATCTGACTCTGAGCTAGAAGTCAACAACCAACCCCGAGTAGGTCAAGCCCCAATTAACAACCCCGACTAGCGTTTCAGGGTCCCACACCCTTGTGGGCAACAAACTTGAATCATTGGAGCGACGAACAAGGTCAACCCTTTCCTCACAACGGGGACCGAAGCTTCTATAACATAAGCAAGGGTAGCTCGGCTGATCGAGCCCTACCCATCATGGTCCGTAGAATTGCTCGAAATATTGAGCAAGGTCAAGCAGCCATTGGCCAAATAGTGGAGATTGATGCCAACATTGGTGTGAACACAGTTTGCATTCGCCATCTCGAAGAGGCGATGAAAAGGACTAGAAGGACTAATGAGACTCTGCAACAACAACTAGCTGCCTCCCGAGCTGAAGTCATAGAACTTTGAGTTTGCCAGAGGGGTCATGAACGACACCTCCAAGAAGTGGTCCGTCAAATGGAAGACCTTACGGTTCGCCCGAGGAATTCCCGTCACTGTTAAAAGATTTCTACCACATCTTTTCTTTTGATTAAGGAATAGCCTTTCGTATCTATGCTCAATGAAGCACTTGTCTGTAAATTATTCCTATGTTTCAGTACACTATTTTGTCTTCTAAGCTGTCAAACATTTTCCCTCGTATGGTTTGATGTAAGACCTACTGTTAGGTTGTTTTTCCCAAACTCACTTACGTCAGTAATACCAATAATATTGACAGTTAGCTAATTTGTTGGAAAAATCTGTACTCTTGTGTTTTCTTGCTCTTCTGCTATACTGCTATTTCAAAACGTACACCCATTCAACTGTTGGACTATGGCGATTTAGCCTATGGAACACTCTCACCATGCTTACAATTGATTCTAACCACCATGTACATCTTTCCTCTAAACGTATAGTTAAAGGATGCCTCCTCGTAAATCAACAAGGCGTAATCCTCCGAGTACTCCAAATCCAATACCACCTCCTCCACAATTCGATGCGGCAGCTCTGAATGCTGCAGTGGCTGCGGCTGTGGCTACGACCATGGCTTAATATCACTCCACTGATGCCAGCAGAGGTGGAACCCCTGTTAACTCTACTAAAGTTGAACTCCTTGTGTGCTCAAGAGAGTGCTCCTACAAGGACTTCACTAACTACAAGCCATAGTCCTTCAAGGGGACTAGCGGAGTCATTGCCCTCTTCTAATGGTTCGAGAAGACGGAGTTGGTCTTCGAGATTTTTTCCTGCCTTGCCCTGAGTAAGGTCAATTTTGCCGCTTGCACCTTTGAGGAGATATCCTTGACATGGTGGAACATCCATTTCAAGTCACTCACTCTCATAGTGGAAAACAGCATAGGTTGGGAAACTATGAAAGACCTCATGATTGAGGAGTACTGCCCGAGGGGCAAGATCCAGAAGTTGGAACAGGAACTGTGGAGCCTAACCATGAGGAGCACCAACATAGTCGTGTATACCGCCAGGTTTAGTGAACTGGTGGCCCTCTATCCCAACATGTTTCCCACCAAAGGGAAAAAGATCGAGATGTACATCAGGGGACTGGTGCCTCCGTATCAGGGAAATATCTTAGCTTCACACCCTTCTACCTTCGACAGTGCCAAACGATTGGCACAATGACTCATCGATCATGGAGTCCAATCCCCCATCAACAACAACAATCCTGGCCATCTTAGAACCCTCCAAACCCACTGACAATAAGCGAAATTTTTGGGATGATAAGAAGAAACTAAGAGTTACTAAAAAGCAAGGAGTCGTGGCAGTTCATGCTGCGATAGTACCTACCCCTACTACTCTAATAAGGCAGTATGCTAGAAGTTTTCCAAAGTGCAACAAATGTAACTTCCACCACATCGGACCCTGCCGTGAAATGCAGTGCTCTAACTGCAACAAGAAAGGACACACTGTCCATTTTTGCAAGTCTCCGGCAAGGTTGATCACCCAAGTTCTTGGCGTTGGTGTGGGCCAGGCTTACTATGGATGTGGAAAGGTGGGCCACCATAAAAGGGAATGCCCCAAAGCAAGAAATGTTGGTGGAGCAGGTAGAGTTCTGGCTATAGGCCAAGGGGAAGCAGTTACTGACCCTACGGTGGTCACTAGTATGTTTCTCCTTGAAAACTCTTATGCATGCATACTGTTTGATAGTGGAGCAGAGAGAAGCTTCATAAACCAGAAATTTGCACGCTTACTTAAACGACAACCACATGCACTTAAAGAACCATTCACTGTAGAAATGGCTAATGGGAAAACTAAGAGCACAAATAGCTTATATATAGGATGTACCCTAACTCTAGATAGCCTTTCATTTCCAATCGACCTCATGTCGGTCTTGATTAAAAGTTTCGGCATCATCATCGGTATGGATTGGTTAAGTCTTCATCGTGCCGACATTATGTGTTACGAAAAGGTTGTACGCCTTAATCTGCCGTCTAATGAAACTCTCATTATCCATGGCGACAAACTCGGCACGAGTCTTTGTATCATCTTAAGTATACAAACACGGAAGTATCTACATAAGGAATATTGTACATTCCTTGATCACGTTGTCGATACGAGACTAGAAACGAAGGAACTAAAGAACATTCCGGTAGTAAGCGACTTTCCCGACATCTTTCCAGAAGAACTACCAGGATTATATCCGCAACAACAAGTCGGGCTCAGAATCGACTTAGTCCTAAGAGCTATCCTAGTAGCCAAATCGCCCTACCGATTAGCACCAGCAGAGATGCAGGAACTATCTGGTCAACTTATCGAACTGCTTAACAACGACTTTATAAGACCAAGATTCTCACCCTGGGGAGCACCGGTCTTGTTTATTAAGAAGAAAGATGGATCATTCCGTATATGTATTGACTATAGAGAACTCAACAAACTGACAGTAAAAAATCATTACCCTCTACCTCGCATAGATGATTTATTTGACCAACTGCAAGGGGCGAGTTACTTTTCCAAAATTGATCTAGGATCCGGATTTCACCAGTTACGAATGCTAGAGGAGGATGTTCCATAGACAGCCTTCTGAACTCTTTACGGACACTACGAGTTCATGGTGATGCCATTCAGATTGACCAATGCACCCACATTGTTCATGGATTTAATGAATAGAGTATGTTGTCCTTACATGGATCAGTTCATCATCGTCTTCATTGATGACATCCTGATCTACTCCCGAAGTAAGGAAGAACATGACGATCACCTGGGACAAGTTCTAAGGAGTCTACGAACAGAGAAGCTCTATGGGAAGTTCTCTAAATGTGAATTTTGGATCCAAAGAGTCGAATTTCTTAGGACACGTGATTAGCGAAGAGGGAATCCATGTGGACCCATCCAAAATTAAGGCCATTGAGAACTGGTCAGCACCAAAGACACCTACAAAAATTCTTCAATTTCTAGGTCTCGCTGGCTACTACCGTAGATTCATAAAGAACTTCTCTCGGATTGCGAAACCTCTTACTACACTGACCCAGAAGGGAGTGGCCTTTGACTGGGAAGACAAACAAGAAAAAATGTTTTAAAAGCTGAAGCGAGCCTTATGCACCACACCGATAATATCCCTCCCCGAAGGGATAGAAGACTTCGTTGTATAATGAGATGCATCCAACCAAGGGCCTCGGTTGTGTTCTGATGCAACGAGGTAAGGTCATTGCCTATACCTCGAGACAGCTGAAGACACACGAAGTCAACAACACCACACATGATCTTGAGCTGGGGGTAATTGTGTTTGCCCTGAAGATCTGGAGACGCTACCTGTATGGTACCAAGAGCACGATCTTTACAGACCACAAGAGCTTTCAGCACATATTCGATCAGAAGGAACTCAACATGAGACAATGAAGGTGGGTCGAGCTCTTCAATGACTACGAATGCGAAATTCGTTATCATCCATTTAAGGCCGACGTGGTAGCAGACTCCCTAAGTCAGAAAGAATATTATGGTCGAAGGGTATCTGCTACCACGTTGGCTACACAAATTCAGGAGGCTCAACTTGAAGCCTTGAAACCTGAAAATGTAGTGGGTGAATCTATTAGAGGAATGGAGAAGAATTTAGAAGCCAAGGGTGGTGGGGCCTTATAATTCATGGACCGGATCTGGACACTGAAACACAGTGTCTTCCGAGATTTGGTCACGACCGAGGCGCACAACACTCGGTATTCCGTCCACCTAGGTTCAGATAAGATGTATCTGGATCTTAAAAAGTTATGATGGTGCCCTAACAAGAAAGAAGAAATTGCTACATTCGTGGTTAAATGCCTTACTTGTGCAAAGGTTAAGGTCGAATACCAGAAACCCTCCGGTCTTCTACAACAACCGGAGATACTAGAACGGAAGTGGGAGCAGATCACTATGGATTTCATAACCAAGTTTCCCAAGACAACGGGTGGACTTGATACCATATGGGTCATCATCGATAGATTGACCAAGTCTGCACACTTCTTGCCTATCAAAGAAACTGACAAGATGGAGAAGCTTACGAGAACATACATTAGGGAAATTGTACGACTACATGGTGTTCCTATATCCATAATCTATGACAGAGATAGTAGGTTCACTTCAAGGTTCTGGCAGTCACTACAAAGTTCCCTAGGAGCAAGACTGGACATGAGTACAGCCTACCATCCTTAGACTGACACACAAAGTGAGAGATTCATCTAAACACTGGAAGATATGTTGCGAGCCTGTGTGATCGACTTTGGGAAACCATGGGATACTCACTTACCCCTTTTCTAATTTTCCTACAATAACAGTTATCCCACGAGCATCAAAGCTGCTCCATTTTAAGCCCTTTATGACTGGAAGTGTAGATCCCCTCTGTGCTGGGCTGAGGTAGGTGACACCCAGTTAGCTAAAGGATAATGTCACACCCTAAAACCGAGAATGGCGGAAACGTTCTGGGGTGGAGGACGTCATGTAAAGTATCACAGCACAGTATAACAGTAAACAAGCAAACAACATCATCCATTGCATTAAATATATAATTTTAATACAAGCGTGTTATGTACAGTTATAGACACCAAAAAGTAAATAAAAATAATAAGATGAGTCTTGAATGCGCTCCATCTTCTCAAAAGCTGGCCTCGGTACCTATCTACTGATGACCTGAGAATACAAGTTATTTCGAAAGAGTTTATCAACATTAAGCTGGTGAGTTCATAAGTATTTTAGTGTCGGTGTTTGTATCAAAATGTTTGAACGTGGTTTTAAATATGAGTTTGTAACCATTGGTGATAAAAGTATGTGAATGTTTGTAATTGTTTGTAAAAGTTTGAAGCTCTCAGAAAAACCTATAGTTTCTATTAAAAGTAGCCTTCTACCAAGGCGTAACTATTTTGTATGTTCGTTTATTGTAACAGTGTGTAATTTTCCCAAGTGTAACTATCATTGTAAAAATATAGTTTGTACATTAATGTTTAAGTGAAATGATCACTAAATATATGTAAAGGGTAAATTAATGTAGTACTGTAGTGTTGTATTATAGGAGCTACTATTGTACTAACTACCTTAAACCGGATTTATATTAAGGTATTATGTGATTAATTGTACCATACTATCGACTATGTAACACGACAATGTAGTTCATAATAAGGCATGACGTTTGGCACCCACAGACCTGCAGGTTCGGCTGTAGCTAGCAGCAAGGTGTAGGATAGTCAATCCAGTATAGATCTATACACAAACTCACGCTCTCCCTCCAAGAGACTCTGGCTATAACTCGGGCCATGACATTGAATGCATGCTCCGATACAGTGGACCATAATTTTGTTAATGTATTCATGTATATGTAATGTATTGTTACTCGTTCTAATATCGTTGTATATGTTCTTTTTCTAGTATAGTTGCATATGTTCTTCTTCTAGTATAGTTGTAAATGTTCTCTTTCTAGGATAGTTGTATATGTTCTTCTTCTAGGATACTTGTAAATGCTCTCTTTCTAGTATAGTTGTATATGTTCTCTTTCTAGTATAGTTGTATATGTTCTCATAGTAATGTAATAACTCATGAATGAACTGACTCATTGGACATCTCATTGTTCTAGCAATAGTATAAGTATTATCCTGTGCTACCTATATGGTAACATACTAATGATGTAACTGGTATGTATGAATATGGAAGAACTTTTATGACTATATATGTACACATGATATATAATTAATATTGAAATGACCTTCGGACAGCTACCCGATATCGCACCAGACCACATCTCAAGCGCGAAAAGGAAATAGGGCGGGCGGCCTTCCTAAGCCTTTTAAACATTGCTTATATAACTATACATATACGGGCACACAACTTATAATAAGTATAACAAATTTTAAGTAAAAGTATTTGATAAGTAAAAGAATTTGTAAAACAGTTTGATAAACACTTTGAACAGTAGTAAACTCATTGGTTTTGTAGTTATTAATCACATGTGATTGATGTAATAACTATAAGTATTCAACTTGTATTCCCCCATAAAAGCATTTAAAACATTTAAAAAGTATTTCAAAGGTTAGTTAAAGGGGTATGAACTCACTTGTAGTGAGTGGATTGGATTGAAGTGTCGGATACGGTGCTAGGTAACAAATGAAGACTTGTACACACGCACGAGCCTAGTTATCATATGTGTATATATATATATATATATATATATATATATATATATATATAACTAATTAGCCAAAATATAACTAATAAATTAAGTTGGGACACTCTAGAACACGAAAACACTTTGTTTCAAGTGTTAAAGATCACAAGGATTACATCCAAGTGTTGGTAAGGCAAATCTAGGGTGTTTGGAGTTCAAGGGTAAACTCCGTTGGAGTTTACGGTTTTAATGACCTTTACCCAAGGAGTTTACGGTAGTAAACTCAAGGGTTTACAGTTGTAAACTCTGCTCCTTGTAACCATGTGTTGTTTTTAGGTTTTACAAGTCTTTTGAAGCACTTCTACTTGGTGGTTTCGCCTTTGGAAGGGACTAGGGCAACAAAAACACTCCTTGGAGGAGTTTATGGCCTCATGGACATTTCCCTTTGGGTTTACTACCATAAACCCTTATGGAAAAGGGTATTTCCATGTTTTCAAGTCCTTAACACGATAAGGTAATTGTCTAGGTTTGTTTTTAGGCCTAAGGAAGGAATATGAACCATTTAAACACACTTTACGGTGTTTATGGTTTTGGGAGATCCCCAAACCGTAAACACCTAAAAATGGTGGTCTTTGGTGTTTTTCAAGGCTTAAACACATCAATGGAAGGTTTAAACATAACAAGGAAGGCTTAAACATCAAACTAGGGCTTAGATAAAGACTTAGGCACACTTTGGTGCCATTCTTGGTGTTTACGGCCGAAGAACATTCTTGGACCATGAACACCTCAAACCTTGTGTTCTTGGCTTATTTTCTTGATGTTTATATGTAATACTAGCTTAATAAGACTCAAGGATGGAAGTACTTACTATTAGGAAGCTTGATTTGAGCTAAAAGTCCAAGAACACTTAGTGTGTGTTCTTGGTGTTTTTGGAAATCTAGACAAAATACATAAATGAATGGATGAATAGATGCAGAAACACTAGATTAAGTGTTATACCAAATTGAAATGGTTAGAACACTTACAAGTTTCAAGATCTTGAATAAGTTTTAGGATGATACTTGAAAGGATATTTTGGAGTTTACTCTTTTGGGATTTTGGGGAGTAAACACAAATGGCTAGTCTTGGGGAGTAAACTCATGCTTAAGGCATGAGTTTACGTTTTTGGGATGATTTTTCGACCCAAACATAATAGTTTGGCCGGGAACTTCTAAGACACGAGGTGTTTGCGGTTTTTAAAATTCAAAACCCGAGACGGCACTTTCTTTCACCCGTTCACTTAAAAATAATATTAAAATAATCAAACGAACTTTAAATTTCTTAAAAATAAGAAATAATGACACTACCTTATGATAAGAAGTGATTGACTTTTAGGGTTTGACCGAATCGAAATTTTGGGTTGTCTCAGATGAGTTCCTAACAGCACTCTCATAGGTCCGAAAATCATACGGGAAATGACAGAGAAGATCATTCAGATTCGTGAATGATTGAAGGCCTCTAGAGACCGACAGAAAAGCTATGCAGAGAAACGAAGGAAGCCTTTGGAATTCCAGGTAGGAGACCACGTTCTTTTGAAAGTCTCACCCTGAAAGGGCTTGATATGCTTCGAAAAGCGTGAGAAGCTCAATCCAAGATACATAGGGCCCTTCGAGATTCTCTCTTGAATCGGCCCTGTAGCTTACCAACTCAACCTACCACGCGAGCTCAGTAATGTACATTCAACATTTCACATCTCAGACTTGAAAAGGTGTCTATCCGACAAAACTCTTGTAATCCCACTCGACGAGATAAAAATCAACGAGAGCCTCAACTTCGTGGAAGAACCTATAGAGATTGTGGACCGTGAGGTCAAGCAGAGAAAGCAAAGCCGCATCCCGATAGTGAAGGTTCGCTCGAACGCCAAGCGAGGACCTGAATTCACTTGGGAGCGATAGGATCAAATGAAACTGAAATATCCTCATCGATTTGCTTAGTTATTTGTAATTACTTACTTGCTTAAACTCTAATTTCGGGAAGAAATTCCTTCTAACGGGGGGATGATGTGACAACCCAAAATTTCTATTCTAAACAATCATTCACTTCAATAGAAATAAGAAGTGTTTCTGCTATCTGTTAAGCATTTTGGAGTCAGTTTAAGTGTTTTAAAGCTTAGTACTTCAAATAATAACAGGAGAGAGGATGCCCTAGGTTCATTTTGCATCCTTTTCGCAAAAACTCCAAGAGTTAGGAGTTTTCGGTCCAAACACTATTTGGGTCGAAAACCCCTTGAGTATATATATGACACTTAGCCGTATTTGTCACCTTTTTCACTCTTTCAAGAACAAAGACCGAAATCCTCTAAAGTATCATCCGATTTTCCTTTCTAAATCTTTAAAATGTAAGTGTTTCTTACCCTATTTAGTTGATTCCTCCCATATTCAAGTGTTTTTACATGATTCCATCAATGAAATCATTCAATTTATGTAGATCTTCAAGTGTTCTTAGTTACACCAAGAACACCAAGAACACACACTAGTGTTTTGGACCGAAAATCACCTTTTTTTCTTCCATATTGTAAGTATGTATCTCCTATACTTGTTATCTAGTAAGGATAATTCATTTAGAGCCTTGAAATCATCATTTTTCCAAAGAACAAAAGGGGTTTTCAGTTGGTACATCTCCTTAAACCAAAAACCCTAAAGAAAGGTGTCTTTATGACTTTAAGCCACCCTAATGATTTGTATTAAGTCTAGAACACTTCTTTTCTTGTTGAAAGCCCTTGAAAATCACCTTATGAATCAAAGAACAAGAGTTTTCGGCCAACCTTTTAGGCCTTAAACCTATTGAACCGAAATCCATATGTACCGAAAGCCATATGGACCGAAAACCACAAGAAACATACCACTTGGACCGAAAACTCCCTTAACTGACTATACAACCCTTAGATGCAACCATTGGTACTACTAGCACTTGAATCAAAGTGTTTTTCCTTATCCTAGGGTGTGCTCAAGCCTTCACTTGACACTTAGCATCCTGTACCATCCGTTCATACAAACCACTCACTACAGGAGAGTTCATACCCCTTAATTAACCTTTGAAATGCTTTGAAATGTTATTAAATGCTTTATGGGGGGAGGAATACAAGTTGAATCATGTTAGTTATTGGATCAATCACATGTGATTAATAACAAGCATGCTACTGGATTTTCCATACTTTAAACTGTTTTACCAAACAAATGAATTCAAACTGTTTATCAAACTATTTTACATATCAAACTCTTTATCAAATTCACTTTTGTATACTAAACGTTTCTTGCATAGTTTTCAAACTTATATATTGTTAAATCCATGTCTACTACGTATATACTTATATAAATAAGGTTTGAAGAACTTAGGAGAGATAGCACACTTTACTTCTTGTCCTTGTTTGATTGTGGTCTTAAATTACGCGGTTGTTTTTCCGAGTGTCGTTGAAACCTTAGTTATATATTGTGTATATATGTATAGATATAAAGACTTTTATCTCAGTTCAGTACATTCAGTCATACAAACAAGTATACTAATAAACTATAATAGGTATAGCTTAGGACTATATTACTTACTACTTCTAGTCGAATGAAGCATACAAGAGTCAGTTCAGTCATGAGTCATTACTTATTACTATGAGAACATATACAATTGTACTAGGATGAGAACATATACAACTATACTATGATGAGAACATATACAATGATACTATGATGAGAACCTATACAACGATACTATGATGAGAAACAATACATTACATATACAAGTATACTTTAATATAAATGTGATCCACTGTATCAGAGCATGCCTTCATTGTCATGGCCCAAGTTGTGACCATAATCTCCTGGAGGGAGAGCATGAGTTTGCGTATAGATCTATACTGGATTTATAATCCTACACCTTGCTGCTAGCTACAGCGGGACCTGCAGGTCTTCGGGTGACAAATGTCATACCTTTTGATGTCTTACCCTATCATGTTTTCTAGTCGATATATGGTACAATTAATCACGTAATACCTTGATATAAATCCAGTTTAAGTTAGTTAGTACAACAGTAGTTCCTATAATACAACACTATAGTACTACATTAATTTACCCTTTACATTTATTTGGTGATTACTTCACTTAAAAATTAATGTACAAACTATATTTTGATAATGATAGTTACACTTGGGAAAATCACACACTTTTACAAGAAACAGACATACAAAATAGTTGTGCCTTGGAAGAAGGCTACTTTAGTAGATAATATAAGATTTTCTAGGAGTTTGAAACTTTTACACACACTTACAAGCATTCACATACTTTTACTAAAAAAGTTTACAAACTCGTACTTCAAACAACGGTTCAAACATTTTGATACAAACATAGACACTAAATACTTATGAACTCACCAGCTTTAAAGCTGATAAACTCTTTCAAAATAACTTGTATTCTCTGGTCATCAATAGACACGTACCGATGCTAACTTTTGAGTAGATGGAGTGCATTCAAGACTCATCTTATATTTTGATTTAGGTTTTGGTGTCTTATATACTACAGAACACACTTGTATTAAAATTATCTATTTAATGCAATGGATGATGTTGTTTACTTGTTTACTATTATACTATGTTGTGATACTATACATGACGTCCTCCGCCCCAGAACGTTTCCGCCATTCTCGGTTTTGGGGTGTGACAGATTGGTATCAAAGCATCGTTTATAGTGAATCTAGTATATCAATCCATAAAAGATATACTAACTATAAACACAAAGGGATTAAAACACTCTGACCAAGAGTCTATACTTTTAAATAATAAAATATTTAACTAAGTATGCAAGTCTGCATTCATACTAAAATCAGTGTCACAATGAAATACAAAATTATTAGGATTGTTAATATCACAAGTAAGCTCGGGGATATATGGTCAGTCTTGGGAGTAGCATAGCCTGATCAACTATGCTGGTCCGAGGATTGATTAGCATATGCCCTAGAATGGTTGTGATATGGCAACAAGTCTAAAAACTTACCAACAATACTACAATGAAAGCACAAGAACATAACATAAGTTTAAAATACTACAGGAGTATTTTGTGTTACTATAATCTCTTATCTGAGAACAAAAAAGGTCTTTATCAAGTAGGTCAATAGTCGTTAAGTGCATACGCGAAGGTTATATGAAATTTAGGTGTTATAGACTCAGAATCTGTGATCTTTTCTTTACTTCATTTCCTTGTTTGGTTGTGGATTTAGAGTTAGGACCACTTATTCAAAGGTCTATCCTACTTCAATTTCATATAACCGGTATACACTACAATGGTATTGACATAACTAATAAAGATCCTCTTATAATTTTCTTGAGTAGTAAATTTATTTTTATAAGATTCTTAAACCCCTTTTCTCGCGTACATATCATGGTTGGATTTCATCATGGCGGCCCGTACTTTCCAACCTACGGTAATGCTGAATGGCTTGAAGCAGAGTCTGATGATGAGCATCAAATCCCTTTGGATGATCATCACGCAGAAGGCTTCTCAGATGGATCTAACTTCGAGCCAGAAGTCAACAACCTACCCCGAGTAGGTCAAGCCCCAATTAACAACCCCCGACCAGTGTTTCAGGGTCCCACACCCTTGTGGGCAACAAATTTAAATTGCTGAAGTGACGAAAAAGGTCAACCCTTACCTTACAATGGAGACCGAAGCTTCTACAACATATGCGAGGGTAGCTCGGTGGATCGAGCCCTACCCATCATGGTCCGTAGAATTTCTCGGAATGTTGAGCAAGGTCAAGCAGCCATCGGCCAAATAGTGGAGATTGATGGCAACACTGTTGTCAACTCGACCCGCATTTGCCATCTCGAAGAGGCGATGGAAAGGAACTAGTTGCCTCCTGAGCTGAAGTCATAGAACTTCGAGTTCGCTAGAGGGTCATGAACGACACCTCCAAGAAGTGGTCTGTCAAATGGAAGACCTAAGGGTTCGCCTGAGGAATTCCCGTCACTGTTAAAAGATATCTAGCATGTCTTTTCTTTTGATTAAGGAATAGTCTTTCGTATCTGTGCTCTATGAAGCACTTGTCTGTAATTTATTCCTATCTTTCAGTACACTATTTAGTCTTCTAATTTGTCAAACATTTTCCCTCATATGGTTTGATGTAAGACCTATTGTTAGGTTGTTTTTCCCAAACTCATTTACATCAGTAATACCAGTAATACCAGTAATACTGACAGTTAGCTAATCTGTTGGAAAATTTTGTACTCTTGTGTTTTCTTACTCTTCTGCTATACTGCAATTTCAAAACGTACACCCATTCAACTGTTGGACTATGGCGATTTAGCCCATGGAACACTCTCACCATGCTTACAATTGATTCTAACCACCACGTACATCTTTCCTTCAAACATATAGTTAAAGGATGACTCCTCGTAAATCAACAAGCCGTAATCCTCCGAGTATTCCAACTCCAATACCACCTTCTCCATAATTCGATGCGGCAGCTCTGAATGCTGCAGTGGCTACGGATGTGGCTACGGCCCTGGCTTAATATCACTCCACTGATGCCAGCACAGGTAGAACCCCTGTTAACTCTACTCAAGTTGAACTCCTTGTGTGCTCGAGAGAGTGCTCCTACAAGGACTTCACTAACTGCAAGACAAAGTCCTTCAAGGGGACTGGCGGAGTCATTTCCCTCTCGCAATGGTTCGAGAAGAAGGAGTCGGTCTTCGAGATTTTTTCCTGCCCTGCCCCGAGTAAGGTGAAGTTTGTCGCTTGCACCTTTGAGGAGAAAGCCGTGACATGTGAAATAGCCATTTCAAGTCACTCACTCTTGTAGTGGCAAACGACATGAGTTCGGAAACTATGAAAGACCTCATGATTGAGGAGTACTGCCCGAGGGGCGAGATCCAGAAGTTGGAATAGGAGTTGTGGAGCCTAACCATGAGGGGCTCCAACATAGTTGTGTATACCGCCACGTTCAGTGAACTGGTGGCCCTCTGTCCCAAGGATGAAATTCAGAAGCTTGAATCTAAGTTCTGGAACAATTCTATGGTTGGAACACAAATAGAGAAGTGCACAGTCCGGTTTCATGAGCTAATAAAACTGGTACCTCACATGGTTACTCCTGAGGATCAATAGATTGACTGCTACCCTTGGGGTTTGGCACCTAAAATTCGAGGAATGGCTACTGCAGCTAACCCAACCACCATTCAAATTGTAGTAAGTCTAGAAAATCAACTAACCGATGATGTGATAAGAACGGGAGCCTACAAAAAGGAAAAGTCTAGTAGCAAAGGAAGCCAGCAGATTAAGGAGAGAAGAAGTCTGGAGGCAAGTCAAGGAGGAAGCAGAAAGTCTCAAAAAACTTTATGCTAAGAGCCCCCGATCAAGAACTAGTGAAAACTCAAGAACAAAAAGTCTTCAAAACTCAAGTGCGAAAGAAGTACACAGGACCGCATCTGAAGTACAATAAGTGTAACTTCCATCACAAGGGAGCTTGCCCTGTGTGCCAAAATTTTAACCAGACAGACCATTACCCAAAGAGTTGTAAGCTGAATAAGGATGGAAAAAGGGAATGTTATGAGTGCGGGAGTACTGATCACCTCCCTAATGCTTGTCCCAAACTAAACAGTGGGTGTGGTAACAACGGACAAGACCAGACTAAGTAAAATTTCCAAGGAAATCAAGGTGGGCATCCAAGAGGTGTAGATCACTTTGCATAAGTAATTTTTGGTGAAGAAGAAGCTCGTCAAAACCCTGAAGAGATTACAAGTATGTTCCTCTTAAACACTCAATTTACATCACTAATGTTCGATGTGGGACCAGATAGGAGTTTCATTTATTTAGCATTCTGACCGTTAATTGACTTGAAATTAAGAAATATGAGGAATACTTATGCTATTTAACTTGTTGATGGGTATGATATTAGGGCTAATGTAATAATTCTAGGTTGTACTTTCAACTTAGCTGATAAACTCTTTAACATTGACCTAATTCCTATACAGTTAGGTAGTTTTGATGTAATAGTAGGAATGGATTGGTTATCCAACAATAGAGCGGACATTAGTAGTTATGAGAAAGTCATTAGGGTACCTATCCTCAATGAAGAAAACCTTATCATACACGGTGAGAAGCCAGGAAGAAGTTTAAACATTGTGTCAAGCATGAAGATTCACAAGTACCTAAAGAAGGATTGTATTGCATTCATGGCCCATGTAGTAGAAATAGAACCTTAAGCTAAGAAAATCAAAGAGATTCTGGTGTTTCAAGACTATCTCGAAGTGTTTCTGGAGGAATTACCTGTTCTACCCCCACACAGACAAATCAAATTTCGGATCTACCTAATTCCTGAAGCAGCACCAGTAGCAAAAGCACCATATCGCCTCGTTCCATCCGCGATGCAAGAATTATCCGGACAACTTCAAGAACTTCTAGACAAGGGGTTTATACGACCAAGTTCTCCACCATGGGGATCCCCAGTGTTGTTCATCAAAAAGAAAGACGAGTTATTCCAAATGTGTATTGGTTACAGAGAACTGAATAAGGTGACAATCAATAATTGATATCCTCTTCCTCAAATTGTTGAGTTTTTCGATCAGTTGTAGGGTGCTTCATACTTTTCAAAGATCGACCTCTGATCAGGATATCGTCAACTAAGTGTTCACGAAGAAGACATTCATAAAACATCATTTAGATCCTATTATGAACATTATGCGTTCTTATTCATGCCTTTTGGACTAACAAACATGCCAGTTGTTTTCATGGATTTGATGAAAATGGTCTGTAGACCATACCATGACAAGTTCGTAATCATATTGATTGATGACATAATTGTTTACTCACAAACCGAAGAAGAACATGAACAACATTTGAAGTTTATATTGGAGCTATTGAAAGAGAAGAATTTCTATGCCAACTTCACTAAGTGTGAATTTTGGATTCGGGAAGTACATTTCCTTGGTCATATGGTCCGCGAAAATGGAATTCATGTAGATCCAGATAAAATTAAGGAAATCAAGAAGTCAAAAGCCCCCAAAACATCGACAAAAATAGGACAGTTTCTAGGATTAGCTTAATACTACAGACGCTTCATTGAAAATTTCTCAAGGATTGCTTAACCATTAACATCCTTGACCCAAAAGGATAGAAAATTTCTTTAGGAAGAGAAACACAAAGAAGCTTTCCAAATCCTGAAAAACAAACTATGCAATGCACTAATTCTTGGCTTACCAGAGGGATCAGAGAACTTTTTAGTGTATTGTGATGCATCTCACAAGGTTTAGGATGTGTGTTAATGAAAAAAAAAGGTCATTGTGTATGCTTCCAGACAACTCAAACCACATGAGAATAATTATACAACCTACAATCTAGAACTAGGAGCAATAGTTTTCGTAGTTAATATATGGAGGCATTATTTATATGGAACCAAGTGCATCATTTATACCGACCACAAAAGCCTTCAACATATCCTAGATTAGAAAATGTTAAACATGCGGCAGAAGAGATGTATAGATTTGTTTAGTGAGTATGACTGTGAGATACGATATCACCTAGGCAAGGCTAACGTAGTAGCCAACACTCTTAACAGAAAAGAAAGAGTGAAACCTTCCCGTGCGAGGGCTTTAGGAATTGTAATTATGACAAGCTTGAAATCTCAAATCATTGATGCACAGGAGAAAGCCTTCATGAAGGAAAATCTTCCAGGTGAAACTTTACAAGCTTTAGAAGTGAGATTTGAAACCAAACCTAACGAAGTACGTTATTTTAAGGGTAGATTTTGGATTCCAAGAGTTAATAATATGAGAGGCGCAATACTAGAGGAGTCTCATCGATCTAAAGACTCAATCCACCCTGGAACGGATAAGATGTACAAAGATCTTAAAGAGTACTAATGGTGCCCTGGAATGAAAAACAATATCGCATTGTAGGTTGGAAAGTGTTTGAGATGCTCAATAGTCAAAGCTGAAAATCAAAAACCATCTGGCTTACTGTAACAACTTGAAATTCCAAAATGGAAATGGGAGCAAATATCCAGGAATTTCATTACAAAACTCCCTGGGACTTCTAAAGGTCATGATTCGATTTGGGTCATAGCAGATCGACTAACAAACTCTGCTCACTTTCTCCCTATTCGGGAAGACTTCAAGATGGAAAAATTGAGCCAATTTTACATTGATCAAATTGTTTCTCTGCATGGTATACCTCTATCTATCATTTCTAATAGAGATAGTCATTTCACATCACGATTTTGGTGCATGTTACAAAAGGCTCTAGGAACCCATATAAATTTAAGCAGAACTTACCATCCTCAGATAGATAGGTAGACAGAGAGAACAATACAAACATTGGAAGACATGCTACGGGTGTGTGCCATTGAATTCAAAGGAAATTGGGCTACTCATTTTCCTCTAATCAAGTTTTCCTACAATAACAGTTACCATACGAGTATCCATTGTGCTCCATATAAAGCATTGTATGGACGTAAGTGTTGTTCTCCATTATGTTTGATAGAAATCAGAGATAAGTAATTGTCTAGACTCGACCATATCCAGGAAACAACTAACAATATTGCTATAATCAGAGATAAGTCGAAAGCCGTGAGAGATCGTTAGAAAAGTATGCGGATAATCATCGGAAACCTTTAGAATTCCAAGTCGGAGACAAAGTACTTCTAAAGGTGTCGCCTTGGAAAGGGCTTGTATTTTTTGATAAGAAAAGAAAACTAAGCCCAAGATATATAAGACCCATTGAGATTATTGAAAGGATCGATCTGGTGGCATACAAACTTCAATTACCCCAAGAGTTAAGTGTCATTCATGACACATTCCTAGTCTCCAATCTTAACAAATGTTTAGCCGACGAATCCTTGATAGTGCCTTTGGTGGAGATCAAGATCAGCGATAAGCTAAATTTTGTTGAGAAGCTGATGGAAATCTTGGACAGAGAGGTGAAACAACTCAAGTGGAGTAAGATTCAGATTGTGAAAGTTCGATGGAACTCGAAACACGGGCCAAAGTACACCTGGGACCGTAAGGACTTCATGAAGGAAAAGTATGCACAACTTTTTCCATATGATGACATAGAATGAATTTCAGGATCAATTTTTTTTAGTGGGGGATACTGTGACAACTCTCAAATTCTGGTCATTCTCGGACTCATTCAACTTTTTATAAACCATATATGCATATCATGCCATGACATAGTAATAGAAATTAGGTCACAATCTTATACAAACTAGGATCCAACTAAAATCTAGGGTTAATATACTTGAGTCTTACGATTCTAGTAAGGAAATGCCAATACCCGAATTAAAAAGAACTCTAAATAATTGTTACAATTAAAAAAGGGGGTATAAAACCCTAAAAATAAATTAAATCTTCTAATTTCATTTCAACATGATGGTAAATATCTATCAATATTCCAAAAACCCTAAAGAGGCCAAAAATCCAAATTTATAAACTTTAAAACCTAAAACCTCTATAATATTTGTTATAAAACTCATTATATCAATTTTAAATAATTAAGTTATTTGATATAGTCAAAGATATAAAAATTTTATTATCAAACATTACTCATAATTTATTAGTTAAAAACAAAGATTCTTAAATAAATCAAGAATTACATAAAGTAGCATTTTTATAAAAATTAGGGTTTTATAAAAAATGAAGAGAGAATTTATTTAATTTAAATTTTAAAAGTGATGGAGCCTCTCTTACTCATAAAATCGGCCACCCTCTCTCCCATGCTCTCTTTTACCAAAATCTTTCAATAATTTTATCTTCTCGTACAATCTAACTCCCCTTCACTCTATCTCTCACATTCCACTCTTTACCACACTCAAACTCACTCTTTCTCTATCAAAACAATGAAATTCTCCAGCCAAGAACATATTCCAACCTTCAAATCTTCTTATTCTATGATTTTTCTTCAAGGTAATCACAAAAATCCTTCATCTTTCTTCACTTTCTTTCTTTTTTAAAACTTTCTCTTACACTTCTCCTTCTTTTACACCATTCTTTATTAACAATCATGAACATATCCATGAATTTCGAGTTTGATAATGATATTTGTAGGTTTTCTCCCAAGAACAACATGCATGTTGTTTGATGGTGAAATCCAAGGACCAAAACCTATGTCAATCCCTAAAATACGAATTCTTACAAAGTTTGAAGATTCATCTACCTTATGCATTCAAGTTTTTCCTTTCAAAACATCACTATGAACAAATTACGTCAATGCATGGTCTTCAAACCGTGATGCATGTGATGAACATCAAGTTAAAGAGTTTGATGATCAAAGTACATTGTTCAAATGCATGTAAATGATTTTATTCATAAAAAGTCAAGATATCCTTTTCTTTTTGAAATCAAATTTCCTTATATTTCCAATAAGGTGATATGAGGATCGCGAAAATCCTAGGATTTTTTCAAATTTCTTTATTTTACAAAAATTGTTACAAGAAAACACGGCCATAAATCATTTAAAATACTTTCTCCTAGATAAATTTTTGGATGTCCGTAAAGAAAATGATAACATCTCAACAAGTTTCATCGATTTCGGTTAATGTTTGGTATGGTTTTGAATTTTCTTTTTGTTTAATTCAAATAAATAATAAAACCACTTTAGGAAATGTGAAAAGGCTATCTAAGACTTTCCGAAGATCCTACCTCATGTGGAATACTCAGAAAAATATTTTCAGAATCTTTCATAATGCATACATATTTTTCCACAATTTTTGTATTTATAAAGGACTAATAATGGGAAAAATAGTTCTATTTATCCAAAATTCATGAAATTTTCCAGAATAACTTAAAATATATTTGAACTCTAAATAAAATTTTTGGATGATTTTTCTATTTAGTATGCTATTTGTTTCTATTTTCTAAGATTAAATATACTTAAATCCACAAAATCAGATTGCATTATATAAAAATCACCATTGGTATTTTTTTTCCGGATTATGTACACTGTAAACCAAGTTTACAAAATTTTTGGAAATTTACTTTAACTGTTTGATAATTATTCAATAATTAATGATTATTCAACATAATAAAACAAAGAAAATAGCAAAACTAATTAAAAAAATTATATTTTTCAGAACTTCTACATTATGAATAACAGTGTTACAAAATGTTTGGGCAATTTTGGAAACTTTCTTCTAATTATTTCCATTTTTGTTAGAATAAATGCTCAAAAATCATAAAATCGGGTTAAACAGTTTAGAAACTCATTTGTATATTTTTCCCAGCTTAAGAATGCTTAATGTCTGTATTATAAAAAGTTTGGGAATTTTTATCATTTGGATGCTGTTTTTCACGAATTTATATTGTTATGAAGGCTTAAAAATTTGGAAAAATTGTTGATCACATAAAAAATTCAAAAGGAAAATTTTGGAAGACCTCTACTATATTTGGAACGAAAATATAAAATTTGATGAATTGTGGAATTTGTTCGATAATATTTTTTTGATTTTTAGGAGTTTAAAACACCATTAAATGCATTGAAATACTATTAGTTAATATTACAGAAACCTGGAAAATAATATCCGGAATTCTCTAAATCACATGAGTTATAAAATATTACCATTTCAGAAAAAATAGTTGTTACCAATTTATATAAAACCAATATTCTAACAAAATTTGAAATTCTATATATGTAGAATTTAGTATATTAGCATTAGATTTCGACATAGAAACTCACTAGCATGTGTTTAATGTCATATAATCCCGATAGTAAAGGCATTGGTGTATTCCAAGGCACCACTTGCAGTTAGTTGAAACATTGCGAGTATTCACGCATTCCCCTATTTTCGGTTTTTATGTTTTGGGGTGGAAAAGCATGTCCGAAAAACTTTTTATTGTTTGTTGTATTTAAATGGATTTGTATCAAACTTGATTGCTATATTTTGCTATGTATGTCTATGCAACACGAAACATGAGACCTTATCGTCTTAAGTCCCTTCTCTTGTACTTTACTCCAATCATTAACTCTCTGACCCAATGGTCATTATGGATAGCGTTATTAGGAGTTGACAACTCCTCACTCATTTGATTGCTTGAGTGCATGATACCATATCCATCAATGGAACGATAAGCATAGATCTTGATAGGGCATCAGTCATAGGCTTGTTTGTGAACTCATGTTCATATACATATAAACTTGATTATTAATTATAGCAATGAACTTTGTTTCTCATTATAGCAATGTACGTGTATTTATGGAAAGTTTTATACCAAATCTAGATTTTGTAAACTTGTGAACTCAACAACTATTTTCATAGTTGACCCTCGTTTTACAATCTTTTTTAGGAAATGATTAGTAGGTGGGTATAAAGATTCATCATCATAGAGCATGATGCATCGTGTGGAAGTTATTTTTTGAACTTATCTTTTGAATAATGTCATTTTGGAAAACTTGTATTTTGTTTTGTTTGAATTATGGGTTGTAAACTTTTAACTACTACTATGGCGATGTATCTTTATCTTTTGCAATGAAACCTTTATCGCTGTCATATCTTGCGTTTCTGCTTTAGCGGGGTGTGACAAAATATGCTAAAAAACAATATAATATTTTTGGATTTTTTATTTTTCTGAAAAAGAAATAAAAACAGAAATAAACAAATTATTGTAATATTTTAATTTTATGATTTTTGTTTGGTTTTAATTCTTCCCCTAAATTTGTGCATAGAAGACAAAGAACAAAAACAAGAACAAATTTAACAAAATGAAAAATAAAATACAAAATGTACAAAAGAATTTGTCAGTCTTCAAAACGAATCATTTTAAGAAAACTCACAAGCACATGAAAGCGAGTTTTTCCAAAAGGTTTTGTAAACAAATAGGCCATATTATTATCAGTGTAGATTTGTTTCCAAATGAACAAGTTTACGCTCAAAACAATCTCGTATAAAATGAACTTTAATATCCATGTGCTTGGTTTTAGAATGTTGAACTAGATTTTTATCAATTTGAATAGCAGTATCATTATCACAGAAGATAGGAGTGTCAAGAAAATACAAATTGTAATTCAGCAATTGATGTAATCCCTTTTTGTGATCTTTCCTTTTCTTTTCCCGCAAAGGACACTACCCACCACTAAAATTTTGAATGCCATGCATATGAGATATGCCTCTGATCATGTGCCTGGAACATCCACTATCAACATACTGAAGCCTGATGATATTCCTCCATAGTTGCTCCAGCACAGAGTGCGATATTAATTGGTTTTGGGAACCCAGTTCGTATTGAAACTAGATTGACCTTTTCCATCTACGCGTGATATGTGTTCCCAATTCATATCCTGTTTATCAAACACAAAAAATGAAGAGATGTTAGAATTTTTAGGTTATTTGGGAGTAGGAACTTTTGGCATCCATTTGTAGTCAGGTTTAACCATTTTCTTTTTTAATCAGATGTATGCTTCAACATTTGTTTTGGAGAGATTGAGACCAATCACCGAGATGACTTCAACCTTACCAATCTTGGTTTGACTGAACTATTTCTCAAATTAGATCTCTTGTCAGACATGACCTTTTGTTCTTAATTAGAATCTGATTTTTGGTCTCGGTGGTATCCCAGTCACCATCATGTGATCTCGAGGAGTTTATCTTGAAAGATCTTCCTCGTGATACGTTCTACCTACCTTGGGCATAACAAGGAATATATGCACGATTTGGACAATTTTAGGCAATGTGACTAGGAATTCCACAGTTAAAGCAGGTTTTTCTTTTAAAAGGAATACATTCAAAACTTTGTCCCTATCTAACTGAATTTCCACAAATACAAGCACATTTAACAATTTATTTCACAACTTTGTATGGCTTAAAATTGTTAGCAGCGTTATCACAAGCTTTAGAACCAACAAAAGATAAAATTTTAGTTTTTGAAGAGTTTCATAAAAGCTAGAAATCTCTTTGTTTTCTCGCACCCATCTTGCACTTTTACTTTCTCTGCACATGAAGTAGAAACCTTCGTATCGTTCACCTCAATTTTCTCAGTTTTTCATGATTGTTCAGTCTTAACTGAAACAGTTACAGTAGGCTAACTATGTTGAACATATTTTTCTGTCTCTATGGTTTTAGAAGTCGAAGTATAGTTAACATTGAAAGGAGGCGGTATAATATGATACCCTAGACCCTCTTTCTGGTTACCTTTCCACTTTAACTGTTTTTCAATCATAGACTCAACTATCTCTTATGACATCAAATTTCTTAATATTAAAGTCAGGATCCTTAAATTTTGTCTTTAATGCATCAAGTTCAGTAGTTAAGTTCACAACTTTCTCTTTGGCAAAATGATAATGAACACATTTGGTGCTATATTCTTCTTTAATCCTGCTTAAGTCTTTAGTTTGTCCTTCTAGTGTTTCTTTAAGCGGTTTATTCACTTTCTTAATGTCATATATTTCATTTTCAAGGTCAAAACCACTAACTAACAATTCATTTTGTTCACGATATTTATTTATTTAATCTTTGCAGGACTAAAAGCATGCGGTTTCACTTACCTCCTTGGTGTTGGATATAGTGTCTATGTCCATAACTATATTTGGTATGTACTTGACCCGACCAGGCATGGTCCATTTGGGTTGCACTTCACCCGAACAATTTATGGATAATATTTGAGAATAGTACAAGTTATGATTTGTTAATATATTATAAGTTCTAATATATTAATATAAGATCATATTATTTAATTAGTATTGATCTATAATTAATCTAGGATTAATTTAGAGATCAAAGATATTACTAATTAAATATGGGCTTCTATATTTATATAGTGTGGGCTAATGCTTATTTGGAATGGGATAGGCTTGCGTGGAAAAGTCCATGGATACTCCATGGAGCTTTAACCCATGGATCTCATGGAAATGAAGAGGCATGGGTATTAGGGTTTACATGGATGTAACCCTAATCCACCACACTATATAAAGGAGGCTTTGGTTCTTGAAATTACACTAGTTGACACTTGTTGAGGTGAGGGCCGATTTCAAGATAGTAGTGACTATTCTCTCAAAGTTCCAAGTTTGTGGTGATTTGTGATTTCCATTTGAGGCATTCACTCTATTGGTGCTAGGCTCTAAAACTCCAAGCAATCAACTACTACTACAAGGGAAGTATTTCTACGAGCTTTATTTGATTCATGTTCCCCATGCCATGCTAGTTAGGATATGAACCTTGGAAAATAATTATTTGAATCTCACTTACACAAACATAGATCCAAGGTTTATTAGGGTTGCATGTACACTTAGGAAGTGTTAGAATGATCAAAACCCATTTGTGGTATCAGAGCCTAGGCTTGCTTGTTTGATACTTGATGCAATATAGTTGAAAAAGTCGAAAAACTTGTTGTCTGTCAGTTGAACTCGTCTAGTCCATGGGGGGACTCGTCGAGTTCATGTGTATCTTCAACCTACTCGGCGAGTAGGTTTATGCACTCGACGAGTAGAAGCGACAGAGTGCAGATTTTCGACATTAGTTGTTGGAAATGGACTAGAAACATTAACCTAAACTTTTTTGGTACTTGAAAACTCGTTTTAGATGGTGTAATGTCTTTGCTAATCCATTTACAACAACTTGTTATCAAAATTACAAAGTTTTATGTGTAATTTTTTAATTCATGAAAGTGTTCATATTCATGTTCTTGATCTTATGATGTTTAGATGATCATGGGAATTATTTGTAACCTATGTGGTAGTTTAATTCTTGATCATAATGTGTTTTTATGGAAAACCAAGAGTCACACTTGAATTAAAACCATTAAAAGAACACAAGAGTTAGAAAAATGAAGAGTCTTCATTTTTATTACTCTATTTAACTCATAAGTTACAAGAAATGAAAAGTTTCGAAAGTTTACAAAACACGCCCTCAAGTTTTGGAACAAGTAAAGTCATATTAAACTTTAGTTCCAACCCTTAGAATTTTAAAAGTTAAAATTCAACCCTTATGCTTATAATATTATAAGTTAATAATAATAATACATATAGGTATAAGATCAAAGTCGTCTTACCATTTGTACGCCTTATTCACGAAGCTAGTCTATAAAGGTGGGTATAAGGTTGTTGCCTATAAAATGGCAACGCAATGGGTGTCCACTCTCACCCACCACTTGCTTGACTAGTGGAGGGTCGTTAGCCGAACGGGTAGGACAAGGACTTATAAATTCTCATTAAAAGTATGATGAATATTGTAAAGTAACTAAATGTTTTATTAAATTCCCAATCTTAGTTACTTTAGGAAAAATGTGAATAAGGTGCTAATCCATCAAATTACACTTTACACTTTGTCTAAGTCATTAGTGGAGCGTGTGTGGTTAACCGGCACACTAACTTGGACTTAACAAGGTAGGTAAAGGGTGACTTAATATTTATCATAGTATCGATGGAGCTCGTGTGGTTAACCGGCACATCGATTGAGGGTAATTTATTAAGGGTACCAAGTAATTTTCATGGTTACTTCACACCTCGTTTTGTGATCCTCGGCATCCCAGTCACAAAATTTGGAGGGCACACTCGAGATTGAAACATGCCTTTGAAAAGTTCATTGAATCTCAAAAGAATCTAGGAGTTTCTAAGAACCAAATTAAATATTTTAATATTTTGACTTTGGTGGAAATTGGTGAATCGTCATTCACCTACCTTTCAAATATGTTATTACTTAGATTACGGCATACCTCTTCTAAGTATAATATATTGTGATTGGGTCGTAGCCTTAATACTACATTTGGGTGTTTTATTAAGGACTATTCCTATTCCTAAACTAAACATTTCTTCTTCTCAGATGTCTGCAAACACTGCTGCTTCTGGCTCTAATCCAAATGGCTCCTGTTCTCTTATGAACTTGTGTGGGAAAGTCACTTTTGATGGATCCAACTTTAATGAATGGATCAGAAACATCAGAATGATTACTCGCTACAAGGACAATGAATATTCCCTTGTTAAGGAGCTTAAGGAGATTGATGAGACAGTTGCAACTCCTCAAGAGATCACTGAGTTTAGGGCACATGAAAGGGATGCCACGAAAGTGGCATGCATCATGACGACCACTATGACCGTTGATCTCCAAAAATCCTATGAAGATTTCTACCCCTATGAGATGCACCAAGACTTGATGGAAAGATACCATCAAAGTGCTCGTCAAGAGAGGTATGAAATCATCTGCTCCATGATAACAACTCGTATGAAGGATGGTGAACCCATCACAGGCCACATGCGGAAAATGCAACGTTTTGCGGACCGTTTGCTGAAGCTAAATGTGAACTTTCCTTAGGAGCATGCAATAGATATAATTTTGCACTCCTTACCTTCATGTTATGATCAATTCCGCATGAAATACCACATGAACAAGGAAGTGGTCACACTCAGCAAACTTCAAGGACTCTTAAAGACCGCGGAAAGTGGTCTTAAGGGTAAGACGGTTGTTACTACTCCTACTCCTACCAACTCTGCCCCTGTCTTGGCAATCGGGAAAGGATGAGGGAAGAAGAGAAAGAGTTCTTCGAAGGGTACCAAGGTTAGGACCCTTGATGGCTCTTCTTCAAGTGGAACCAAGAAACGTTTTTTCACTCCTTCTTCTGACCCAAAAAAGGCTGAGTGCTTCTATTGCCATGAAAAGGCACATTGGAAGCGGAACTGCCCAAAGTACCAGCAAGATGTGAAGGATGGGAAAGTTAAACCCAACCATGAAAGTATTTACACTATCATTTCTAATAACTCACCCCATTCTAAATCTTGAGTCCTTGATACCGGTTGTGGTATAAATATTTGTTGTGACTTGCAAGGACTAAGAAGAAGTGAGAATGTGGAGCAAGGAAGGATGAACTTAATCATGGGGAATAGGAAAGTTACACCTGACACCAAGATTGGAGTTTATACTTTGTCGCTAAGTAGTGGGTTAAATTTAGATTTGAATAAATGTTCTTATTCGCTAGAAATGGCAAGAAATATTATTTCCATTCATGGATTGTATAAACAAGGGTTTACCTTCTCATTTAATAATGAAGTTGGTTCTATTGATGCTTTTTTTAATAATGTTCTTTATTTTAAAGCATTACCTTGTGATGGTGTGTATGAAACAGTATCTATGGTTGATTACTTAGGAAATAATGTATTGTGTGTTGATTCTGTTAATAATAATAACTTGGATAAAGCATCGTTATGGTATTGTCGTCTTGGACATATAAGCAAGAAACGCATAGGCCAACTCCAAAAGGATGGAGTGTTGGAGTCGTTTGACCTAAAGTCAGATGATAGTTGTGAATCATGCTTACTTGGAAAAATGACAAAGTCACCCTTCACAGGTTCTTGTGAGAGGGGTGAAGGTTTGTTGGACCTTGTACACACGGATGTGTGTGGACCATTCAAACATTCCACAAGGGATGCTAATCGTTATTATTTGATTTTTACTGATGATTACAGTAGATATGGATATGTCTACTTAATCAAGCATAAGTCAGAGACTTTTGAAAGATTTAAGGAATTTAAACAGGAAGTCGAGAATCAATTGGGCAGGAACATTAAGATGCTTCGATCCGATCGAGGTGGTGAGTATCTTAGTTTAGAGTTCCTCGACTATCTTAAGGAATGTGGGATTGTCTCACAATTAACACCTCCCAGGACACCACAGTTGAATGGTGTGGCTGAGAGGCATAATCGAACCTTATTGGACATGGTTCGTTCCATGATGAGTCGAGCTTCGCTACCAATATCATTTTGGGGGTATGCCTTAGAGACTGTCGCCCATATTCTTAATCTAGTCCCTACAAAGAAAATTGCCAAAACTCCTCACGAGATGTGGACTGGTAAAGTACCTAAACTAGACCATATCAAGATTTGGGGTTGCGAGGCTTTTATGAGACGCGAGACACATGATAAGCTAGAACCCCAAAGAGAGAGTGTTTTTTCATCGGCTACCCACAAAGATCCTTTGGTTACCTCTTCTACAGACCTAGTGATAATGTGGTCTTTGTAGCAAGAAGAGGAGTCTTTTGAGAGAGAGAGAGAGAGAGAGAGAGAGAGAGAGAGAGAGTTTATAAGCCAAGGAGACAGCGGGAGGCAAATTGATCTTGAAGAAATTCAAGAGTCAAGTGGTGAAGGAACTTCAAACACTAGCCCTCAACTTGAGGAGGAAACTCCTGTTGAGCCAACTGACGAATCTGTACCTCTGAGGCGTTCCACAAGAGTTAGGAATGCACCTGAGCATTACTATGGTTTCCATATTACTGCAGAAGGTGAGACACTTATTAGTGATGGGACACTAGTAGGTGTGGATGACCCTAACAGCTACGAGGAAGCCATGGCAGGCCCGGAGTCTGCTAAATGGAAAGAGGCTATGGATAGGGAGATACAATCCATGTATGACAATCAAGTTTGGAACTTGGTTGAGAATGTACCAAGTCGTAAGACTGTAGGGTGCAAATGGATCTTTAAGAAGAAGACCAACATGGATGGTAATGTACACACTTATAAGGATCGATTGGTTGCAAAGGGCTTCTCTCAAATTCCTGGAGTGGATTATGATGAGACCTTTTCTCCAATAGCCAAGATTATGTCTATTAGGGTTATGTTAGCCATAGCGGCATTTCATGACTATGAAATTTAGCAAATGGATGTCAAAACCGCTTTCCTTAATGGAAAGTTGACTAAAGATGTTTACATGAGTCAGCCAGAAGGTTTTGTCAGCAACGAGTACCCTAATAGAGTGTGTAAGCTTGAGAAATCCATTTATGGATTAAAGAAAGCACCTCGCAGATGGAATCTTTGCTTTGATGAAAAGATCAAGGAATTTGGCTTTTCTAGGAGTGAAGATGAATCTTGTGTTTATGTCAAGGCTAGTGGGAGTATAGTTAGCTTTTTGGTACTGTATGTGGATGACATACTACTCATAGGAAATGACATCCCAACCCTGCAGGAAGTAAAGTCCTGGCTTGGGAAGTGTTTCGCTATGAAGGACCTTGGTGAAGCTGCCTATATCCTAGGGATAAGGATTTTGAGAAAAAGGAGTAAAAGACTAATTGGACTTAGTCAAAGCATCTATGTGGAGAAGGTTTTGAAAAGATTCAACATGCATAACTCCAAGAAAGGTGAGTTACCCATTCAGAGTAACGCCAGATTGAGTAAGACACAAAGCCCTAGTACTGAGGCTGAGATAGCAGAAATGAGTCAACTACCTTATGCTTCAGCTGTAGGATTGATCATGTATGCTATTACGTGTACTCGACCTGATGTAGCATTTGCTTTGAGCATGGTTAGTAGGTATCGGGGGAACCCTGACAAGGAACACTAGACTGCGGTAAAGAATATCCTCAAGTACCTGCGAAGAACTAAGGACTGGGTCCTTACCTTCGGTGGGAGTCATGACTTGAGAGTTGTAGGGTATAGTGATGCTAGTTTCCAGACTGATAGGGATAATTTCCGCTCTCAGTCAGGCTGGGTCTTTACGTTAAACGGAGGAGCAATCACTTGGAAGAGTTATAAGCAGGAGACAGTGGTTGATTCCACTTGTGAATCAGAGTATATAGCAGCAAGCGAGGCAACAAAGGAGGCTATATGGCTAAAGAACTTCATCGGAGATCTTGGAGTTGTACCAGCTATAAAAGAACCAATGGAGATTTTCTATGACAGCAATAGTGCGGTTGCCTTAGCCAAGGAACCAAGAGATCATGGGAGATCCAGACACATTGACAGAAAATATTACTTCATCAGACATCGAATAGAAGAAGGAATCCTCGTGGCAAAGAGGGTATCATTGGATGAGAACCCAGCAGATTCCCTCACGAAAGGACTGAGTAGGGTTAAGCATCTCCAGCATGCTCAGAGCATAGGGATGAAGGATGATATAAGTTTTAGTATTTAGATAAATTATGAAATTTGTAAAGTGTAATTGACATTAGATGATGAATAAAAGGTGTTTTATTTATGAGTAAAGTGTTGCTATCTCTTGTCGATCGTTTAGTATATTTCTTTTGCATGTTTTGACTTCCAGAATGATTATGTTTGGTATATCATAATATTCGAACCTCCACAGTCGGTCATATGTCGGAAGTAGGTATGAATCAAGACTGTCATGATTGGTTGCAGAGGTCTAAGGTGTTGGACATGGCTACAACAATCATGAGTGCTCATAAGTTCTGAGCATTGGACTCAACCCACGCTCACTGGAATCACTTCATGGAATTTTATCTCGAGTGATCGTGAGATGGTAATATCATATAAGTCTTCAAACCTAGAGATATGATTTGTTACTTATGAGTTGATTATGCATTGATTGTACGAAAACGCATTGGTAACTCGATGTTATAAAACGTGCCTTTGTTTATAATTCAATGAGTGGTAGAAAAAACATATGATTCGAAGTTTATCTATTCCTTCTAGGATTAGAAGCTGATATCTGGGCCCCTCGATGATTGTGTTTTGACCTATATACTGAGCCTGGTAAGAACTAAATTGATGTGTTCAGTTAAGTTCTATGTCAAACAAATCGGAAATTGGGAAACAAATGTTGGACAATAAGTAAGACCATGTTCCATGTATTTGTCCGGCTGATATCTTGAGCAGAGGATTATATGATCACTTATCTAAAACCGCGCGTTCTAGTTCAACAGAGTTTAAAGAGCTACGATTGATGATCGGTTCCTGAAGACATACTTGAAACTATAGTTATTAGACTTATCCAAGTGGGAGAGTGTTGGATATAGTGTCTAAGTCCATAACTATATTTGGTATGTACTTGACCCGACCCGGCATGGTCCATTTGGGTTGCACTTCACCCAAACAATTTATGGATAATATTTGAGAATAGTACAAGTTATGATTTATTAATATATTATAAGTTCTAATATATCAATATAAGATCATATTATTTAATTAGTATTGATCTATAATTAATCTAGGATTAATTTAGAGATCAAAGATATTACTAATTAAATATGGGCTTCTATATTTATATAGTGTGGGCTAATGCTTATTTGGAATGGGCTAGGCTTGCATGGAAAAGTCCATGGATACTCCATGGAGCTTTAACCCATGGATCTCATGGAAATGAAGAGACATGGGTATTAGGGTTTACATGGATGTAACCCTAATCCACCACACTATATAAAGGAGGCTTTGGTTCTTGAAATTACACTAGTTGACACTTGTTGAGGTGAGGGCCGATTTCAAGATAGTAGTGACTATTCTCTCAAAGTTCCAAGTTTGTGGTGATTTGTGATTTACATTTGAGGCATTCACAATATTGGTGCTAGGCTCTAAAACTCCAAGCAATCAACTACTACTACAAGGTAAGTATTTCTACTAGATTTATTTGATTCATGTTCCCCATGCCATGCTAGTTAGGATATGAACCTTGGAAAATAATTATTTGCATGTATCTTAGACAAACATAGATCCAAGGTTTATTAGGGTTGCATGTACACTTAGGAAGTGTGAGAATGCTCAAAACCCATCACTTGGTACTAAAAGTGGTGATTGGACTATTGTAAGAGCTCATTATTTACCGATGGTAAAAATCTGATTTTGCAATTTGATTTTGAGCGAAGACCAAGATAAATGCCCTTTGACTAAAACCCTTGAAATTCAACCAGTTTGACTGAGATACCTGAAAGTCAACTGTTTAACCGAAACTAGTTAACCGAGAATGATATTTCTTGGCCGATAACTCCTCTGTACCAAGAACCCCAAGTCTTTTTACCGAAAACACCAAGTAGCCGCCAAAAACACTAACATCTAGCCGAAATCAGAGTCTTTGATTGAGTTTCCTTATCCAAGGAGTCCTATATTTGGTAATTTACCAAAAATGATCTCAAACAAAATATCCTCCAAATTTAGTGAAGAACACTAAAAACACGATGAACAACAACACGATGAGCAGCAAAATCTTTTTCCCAAAACAACCAGAAAACACCACAAACAAATTATTGTTTTGAAAACAATTGAAAGAAAAACGGCCTTAAGTCGGTTTTAAGGGTCTGATACCAATTATAACACCTCGATCTAGGTATCAAGCAAAAACACGACATTAGTGTGGAATCCTAATCAAGAGATAAACACAAAACAATAAATACAAATCAAGAACACAAACACGAATCTTCAATGCACACTATTATTGATTAATAGTCGGGTACATAAGATTAAACAATTTCTCTCTAACTATTAATGCTCTCTAAATCTCTCTCTGTTAAAACCGAATGAAAAAGTCTCTTCACGATAGAAAATAACATATTGTATACTAATACCTAATTACTAAAGCTCAACCCAACCGAAAACATCATTAAGCCCACCCAAACCACATGGTGATTTCGGTCCAAGTACCACCGAGATCATAGTGATTTCGGTCCTAAACCGAGAACTCTAAAATCCTTGAGAAGCAAATTATAAACCACAAATTTATGTCTTAATGATATTCCTTGGAGGATGAGGAAATACAAAAATCAAAACATGGTTTTGAGGAAGAAGGTTATTGCAGCAGATTGAAGGCAATGGGAACCATAATGAAACCATCAACAGTGTTATCATCTATAACAATATCTCATCTGATAAATCATCTTCGACATCAGGCTTGGGAACTTCTTCACTAACAAACGTTGGAGGATCATCCAAAGAATTTATGGAATTGGGAACATCTCCTTTAGCATCAAATTCATTTAGAGTAGGATCATCCATTGTGTTGTCATGAATGGAAACATCTACACTCGGAGTCTTCTTCAATGAGTTGAGAAATGGTTAAAGCTCTTGATTTTTCTCCACATTCGATGGAAAAGTGAAGGTAAGGCGACTTTTGATAGCTCATTGATGCATGGAAATTAATGTGTAATCAACTTGTTCTTTGGATTGCTCTGGATGCCTTGTATGAGTCATGTGAACAAAATTTGCTCAATCCTTGTCAAAAATACTCAATCACCCTTTACCTAAAGTAGATATAAGACCGATTGTGGCTTTCGAAATAGGGGGATTGATCCTACTTCAAAAAGCTTGAAATCAATGACGAGGTTCTCTGATTGTGCTTGTCTTGAAGAGAAAGCGATGTTCAAATTGACTCGTGAGAGTATCCCAGGGGACTTTGTTCAATATCAACACCATGTTTTTGAGAAGATGGGCTAGAGTATAAGCATACTCCCTATATATGTGTGCATGTGATTTTGAAACTCCCAAGGGCACTTCAAAAGAGTGGCCAGGTGGGGTAGGCTGAGACCCAGAGTCTGGTTGAATGCCGATTTCTGAATCATTTTGAGAGGATTCACCAGCTTTGGTTGTCTTTTTGGATATTACTTTAGAATGGCATGTCTTCCACTTGGCAATCTGTTTGATGCGTCCACCAAAGGTGGTTGTTTTGTTCTCATATGTGGTTTTTTCATCCAAAATTAGGGCAACTTGTTTTGGGTCAACACAATCGAGATCTCAAGATGTTGTTTGAGATGTGGTAAGTCGGGGGGAACAGTGGCCAACATGTGCTCAGCTAATCGTCTAATAAGTCTGAAAACAATTCGACTAGGACACCTAGAATTTTTTATAGTCATGAAAGAAAAATATACCTCTCGGATGTCTAAATTGAGTGGAATGGCTTCAAGTCTCTCGGAGTAAAGTTGTAGTAGAGTCAAAGCCTAGAACCTTGGAATTAGGATCTCGTTCGGTTTACTCTTGATAGTAAACTTCCTGAAATCCTGCCACAACACTTGTACTATATCAATGAAATTGGCTTTTACGGTGAAGATGATGTACCCCACATAAATCCAATCTTTGTTCATCCTGTCCGTACCATTAGATTTCCTAGACAAACATTTAAGAATGAGGTGCATCAAGATAGTCCAAAGTCAAGGAACAACTTATTTCTTGAACTCCTTACCCTTAAGCTCGCCATTATAGCAAATTTGGGACAAGAATGACTAAAAATCTTTAGATGATGGTTCCTGCACTTGAAAACCTTTACGATTTTCTATAATTCTAATTCCACTAAGAGAGGTGGTCGTGTGAACTAGCACAATCCTATCGTCAGACATCTTTACCTCTAGAACGACATCTTTAATCTTCACTTTTTCGAAGGCTTAGTAAAGAATTATAAGAGGGAAATTAGGGTTAGGGATTTTAGTGAGAGGAGAAACAAGTGGGTGTTAGGAGATAAAGTCGATCATGATTCTCACAGAATCATGATAATCCATCGGGACAAAAGAGAACAAATGAGTTGTTTCTTTGAGAATGATCTCAATGTAGGAATATGAAGCAAACCAATTCGATGAGATCTTCTTTGTTATCGGTTTTTAAGATTTAGACACCATTTCAGAAGGTTTGGAAGCCATTGTAGATGATTCAGAAAAGCTTTGAGGAACAGGGTATAGAAGAAAAGCTCTAAGAAGACGATAGCAAAAGTGAAAAGTGGGAACAGTTTGGATTCAAAATCCTTATATAGGTTGGAAGTTCCCGTTCGGGTTGGAGAGAAAAACGATGACACCCGAAAACCGAAATGGGTTTCATTTAATATATAGCCCAGAAAGGCTTCCTATGTGACATTTAAGATAAAAATTATGGGATAGTTTTTTGTTCAAAAAGGGAAAACCGTCAATTCTGATAAGAAAACACTCATTACTTTATTGGAACGTATGCTAAAGATGAGTTTATTGAGAATTAAGAGGATAATCATAAATAAATTACCATTAAGATATTCGTGAAAAACGTTTCAAAGTGTAAACTTTAATCAAATTTCAAGATGGAATGCCATTAGATACTTCGGAAATAATTATAATACATCATTAATACATGGTATAGATTTGGAACAATCTCTAAATGAATATCGAAGATAAAAATCCATGAACATCCTACATGACAAGTTTTTGAAAGACTTGAAGTTCCGAGAACTGAAGGAACAAGGTTCGGATGGAGATAAATGATGAAATCACATTACCCTTTTGGATTTGAATTTCGAGGTGTACTTCATAGAGATCGTTCCGAGGTAAAATATTATGAGATGAAAATATCTCAAGATATCCGATGTGACTATATCACACAAAAAAATCAAATGAGGAGGAATGCTAAAAAATTTAAGAATATAAGAAAATGTTAGACAAAAAAACGTATAATGATCCATTAGTTTCTAGGAGAAATAATTATTAGGTGAAAAATTATTACTTAGAAATCATTTTACATTCTAATGTTTCCATTAGAGACTACAAACTTCATGGAAGAATTGAGCATCAAGCATCATCATTTCTATTTTGTTTAGAAATCCATTAAATTTGGTTTCGTCTAATGCCTTAGTAAAGACATAATTAATTTCATCATCATATGAAAAAAAAGAGCTTAATGTTACCTTTTAGAACATGATCTTGATTAAAATGTTACCGAATATAAATGTGCTTGGTTATCGAGTGTTGAGTTGGATTGTGAGAGATTACAATTGCAGTTTAAGAATCACAGTAGATAGGAATTTATTGAAATCGATAACCACAGTCCAAAAACTGAGATTTCATCCATAAAACTTGCAATATGTAGCATGTAGCAGCAATATATTCTGCTTCGGCTGTTGAAAGAGAAATACAGTTCTATTTCTCGGATGACCAACTAACCAACTTTTGATGTCCATTTGCTAAACTTTAAAGCCATTGTGAACAGGATAAGCAAGAAAGATTCAGATAGCTTCAAGATAAGCAACAAGAGCAAAGGTATCGTCATATTCAAGTCCTTTAATATGAGTAAATAATTTGGATACCAATCCTGCTTTGATTCGGATTATAACTCTTGTGTCGTCATGTTTTTTCATAAGCCCCATCTTGTACCAAAAATAGGGTGATCCTGAGGAGGAGGGACAAGAGTCCACACTTGATTTTTATTAAATTCTACTATCTCTTCTTGCATTGCCGTTATCCAATCGGCATATTCTAAGCCTTCTTTCATGGATTTACGTTCAACCATTGATATGCATACCGAGAAGTGACACCCATTTTGAATGTTAGCAATAGAGCGAGTTTAAACTCCAATGTTAAGATTTTCAATAACTTGATTCAAATGATGATCCTTTTCTAGATATGTAGTCTTAGAAGTTCTTGTGTAGTGGATGATCTGATATCAATAATGGGGTTGTGCTTCTCCTCATGAACTTCTGAACTGGATATGTCAGCGTCATCATCCTTCTGGAGGTAAAAGAAGTTTACATCATCTTTTGTATTGTTCATAATACAATCAAATTCAACGAATTGATCAACTGCATCTTGAATCCATCAACATTTGGTTTAAGGTTTGGATGAATAGTCCCCCCTCAACCTGAGAAGGTTGAAATGCATCGGAATAAAATGGAGGAATATTTGGGGTCAGACTAGAGACATTTTGAGAAACCGGAGTGGCTAATGAGGATGGTCTTCATCAAGATTCCAACTCAAGAGAAATTTCTATTGGTCCAAACAAGATTGTGAAGTTAACTTCATACATAATTTGATGATTCGGAGACCCAGGAGGTGGACCATTGGAATCTTTCTTTAATAACATGATTTCTATGCTTCATAACCTTGTAAGCTTTAGATTTTTCCGAATATCCCAGAAAGATGACTTCATCAGATTTAGGTTGAAACTTGGTGAGTTAATCACAATTGTTTTCAGTCTTCTTTCATACTGTAGTTGGGATTATTAAAAAACTTAACTCTCCGATTTGCATTAGTCGTTTGGGTCACACTAATCATACTATGCTTGAGATCACCTACATAAGCTACATTAAAGAAAGAAAAATATTCGATGGTCAGGATGTCATAACCTTGAATTTAAGAATTTGAATTATTTCCATAAGTTTCATAACCAACATTTGTAGAAAGTTCCAGATCACGCATAGAATCTTTATGCTCGGTTATGTGCATGTAACAAACACTATCAATATAACATATTTTATCTTGTTCTGATGCTTAAAAAGCCTGCAAAATCAGTGAGTTTTGGAGTTTTTAGGCTCTGACTAAGATTAAGGGACTTTAGCATGGGCTTTGAATTTGGTTTGTGATTTATGAACCGCTAGTATCTCAGAAGGCTTTTTCCAAGATTCTTTTGGAAATATGTAGAATGTTAGGGTCTTTTCATTTATCTAATAATCATACTTAACCATTGGTTGCTTGGGCACCACTTTCTTTGGAAGAACATTTGTTTAAAATGTTGCTGGATGAACTGTGTTTAGAGGTGTTTCACTTGAGTTTTCAGACTTTTACACTTTCCATTCAAACTTTTGTTTTTAACCTTTAGAAAACTTTTGAAAAATGGTGTTCGGAGCATCTTTTCCTTTGTTTAGTTCAGTTGTAGTACATTTTATTTAGGAAATTGTTTTGTTTTAAAAATAGTTCCATCCAACGTAACAATAAATGCAAATGAAGATATTTTCCAAGGAGACTCGGTTTTCTTAGATGGGGTCTCAACAGTAACAATTTTCACACAACTATTGACAAATGTGTTCTGAACATATGAACTAATAGGAATAGATGGCCTCTTAAGAATCTTAATAGTCATAAAGGTATCGTGTTTGCTAGTAGCTAGACTGAATGTTTGAGGCACTTTCTTTTCGGATCTTTCAAGGAAGCCTAGACATGGTTTCTTTTTACATAGCTTTCCTAGCTTCAGTTTTTGGAAGAAAAATATCCTTCTTGTTCAGCCAAGGTTTCTTCCAAGATTCATATGATGACTTGGAAGATTCTCCAACTAATGGATTGTTGAAACGAGGCTTAATTGACACTAGAGTCGGTATTGAGACTACATTAGAGTTGGAGACACAAGAATCGGGTGAAGAGTCGTTATCAGTCTTAAGTTATACATAACTAGCAAGGAAGCCCAGAAGGAGTTGACTGGGTCAGATTCATGTCCATTTGTCTCAAGAATGATTTCCTTGATAACACAGTTGTTTGGAGGACCGAAGTTCGGAGCATAAACTCTAGTATGGCCTGAGTTATATAAGGATTGAAAAGATTGATTCAGGTCCATGGATATTAGAGGTGGAAGTTGCATGGAATCAGTACATTTAATATTGATTAGTATGAACTCAGGAATCAGATATTAATATTTGTCCAAGGTCTCATGAAGTGATGACAATGGCGGGACACGGGTATTCGAATAACTGTGTTTCAGGATATCACCAATGAATGTTAGGTTTTAAAGATCCTTCATGGGATGAGAAATTGGATTCAGAAACTCGCTTCTTATAACAGGTGCTTTGGACCAGGGATGATGAAAAATGTGAGTCATTCTTTCATTTTCATCAAGAACATCAATTGAATTATGCAACACATCAATTTTTGCATTAATATGTTTATTATCAGTAACCAAGATGTTTCTTTCACTAATAGTGATTTCACATTTTTCATTCAAAATAATACATTCATCCTTAACCATTACAAGTTCTCTCTTTAATAATTCATTCTTAAGCTTTCAGTTTTCTAAATGTAGTCTATGTCTAGTCAATTCATAATCCAATTTCTCACTAGCTTCTATGGCAGATTCATAATCTTTAGAGACAACTATCATATCTGATTGAAATTGAGTTAGATAAGGTTCATAAATAGATAAATCAAAATTATTATCAGTAACCACAGATTTTACCTATTGGATGATGCTTCGGCTAGGTGGATCATTTATAGCCATGTAGAAAAAGTTTGGTTCATCATCATCATCATCATCATCATCTTCCAAAGCAGAAGACTAATAACCCTCTTCACACTGAATTATTTTTATATCCTAAAGACACAAGTTCCCTATAGAATTTTCATCACCTTCATCCCTAAATGACCAATACCCATCAAAATTTCTTGAAATGGTAGTTACAAATTCCTTTTCACTTTCTACAAGTTCTTGTGCTCGACAAGCATAATAGACAGAATCTTTCACTTTTGGGTTTTGAGGAATTTTATTCAAATATTTCTTAGCATAGTGCTTTTCGAGACCACATTTTTGACAAGTAACCTTAGGTTAAACTGCATTCAGAACTTCCTTAGGTTCGAAGCAATGATTCGAAACGTTGATTTAGTACGCATGTGGATTTTCGGTAGATTTAGTCTAGGTTTGAGGATTGCTTTGATGGGGAACTTGAAATAGGTTTTGAAAAGGTTTTTTATTGGGATTCCAAGGATGTATGTACTTCATATATAGAAGTGAAAACTCGTGCTGGAAACGAAGTTTAGAATTAGGGGAATCTAGAGCAAGGATTTATTCAAATGGATAGCTTGGAACAAGAAAGGTTGGTGCAATAGGCAATGTAGGTTGATCAGGTGGAATAGGTTGGGTGACTCCAAAATGATCCAAAACAGATGGGTTTGGAATCAGTGGATTAAATGAACTGAATAAAGCAAGAGGACCTCCAGAAAATTCTCTCAATGTTTGAGCAATGTAAGATTTATGACCTTGAAATTCACCAAACAACTGGTAAAGCTTCAATTTCTTTAGAGACCCATTACTCTAAAGACATGACTTGACATTTCCCCAACCATCTCATAGGTAGTTGATAAACTTGAGGTTGTAGTGTAGTGGAGTTAGAACTACTCCGTGTGTTGTCATTTTGTGTACCATAATTCTATACTGATATGATGTTGAGCATACATATTCACCAGGAGTTGTAGTAAGGTGTTGAAATCATTTACAATGGATGTGAAATGCTTATCCTTCATGTTTTCTGAACGTTCAAACAAATCTTGTATTGTATCCCAAATTTCTTTAGCATATTTTCACAACTTAATGTGCTCAAAGAGAGATGGGGGTACACCAAAATCCATTTCAGAGAATGTGATTTGATCTGCATGAAGCTTCTTGATATATGTTGCAGTCCGTTAGGCTTGTCGAGTCTCCTCTTGGCCAATGAGACTGGAAATGAAATCTTTAACCACTTAGATTACTTGAGCATGAAGACATTCTTTCACTGATCTCCATATTTCTTCACCTTTTTCTTTACCAAGTAAAAATCTCTCCATTCTAACTTTCCGGTGAGCATACTCTTTAACAACTAGAAATGGGGCACATACTGGGCAACCCATGCTATTTTCAATTTGCATTGAATACATTTGTTGAGATTGATTAGAAGCAGCCATTGAAGTTTAGTTATTAGAGCTGAAGTGGTAAATAGAAGAACTTTTATCTTGAACACATAAATTATTGAGAAACCAAGGTAATCTACAACTAACTATAATATGTTCTTATGGATTCAAAGGACAACTACTTAGGCCCTGATACCAATTGTGAAAGCAAGGAAATGCATCAATAATGTTTGAAAACTCAAACCTTGAATTAACTTAAGATCAATCTCTACCAATAATAAGGATCCATTCAAGTATCGTAAACCAGTCTTGTCTCAGTATTAAGAAGCTCAACAAAGTGCTCAAAGTGAATAAATAATAAATATGAATAGTGTAAACAGATTTAAGAACAATAAGAATGTTAAAGAGAATGACTGTCTGAATGATTCTTGATATTGATGAGAAAGGTGTATGTTGCAGTCATGTAAGCTTAACATAAAGGTTACAACTCCTTAAATAGACAGTGAGTGACTACAAGAAAATTATGATAAAGTTCATGGACTAAGAGAAATCTGATGATCAACAGACTGACATAGCCACTTTTGTTGATCTTGCCCTATGTACTATACTATTAAACAATAAGAACATAACAAAATAGTACTTAGAAAAATAAATGCATATTATAGACATAAAAACATTTTGTATCTAAGATGCATCTCGGACATGTCTTCTACTTCGGAGTATTCTTCATTTATGAACTGGTGATCTTAGATCTCCTTCACTTCGGATTGCATGAGGTCACTTTTCATGTTCTAACACAAACTACAAGTTCATGAATGAAAATTACAAGAAGATGTTTTAAACATAAAACCATCATATTTATAAACTAAAATCCTAACATTTCCACTATTAAATGAAAATTGAAATTCATGTTTGTACACCACGTAGGATGAAATTTGATTCTAGACATTTTCCAAGAGACAGAACAAGCAACTAGATTTATCCTAACTCCATTACCAAGCACAAACTAGAAATCCTCAACTACTGAGACATGCAACATTTGTCCATTCCAATGATTAGGTGTACCTCTTAATATTTGACTTCCTTCTTTAATATAGATCCTATAATGCCATCCAAATTTGATTATCACATCATGCATGAAGGAACTATGAAGTGGATGTATTTGGATTTTATTATACGAGTAGTTGATGTAGAGTCAAGCATTTGACTTTAAAATCCCAAAATACTTTGGGAAATCTTTGTTTCCTATGATCCTTATCATTGCATTAATTGCAAATTTCATCTTTTGAATCATGGTTGTGTGGAATAGAGGACACACCAATTCGATTCCATCATAATTGGAAGTTTTTGCTAAAACCAATCCTTTCCATTTTGGATTTTCACATTTCCTATTCATTCCAACAACCTTGAAAAAACTATAACTGGAATTGGATAAGAATTCTAATTCCTTTACGAATTTCTTAGTTTTAAAAATCTCATCAATGTTTTCTCCATACTATTCATATGATAAATCAAGTTGAAATTATCATAAGAACTAATGAAATAGCTAAGCACAAGATCTATATCAAGACTCTTATCAAGGGTAACATTGTCATTATCGAGTTTGTCTATATAGGTCTCATTGATGACATACAAAACTCTTTTCTTTGAATTAGAATGCAATTAGGAAATTCTTATGTTTTTAAAATTACTCTTATCTTGCCATTTGGTGAAACATTTCACTCAAATGTAAATTGATTTAATATGTTCACATTTTAAAAAAAAAAAATTCTTTTGGAACATCGAGGACATAGACATAATGTTACAAGAGAACCTATTTGACAAATCTTGATTTTATGGGAATAACAACTTATCTAACATCTACACATTCTAAATTTAATAGATATGATCACTATAGATATATTTACTAAGATAGAAATCGAGAAAGATCCTATAACAAATGAACAATTCATGAATGAGAACAAAGAAAATCTAGAACTAGAAGGTGAGGAGGTGGGAGAGGATTCCATTTAACCCGATTTTAAATTAAGGCTAGGATCCATAAATATGATTCGTAAGATGAAGAGGGATGTCGTAATCACATCATGAATCTATTTTTGGTAGGTAAAGCAATTTAACAATTTTAATCAAAATGAAACTACTAGATCTACTGAGATCATTGAACAATCGATGGCGTGTTATTATTAGATTATGCTTATTACTTTTTGAATGGGATGTTGAAGATCACAATTAAGATGTGAATAACCATGCAAACCTACTTGACAACCTCGATGTCTTTTATCATCTCAAATTTGATGTGTCGGTAAACCACACACGCTCCATCAGTTAGTGATATATTTCAAGTTGTGTCATCATAACAAATTTATAGTCCCAAATTAGTGTGTTGGCTAACCACAGATGCTCCATTAATGACTCATAAAGACTTATGTGCATTTTCATAGATTAGCATAAAATTTCACATTTTTTTAAAGTAACTAGAGTGGGATTTTAAAGAAGGTTCTAGTACTTTATATCATTATACTTTTAATGAGGGTATGTCCTATCGAACCTGTTCGGCTAACGACCATCCACCATACAAGGGAGCGTTGGGTGAGAGTAGACACCTAATAGTCATTTTATAGGATGCTTCCATACACCCCATTATAGTATGGTTTCATGAATGCGACGTACTAGCAATTTGACTGACTCAAGTTATACATATAGTATTAATATTTTAACATATAAGTATAAGGGTGTATTTTAAATATTTTTAAATCAAAACGTTCAAATCATAGTAATTCAATTAAAATTTCATAATCAATATTTAAATATGATTTAAGAATTATCTATCAATTAGACTTTAATTAGTTTTATTAAATCTTATTAGGATAATTATGTTATCTTATAATTGCTAATTATCTTATTTATCTTCATATCATATTCAAATTAGGATTCTAAATTACCTAGTTGATGTATTCAAATTTTATACATTTAAACTAACATGGATTAACTAGAGGCTCCCCACGACATGGTAGAGAGTTGACCACGTCATGGCAGAAAGAAAAAATCATGGATTAGAAGATCGCCATGACGTGGCAAAAAGATACCTACGTCATGGTTGCGATAGAATGATGATTCTTTTTTTTCGATTTGTTCAAGTTTAACTAATTCACATTCAATGGTTAGACAACCTAATACTCTAATACCACTGATGAGTTTTACATTTAATAATGTTGAAAACGTATTATACTCTTAAGGGTTCCCACAACCTAATAAATCTATGTCATAACACAACTAAATCAACAAAATATTTAGCAACAAATCTTTAAACCCTAGTGGAAATCGAAATTCACATTAATTGGAGAGTTACATACCTTTTTATACACCAATCTAGTTAATCAAAGTCTTATTGTCTCCTTGGAAAACCTAGTTTCAATATTGTGCGGGCCTCCAATGGTTCATACCCAAAGCACAAGAAACCGTAGGATTGAAGGAGATAGGAAGAGAGGAGGAGAATCTTGTTCTCCCCCTTAAGGTATATGTGAGTCGTGAAAGTTAGGTGCCCAAAAGTCCTATTTATAGTCCCAGGTAACTTAGTAACAAAGCAAGATTTGAAGGACTAACTAATATATTTAATCCCAATCAAAATCTTTTCCTTATTTAACATTAGGATGCATATCGAAACCCTCAGAAGGGTCCAAAACTATCCAACCTATGGAGCATTATAGAATTGCTTCTTTTCATAGACTATTCAATAATTACATCTGAACCCTTGCACCTTTAATTAGTTCCAATTCATCCCGAATTAATTCTAGATTATTTTGATTAATAATTAATCAATAAATACCTATTTTTAATTAATTTAATATTCATTTAATAAATTAACAAATCATTAATTAACAATTTGTAATTAATACATTAATTATATAAATTATTAAAAAAAACATTTTGTCTCTCTTCCTTTAGTCAATTCAAGCGATTTCCTGGTTATAAGGTCAACCCAAAAAGAACTTTATTTTTATTCATAAATATTATACCAATTTATTTAGGACCTTAGACAACTAATACAACATAAAGTTCCTGAGATTATCCATTAAACCATCATTTAAAATCCCAAACTTAAATTGTAACTCTATTATGGACTCATAATAACAAAAAATTCTACATGGTTAAAGAGAAAGTAAGACTTAACACATTTTCCATTAGATCTATCCCATGAATGATGATCAATCAAGCATAAAGTCTTGGAGTTGCCCAAAACTCCAAGGACATTCCTCTAAAGAATTAAAAAGGACTTTAAAGCATGAGAAACTATGACTGATAAAGGTGTAAGCTTTATACCTTCCAAAGATCCTCAAAGTGTGGGAGATGCTAGATCTGAAGTCCCGGACATCTTCCTCAAGCTACAAGACCACCATTTCTCCTTCTAGTGTCACTTACAAGCATGAAAAAACCCAAAACACACACCTAAAAACTTAGAATACACATAGACACATACACTATAGGGCTTCTTTCTGGTGAATGAACCCAGTCACTACCACGACATGGGCAACACTCTAACATGTTATAGTTGGCATACAAGACATTGTTCATTAAATGATACAGCCACGTCGTGATGGTTCTCTACCACCACGATGTGGTTAGTTAAATTTTCAAAACACTTCAAGATTTAAAATACTTAACTCGAAAGAATAATACTCGAAAAGCAGTTGTTATACTTAACTCGAAAGAATAATACAAAGAAGTTACCTCTTACACATCATTCTCATGTCATTCCCAAGTTGGTTTTATCTTAATATCCTTCAGGGGAGGCAGTAGACTAATTAGCAATTCAACATCTGAGCATTTCAAATATATTTTTGTTAGTTAAAATTGTTGAGAAAGTTTGTTATGTTAGATTTTAGGGTCTAAGAATATCAATGATTACTTGGATAATGTCTAGGATTGTGATTGCAATCATAATCCAAAATCTATCATTTTAACCCTTATATATGAGGTATCAAGAAATCTAATTTGTAACACCTGGTATGTTTTCTTGAGTATATCTATTTTTTTCTGGGACTCGACGAGTTAGAGGATCAACTCGTCGAGTAGGGACGTGGTTGCTGATATTTTAAGTGACCGACTCGACGAGTCAGGAGACTGACTCAACGAGTAGGTGCTGGTTAAGTCATACTTTAAATCTGATGGTTTGCACCCTATATAAACAACTTATGAAACATCCCAAAATACGACCCAAAAATTTTTGTTTAATAATTACTAAAAACACCATGATAATATCATAAGGTAAAACTCGTACGTCAATATCTCAAAAACAATAGCAAAGTGTTATGAGTAAACTGTATCAATATTGTATCAAATCCCATCTATGAAAAACTAAAAACAACTCCCAGGATAACTGAAGCTGTGGTGTGTGCGATGCCATCAACCCAAGCTCTTCCATTTGCTTGCGGAAGTACCTTAAACCAAAACTGAAATTGTAAGCACGAAGCTTAGGGAGCTCCCCCAAACTACCACATACCATACAATACATATAAACACATATTGGCCCTTGCCCACTGCATCGGACCGAAGTCAAGAAACTGCATCGGACCAAAGTCCGGAACTAACCAGGGCCTTGCCCTCTGCATCGGATCGAAATCCGGAACTACTGAGGCCTTGCCGCCTGCATCGGATCAAAGTCCAGAACTAACTGCATCGCACCGAAGTCCGGAACTAATTGCATCGGACCGAAGTCTGGAACTGACTGCATCGGACAGAAGTCCGGAACTACTGAACATGGTATAACATAAGCATATCAACTAACATGAGTACATAAATAGCATACTACATCGGGCTGTAACCCGGAACACATAACACAGAAATCCTGTCTGAGCCACGAAGGCATCAAACATACTAAATTCTGCATCGGACCGAAGTCCAGAAACTACTACTAGCTAAACGGGCCGACATTGTGGCCTTAGACCCATTCCTACTGAAAGGAAACTCACCTCGTGATCTGGCTGCTGAGTGTGGCTCTGGAAACTATTTGCTGCTTCTCCGGTATCTCCCCGATTACAATTCCAAAAATATACTCAATCAAATACTAATAACTGACTTGGGGTAAAATGACTCTTTTACCCCTAGCTAAAGTCAACTCTCCTGGTCAAAGTCAACTTTCAGTTGACCTGACTCGCCGAGTTGTGCCGCCAACTCGCCGAGTCTCTACTCTCATATCTCAACCCTGCTCGCTGCTACTCGTCTAGTATGGCATATACTCGACGAGTTCCCATTCTATTCCAACACTCAGGTCATCTGCATCCGACTCGCCGAGTTGTATGAACAACTCGACGAGTTGTTCTTGAATCTTAAGAAGATTGCCTTGGACTCGCCGAGTTGTATGAACAACTCATCGAGTCCTTCCATTACTGAGTCTAACCTCTAATACATTGAGTCCATTCCACTATTCACTGGTTCCCACTCAGAATCACTCAAAGGGGAAGAATCGGGGACTCGCGACTCGACTCGCCGAGTCCGAAGAACGATTCGCCGAGTCCCATGCATGCAATCACTAAAAACTCGATTTTGCTCAAAACCACTACATACAATATATAGATATGAGTTCCCAAGGTTGGTTTACCACGTAATGTTCCCAACTTTACGTGTACAAATGCATACAAAAGGATATAAAGGCTAAAAAGGCACTTGGAAGAGTAGCTCTAGGGCTAATATGCAAAATGGCTCCATAAAGTTAATAGATCTACGTTTTTGGAACTAAAACATTGCTAGATTCGGAAGCTAACCCATCCAACATGGTTTCTCTACTATGAACAAGCTAAAGAATGGGCTAAATGTGCTTATAAAGGAGGATCAATCATCAAAACAGGAAGAAACCGATTATTACCTCAAAATACTCTGAAATGGGTGCAAAGACTTGGATATTCTTCTTCTTCTTTGAATCTAGCCTTCTCCTTCTCTTCAAAACTTCAAGATTACATAAAGAATGCTCAAATACTCAATGGAATGATTAGGGTTTGCTAAATGGTGCTTTGAGGGTGAAGGAGACGAGTTTAGGGCTCATAAGATGGTTTAAATAGGGTGCAAACCCGGGGATTTAGGGTTTCTACCTGGCAGGCCGACTCGCCGAGTCCTGAATATGGACTCGCCGAGTCGCCAATCTATTAGCTGATCAAGATCACAACCCTACTCGACGAGTCGGGACATAGACTCATCGAGTCCCTCTACAAACTTCTAAAATAAATACTATAAAAGCAGCATACCAGAGACGGGTCGTTACAATTCTCCCCCACTTGACTCAGACTTCGTCCTCGAAGTCAGCAACTACTGAATCTGCAAATAACTCGGGGTAGTGCGCTCTCATCTCATCTTCAGCCTCCCACTTCCACTCAGACCCTTTCCGGTGCTCCCATTACACCTTCGCTAGCTGAATTACCTTGTTCCTCAAGGTCTTTGCCTTCCGATCCAGAATCCCGACCGGCCTCTCAATATAATTCAAGCTGCTATCAACCTGAATATCCTCTAAAGGAACAACTGCTGACTCATCCACCAAACACTTCCTTAACTGAGACACATGGAAAGTGTTGTGGATCTGGCTAAGCTCTGCTGGAAGATCCAACTGATAAGCAGCCCGACCCACCCGGGCCAAAACCCTGAAAGCACCAATGAACCTGGGGCCCAGCTTGCCCCTCTTCCGAAACCTGATGACACCTTTCCAAGGTGAGACCTTCAGAAGGACCATGTCGCCTACCCGGAACTCTAAGTATGAACGCCTCCTATCGGCGTAGCTCTTCTGCCGACTCTGCACAGTCTGCAGTCTACTACGAACTTGCTGAATCAACTCAGTCGTCTTGAGCACCACCTCTGTGCTCCCAATGACCCGATGACTTCCTCGCCTCAACAAATTGGCGTCCTACACTTCCTCCCATAGAGCATCTCAAAGGGAGGTCGATCAATGCTCGCATGCTAACTGTTGTTATATGAAAATTCTGCTAACGGAAGATACGTTTCCCAACTGCCCCCGAAGTCTAGAACACATGCTCGGAGCATGTCCTCAAGAGTCTGAAACGTCCTCTCACTCTGCCCGTTTGTCTGGGGGTGGAAAGCGGTGTTGAAATGGAGACGAGTACCCATCTCGTCATGAAACCGCTTCCAGAATCTGGATGTAAAACGGACGTCTCAGTCTGACACCACTGATACCGGCACTCCATGACATGCAACTATCTCCCGCACATAGATATCGGCTAACTTTTCCGCTGATATGCTCTCCTGGATCGGTATGAAATGAGCACTCTTCGTCAGTCGATCCACTACCACCCAAATCGAATCCACCCCACGTGCGGTCCTGGGAAGCATAGTGATAAAATCCATGGTGATGTCCTCCCATTTCCACACGGGAATGTCTAACGGCTGCATCTTGCCGTGAGGCCTCTGGTGTTCTACCTTGACCTTCCTGCAGGTCAGACACCTCTCTAGATACCAAGCAACATCCCGCTTCATGCAGGGCCACCAATAATCGGGTCGAAGATCTCTATACATCTTCGTTGCCCCTGGATGGATAGAAAATCGAGACTTATGAGCCTCGTCCATCAATACATGCCGTGCTCCGCCTCCGTATGGTACCCACACTCTCCCATGAAGGGTCAACAACCCCCGACTATCATAATCAAACGAAGCTACTCGACCCACTATCCTCTCACACTTCTGCCTCTCCTCCTTGAGGCCCTCAACCTGAGCCTCCCTGATCCATTCCAACAACGGAGTAACCACTGTCATCCTCAAACATAAGTCTCTGATAGGGGCTGTTGTCACCTTTCGGCTCAAGGCATCGGCCACTACGTTGGCCTTCCCTGGATGATAAAGGATTTCACAATCATAATCCTACAGCACATCCAACCATCTCCTCTGCCTCATGTTTAAACTCGACTGATCCATAAGGTATCTCAAACTCTTGTGATCCGTTTAGATGGTACAACGGACCCCATAAAGATAATGTCTCCAAATCTTGAGGGCAAACACCACCGCCCTTAGCTCTAAATCGTGTGTAGGATAGTTAGCCTCGTGAGGCTTCAACTGCCTCGAGGCGTAAGCTATCACATGTCCCCGTTGCATCAACACTGCTCCCATACCTGTGATTGAGGAATCATAGTAGACTACAAAATCCTTTATTCCCTCAGGCAGGGAAAGAATCAGAGCCTCGCATAGCCTTTGCCTGAGGATCTCAAATGCCGCCTGCTGCTCAGGCCCCCAACGAAACACCACCAACTTCTTAGTCAGTCGGGTGAGCGGTACTGCTATCTTGGAGAAATCCTGAATGAATCTCCTGTAATACCCTGCCAAACCTAGGAATCTCCGAATCTCGGATGGAGACTTCGGGACCTCCCACTGCATCACGGCCTCTATCTTGGCCGGATCTACCAAGATACCCTTCTGGTTGATGAGGTGACCCAGGAACTGCAACTCACGCAACCAGAACTCGCACTTGGAGAACTTTGCAAAAAGTATCTCCCTTCTCAAAACTTCTAGCACCTCCCTCAGTTGCTCCTCATGCTGCTCCTGAGTCTTGGAATACACCAAGATATCATCTATGAATACTATCAAAGACCGATCCAGCATCGGTCTGCATACGCGATTCATGAGATCCATGAATGCGGCTGGAGCATTAGTGAGCCCAAAAGGCATCACTACAAACTCATAATGACCGTATCGGGTCCTGAAAGCAGTTTTCTGCACATCTTCGCCTCTAACTCGCATCTGGTGATATCCGAAGCGTAAATCGATCTTGGAGAACCAAGACACCCCCTGAAGCTGATCAAACAAATCATTTATCCTCGGGAGGGGGTAATGGTTCTTCACTGTTACCTTATTCAGCTCCCGGTAGTCAATGCACATACGGTGCGACCCATCCTTCTTCTTCATAAACAGGATCGGCGCTGCCCAAGGAGAACTACTCGGCCGAATAAAACCCTTGTCTAACAACTCCTGCAGTTGCGTAGACAACTCCTGCATCTCAGGGGGAGCTAACCAGTACGGTGCCTTGGCTATCGGAGCCGCACCAGGAATTAGGTCGATCCCAAAGTCGACCTACCTCTCGAGACGTATTCCTGGTAAATCCTCCGGGAATACATCCGGAAAGTCTCGCACTACCGGAACATCGTCAACTGTCGTCTTGCCCTTCTCCCGGGCATCCATAACATAAGCTACATAACCGGCGCAACCCTGCTGAAAATAGCGCCTCGCCCTCGCGGCTGAACAAAGAACTGGTCCACGCTGTGGCCTCTCGCCCTGAATCACTAACTCTCCCCCACTGTGAGAGCGAACCGTCACTAGCTGTAACTCGCAATCAATCACTGCCCCATTGAGACTCAACCAATCCATGCCCACTATAACCTTATTCCCTCGCAGGGGAATAAGGACCAAATCCACCGAAAATTGTTCATCGAACAACTGAAGAGAACATCCTCTATGTACCCTGGCGACCCTCACAGTCCTGTCATCTGCTATCTCGACCTCTAGTGGACAAGCCAGCTCCCCTGGAGCTCTACTAAATCTGTTGCTAAGCGCTAGCGATACAAACGATCGGGTAGCCCCCGAATCAAATAATACTGTAGCAGAGATGCCGTTCACAGAGAGCGAACCTATACAAAACATATGACCATAAGCAATATTCAATAATAATAATAAAGAGATGAAGGGAAAATACATACATGTCACCACAACAGGAGTTGCTCGCGCCTCCTCTGCTGACATCTGAAAAGCTTGACTCCTTGCCACTGGTGCCTCTACTCGGCCCTGCCGGCCATCTGTAATCCTCAAATAGTAGGGGCAGGTGCAACCACCTTCCCTGCTGCAGCTAAACTCGGACACTGGGACTTTTTATGTCCCCTCTGATTGCACTGAAAGCAAATCAGATCTGATGCTGCAATAGCGGTAGCAGGAGCCGTACAATACCTACTCAAATGCCTACTTCGACCACACTTGTAGCAGGCAGAACTCCCTGCCTTGCACATCCCGTCGTGCAATCTCCCACACTTGCCACATCGACCGTGGCTCTACTGACTCCTGGATCTGTGATCTGAAACCTTGGGCTCTTTGCCAGAACTCCCTGTACCCGAAACTGCCTCCGGTTTCCTCTTCTTCTCCATCTCAAGGTCAATCTCCCTCTCCCGAGCCCTAGCAATCATGTCATCCAGCGTTTTACAGCTGGATTGGCTCACAAACTGACGGATATCTCTCCACAGCATCTCATGATAACGGGCCTTCTTCATTTCCTCAACAGCTGCATACTGAGGAACGAGAAGAGCCATCTCTCTGAACTTGGCGGTAATCTCCACCACTGTCTCTATAGTCTGGGTGAGGTCCTGAAATTCCCTGGCTAACTGCTGCACCTCGATAACCGGCGCAAACTCCGCCCTGAACCTGGTGGAGAAATCAGTCCAGGTCATGGCATCTAACACTGCATCATCTCCAATAGTATGTCTGACCTCCTCCCACCAATCTCGTGCCCTGTCCTTCAGAAGACAGGATGCCAATCTAACCTTGTCCCCCTCGGGACACCTGCTCGTGCGGAAAGCGTTGGCTACATCCGCCAACCATCTAGTACTCGCTATAGGGTCCCGCGCCCCGTGGTAATCTGGAGCTCCACATGCCCTGAACTCCCTGAACGTAAGTGTGCGCGACCCCATCATGGCCGCCATCTCGGCATGGAAGGTTCCCAATCTCTCATCCATCAGCTCTAGAATACCCTCCTTGATCGAACCGAAGATCACATGAGTCTGCTCCAATATGATGCGGGTAACATCAGAAGAAAGAAACTCTCTGGTCTGCTCATCCAACTGCCCGGCCTCCGGGCCTGATCCTGATCCTGATCCCCCTCCGGCACCTGAACTGCCGACTGCTGGCCTCGAACGCAAAACTACCATTCTGAAACAAATCATAGCAACATTAGAAAACCGAAATATCTCAAGGGATCACTGATACCAATACTAGTTTCCTGGTCTTGTCTCGGCCTTCCTTGATTCGAGTACGGATCCTCTGCTTTCAGTAGTACAGGCCCATACTACCTTTCACATCTATCTGTACTTTCCTCAACAACTGCCTTGACTTCACCAAGTCACTTCTACTACTACTAATCTCTGCTACTCTCATCCTAGGCTTGCCCTAGCGAAATCTATGACTCTATTCAACACAGTCCTCAGCTACTGAAGGCCTCCTTGTGACAATAATTAGTCAACACCTGAATACCATCACATGTGATGAGGCTCAGATAATCCTTCGAGTAAAGGACTCGTCCCTACAACGGTTAGACTCAAACAAGAGCTGTGCAATAGAGCCAAATCCAACACTCTGAGATTATTCAACCCTGGTCACATGTGATGTGTCGTATTCACCTAATGACTACTCCCGTCACTCAGAGTCCCACAAAGCACGAAGCAAGCACCATTCGGATACAGGAAATTACTCAAGCAAATCTATTCTCATAACGAAATATTGTTCTAGCATACAATGCTAAGCTCATACTATCAGGCATAACCTAAACAGGCTATCCTACTATTGTCTACTTCAATACTAGCATGCAGATCTCGGAGCTGAAACACATAAAGCAGGCACATAAGGCATCCTCCTAGATCCTTAGTCCTATTCTAGGATGCTGTTCTACTGAAACTAAAACTGATAAACATAAAGTAACATGTATGGGTAATTTTGGGAGTACTTACTTGAGCTCGGTTAATCGCATCCACCACACAATTTTCCTTTTATAAAACCACTTATTTTATTTTTTTTATTTTTTTTCTAAGTTCTTTTTCAAAATCATTTTCAAAAACATTTTTCCCTTGAAGATCTTTACCGTTTCCTTAGTTTGAGTTCAGACACACCCGAAAGTATATCTGAATCCCTCAAACCAAGGCTCTGATACTGTCACACCCCGCTAAAGCGGAAACGCAAGATATGACAGCGATAACGGTTTGATTGCAAAAGATAAAGATACATCACCATAGCCATAATTAAAGTTTACAACCCATAGCTTCAAAAGAAATAAAATACAAGTTTTTCAAAATAATATTGTTCAAAATATAACTTCATAATAGCTTCAACACGATGCAGCATGCTCTATGATGATGAATCTTTACATCCACTTACTAATTATTTCCTGAAAAAGCATGTAAAATGAGTGTCAACTATGAAAATAGTTGGTGAGTTCACAAGTTTATAAAATCGAGCGTAGTACAAGGCTTTTCGTAAATACAAGTACATTGCTTTAATGATAAACAAGTTGATTACTATTAAGGAATACAAGTTTATTGCTATAACGAGAAACAAGTTTGTATGTGTATGATCAAACAATGAGTCTCAACCAAACCTATGACTGAAGCCCTATCGAGATCTATGCTTATCGTTCCATAGATGAATATGGTATCATGCACTCCAGCGATTCGGGCGAGTGAGGAGTTGTCAATTCCTAATAGCGCTATCCATAATGACCGTTGGCTCAAAGATTTAATGGTTAGAGATAAGGGAAGGGCCTTAGTACGATAAGTTCTCATGTTCCGTGTTGCATAAACATACATAAAGATACATAGCAATATAATAGCAATCAAGTTTTATAATAAACAATTTAAATACATCATGCAAACAATAGTTTTTCTGGACATGTTTTTCCACCCCAAAACATAAAAACCAAAATAGGGGAGTGCGTGAATACTCACGATGTTTCATGTAGGCACAAGCGGTACTTCGGGATGCACCAACGTCTTACTACCGGGATCCTACAACATCAAACACACACACTAGTGAGTTTCCATGTTGATATCTAATGCTAGTATACTAAACTCTACATATAGGGAAATACCAATTTATGTTTTAATATTGGATTTTATATCAATTGGTTACACTTTTTCTGAAATATTGAATTTTACAAGTCGTGTGATTAATTACAACTTTGGAATATTAATTTTCCATATTTTTAAGTCTATATAACAACATAAATTCATGAAAAATAGCATTCGAGGGATAAAAATTCTCAAATTTTTTATTTAACTGATATTACACAATACAAGGCTGGGAAAAATATAAAAATGGATTTTCAAGCTGTTTAATTATATTTTATGATTTATGGGCATTTATTCCAATAAAAATTGAAATAAATAGAAAACAGTTTCCAAAATTACCCAAACTTTTTATTTATATGTTATTATACATAACTAGGTTGGGAAAAATATAAAAGATATTTTTCAGTGGGTATTTCTATTTTTCCTTGTTTTATTCATTTAAATAGTCATTAATTAACGAAATAATATTAAACAGTTAAAATAAATCACCATAAATTTTGGTAACATCATTTACAGTATCAATAACCTGTAAAAATATCAAAAGTGGTTTTCATAATGTATAAACTGGTTTTGGGTATTTATGTATATTTAAGTGTATTTTAGTGCAATTAACTTTAGAAAATAAGAGAAAAATAGTTTACATTAGAGAAAAATCCTCAAACTTTTTATGTAACCTCCTACTGTATAATATGATATCCTGGTAAAGTTTCATGAATTTTGGAGAATCAGAACTATTTTTCCCATTTTTAGACCATTATAATTACCAAAAATTGGGAAAAATAGCTAGACATGATGAAAATTTTTTAAATTTTTTTCTAGAGTCACCCATCACAGGTAAGGTATGTGAAAATTGTTAGATACAATTTTTACATCCTCTAAATTGGTTTTGTAATTTATCATGACCTAAACAAAATAAAAATAGAAATCATATGAAACAGTAACAAAAATTGCTGAAATTTAGTGAGAGGTCATTATTCCCCGTAGGGATCATTCATGAATTTATTTAGGATTTATTTACCTCTGGAAGTATTTTATATGATTTATGCCCTTGGTTTTAGCAATAATTCTAATAAATCAAAGAAATAACAAAAGCTTTTGAAATTTTCCAGATTATCTCATGCATGCAAGGGCTTTTAAAAGTAAAAATGTTAAGAATGTATTCAGAAGAGAAATGAGGATAATGATTCCAAACAATTTAAGAAAAGTTGCATGCAATAATGCATGAAGTGTAAATGTCAATGAAGTTCATGAATTTGTGTAGCCCATTCAGTGAGGTTTTAAGCCATGAAATTTCAACCATCATTCACTAGATATGTTAAGTTTCTAAGGTATTTTTCCTCATATTTATGGTTGGGTTTAAGGCCGTTGTTTAAGCAAGATAAAAATAGTGATCACAGAAAAAGAGCTATATGCGCAACTTTTTTTGTAAAATCTGCCAAAAATCGGATATTTAATATTTTACAGTGAGATCAGTTGGGTTTGAAATTTAACTCGTGGAACTAACCAATACAAAAAGAATATCAATATTTGGTTAAGAAATGACTGAGTTATGGCCGTTCAAAGTCGAACAAAGTCATCTGGCAGATTGCATGTTTATTTGTGTGCATTATTAGGGTATTTCAACAAGAACATCATGCATGCCTTTGGTAAGTTCCGATTTCTAACACATGCATGGAATGAATGAGCATCCAAGATGTACTAGAAATGGTTTAAATGCTTTTGGTCATGCATGAACATAAAATAAATGGATAAGAACATGAAATATTAGATTTTGATGTCACATGATCATATGTGCATCTTTTTCACTCCTTGCATGGGTTTGATCCTGGATTTTCACCATTTCAAACACATACATTGTGTTATGGTGAGAATCTACAAACCACAAGGGGAGAATAAAGATTTCTAGCCATGGAAAGGCATAGAATCCGAAAAGTAGAGAAGACTAAGAAGAAAAAGAGGTTTAACCATGAAACTATGGAAGAAGATGTTGTTTACCTTGGTTTTGACCTTGAGAGAAGTAAGAACACTTCAAGGGCTTCAAAATCTGGAAATTTTGCAGAGGATTGAGAGGATTTTCGTGAGTTTAGAGAGAGTGAAGAAGAGAGTGAAGTGTGTGAAGAGTGGAGTGTAAGAGAGTGAAGAGAGAAGAGGTGGAGTGAGGGTTTTGGCTTAATGATTGGGTTTTGGGGAAGAGAGAGGGCATGGGGAGAGTTGATGGCCAGTTTTTTTTTGCATGCATTAAGCCTCCTCTCTCCAATTTTTAAACTTTATAAAAATTCCCTCCTATATTTTATAAAAACCCAAATTTTATAAAAGTACTTATTAAGTAATTTTGGATTTATTTAAAATCTTGTTTTCAACAATTAAATTATGATTAATACTTGTAATTTATATTTCTATTTCATTGGTATAATCCATAATTTGATTAATAAAATTTGATATTAGGAAGTTTATAGCCAAATTTTATAAAGTTTTTAAGCTTTAAGATTTATAAATTTGGATTTTTGGCTCTTTACGGTTTTTGGAATATTGTTTGATATTCAACAACATGTTGAAGTATAATTAGAATGTTTTAATTTATTTTTAGAGTTTTATACCCTATTTCAATTATAACAAAGCTTGAAACTTTATTCTAATTATAGTATTGGCATTTTCTATTGTAGCTAAGCAACTTACTATAATTGTAAGTATCAAGTATATTAGTCTTAAACCTTAGTTGGATCCTAGTTTATGCAAGATTGTTGACCTAATTTATACTACTAGGTCATGGCATGTTGTGCATGAATGGTTTTTATAAAGATGCATGAGTCCGAGAATGACCTGAATTGACAGTTGTCACAGTATCCCCCACTTGAAACATCCCAAAATACGACCCAAAAATTTTTGTTTAAGAATTACTAAAAACACCATGATAATATCATAAGGTAAAACTCGTACGTCAATATCTCAAAAACAATAGCAAAGTGTTATGAGTAAACTGTATCAATACTGTATCAAATCCCATCTATGAAAAACTAAAAACAACTCCCAGGATAACTGAAGTTGTGGTGTGTGCGATGCCATCAACCCGATCTCTTCCCTTTGCTTGCGGAAGTACCTGAAACCAAAACTGAAACTGTAGGCACGAAGCTTAGTGAGCTCCCCTAAACTACCACATACCATACAATACATATAAACACATACTGGGCCTTGCCCACTGCATCAGACCAAAGTCCGGAAACTGCATCGGACCAAAGTCCGGAACTAACCAGGGCCTTGCCCTCTGCATCGGATCGAAATCCGGAACTACTGAGGCCTTGCCTCCTGCATCGGACCAAAGTCTGGAACTAACTGCATCGGACCGAAGTCCGAAACTAACTTCATCAGAACAAAGTTCGAAACTGACTACATCGGACAGAAGTCCGGAACTACTGACCATAGCATAACATAAGCATATCAACTAACGTGAGCACATAAATAGCATACTACATCAGGCTGTAACCCGGAACACATAACACATAAATCCTGTCTGAGCCACGAAGGCATCAAACATACTAAAATCTACAACGTACCGAAGTCCGGAAACTACTACTAGCTAAACGGGCCAGCATTGTGGCCTTAAACCCGTTCCTACTGAAAGGAAACTCACCTCGTGATCGGGCTGCTGAGTGTGTGGCTCTGGAAACTATCCGATGCTGCTCCATTATCTCCCCGGCTACAATTCCACAAATATACTCAATCAAATACTAATAACTGCATTGGGGTAAAATGACTCTTTTACCCCTGGCTAAAGTCAACTCTCCTGGTCAAATTCAACTTTAAGTTGACCTGACTCGCCGAATTGTGCCGCCAACTCGTCGAGTCTCTACTCTCATTTCTCAACCCTACTCGCTACTACTCATCGAGTATGGCATATACTCGACGAGTTCCCATTCTATTCCAACACTCAGGTCATCTGCATCCGACTCGCCGAGTTGTATGAACAACTCGACGAGTTGTTCTTGAATCTTAAGAAGATTGCCTTGGACTCGCCGAGTTGTATGAACAACTAGTCGAGTCCTTCCATTACTGAGTCTAACCTCTAACTCACTGAGTCCATTCCACTATTCACTGGTTCCCACTCGGAATCACTCAAAGGGGAAGATTCGGGGACTCGCGACTCGACTCGCCGAGTCCGAAGAACGACTCGCCGAGTCCCATGTATGCAATCACTAAAAACTCGATTCTGCTCAAAACCACTGCATACAATATATAGATCTGAGTTCCCTAGGCTGGTTTACCACGTAAAGTTCCCAACTTTACATGTACAAATGCATACAAAAGGATATAAAGGCTAAAAAGGCACTTGGAAGAGTAGATCTAGGGCTAACATGCAAAATGGCTCCATAAAGTTAATAGATCTACGTTTTTGGAACTACAACATGGCTAGATTCGGAAGCTAACACATCCAACATGGTTTCTCTACTATGAACAAGCTAAAGAATGGGCTAAATGTGCTTATAAAGGAGAATCAATCATCAAAACAGGAAGAAATCGATTGTTACCTCAAAATACTCTGAAATGGGTGCAAAGACTTGGATATTCTTCTTCTTCTTTGAATCTAGCCTTCTCCTTCTCTTCAAAACTTGAAGATTACACAAAGAATGCTCAAATACTCAATGGAATGATTAGGGTTTGCTAAATGGTGCTTTAATGGTGAAGGAGACGAGTTTAGGGCTCATAAGATGGTTTAAATAGGGTGCAAACCCGGGGATTTAGGGTTTCTACCTAGCAGGCCGACTCGCCGACTCCCGAATATGGACTCGCCGAGTCGCCGATCTATTAGCTGATCAAGATCACGACCCTACTCGACGAGTCGGGACATAGACTCATCGAGTCCCTCTACAAACTTCTAAAATAAATACTATAAAAGCAACATACCAGAGACGGGTCGTTACAACTTAACTCAGCCTCCCTTGTCCCTAACACTCTCTTGAAAGCTTCATATCAAACCCTAGTTGTTTGTGTGTGAGTTAAGGCCATTTTTGGTGTTCTTGTGTGGATTGTAAAGCTTGGAAAGAAGAAAGGAGCTTATAAATCGAGTTGGGGCTTGTATATCCGGAGATCTTACTTCATTTTCAGCAGCTTCAAGGTATAATTCCCCTATCTTGACTCATCTATGTGTTTATTCATCTTTAACTTGGGATCTCCATGGATTTCTAAGTTATTTTTCGGATTTGGAAGTGTTGAGTGAGATTTAACTTCAAATTTGGGCCTTAAGAGGGGTCTCATGGCATAAACGTGCCAACTTTAGGGCAATGAGACCCCCTTGCACATTGTAGGACACTTTATATGGATTTTTGAGCTAAAAACCCCATGCATGTGCATCAATTTTGGAACTTTACGTATAAAATGGACATTTGGAGGTCAGGTCTATGGTCTTTGTGTGTTAGACCTCATTTAAATCGACTACATGGAATTGGTCAAGGTTGGACTCAGCGAGTTGTTCTTGGCACTCGACGAGTTGGTGACCATTGTGCACCAAACCCCTTTTGGTGAACGTGTAAGTGTTAGGAAGGAAGTCCCTTGTGGGTTTAGACGTGAAAAGGGACCTGGAAGCCATGGGACTCGGTGAGTAGTATGAGCAGACTCGGCGAGTCCATAGCAATCTCCCAATCTTTGAATATGGACTTGACGATTTGTTCATACAACTCGGAGAGTCATAGACTGGAAAACTTCTAAATTTAGAGATGAACTCGACAAGTTAAAGAAGGAACTCGACGAGTCAGATGAAGATGGTCCCGATGTTATGATTGAAGGAGAACTCATCGAGCTTCAGGTCAACTGAAAGTTGACTTTGACTAGTGTTGACTTTGACTGAACTTGGACTGACCCTGTTTACGGTTGTATGTGATGTGTGTTGACTTGAAGGTTGTCATGTAGGGATCAAGTAGTCGTAGGGAGTTGACTTGTGCACAGAGAATAGTTTAGACACCGCACGATATTGAGGTGAGTTACCTTCCAGTAAGGGTGGGTCTAAGGCCACAATGTCGGCCCACCAAAAAGGGGTATTTAGATGGTAATGGTCTTTCTGATAATTATCTTTGTCTGGTTATGTGTTGGTTATGAGGTTTATCTGAGTAGTATGTTATGTGTATGGTAGGGATTATTTTCCCTGATAGTGGTCCTTAGGACCCAAGGGTAGGTCAGTACCCGGATATGCCTGGCTGTATGGTTATATCTGTTGATTGTATGCTAGTAGTAGGGGGTGAAATAGTCCCCAGTTACCAGTTGAAAGATACCAATGTTGACTACCGGTTGAAAGATACCGATGAAGGTTACCGGTTGAAAGATATCGATGAAGGTTACCGGTTGAAAGATACTGACGATATTGTATGGTATGTGGTATGATGGGGGAACTCACTAAGCTTTGTGCTTACAGTTCTGGTTTTGGTTTCAAGTACCTCTTCGTCGAAGGGGAAAGAGTCGGCGGTGTAGCACCGCATCACACACACACACACACACACATGTTTCCACAAGAAGTTTTTGGGACTGTACTCTGTTTTCCATACTTATGATGTTATGGTTTGAAATACAAAATTATGATTTTGTAATGGAATGTTTTATTGAAATTTTTTTGATAAAATGTCTATTTAAAAAATGAATTTTTTGGCCTTGGAAATTGGGTCGTTACAAGTTGGTATCAGAGCTCTAGTTTGAGGGATTCGGATGCACCGTCGGGGGTGTCTGGACTCAAACTAAGGGACTAAAAGATCTTTCAAGGAAAAATGGTTTTCTAAAGTCTAAACTGAGGAATTTTAAGAAAGACGAAGTGTGTGATGTGTGCGACCGGCTGGGCTCAAGTAAGTTTTTCCCAAGATACCCATACTTGTTATGTTATGTTATATGGTTTTGATTCAGAGAATTTTATGCTACTTCGGGCTAAGGATCTAGGAAGGATGCCTTATGTGCCTGTTGTATGAGCTGTATGCTAGGACTATTTAGTCAGCAGTAGGATGGCCTGTGTAGGTTATGCCTGGTTTGGTTACTCAAGGCATGAATGTTGCTTGCTTTGTGCTATGGGGGTTCTGACCAGCTTCAACTAACTAAGGACTGGGTATGGAATAGTATTCATAAACTAGTTAGCGGGAGGTGGTGGCGACTCCTTGTGTAGCTGATGGCGGAGAGTAGGTCGGAGAGTGACCTAGGGAAGCCTAGGATGAGGTCAGTGGAAAGGGTATCGGTAAAAGGGACTTGGTGAAGTCGAAGCAATTCTTGAGGAAAGTACGGATAGATGTGGAGGGTTGTATGGGCCCATACTACTAAAAGAAGAGGATCTGTACTCGAACCGAGGAGGGCCTAGATGGAACCGGGAAACATTGAAAGTGTGTGTGACCTCCAGGAAGTACATGTGACCCTGACACTCGTATGTTATTGTTTCAGAATGGTGGTCATGCGACATGGAGCATGAGGTTCAGGATCCGGGTCAGGATCGGGCTCGGGTGCAGGATCCGAGCATGTGCATGATGGGTTACGCGAGTTCATCGCGTCCGAGATAACGAGGGGTATCCTTGATGCGATGTCGGTTATCTTCGGGTCGATCAGAGAGGGGGTCATTGCGCTGATGGAGGATCACCTTAGGGCATTCCAGAGTGATATGGCGACTAGATAGTCAGGACCACGCATACTGTCCTTTAAGGACTTCAGAGGGAGTAGTGCACTAGATTTTCATGGGGCGAAGGACCCCATTGCTGCCAGGCGATGGATTGCAGACATTGAGTCTGCACCGCTAACCAGCTTCTGCCCCGAGTGGTTAAAGGTACGATTTGCAGCAGGGTGTTTGAGGGACCTTGCTAGGGACTGGTGGGAGTCGGTTGGTGACTCTCTGGGAGCCTTAGCTGTTGAGGCTATGACATGGTCGGATTTTGTGACCCGGTTCAGAGTAGAGTTTGCACCAGCTGTAGAGCTTCAGCAGTTGGCTAGGGAATTCTTGGATATGAGACAGACTACGGAGACTGTGGTGGAGATCACCGCCAAGTTCCGCGAGAGGGATTTGTTGGTGCCCCAGTATGCGGGTGATGAGGACATGAAGAGGACCCGCTACCATGACATGCTATGAGCTGACATCCGGGAGCATGTCAATTTATCAACTTTCCCTACCTTGGATTCCATGATTGCCAGGGCTAGGGAGAAGGAGATTGATCTGGAGCACATCCGGAAGAGGAAGGCAGAGGAGGGGATGACGGCGGGGGCTTCGGGGAAGAAGCTCAAGGGATCCGATGGTAGGCCGAAAGGCCAGTCAGGGAGGGACCACTGTGGAAAATGCGGTCGGTCACACAAGGGAGCTTGTCGCACTGGGCCGGGTTCAGGCTGCTATAAGTGCGGCAAGGTTGGCCATTTTGGCATGGATTGTACTGCCCCTACTCCGGTGATACAGATGTCAGAACTGATTTGCTATCATTGCAATCAGAAGGGCCATAAAAAGGCCAATTGCTCTAGATTGGCAGTAGCAGCGGCGACGGCAGTGGCGTCGACTACAGCGACAGGACAGGTTGTGGATGGTTGGTGTAACGCCCGTAGATTCGGGCTATTCAAATTAGAGACGATAAGCATCAAAAATGACTTTCTGATGGAAGATTATTTAGAAGGATTAATCTTAACCAAGTTGTAGTACATGTCACAAGGTTTCCGTGCATATAAAGAACGCCATAATCCGAGTTATAACGAAGAAGTTATGACCTATCGAAGTTTCGCAACAGAACCGGCATGACCCAACACAACCCAGCGCGACGTAAATAGTGAATTTAAGTTATAAATATATCTATCCTTAGTGATCTAAACGAGAGTCGAATATTTCTTCAATAGTAGTCCAACGATAAAAAAAATAGACGAAAACGGAGTTCAGATGAAGGAGTTATGAATTTCGAACGGAGTTTTCCTATCCCGGCCTACTAAAGAAAATATATAAGTAATATACTTATAATATATTAAAAATAAATTCAAAATTAGCCAATGGAGTCTAAACGATAGTTGTAGATCATAATCACACTTTCGCGTCGATATAAAGAACGTCGAAAATGGAGTTTGTATGCGAAAGTTATGAATTTCTGACGTTCGGGGCGCGAACCCCAAAGTTGTGTCAGAGACCACGACGTGGCTAGCAGTGCCACAACGTGGCAGGTCTTCTGATACCTCCAAAAGTCCCCCTTATGCAACTTGTGATGACGCATGCAATGACGTTCAAGCCCACAACATGGGAGAAGTGCCCACGCCGTGGAAAATGAGAAAACAGCCCTAGAAATAGATTTGAACGGGCAGTCGTTTGTGGTTGCCAAATCTCTCATCTCTCTCCCATATTACATCGTTTTACATGCATTTTTAACCGCCCGAAGCCCCGGTATCAACCCCGAGACTCGAAGCAAGTCCCGAAGCACGAAGATCCCAAGAAGAAAAGAGTTTCCGAGCTGAAGTTCTGCCTGCGAGAAACCCGATGTGTGAAGTGATCCTGGTTTTACTAAAGAATATCTATTTGAAGAGCCGTAGTGTTGTCCGATCATCTTCTAATCAAGTGAGTGTATAGTCACTTTCGTCTCACACATAGATATGAAGTATTTTATAAATTATGTGTTATGTGTGTGTGTGTGTGTGTGTGTGTATATATATATATATATATATATATTGTTGTTGTTGTTTATATGAGTGAGTGTGTGGTTTAAGTATTTGCTATGAAATACTTGCTATGTGTATAATATAAAGTTGTTTATATATGTGGGCGTATAGTCCCTTTCATAAACCCGATATTAATATAAGTATTGTTTTAATGTATTAAGTATATGTATTGGGTGAGAATGTGATAACTTTCTTCTAACACATATATATTAAGTATTTGCTTTGAAATACGTGCTATGTGTTTATACATTGTTCTTTATTTGAGATGAGTGTGGAATGGACGTTTCATATAGTTTTTAAATGAGTTAAAATGTATATGTATTTTATATCTGCGAATATGTTGGGTAGAACATGGGCAGATGAGATAGTTGGTATGTGATAAAATGAGGAGGTATGAAAGATGCGCAAAAAGGATAATCCTGGCAGATGCGTTTATAGGATAATGTTGGCAGATGCGCCAAATAGAGATGTCATAATACTAGCAGATGCGCTTAAGAATAATATTGGTAGATGCACCAATTAGAGAATGTCATAATACTAGCAGATGCGCTTATAGGATAATCCTGGTAGATGCGCTTATAGGATAATGTCGGCAGATGCACCTAAAAGAGAATGTCATAAACCTGGCCGTCACGCCTCATAATATATAATGTAATCCTGGCAGAGGCGCTTAAAGGATGATGTTGGTAGATGCGCCTTATCTAGCAATAGATTTCGTGTCAATTCCTTAGGTCAATCCTTAGGAATAAATGAATGGCATGTAGTTGAATTCTTAGGGTAAAATCCTAAGAAATAAAGAAGATAATGGGGATGGGTAATTGGGTTGATTGTTTGATGGTTGAATATAATAATTATATTATTGTGGGTTGAAAACCCTATATGCTCACCAGGATCCCATGCCTGACCCACTCAATTTAGTTTTCTCACAGGTATCGATACGAAGCTGCTTTGCACTGAGAGATTAATGGAGATGTAAATCACCAGAGTAAATGAATGTATGTTCTGTTTATGCTTATGTGTCTGTATCGGAACATGACATCCTGAGGTTTTATTATTTACTGAAAATACATTCTCTTTGAGAAATATTTTGATAAGTTTTTATCATATCTTGTTTTGGGAACAAATTCCGCAACCGTTTTCTTTAAATGAGCACTCTGATTTATAAAACAAAGCATAAGCAAATCGGTCTTTTTTGGCCGAGAAATTGGGGATGTCACAGTTGGTATCAGAGCATTAGTTGAAGCGAACTAGGAATTTGTAGGAAATTTTTAGACTTAAACTTAGAATGCTAAGTAATGATTGTAATGACACAAGTACAAGTTTATTTTAGGAATGATGCCTAAAATGCTTTAATGTGCTAATTGTTTTGTGTGATAGCTAAATTGATGTTATTATTTGTTTGGATCTATGGTCTGCTGTCGACCGGATCTGGAAATCTTATGTGTTTAGGATTCTAAGCGTGTGACTACAAAATTAGAACTAGCATGTAAACGTTTCGGGGTGATAAGGAGATTTATACGTTTGTCGTAATTAAAAACTTTCTTATCTTAAAAATTCTCACTGGGTACACCAAATGTCTGCTTGGATGTACAAGAGGTCATGGTGAAGACTCGTAAATAAATTGAGTAAATGGAGGAAATGAAGAAGGCTTATGATAATGGATGACACCTATCAGAATATATCGTAAGAGTGGTATCTTGCCTTTAGAGTATGTCTTATGAAATAACAGGATGTTTAGAGGAGTACGGTAGATCAGAAGTTCACTTTCGGTTGGCAGGATGATGAAACGATTGATGAAATTCTTGAATTTGTTTTGTCATCTGGTATTTCCATCACCAATAAAGTTGAAGTAGAGTTGATGATTGAAGATTGAGCAATGAAGAAGTCCTAGTAAAGTCTAGGGAAATTGTTTATGATTATTTGGACACATTTGTATGTGTTCCATTGTTTTGTGATTTTCTTGTATGGTGACTTGGTCGACTGCGTGACAATACTTGGGACGAGTATGAGTAGGTGTGAAAGGTAGTAGATACATATACTACCAGAAGCATAGGACTCGCACTTGGATCAGGGAAATTTACAAGGTTACCAAGAAGCTAGTAATTGATTCTGTTTTGTTCAAGTGTGTCATTACCCTTGTTTTGGTAGTGACTAGTAAGATGGTTGTTATTCCGACCCTAGTGGTCATATCAAATTGAGTCCGACTACGAGGAGTTTGTTACGTGGTTCATGGAACCAAGTTCGATGTAACATCTAACCTAAGTTAAAAGATTGAAATCAATGTGATCGATAGCATCGGTGTAACACCCAAAGTCTGGAAGGCCAAGAAAGGAAAGAAAACCCTAAATTTAAGGGGCGACTCTGCGAGTCCGAGCGGGATCCGGGTCGAGGAGTAAGTGACCGACTCGGCGAGTCGGCCAAGGGGACTCGGCGAGTCTGGTCTGTGCGAGGAAAACACTAAATTCAGGACATGGAGCCTATTTAAGCGCCTCATTCTCTTCCCTAGGGTTCCTTTACTGCCTCTCTAACCCAGAACACCAAACCCTAGCCGCAATATCCATTGTTTGAGCTAATTCTTGCCTTGAAGAGTGCATTAAAGCTTGGAGAAGGAAGAAGGATCTTGGAGGTGCAAGAAGGGGCTATAGATCTGGGATTGGGAAGATATTTCTGAGCATTTATAGGTAATAAACTAGTTCTTGGACTATTTTGCACCTAGATCTATGTGTGGGTGTTGGGGCTTTTTAGCCATAATGGTATCCATTTGAGTTAGAAGCCAGATCTGAAGTTGCTACTCCGGATCTATGCATATTATGGTCTTGAGAAGCATAAAGTATCTGCCCTTGAGTTGATTATGGAGCCTCTTTGCCTTAAACCCTAGTTTATGGTGTATTTTGCCTAGATCTCCTTCTCTACACGTAAAGTTTGCAACTTTACGTGAGGAGTAGGATTGGGAAGGGTAGATCTACAGTTTGGAGTCCATGCATGACTCAAAAGTCCTCTCCATGTAAGGAGATCTGAATGGACTCGGCGAGTCCTTTGAGTTGACTCGGCGAGTAGCATGAAGATTAGGAGCAACTCGACGAGTGGGATGAACAGCTCGTTGAGTCAGATGAAGATTGCCTTGTACTCGGCGAGTCTGCTCTTAGACTCAGCGAGTCAGGTCGCGAAACCCCAAACCCTTCAAGTTGAGACTCGAATCAGTTAGTCGAGTGGAGACTCGATGAGTTGGACAGGTCAGGACTCAGAAATCGGTAGATTCGGCGAGTCGAGATGCGAATGGAAGGACTCTGAACATATGAACTCGGCGAGTTAGTAGGGTGACTCGGCGAGTAGGGTTGACTTGGAAGGTTGACTTTGACCAGGACTTTGACTTTGACCAGAGTTGACTTGGTTGTCTCTCGGGGGTCAGTTAGACTCAGTGTTGCATTGATATTGGTAGTTCGGGGAGCAAGGGGAGAAGGAGTTCAGAGAGTTGTCGGGCAACAGCTAGTGAGATCATCAGCAAGTTCAGCCAGTGCAGGTGAGTTTCCCTTTATGTGAATGGGTCTAAGGCTACAATGCTGGCCCATGTAGTTATGAGTAGAAGGCTTGGGGGTTAGCCCTAGGCACAATATGCTAGTATGATATTCAGAACAAGGTGCATTAATAGTGGGCGGGTGCCCAAGTATTTGTTTATATGATAGTTTATACTTCTTTTTGTCTGTGTGATACATGTATGTGCCTGGTAGGGAGGTGAGTGTGGGTGACGTCCCGTATCTCACCAATAGCAGAGTGTGGATGGTGTTCCACATCTCATTAGTAGCAGAACAGGGGCGAGGCCCAAGTTAGGGAAGGAGTGAGAGTGGGCTAGGCTCGTATCTCACTACCAGTAGGAGCGTGGACGGGGTTCCATGACTCATCAGTAGCAGGACAAGGGCGAGGCACAAGATAAGCGATGCCTTAGGACAAGATCCATAGTATATGTTAACTTATGTGTTGCGGTATGTTTATGTGGTATTATATGTTAGCGGGCGAGGCCCTGTGACATGCGAGGTCTAAGTGAAATAGATATGTATCCAAGCGGGGCTCGATGCTAGGCGGGGCCTAGAGTGGCGGGGACGTTAGAGCGGGCGACGCCCGAGGCAGGGGGCGAGGCCCAGGATAGCGGGCGTGGCCCAGCATGTGTAGTATGTGGTTATGCATGGTATGTGGTAGGGTAGGGAACTCACTAAGCTTCGTGCTTACGGTTTTCAGTTTTGGTTTCAGGTACTTCTGGTAGCGGAGGGAAGAGCTCGGGGTGATCGCATGGCACACACCATTGATTAAACAACCTGGGAATGTTTTACTCTGAAAATGAACATGTGTTTTGGAAATTAATACTCTGTTTATGTTTTGGGTTGATGATTTTGCTTTAAGTAATGTTTTATTAAAAGAAATTTTTGGTCTTGAATATTGGGTCATTACAATCACGCTCGTTGTTAAGGAAGCTTGTAGCTAGAAATGCTACATGTAAAAATGTGATTATATCACATTAGAATATGAAAGAAGGTATATTCCATTCTGGAATTTGACTTTAAGAGACTTGAGTCTAAGCGTTGCATCATACGATGAGAGGTCATTAAAACATGACTCATCGGTTTATTACAATAGATAAATGAAAGTATTTATCCTGAGAAGAAGAAGGAGTCCATAATAAGGACTTATTTTGTAACTTGGAAGTTATGATTTAAAGTACAACATAGTACGATAAGCAGATGCAAGATTGGGCATCGTCTGCAGTCATGAAAGCCATAGAGTTAAATACTCTTTCGACGAAACATAGAAGTTATGGTTATTACCTAGTATGGAGAGATAAAGTGTTGAATCATTATCCAAGCCCTATTTCGTTGACGATTCCGGGACATAATCATCCTAAGGGGGAGATAATTGTAACGCCTGTAGATCCGAGCTAGTCAAATTAGAGACGATAAGCATCAACAATGACTTTTTGATGGAAGATTAAGGATTAATCTTAACCAAGTTGTAGTATATGTCACAAGGTTTCCGTGCATATAAAAATGCCAAAATCCGAGTTATAACGAAAAAGTTATGACCTATCGAAGTTTCGCGACAGAATCGGCATGACCCAGCGCGATGTAAATAGTGAATTTAAGGTAGATAGATATCTATCCTTAGTGATCTAAAAGAGAGTCGAAGATTTCTTCAATAGTAGTCCAACGATAAAAGGACAGACGAAAACGGAGTTCAGATGAAGGAGTTATGAATTTCGAACAAAGTTTTCCTGTCCCGGCCTACTAAAGATAATATATAAGTAACATACTGATAATATATTAAAAAGAAATTCAAAATTAGCCAATGGAGTCTAAACGATAGTTGTAGATCATAATATCACCTTCTCGTCGATATAAAGAACGTCGAAAATGAAGTTCGTATGCGAAAGTTATGAATTTCTGAAGTTCAGGGTGCAAACCTCAAAGCTGTGTCAGAGACCACGATGTGGCAAGCAGTGCCACGATGTGGCAGGTCTTCTGACACCTCCGGGAGTCCACCAGATGCAACTTGTGATGACGCATGCAATGACGTTCATGCCCACGATGTGGGAGAAGTGCCCACGACGTGGAAAATGAGAAAACAGCCATATAAATAGATTTGAAGGGCTAGCCATTTGTGGTTGCCAAAATCTCTCATCTCTCTCCCATATTACATCGTTTTACATGAAATTTTAACCACCCGAAGCCCTGGTATCAACCGCAAGACCCGAATCAAGTCCCGAAGCCCGAAGATCCCGAGAAGAAAAGAGTTTCCGAGCCAAAGTTCTACCCGCGAGAAACCCGATGTGTGAAGTGATCCCGGTTTTACCGAAGAATATCTACTTGAAGAGCCTTAGTGTTGTCCGATCATCTTCTAATCAAGTGAGTGTATAGTCACTTTCGTCTTACACATAGATATGAAGTATTTTTTTAAAATACGTGCTATGTGTATATGTATTGTTGTTTATATGAGTGAGTGTGTGGTCACTTTCTTCTAACACATAAATATTAAGTATTTTCTATGAAATATGTTCTATGTGTATCATATACAGTTGTTTATATGCGTGGGTGTATAGTCCCTTTCATAAACCCGATATTAATATAAGTATTGTTTTAATGTATTAAGTATATGTTTTGGTTGAAAATGTGATCACTTTCTTCTAACACATATATATTAAGTATTTGCTATGAAATACGTGCTATATGTTTATACATTGTTGTTTATTTGAGATGAGTGTGGAATGGACATTTCATATAGTTTTTAAATGAGTTAAACTGTATATGTATTTTATATCTACGAATATGTTAGATAGAACATGGGTAGATGAGATAGTTGGTATGTGATAAAATGAGGAGGTATGCAAGATACGATTATAGGATAATCCTTGGAGATGCGCTTATAGGATAATGTCGGCAGATGCGCCAAATAGAGATGTCATAATACTAGCAGATGCGCTTAACAATAATATTGGTAGATGCATCAATTAGAGAATGTCATAATACTAGCAGATGCGCTTATAGAATAATCCTAGAAGATGCGCTTATAGGATAATGTCGGCAGATGCGCCTAAAACAGAATGTCATAAACCTGGCAGTCGTGCCTCATAATATATAATGTAATCCTGGCAGAGGCGCTTAAAGGATGATGTTGGTAAATGCGCCTTATGTAGCAATAGATTTTGTGTCAATTCCTTAGGTCAATCCTTAGGAATGAATGAATGAGTGGTAGTTGAATTCTTAGGCTAAAATCCTAAGAAATAATGAAGATAATGAGGACGGGTAATTGGGTTGATTGTTTGACGGTTGAATATAATAATTATATTATTGTGGGTTGAAAACCCTATATGCTCACCAGGCTCCCAAGCCTGACCCACTCAGTTTAATTGTATCACAGGTATCGATACGAAGCTGCTTTGCACTAAGATATTAAAGGAGATGTAAATCACTAGAGTAAATGAATCTATGTTCTGTTTATGCTTATGTGTCTGTATCGGAACATGACATCCTGAGGTTTTATTATTTACTGAAAATACATTCTCTTTGAGAAATGTTTTGATAAGTTTTTATCATATCTTGTTTTGGGAAGAAATTCCACAACCGTTTTCTTTAAACAAGTACTCTGATTTATAAAACAAAGCATAAGCAAATTAGTCTTTTCTGGCTGAGAAATTGGGGATGTCACAGCTGGAAGGTCAAGTTGGAGGCTCCAGTGGTTCGGAGCCGAGCATTTCAGTTGATAGCCGAGGAGGCACGCGCTGCACCCGATGTGGTGACGGGTATGATTTCTATTCTTATGCTTTTATATTATGTCGTTGTGATTTTGTTATATCACGTGCTTTGTTTAGGATCGTTCCATGTGAACGGAATCCCAGTTCAGGTGTTTTTAATTCGGGTGCCACCTGATCTTTTGTCTCTCTTGCGCTTAGCAAGAAGTTTCCGGAGTCTTCGGGCATGTTGGATTTCCCTCTAGACTTCGAGATTGCGGACGATCGGTCGGTACGAACATCGAAGGTCTATCAGGACTGTGTTTTGAGTTTGTTCGAGGAGCGTTACCTGTAGACTTGGTTCCTATTTCGTTGAGGGGGAACAAGGTGATTATAGGCATGGATTGGTTGAGCCCCAATGGGGCGGTGATAGATTGTGCGCATCAGTTGGTTCAGATCAGAACCCCAAGTGGGGAAGTGTTGGTAGTTCAGGGCGAGAGGCCACAGCAAGGACCTGCGGTATGTTCAGCAGTGAGCTCTAGGTGTTACCTTCAGCAGGGTTGCGCTGGATATGTTGCCTATGTTATGGACACCCGGGAGGCAGGTAAGGTGACGGTGGGCGATGTGCCCGTGGTGCGTGAGTTTACGGACGTATTCCCCGAGGAGTTGTATGGGATACCTACGGAGAGGCAGGTGGAATTCAGTATCGATATATTCCCTGGTGCGTCTTCGATAGCCAAGGCACTGTATCGGCTGGCTCCTCCTGAGATGCAGGAGTTGTCTATACGTCTGCAGGAGCTGTTAGACAAACGATTCGTTAGATCAAGTAGTTCTCCCTGGGGAGCCCCGATTCTGTTTGTGAAGAAGAAAGACAAGTCGCATCAGATATGTACAGATTATCGGGAACTAAACAAGGTAACGATGAAGAACCGTTACCCACTCCCGAGGATTGATGACCTCTTTGACCAGCTTCAAGGAGCATCTTGGTTCTCAAAGATTAATCTGCATTTAGGATACCATCAGATGAGGTTCAGAGAGGAGGATGTGCTGAAGACTGCGTTTCGGACACGCTATGGCCACTACGAGTTTATAGTGATGCCCTTCGGGCTCACTAATGCTCTTGCCACATTCATGGACCTCATAAACCGCGTGTGTAGACCGATGTTAGACCGGAGGAGCACGAGGATCATCTGCGGGAGGTTCTGGAGACTTTGAGGAGGGAGAACTTGTATGCTAAGTTCTCCAAGTATGAGTTCTCGTTGCGCGAGGTGCAGTTCCTTGGGCACCTCGTCAACTAGGACGGGATTTCAGTGGACCTGGCCAAAGTGGAGGTCGTGATGAGATGGGAAGTTCCGAAGTCTCCATCTGAGATTCAGAGTTTCTGAGGGTTAGCCAGCTACTATCGGAGATTCATCCAGGATTTCTCCAAGATAGCCGTAGCCCTGACCAGGCTAACAAGGAAAGTCATGGTCTTTCGTTGGGGGCCTGAGCAGCAGGCCGCATTCGACACTTTGAGATAGAGATTGTGCAAGGTGCCAATCTTAGCCCTACCAGAGGGCATGGAGGATTTTGTGGTATATTTTGATACGTCCATCTCAGGTTTGGGTGCAGTTCTGATCCAGAGAGGGCATGTCATCTCCTACGCGTCGACGCAGTTGAAGCCTCACGAGACGAATTACCCGACGCATGATTTGGAGTTGGGGGCTGTTGTGTTCACCCCTCAAGATTTGGCATCATTACCTCTATGGGGTTCGATGTACTATCTACACGGACCACAAGAGTTTGAGGTACCATATGGATCAACCGAATCTGAACATGAGGCAGTGTGAGTGGATGGACGTGGTAAAGGACTACGATTGTGAGATCCTTTACCACCAGGGGAAGGCCAATGTTGTGGCTGACGCGATTAGCTGCAAGGCAGCTCCGATCAAGGATATTTGTATCAGGATGACGATGGTGACTCCGCTGTTGGAGCGGATTCGGGAGGCCCAGCACGAGGCCATTAAGGAGGAACATCAGAAGAGCGAGAGGATTGTGGGTCAGGTTTCCTCCTTTGATTATGACAGTCGGGGGTTGTTGACTCTGCACCGTAGGGTGTCGGTCCCGTATCATGGGGGTGTGCACCAGGTATTGATGGAGGAGGCGCAAAAATCTCGATTTTCCATTCACCACGGGGCGACGAAGATGTATAGGGATCTTCTTCTGGATTATTGGTGTCCCTGCATGAAGCGGGATGTGGCATGATACGTAGATCGGTGCTTGACCTGCAGGAAGGTAAAGGCCGAGCATCAGAGACTTCACGGCAAGATGCAGTCGTTGGATATTCCTCTGTGGAAATGGGAAGACATCACGATGGATTTTCTCACAAAGCTTCCCTGGACTGTGTGGGGAGCGGATTCGATTCGGGTCATCATTGATCGATTGACCAAGAGCGCCGATTTTATCCCGATTCAGGAGAGTATTTCGGCCGAAAATTTGGCCGACATTTATATCAAGGAGGTGGTGGCGCGGCACGGGGTGCCAGTATTGGTGATTTCAGACAGAGACGTTTGGTTTACTTTCATGTTCTGGAAGAAGTTCCATGAAGAGCTGGGAACTCGTCTGCATTTTAGCACTGCTTTTCACCCGAAAACAGATAGACAGAGTGAGTGGACCATCCGTACCTTGGAGGATATGTTGTGGGCGTGTGTGTTAGACTTCAGAGGTAGTTGGGATACTTACCTTCCTTTGGCTGAGTTCTCATACAACAACAGCTATCATGCGAGTATAGACCGTCCTCCCTTGGAGATGTTATACGGGAAGAAGTGCAGGACCCCTATATGTTGGGGTGAGGTTGGTTAGATGGTTATGGGGAGTACCGAAGTGGTACTCAAGACTACGTAGCGGATCCAGTAGGTCCGAAGCAGGCTTCAGACTGCTTAGAGTCACCAGAAAAGTTATGCTGACAAGTGCCGATCAAACTTGGAATTCTAGGTCGGGGATATGGTTCTCCTGAAGGTATCACCTTGGAAGGGTTTCATCCGATTCAGGAAGCGGGGCAAGCTAGGCCCCAGGTATATCGTACCTTTTAGGGTTATAGCCCGGGTGAGCAAGGTTGCGTATAGGCTGGATCTGCCAATCGAACTCAGTCAGATTCATAGCACTTTTCACGTCTCCCAGGTACGAAAATGTTTGGTGGACGAATCAGAGGTGGTACCCTTGGAGGATATTCAGGTTGATGACAGCCTGAACTACATCAAGTGATCGGTGGAGATTCTTGACATGAAGTCAAAACATCTGCGGAACAAGATGGTGGATCTGGTAAAGGTTCAGTGGCAGCATCGAAAGGGCTCGGAATGGACCTGGGAGCCGGACGACGACATGATGGAGCATTACCCAGATCTTTTTCAGGATCAAGCGGCAGACTTCGAGGACGAAGTCTAAAATAAGTAAGGGAGATTTGTAATACCTGGTATGTTTTCTTCAGTATATGTATTTTTCTCTGGGACTCGATGAGTTGGAGGATCAACTTGTCGAGTAGGGACGTGGCTGTAGACATTCTAAGTGACCGACTCGACGAGTCGGGAGACTGACTTGGCGAGTAGGTGCTAGTTAAGTGAAACCCTAAATCTGAGGGTTCGCACCCTATATAAACAACTTAACTCAGCCTCCCTTGTCCCTAACACTCTCTGAAAGCTTCAAATCGAACACTAACTATTTTTGTGTGAGTTAAGGCCATTTTTGGTGTTCTTGTGTGGATTGTAAAGCTTGGAAAGAAGAAAGGAGCTTATAAATCGAGTTGGGGCTTGTATATCCGGAGATCTTACTTCATTTTCAATAGCTTCAAGGTATAATGCCCCTGTCTTGACTCATCTACGTGTTTATTCATCATTAACTTGGGATCTCAATGGATTTCTAAGTCATTTTTCGGATTTGGAAGTGTTAAGTGAGATTTGACTTCAGATCTGGGCCTTAAGAGCGGTCTCATGGCATAAAGGTGCCAACTTTAGGGCCATGAGACCCCTTGCACATTGTAGGACACTTTATATGGATTTTTGAGCTAAAAACCCCATGCATGTGCATCAAGTTTGGAACTTTACGAATAAAATGGACATTTGGAGGCCAGATCTATGGTTTTTGTGTGTTAGACCTCATTTAAATCGACTGTATGGAATTGGTCAAGGTTGGACTCGGCGAGTTGTTCTTGACAGTCAACGAGTCGGTGACCATTGTGCACCAAACCCTTTTGGTGAACGGTAAAGTCATAGGAAGGAAGTCTCTTGTGGGTTAAGACGTGAAAAGGGACCTGGAAGCCATGAGACTCGGCAAGTGGTATGAGCAGACTCGACGAGTCCATAGCAATCTTCCAATCTTTGAATATGGACTTGACGAGTTGTTCATACAACTCAGAGAGTCATAGACTGGACAACTTCTTAATTTAGAGATGAACTCGACAAGTTAAAGAAGGAACTCAACGAGTCAGATGAAGATGGTCCCGATGTTATGATTAAAGGAGAACATGTCGAGTTTTTTCAAGACTCGACGAGTGGAGCTGGGGTTTTGTGTGGGATGAGAGAAGCATGGACTCGACGGGTTGGTAGGCCAACTCGGCGAGTTAGGTCAACTGAATGTTGACTTTGACCAATGTTGACTTTGACTAAACTTGGATTGACCTTGTTTAGGGTTGTATGTGATTTGTGTTGACTTGAAGGTTGTCGTGTAGGGATCGAGGAGTCGTAAGGAGTCGAGTTGTGCGCTGAGGATTGTTTAGACACTACACGATATTGAGGTGAGTTACCTTCCAGTAGGGGTGGGTTTAAGGCCAGAATGTTGGCCCACCAAAAAGGAGTATTTAGAAGATAATGGTCTTTGTGATAATTATCTTGGTCTGTTTATGTGTTGGTTATGAGGTTTATCTGAGTAGTATGTTATGTGTATGGTAGGGATTAGTTTCCCTGACAGTGGTCCTTAGGACCCAAGGGTAGGTCAGTACCCAGATATGCCTGGCTGTATGCTTATATCTGTTGATTGTATGCTAGTTGTAGGGGTGAAATAATCCCCAGTTACCGCGATGTTGATTACTGGTTGAAAGATACCGATGATGGTTACCGGTTGAAAGATACCGATGAAGGTTACCGATTGAAAGATACCGATGAAGGTTACCGGTTAGAAGATACCGACGATATTGTATGGTATGAGGTATGATGGGGGAACTCACTAAGCTTTGTGCTTACAGTTTTGGTTTTGGTTTCAGGTATGTCTTCGTCGAAGGGGAAAGAGTCGGCGGTGTAGCAGCGCATCACACACACACACACACACACACATGTTTCCGCAAGAAGTTTTTTGGACTATACTCTAATTTTCCATAATTATGATGTTATGGTTTGAAATACAACATTATTATTTTGTAATGGAATGTTGTATTAACAATGTTTTGGTAAAATGTTTATTTAATGCGTTAATTCAAAAATGAAATTTTTGGCCTTGGAAATTGGGTTGTTACAATATTATTACAACAAAATAGTATCAGTTCACCAAGCCTCAAGACGTTGCTCAAGAGACTGAGCTTGGGATATAGAGATGTTAAGATGATACGTGAAGAAGGGCCAAATGGATGCAACAAGGTCTCCTTGAACAAAGAGATTCGAGATGGATTTACTATGCGAGCTAGAACAACAAAGAAAATAAAAGGGAAACCAAAGACCTAGAGACTTAATACACTCATCAGTAGATATTTCCTTATGCATAAGTTGCCAAACAAAACCTAAAATTTTTGTGTGTGCCCATTTATTCCAAACATATTTCCACTAGTAGACAGAAGGATGAGAAGCCCGCGTTAATTCCCATATACTAGAAACAAAGAAGGCATCTATCAGGATGAAGCAGCCAATGAAGTGTTCCATCATAAACCTCAGAAAGACAGCCCCACATAGATTAACTTTAATGAATGGGAGATAGAAAGATGCTCATAATTTCATACAGGGTCATTGAAGGCCTCTTTGACAGAGATATGAAGCAGAGGAGGGTTGTCTACCTATAGAGGAGAAGTCAACCACATATCATGCAAAAAAAATGTTACATTTCCTGATAGACCATAAGGCGTGGTAGAAAACAATTTCCAACTTGGCATTGATGGCCCTCCAACAATGAGAATCACTCCTAGAAATTGTGCTAGGTTTCAGAAATATTATGGTGTGTACTTGTAGGCGTTGTTCGAAATTTGGTTGTAATGTTTAGTGTCTTTTCTTAATTCCCAATTATGTTCTAATTTTGAAATGTATTTAATCTTAGGTTTGCATTTCTGAACTATTGACTTAGGATTCCTTTCTGGTTCTCCTTTGATGCCTATATATAGCAGCATTAGTTATTAGAATTGATAGGTTTTTGAAGATAAAATTGAATTTTAAAATCATGTTGTAAATAATGGTTTTGAAAATGTGAAAGAAGAGGAAATTATTTTTATAAAATTTTAGAAAACACCTATTCAAGTTTTTATGAATAAGGTATTGAAAAAGAATGATACATCAATTTTTAAAGATGATAAAGCCAAGGGTCGTGAATATCATTTTTGGTCTGTCCCAATTGATAATGGGGATGTTAGAAAAGGTCTTTTGAAAAATACTTCTTGGAAGATAAAAAGGAAATATGTCCCAAAACCTTTGAACAATATGAATGTTTCACATGATGCTCGTGAAACATGTAGCACAAAAGATGTTCCAGTTTGTGTAATAGAAAATGAGGGTGTGAAAAATAATTGAATAGGAAAAACAATAGAAGTTAATCAAAAATAAATTGAGGAAATTAACAAAAAGAAAATAACAATCAGTGCTAGATATAAAAAAAATTTAAATAGAAACAATTTTGAAAGAAAAAGGAAAATAAGGTTAATGATGAGAATGATAATTTCGATTCATAAAATTCAAATTGAAAATTTGTTAATTCATCAAAGATCTTTTAATCAAAATATTCATTCATCTGCTACTCCAAAAAAAATCACCAAATTCTTTTGACTCAAAATGGGGAAGAACAACGTTTGTAAAGCCACCATATGTTGAGGTATCAAAGAAAAAGGTTTTGGATCAATATGTTATTCTAAAAGCATAGAATGAAAACTTGATACAAGAAGAAGAATAATTTTTCAAAAAGATAGCGTAACTAAAGAAAAGCACACATTAATCGAAAAAAAATTAATATTTTGAAGTTAATTTGTGTGATAACAAATCTCAAGTTTTCAAAATGAAAAAAGTGGTGAATAATGTTGTGATTAAGAAATTATTTTTGATCAACAAAAATAAGATTTTTCCTATCTCAAACTCAAAATCTAAAGTTTCACAAGGTTCCAAGATGGTTTGGGTTCCTAAATTGGTTTAATTTTGTAGGTAATGTGTGACGAGTAGTTTGATTCGGAATGGTATATTGATAGTAGATGTTCTCATCATATGACTGGATGAAAATCAGAATTAAGAGAATTTAGAAGTTTGAAAGATGGTGGAAGAGTGAAATATGGAAACAATGCATTTGGAGAATCATAGGATATGTCACAATTGCAAATGGTGAATTCACGATTTGTAAGGTAGATTATGTTGAAAGATTGCACCACAATCTAACAAGTGTTTTTCAACTTATAGGTTCTAGACTCAAAGTGTCCTTTGATGAGAATGTATCGAAATTCATTCGTAAACCTTCAAAGAAAGAAATTTTAAAATGCAAAAGAAATTGAGAAATGTATCCACTTATCCTAAAACTCATTCAAGGAAAAAACCTAGTATTTGTTTGCTTACGAAAGCATGTTTAGTTGATAGTTTGTTATGGCACAAAAGGCTATCGCATCTTAATTTGAAATATACATCAATGTTGATTGTTGGTTGCTCGAATATCTTTCATGCGTACAATCTAACACAACATCGCATTTATGGTATATATTTATAATATATGAAAAATAAAAGTACAATGAAAAATAAATTTTGAAAAATAAAAAAAATATAGAAAGAAACATGAGACAGTGGGTTGTATCATTTCTTTGAATTTGAATATTTGATATTATTTGCTTTAAATTAATCAAATAGATTGATTCTTTGAATCTTTAGTATACACTAAAGAAGATTGTATAACTCTAACATATTTCATCATTGAACTCTTTCTTTTACACATATAGCAACTATAACATTATTCTCCATTTCATTAGTTGTGCATATTTCCTGGAATTGGACCTCTAGATGTAAAACTGGATGTACGAAAAAACTAGACTACTAAAGGAGCACGTAGGACTGCAATCAATGGCCTTAAGACAGTTACAATTGGAACAACTACTTCAATGGGATAGAAGGAAATTGGTAACAAGACTTCTCTGTCGAGATGAGAAGGTACGCCTAATTAGTAGGCAAGATCCAAGCCAGTAATTAACGCTCGAGCTTCTGCTTGGATGTTCTTAGCTAGAAAAAATAGCCTGACCTTGGTAATTCCTGATAACACAACACCCTATTATGAATCCATTTATAGGGAAACCATCCACATTGAGTTTGAAAGAGTCAACATAAGGTGGATGTTAACCTTACATCCCATCTTAGGTTTAGGGGAAATAATAGGAACCTGAAAAGTAAGAATTCTACGTCTACAAATGGATACTTGTGAGAATATTTTATTCATGGATCAAATCGTATCAACGACCATGTTGATCATCAGAGTTTATCAAAATTTGGTGGCTGATTTAAACACTTTGAAGTATAACCCTAACATTCAACCCTTGATCGAATCGCTAAACTATTCACCATTGAAGAAGGCTTTAACAATGTCTGAGAAAGTTTCTTTGTGTCATTTATCCAAGGCTTATTCAACTTCTAGTTATAACAGTGCTGAAGAGGTGATGAATTTTGAGGTTCATGGGCATCGAACTTCTATTTCAATGTCAAATTTATGCAAATTGTGTAATGTCCCAAAAATCAAAGTAAAATTTCCTTTTTAAAAACACAATTCCATAAATCCATGAGTTACCAAAACATTGTTTACAAATCATAATAATTCAAGGTATCAAATCAGGGTATCAAAAAACATAAACTACGAGATATTGTGTATAATCATGCCTTCGCTTTTGCCCGCTCATCAGAAGTACCTGAAACATTGAAATCCAAACTATAAGTCAAAGCTTAGTGAGATTTCTAAAATACCCCACACCACAAAAAAAATACATATACAATTCAAGCATGCATACATGGTTGGTTGGTCCTTGTCCTCAACCCAATCATATCGGGTTTGTTGGTTTATAGCACCTAGCAGTAAAACCTCAACCCCACCATCCAGGGTTTGTTGACACGGCGCCTCAACCTTACCATACTAGGTTTGTTGACCTCCAGTCTCAACCCAAGCATATTGGATTTATTGGGATGTGGCCCAGCCCAACCATCCATATGTAGATATATACACAGAAAAATCGCAGATAGAACAATCATAGCAATCCTACAATCTAGGATACATAAATTCATCAAATTGGTTGGCCTTGGCGCCTTAGAATCATTAACATAATGAGAGAACTCACCTCACGATCAAAAGGATGATTGCACAAATCTATTCTACTCAAACCAACTCTACCACTCGCCTAAATAAAAAACTGGGACCCAATTACATACTGATAATAAAAAATACTCCAAAAGTCCCCAAAGTCAAGTTTAGCGTACTCGGAATGTACGCCCGACATGCTCACAATCCAAATCGAGCATCAATTAGTGTACGCTCATTGTACGTCCAAGTACGCCCAATGTACGTTCTGACTTAACAAACCAACCTTTAAGGACTTAATCCCTTAAGCCACTTTGTCTAAGTCTCAGATCTAGTCCTAAATGTCACTTTAAAGCATAAAGTTTCCAACTTTATGGTTTTACATGCCTAAGTCGAACCCAACAACAAAACTCTAACTATTATTAACCACTAAAGCTCATAATAACTTACATGAGGGAAACCACGAGGCCAATATCACATTTTTATGACTCAAGATGTGGTAAAATGTCCAAAAGGATAGCCTACATATTCGATAGCATGTCATGCACAAGAAAGTCATAACTGGGGGACAAAAGCTCATAATATCATCAGAAAACAACATTTATCAAGTTAATCACCATCGTGTGAACTTTATACCTTTTGGAGATTGAGAATAATGCAAGACTTGCACATCCAATCTTGCTTCTAGCTTCTAAGCTTCACCATTACCTTCTTCTTCCTTTGAAAGACACCAAAACACACTCTCAAGCTTCCAAATACAACAATGGGGCTAAGGTTTATAATGAGGAGTTTTATAGTGATGGATGCTGGAAATGGGATGGGGGCAATGGGACTTAAGTTTCAATATATATTGTCCAAACCTTAAAGATTAGGGTTTATGTCAAGACAGAGTATGGCCAACATACCCGGTGTACTCTCCAAACCACCACCATTTCACTTAATGCTCTTACGCACAGCATACCATCCAGGTATGCCCAGCATAAGGGACAAAGTGTTAGTCCCCAAATGTAGATCCAAATTGGTAATCAATGAAGCAAATAGCAATCAAAATAGAGTGTAGAAGGAGTAAAAGAGAAATAACATCAATCATGAACACATATATTGCTCATAAATGTCAGGTACACCTTGAAAGTACACACACATGTCACTGTTCATCAAGTACAACTGATACATGGTATCCCCCTTTTAAATACTACCCACAACATAACACAAGTGTGCTGCCATACACGCATGTGTAGCCGCACACAACGTGTGCAGCCACACACACGAGTAAGGTTGCACACACACCAAGTCTAAACCATGTCACCACTACACTATATACACTACCACCCTAACAAGATCTATACAGGAATAATGCCTAGCTCAAACCACAATATTATAGTCTTTCAGTCCCCCCCCCCCCCCCCTTGGTTTAAGGCTAGCAAAATTTTGATCTTCACTCTGTTGGCTTCTCATACAACTTTAAATCAGACCTTCCTATAGAACCCATCCACAGTCTTCCATTTATGATGGTGGCAACCATTCCAGTGAACTCTTTAGCAGCCACCTCCATAACATCTTTTCTGCATATAATCTGGTGATGAGACAGAGTACATATATCCCTTTCCTTGAACCTAAGAAGATCTTTAGCACTTATCATCCTCAACACTTGTTCTCTATCCTTGAATTTTATTGCAGCAGTGCCAGTTTCATCGTCGTAAGCCAGAAATTCTATATTATCAAGATATCCCTCATGGAAGTGTTGAGGGATAGGAATTTCCTTCTGTTGTTTAGTCGCAGAGCAAAGGATAATCTTCATAGGCTCGCCTGATTCAGGATCTAGAATTTCTTGGTCTTTTCGGTACAAAGCTCTTGCAGTCTTCATTTTTTGAAAGTTTTCCATGACTTGTCTGTCAAGAAATCTTTTGAAGTTTGTAGCACTGGGATCTTCAGAGGGATTATGGAATGGGGCTCTCGATAGTTCAGCAAGATCCACTTTGGTCCATGAGTTAAAATCATGGGTGCTCTTGTAATACGCAGGATTTCCTGAGTTCCTTTTCACAACCCACATGTTTAACTCGGGATCAAAGGCCCACATTCGAATTCCCGATCTATCTCCAAACTCATCACCAAATTTTCTCTTTTTGAGATCAGTCACGGTTAGCACAGGGTCTTTGGCTCTACGATTCTCGTTTGAATTTTTCATGAAGAGTAACCCTTCGCTTTTGTTAGCCGTAATAGTCCTCTTACCCTGTTTGATTGTGATGCGGTCTCTGCTGCCTTCAGGTTCCTTTTCAAATCTATCGACAATTGTAGTTGTTCTAGGAGGAGGTGGGTCAACTAGAAGGTCGCCTGAAGTAGATTGTGTGGGGGCCATGGGAGGATCCTCAATTCCGTGTGGTTGCTAAAACAAGGCTTTAACTTTATCACCGAAGACATCATACAGAACATTCATCAAATTGAAGTAGAAAGTCGTCACAGAGCCAAGATTTGTCTGTAGATCCTTAATCTGTTTTGTCTTCTCTTCATACTTTTCTTTAAGCTCTTCTATACAAGAATTGTGTTGTTCCAGCAAAATATTCTTTTCAATGAGTTCCTGCCTGAGAATGCAAATCTCTTCCCGAAGTTCTGACACAGTAGACTTGTCATCACCTGAATGCTCTTCTCTGAAAGATATACCCGAGAGGATGAGATTGGACTGTGTTGAGCAAGGTGCTTATCCAATCTGATTGTTTCATCATCCAATGATGGTCTTGTAGGAGAATATTCTAGGATAGAGGATGAACCACCTATCTTAAACATTGTGCTAGGGCCTTCATTTGATTGTATTGGTGGGGTGAAAACAGTAGTAGTGGTAACAGTGGAAAAAACTTGAGGTGCATGGCTGACAATGGGTACCTCCAGACTTGTATTTGATTGACTTCTTTCCAAGGAAGACTGGGAGGTTTAGGGCTGAGATGATTCAACAAGCAGAGCAGAAGTAGAGACAGTTGAAACAGAGGGAGGAATCTCTGAATTCACATCTCTTTGAGATGAAGAAATCTCCAAAGGCTTGGAAGAGGAGAGCAAAATCTGGAGAACATTACTATCTTCCCCAGTCTTGGTTACTGAAGAAACAACTTCATTGACCTTTTTAAAAGTCGCTGTCAAGCCCTAGAAATGGACTAAACTCGTCATTGTCAAGATCAAGTTCGATGTTTGTAGGGAAATCATCACTGATCCCGGTGAAGTCTATCTCTTTCAAAAACTCCATATCATCATTAAGATCTTCATCATCTTCTTCATGAACAGATTGAGTTTCATTTTCCACACGATGTAGCTGATCATGATCCTCAGCCACTACAGCTATAGGAGAAACATGAACTTCTTCAATTTCCGGCTCAGAAGTTGAAATCACAACGTCTTCAGTCTCTGTAGGAATAGATTGATCTTTCGAGTTTGACTGATCACTATCTTCAACAAAAATTCCAAATTTTATTAATGGAAATTTCCCTTCAAAAACAAACTTTCCCCCTCTTTTCTGCTTCATTAAACCAAATGCACTTGGACCGACAGATTCAAGATCCAATGTCTCATTTCCTCTTTGCAACTTAGGATGCATAATGCTGAAAATGATCTGAAGAAATCTTGGGTACATCAAATTTTGTCTCTCTTGTTTCCTTCAATATTCAGCACCATTTCGTGCAGGATAAACTTTGAAAAATTAAATTCAATTCCTGAAGCCAAGGCAGTGATGGCTCTTGTATTGACCAGAGAGATTTCATTCGCACCAGATCTCCTACCAGAAATACAACTCACAAATACATGAGCTAAATATTTCCAGCATGGAGGGAGCAGTTTCTTGATGGTAGGAGGAAAAGTTCCTTCATACCCCAGGTGGTCTAAAACATCATGAGTTTGATGCACATTAATTTCCATGGAATATTCTAGTCTGTCATCAATTTGAAGTGTTTCTCGAATGATCCTTTCTGAAACTTGAATCTTCTTTCCTTCTATTGTGGCTTCAAGGTACTTTTCATCTTTGTCATCCTTCTTCACGACTGCACTTCTCCAAAAATCTTTGATCAAGTACTAATAAATTGTCGGGCTGGTTGTCAATGCATGTTCCAAACAACATTTCTTCAGACCTTCAACAATGAACTTTAGATCATTGTGAGCTGCTGGAGGATTTTTCAAGAAAGACAACTGAGTTGTGAACTTTAGCGAATTCTAGATCTCCCATTTTAATCTGAAAAAGAAACACACGCATACATTAGGGTAAAAATAATTTTAAACATATTTGTTTCAACTATTCATGATTGATCACACATAAAGAAGTGTGCAACCGCACATGAGAATGTATGCAATCGCACATGTGGATGTGTGTAGCCGCGCATGAGATTCATTACACAATAAGTGTGTGCAGCCGCACACATCACTGGCCGCACACGGTCCAACCGCATACAATGTGTGCGGCCGCACACAGCGTCGAACAACAAAATCTTTAATTAAACACATGTTTTTGATCGATTTTGCATAAAAGTTGTATCATGGGAGTCATTTTGCAATGATTACCGGTATGGAGCTTCAATTTCAAGAAGATCGATGAAATTTTAGGATTTTTTAAAGAGAGAGAGAAAGGGAAGCCGTGTGCGGTTGGAGGGATTTCAAATGACAACAGTGGCAGCAACTGAAACCACACATGGGTATATATATACCCCCTTTTTTTAAAATATGGGCTTTTCTTCCCCTTTTTCTTTTAATATTCAAAAATCAAGCCAAAACTCAAACTTTTCAAAAATAAATCATTTTGAGGATTAAAAATTAAAAATTTATTATTCCTAAAAAATTTAACATAAAATATAATAGAATAAAATAAAGTAGAAATAAAAATAAAAATAAAATAAAATAAAAATTCTAATAAAAATAGAAATTAGTTCTAATTTTAATCCTCTAAACTGTTTATCCATTTCTGATGTGGGATCAAAGTTGTTGTACAGTCTTAATCCGTTTGTCAGTACCTTCCCCTTCATGAATAGATCTGGTTGATCGTCGGTATTTTGGTCCACTTAAGCACGAAAAATTGTGATAAATTTTAGGACAAATATCAGTGACATGACAGATGGATCCTAAGTTACCAGATAAAAATTCCTAAGGACCATTTATCTAACGACGATCAAGGATATTGTTGTCCACCTAAATTGAGCAGCGAGATCAACAGACAATCTATAATTGTTCAATTTTAGATGTAGTAGAACATGTTTCCCGCTTCCTGATATACCCCAATAATCAAGAACTTCCTAGATACTCCTTACTTTAGGTGAGCAGACTATTATTCATAGAGAGGATAGTTTCAGATTATTATTAATTGTAGTTTTTAGAGGGATTGAGAAGTAGAAGGTTGCATATGTTGTGTACCAGGTCGGATTGTTAATCACACAAAGGAGACAACATATGGCTAATAGATAAGAAGATTTTCATAAACATAATATTTAGAGAAATAGATTTGCATATGTTGCAGTCCAGGTCGGATCTCTTCCAATCACGTATAGGAGGCAACATATGACTGACAGTAAGAAGGAAAGAAAATAATTTTCTACATACCTACTTTATCAAAATTCCCCAGTCGCCCCATCAATACCGGAATTAAGGACAGAATCCGTACATCGAGGAAAAGTTAAACAACAGTTCTAGATATGGGTTTTCTTAATGTGACTAGTGGATTCTCATGTATATCTCCCTGCTCAACCTATCCGAGCGTCGTATTTTCAGGCTAAACGGAACTATCTAGGTCAAGATTTAGCAAGTCTCTAGATTTCTTAAGTTCATCTGTACCTAGTCAAGTCCATTAAAATCCTTCATGCCTACCAGCACATCGAACACAGAGCCTAGACAATTCAGTTTTGGTACTTTACACAGACTCAGATTGCCCGTTATCACTTGTTGATATCACTTCCCAATACATATCATTGATTACAAATAAATTTTCATTTTTCTATTTTTGGATTTTTGGATTTTCTATTGTTTTTGTATTTTTGGTTAATTCTCCCCCAAAATTTGTGCATAGAAGAGAAAAACTTGCGCAAATTTAAACTAAACTAAAAAAAATTAATCCTGAAAGCGAATCATTTTCAGAAAATTAACCAACACATCGAATAGAGCTTTGTTAAACGGCTTGGTGAACAAATCCACTACATTATTATCAGAGCAGACCTATTCTAGCTGAATGAGCGAGCGCTCATAACATTCTCTGATGAAATGAATTTTGATGTCGATGTGCTTGGTTTTTGAGTGTTGTACCAGATTTTTGGCAATTTGTATTGCAACCTCATTATCATAGAATATAGGGGTTTCTTGGAAATTCAAACCATAGTCCAACAGCTGATGTTGGATTCAAATGACTTTAGAAAAATAGGCAGACGCAGCGACATACTCCGCTTTTGCTGTTGAGGTGGAGATAGTATGCTGCTTCTTGCATTGCCATGGGACCAATCTATCTCCTAGAAATTGGCATCCTCCTGAAGTCGATTTTATATCAAGCTCACACCTGGCATAGTTGCTGTCTGCAAAAGCATAAAGGTCAAATTATGGATTTTTCGGATACCAAAGACCCAGTTTTGGGCAACCTTTGAGGTACCGAAAAATCCATTTAGCAGCGATTAGATGAGAAAGTTTAGGATTAGTCTGGTAGCGAGCACATTGACAAACCGCAAACATTACGTCTGGGCGACTAGTAGTCTGATACATGAGTGATCCAATCATTGATCGATAGTACGTCTGATCTACGGATTCACCCTCAAGATCAGGAGCCAGTAAAGGTCTCTCCGCCATGGGTGTAAGAGCAGGTTTCACATCTCGGAACCCAAACTTCTCCAGCACATCATCCACATACTTTGCTTGATGAATAAGGATTCCGGTTGAAGATTGTTGGACCTGAAGCCCCAAAAACATGGTCATTTCCCCAAGCAAAGTCATCTCGAACAGCTTCTTCATCACGTCTTCGAACTCTTTGCAAAGTTGTTGGCTTGTCGACCCGAAAATAATGTCGTCCACATAGATTTGAACAAGAATTTGATCCGGACCGACATGTTTGATAAATAAGGTTTGATTAATGGTGCCTCACGAATATCCGTGTTTGAGTAAATGCTAAGTTAGGGTAGCATACCAAGCTCTAGGAGCTTGATGCAGCCTATACAAAGCTTTGTCTAACTTGTAGACATGGTTAGGAAGCTTTGAGTTAACGAGACCGGGCGGTTGGTCAACATAAATCTCCTCCTTGACCTTGCCATACAAGAAAGTCGTCTTGACGTCCATTTAGTATACAGTAAAGTTCATATAGGAAGCATATGCGAGGAAGATACGAATAGCTTCTAAGCGCGACACCGGAGCATAAACCTCCATATAATGAAGACCCTTAATTTGCCGAAACCTGCGAACCACTAATCTTGCCTTGTTACGCACAATGAAACCCGAGTTGTCTTGCTTGTTCCGAAAGACCCATCTGGTATCAAGAGATTTCTTTCCTTTTGGCAACTCCACCAACTTCCAAACCCCGAGCTTCTCGAACTGATTAAGTTCGTTATGCATGGCGTCAACCCAATTGGGCTCATTCTTAGCCATTTCGACATTTTTGGGCTCTATCTGAGAAATTAAGCAAGCCTAGAGACATGTATTAACGTCTCCACTATGACTTCACATTTGAACACCATCGCCCAGCTAGCCAATGACGTTCTCTATTGGATGGTCACGCTGAATGCGTGCAGGGATCTCATAGCTGATGTCATTGACAGAGACTGCAAGATTGTGGATGTTTACCGCTCCATCATTTGCTGTATGATCCACAGTAGATGAACAAGGTTCGTTTGGCGGATCTGCTTCAAACTCTTCAGCAATGGTTTCCGGAACAAGGCTATAATTGCAAAAAGGTAGCTATATTGAGTTTCTAGAGCTTAGTAGCATCCAGATCTATGGGGATAAAACACCAAAATCCACCAACACTAAGCACTTAGGGTTTGGAACAAGGCTATATTTGCAAAAAGGTAGCTATATTGAGTTTCTAGAGGTCAGTAGCATCTAGATCTATGGTCTCCATCCTAAAGAGAGTTCAAATCTCGAGTTTGAATCACATATGGCTCTAAAAGAGACATAAACAAGCACAAAGGATGGTTTAATGGAAGAATAAGTAAGTTAATAACTTTATTACCTGAATATGAAGCAGATGGAAGCTAGTTCTTGGGTCTCCATCCTATTCTATTGATCATATTTCCTTCTTTCTATTCTACAACTCCCAAGCTATCACAAAACACTCAAGCTCAACAATGGGGACTAGGGATTTACAGAGAAATGATCTAAAGGTGTTGGAGGCTATGGTGGGAGGCTATAATGACGTTTAAATAGGGTGCAAACCCTAGCATTTTGTGTTTCATCTAGACTAGTGGAGTTGCCAAGTTCTAGATACAGACTCGTTGATTCTCCTGCTAAAGACGCCTGCAAATCCCACCTCTACTCGACGAGTTGGGCTACAGACTCATCGAGTATCTCTTAAAAAAGGAAAAATACTTTATTTAAATTACATACCCGAAATGGGGAGTTACAATTCTCCCCCACTTATATTAGACTTTGTCCTCGAAGTCTGCTGCTACTGATCCTGAAAATAACTCTGGATAGTGCTCCCTCATCTCATCCTCAGTCTCCCACGTCTACTCTTAACCCTTTGGTGCTGCCACCGCACCTTCACTAACTGGACCACCTTGTTTCTCAAGGTCTTTTTCTTCCTGTCTAAGATCCCAACTGGCCTCTCGATATAACTCAAGCTGCTATCAACCTAAATATCGTCCAATGGTACCACTCCAGGTCCGAACTCCTCCTGTCGGCGTAACTCTTCTACCGACTCTGTGCAGTTTGCAGTCTGCTACGGACCTGCTGGATCAACTCTGTGGTCTTGAGCACCACCTCAGTGCTCCTGATGACCCTCTAACTGACCTTGCCCCAACAAATCGGGGTCCTACACTTCCTCACGTAACGCATCTCGAAAGGAGGGCGGTCAATACTGGCGTGGTAACTGTTGTTATACGAGAATTCCGCTAATGGAAGATACGTATCCCAACTGCCACCAAAATCTAGAACACATGCCCGAAGCATGTCCTCGAGAGTCTGAATCGTTCTCTCACTCTGCCCATCCGTCTAAGGGTGGAAAGCGGTGCTGAAGTGAAGACGAGTCCCCATCTCGTCATGAAACCGCTTCCAAAACCTGGAAGTGAACCGGACGTCTTGATCTGATACTACTAATACAGGCACCCCATGTTGTGCCACTACATCGCGCACATAAATATCGGCTAGCTTCTCTGCCGATATACTCTCCTGAATCGGTATGAAATGCACGCTCTTGGTCAGCCGATCCACTATGACCCAAATCGAATCAACCCCAAGTGCAGTCCTAGGAAGCTTAGTGATGAAATCCATGGTGATATCCTCCGATTTCCACATGGGAATGTCTAACGGCTGCATCTTACCATGGGGTCTCTGATGCTCCACCTTGACATTCCTGCAGGTCAGGAATCTCTCCATGTACCAAGCTACATCCCACTTCATGTAGGGCCACCAATAATCGGGTCGAAGGTCACTGTACATCTTCGTCGCCCCTTGGTGGATGGGGAACCGGGACTTGTGATCCTTGTCCATCAACACCTACCATACTCCACCCAGTACGATACCCAAACTCTCCCATGAAGGTTCAACAATCCTCTACTATCATAGTCAAAGGAATCTACTCGGCCCATAATCCTTTCGCACTTCTGCTTCTCCTCCTTCAATCCCTTAACTTGTGCCTCTTTAAACTGCTCCAACAATGGAGTAATCACCGTCATCCTCAAACATATATCCCTGATCGGGGTTGCTACCTCCTTGAGGCTCAGGGCATCAGCCACAATGTTGGCCTTACCCGGATGATAAAGAAACTCACAGTTATAATCCTTTACAATGTCTAACCATCGGCGCTGCCTCATCTTCAGATTCGGATGATCCATGAGGTACCTCAAGCTCTTATGATCTGTGTAAATAGTACAACGGACCCCATAGAGGTAATATTGCCATATCTTGAGGGAAAACACTACTGCCCCCAACTTTAAGTCATGTTTCGGATAGTTAGCCTCGTGAGGCTTCAACTGTCTAGAGGTGTAAACTATCACATGGCCTCGCTGCATCAAAACCGCTCCCATACTTGTGATCGAAGCGTCATAGTAGACTACAAAATCCTCTACTCCCTCTGGCAGGGTAGGAATCGACGCCTTGCACAATCTCTGTCTGAGGGTCTCGAATGTTGCCTGCTGCTGAAGCCCCCAATGGAACACCACCGACTTCTTTGGTCAATGATGTAAGCGGAACTGCTATCTTAGAGAAATCTTGTATGAATCTCCTATTGTATCCTGCCAGTCCTAGGAAGCTATGAATCTCAGTTGGAGACCTCAGGACCTCCCACTGCATCACAGCCTCTATCTTAGCTGGATCTACTAGAATACCCTTCTGATTGATGAGGTATCCAAGGAACTGCACCTCGCACAACCAAAACTCGCACTTGGAGAACTTTGCGAAAAGTCTCTCCTTCCTCAGTGTCTCTAGCACCTCTCTCAGGTGCTCCTCGTGCTACTCCTTAGTCTTGGAATAAACCATGATGTCATCAATGAACACTATCACAGACCGATCCAACATCGGTGTGCGGATGCGATTCATGAGATCCATGAATGTGGCTGGAGCATTGGTGAGACCGAACGGCATCACCACAAACTCATAATGACCATAGGGGGTCCTAAAAGCGGTCTTCTGCACATCATCATCCGTGACCCGCATCTGGTGATATCCTGACCATAGATCAATCTTGGAGAACCAAGATGCTCCTCGAAGCTAGTCAAACAAGTCGTCTATCCTTGGGAGTAAGTAACGGTTCTTCACCGTAACCTTAACATACGGTGCGACCCATCCTTCTTCCTCATGAACAGGATCGAGGCTCCCCATGGTGAACTACTCGGCCTGATGAAACCCTCTACAGCTGTGTAGATAACTCCTACATCTTTGGATGAGCCAACCGATATGGTGTCTTGGATGTCGAAGCCGCACCAGGAACCAGGTCAATCCGAAACTCAACCTGTCTTTCCGGAGGTATCCTAAGTAAGTCCCTTGGGAAGACTTCTGGATACTCTTGCACTTCTGGTACATCATCAACTATCATCTTACCTTTCTCCCGGGCATCTATAACATAGGCGACGTACCCTGCGCAACCCTGCTAAAAGTAGCGCCTCACTCTCGCTGCTGAAAAAAGAATCGGTCCGCGTTGTGGCCTCTCGCCCTGAATAACCAACTCTCCCCCATTGGTAGTGTGAACCCTCACTAACTGCACCTCACAATCAATCACTGCCCCATTGGGGTTCAGCCAATCCATACCCACTATAACCTTATTCCCTCGCAGGGGAATAAGAACCAAATGCACTGAAAAATTGGTCATCAAATAACTGCAGCGAACACCCCTTATGTATTCTCGCGACCCTTATGGTCCTGTCATCCGCTATCTTAACCTCAAGTGGGAAACCCAGATCCCCGAAGCTCTGCTAAACCTCTTGCTAAGCGCAAGTGAAACAAATGATTGGGTAGCCCCCAAGTTAAACAACATTGTAGCTTAAATGTCGTTCACTAAGAACGAACCTATACGAAAACATATAACCATGGGAAAAAATCAATATCAATAACGAGATAAGAGGAAAATAAATACCCATCACTACATTAGGAGCCACTCGTGCCTCCTTTGCTGTCATCTAAAAAGCTCTACTCTTTTCCACTGGTGCCTCACCCAGCCCTGACGGTCGTGTGTAATCCTCAATGTAGCAGTGGCAGGTGCCGAAACCTTCCCTGTTGTTGCCAAACTTGGACACTGGGAATTTTTAATGTCCCTTCTGATTGGAATGGAAGCAAATCATATCATGTGATGTGGTGGTGGTGGTAGTAGCTGTACAATCTCTTCTTATATGTCCGGTCCGACCGTAGTTGTAGAAACCAGGACTCCCTGCCTTGCATGCCCCATCGTGCAATCTCCCACACTTTCCACACTAACTGTGGCTCTGTTATCCTCTAGATCTGTGATCCGATACCTTGGGATTTTTTCCCGAACTCCCTGTGCCAGATACCGCCTCAGGCTTCCTCTTCTTCTCAATCTCCAATTCTCTCTCTCTCTCTCTCTTCTCTCTCTCTCTCTATCTCTCTCTCACGAGCCCTCGCAATCATATCATCCAGCGTTTTACAGCTGGATCGGCTCACAAACTGGTGGATATCACTTTGCAACTGATGGGTTTTGGTCCTAAGACATCCTATGTGCTCATACAAACCCTAAAGCTTGGATCTAGGTTTCTCTATTGTACATGCTTTGAATCCAAGACTATAAACCCTAATTCTAGTATTCAAGTAATCATATTAATATGTAATTAGGTTTAAGATCATACCTTGATTGTTATGTAGCAATAACAATCCCAATTCCTCCTTGAATTGACTTTGGAATGCTTAGAGTCACAAGTGTCACTCCTCTAATGGCTTACAAACACCAAGAGCAAATGGAGAAGGTATGAAGAGAGAGGAGAGAGGTTAGAATTCGTCCTTAGGACTTCTTGGGAAGGGATACACGAATTCATGAGCCAAGGGGTGTTTATATAGGTGTAGAGATAGGGTTTCAGTCATTATCCTTATCTAGTTGCTTATCCACAAAGCAACCCATAAGATAATCCTTGAATCCTTATCATAGTCAAATTCTAAGGCCTTATCACCTCAAATTCGTTCACCATATATTTAAGATAATCCTTACCTTATTTTGTAACTATCACATAATTACAAATCAGCCCCTCTAGTTTAATTAATTACACTTGATCACAAAATTAATTCCTAATTAATTATTGACCAATATTAATTAAACAAATATGATTTCTCCTTTAATATATTATTCTTATAACATATTACTAAATCATAATAACCTCTCTCTCTTTATTTATTTCTCCAATCAAGTTGCTTTGGTGAAGGCAACCCAAAAGGACCATGCACCATCGGGTCAAGTACATGCCAAAATAGTTATGGACTTAGACACTAATCCAACAGCAACATCTCATGATAATGGGCCTTCCGCATCTCCTCATTAGCTGCGTACTAAGGAAAGAGAAGAGCCCTCTCCCTGAACTTGGCGGTAATCTCTGCCACTGTCTCTATAGTCTGAGTGAGATCCTGAAACTCCCTAGCGAACTGGTGCACCTCAATAACTGGTGAAAACTTGTCTCTGAACCTAGTAGTAAAATCAGCCCAGGTCATCACATCAAGAGTTGCATCATCTCCGATACCATGCCCGATCTCCTCCTATCAATCTCGTGCCCTGTCCTTCAAAAGACAAGATGCTAGTCTGACCTTGTCCCCCTCGGGACATCTACTGGTGCGGAATGCCTTGGTGGCATCTGCCAACCACCTAGTACTCGCTATGGGATCCCACACCCCATGGTGGTCTTGAGCTGCACATGCTCTGAACTCCCTGAAAGTGAGGGTACGTGACCCCATCATTGTCACCACCTCAGCACGAAATGTGCTCAACCTCTCGTCCATCAGCCCCAAAATACCCTCCTTGATTGAACCAAAGATCACAGGAGTCTGCTGAAGTATGATACGAGTAACCTCTAAGGAGAGGAACTCCTTGGTCTGCTTATCTAGATGCTCGGCCGCCAAGCCTGATCCTGATCCCTCGCCGGCTCCTGAACTGCCAAACTGCTGGCCTAGGGAGTAAAACTACCATTCTGAATAAACACATCATAACAAACGTTAGAAACACTGATATAACTCGTGGGATCGCTACTACTACAAGTTTCCTGGTCTCATCTTTGCCTTCCTCGATTCAAGTACGGATCCTCTACTTCTAGTACTACGGGCCCATACTACCTTCCACATCTATCCGTACTTTCCTCAAGAATTGCCTTGACTCCACCAAGTCACTTCTACTGTTACTAATCTTATCTACTCTCATCCTAGGCTTGCCCTAGGAAAATCTCTGTCTCTCCCAAAACCAGTCCTTAGTTGCTGAAGGCCTCATTGTAATGCCAATTAGCCACTTCATAGATACCATCACATGCAACAAGGCTCATATAATCCTTCGAGTAAGGGACTCATCCCTACAAGGGTTAGGATTGAAACAAGAGCTGCGCGATAGGGTCAAATCCAACACTCTGAGATTACTCAACCCTGATTGTATGTGACTTAACGTATCCACCTAATAGCTAACTCCCATCACTTCAAGTCCCACAAAGCACAAAGCAAGCAACATTTAAACAAAGGAACCTACTCAAGCAAATCTATCCTCATAACAAGAACTGTACTAGCATACAATGTTAAACTCATACTATTAGACATAACCTAAACATGCCATCCTACTACTATCTACTCAATACTAGCATACAATTCTCTTAAAGCTAAAACACACATAGACGGAACGTAAGACATCCTCCTAGATCCTTAGTCCAATTCTATCATGTTGTGCTACTAAAACTGGAACTGATAGTCATAACATAAACTTGTATGGGTAAATTGGGAGTACTTACTTGAGCTCGATTGATCGCATGCACCACACCTTTTTCTTTGCTTTTTCAAAAACACTTTTTCTTTTTCAAAAGTTTCTTTCAAAAATGTTTTTCTTTTGAAAACGTTATACCAATTCCTTATTTTGAGTTTAGACACAATCGAGAGTGTGCCTAAATCCCTCAAACCAAGGCTCTGATACCAACTTGAAACATCCCTAAAACACAACTTCAAAAATTTTTGTTTTAAACATTACGAAGACCATGAAAGTAATCATCATATAATAAAACCACGAAACACATGTCTCAAATGTAAAAGCGAATGTATCAAATGGACTTATGTCAAAACATATCAAAACATCCAAAAATAAAACTCCCAGGATAAACTGAAGTTGTGGTGTGTGCCATGCCCTCATCCTGAGCTCTTCCCTTTACTTCTGGAAGTAACTGAACTACAAGCACAAAGCTTAGTGAGCTCCACCAATCTACCACATACCATACAATAACATATAAATCAACTACTGGGCCTTGCCCACTACATCGGACCAAATTCCGGACACTGCATCGGACCGAAGTCTGGAACTAACCAGGGCCTTGCCCTCAGCATCGGACCGAAATCCAGAAACTGCATCGGACCGAAGTCTGGAACTAACTAGGTCCTTTCCCTCTGCATCGAACTGAAGTCCGAAAACTGCATCAGACCGAAGTTCGGAACTAACCAGGGCCTTGCCCTCTGCATCGGATCGATGTCCGAAAACTGCATTGAACCAAAGTCTGAAACTAACGAGGGCCTTACCCTATGCATCAGACCGAAGTCCGAAACTGACTGAAGATAGCATAGCATAATCATCACTACTAGCATAAACACATATATTACATATTGCATCAGACTGAAGTTTGGAACTAACCACGGACTTGCCCTCTACATCGGACCGAAGTCTGGAACTAAATGAACATAGCATATCATAATCATGACCACTAGCATAAACACATATACTGCATACTGCATAGGACCGAAGTCCGGAACACATAACACAAATACATGCTTGAATTATAAAGACATCAAGCACACTAAGCTACTGCATCAGACCAAAGTCTGGAACTATTGCTAACTAAACGTGCCAACATTATGGTCGTAGACCTATTCCTACTAGAAGGAAACTCACCTCGTAACGTTGGTTGTTGAGATGCTAAATCTAAAGCTGGCTAACTGCTACTCCGGAACTCCCCGACTACAAATTCCATAGACACTAAATCAGGTACTGATAATTGTCCTCAAGGTAAAATGACTAATTTACCCCTGGTCAAAGTCAACCTCCTAGTCAGAGTCAACTTTCAATTGACTAGACTCGCCGACTTCGGCCGCTAATTCACTGAGTCCCTAACACCTTTTCTAATCATCTACTCGCTTTAACTCGTCGAGTTTGGCAACAACTCGACAAGTTCTTCTTCCGGGTTAACGTCGAACCTATCTTCATCCAACTTGTCGAGTTATATGAACACCTCGTCGAGACCTCCTTCATTATATGAACACATCTAGGCTTTGACTCGCCGAGTAGTATGAACAACTCGTCGAGTCTGTTCTTAAGGCATGAAGATTGCCTTGGACTAGTCGGGTCACGGCATGGACTCGCCGAGTCTCCTGCATGCAACTATTATACAGTCACTTCTAGTCGGTCTCAGTGCATCCAATTCATATATCTGGGCTTCTAGGGCTGGTTTTACACGTAATGTTTCCAACTTTATGTGCATGCACACAGGAGTGGGGCTAAAACACCAAAATCCTCTAACACTAAGCACTTAGGGTTTGGAACAAGGATATATTTGCACAAAGGTAGCTATATTGAGTTTCTAGAGCTCAATAACATCCAGATCTATGGTCTCCATCCTAAAGAGAGTTCAAATCTTGAGTTTGAATCACATAAGGATCCAAAAGAGACATAATGTAACATCCCAAAAATCCGAACTGGAAGTTTTTCTTTAAATCATTACTAAAACCATTTTTAGAAAAACATATCATAACGCAAAACATAATTCAGAGTATTAATTCCAAAACGTAGTTTCATTATCAGAGTAAAACATCCCAAGCTGACTAATCAATGGTGTGTGCCATGCGATCACCTCGAGTTCTTCCATCCGCTACTAGAAGTACCTGAAACCAAAGATGAAAACCGTAAGCACGAAGCTTAGTGAGTTCCCTAACCTACCACATACCATACAATCACAAAGTATACATATTGCATGAAATGGGCCACACCGCTATTTCGGCCCACACCCACTGCCTCAGACCCCGCCCGCTACAATGGCCCCGCCGCTCCAGGCTCTGCCTGGCTTCGAGCCCCACTCGGATACAGATCTGTTTCTTTTAGGCCCCACCCGCTAACCACATAATACAATTAGCATATAAAACATAACTGAACATACCCTACTATAATCCTGTCCTTAGGCCTTGCTTGTCTTGAGCCACGCCCCTGTCCTATCACTAGTAAATCATGGAACCCCGTCCAAGCTCCTACGGTAAGTGAGATACGTGCCATGCCCACACTCATTCCATGCCTATTTCGAGCCTCGCCCATGCTCTGCTACTAATGAGATATGGAAAACCATCCATACTCTACTATTGGTGAGATACGATACCTCGCCCACACTCACCTTCCTACCAGATACATACTTGCATCACACAGACAACAAGTATACTCTAACATGCGAACCATTCCTTGGGCACCCGCCCGACATCGGACCTTGGTCCGGAATATGATACTAACAAATAGTGCCTAGGGCTAACCCCCGGGTCTTCCTACTCACAACTACATTGGCCGGCATTATGGCTATAGACCCATTCATACAAAGGGAAACTCACCTACACTGCTGAACTTGTTGATAACCCTCTGGCTGTTGTCCGATAATTCTCTGAACCGCTGCTCCACTAGCTCCCCGAGCTATCAATATCAATATCATATAACACTAAGTCTCAAACTGAACTCTTAGAAACCGTCTAAGTCCACTCATGCCAAAGTCAATTTCCTAGTCAAAGTCAACCTTCTTGACTGACTCTACTCCCCGAGAAGCCCCAAGACTCGTTGAGTCCATGCATTCAGAAGCTCCCATGAAACGACTCAACTCGCCGAGTCACCCCAAGGCTCATCGAGTTCAACGATCTCTGAGTCCCTTCCTGCCTAACTCACTGAGTCACCACTCAACTCACCGATCTAAGCCTTAACCATAAGGGGTTAGTGCTTCACGACCTGACTCACCGAGTCCAAGAACAGACTCGCCGAGTCCGTGACAATCTTGAACAGACTCGTCAAGTTGTTCTTCCAACTCGTTGAGTCCATGCCCATCTTCATCCAACTCGCTGATTTTACCCATGTGACTCATCGAGTCGCTTCAATTCTTAATCCATACATTGGCTTTTCGAGCCATGCAGGGGCTCCAACTCATAGATCCACCCTTCCAAAGTCTAGTCCTCACGTAAATTTGCAAACTTTACGTGAAACCAAAGAGATATGGGCTTAAAACACTCTAGGGCTAGGTTTTGTGACCAAGGGGATTCACCAACAACTTATTTGCATAAACTTTATGGCTTTCTGGATCCTTAATAGCCTAGATCTGAGGTAGCAACCTCAGATATACTCGAAACTCGGGATAAACCTCCTCCATACTAAAAAATGCCCAAAACTCAACCATAACATAGATCTAAATGCAATAGGGTCAGCTTATTACCTCAAGGGATCTTAAAATCCACATCAACTCTAGATCTAAAGCCAATCCTTGAATCACCAAAGGTTCCCTTCCACCTTCTTCTTCAAATCAACCAGAATGGCAAGAAAGTTTGAATGTGCTAAAATGGAGGTTTAGGGTTTCGAGTTATGGATAAGAGAGGCTTTAGAGAAACCTAATGGAGTGAATGAGATGTTTATATAGGGCACCATGTCCTGAACTTAGGGCTTCCTAATCCAGACCTGACTCGCCGAGTCCACTTTCCGACTCGTCGAGTTGGTCACTTATTCTTTGACCCGGATCTCGCTCGGACTCGTTGAGTTCCACCCTGGACTTGACGAGTTGATCCCCCTTTGACCTAGGGTTTTCCTTTCCTTTCTTGGTCTTTCTGATTATAGGTGTTAAAACTCTCCCCCACTTAAACTAAACTTCATCCTCGAAGTTTCTCTATGGCCTCTTGCCCTGCAATCTGCTTTCAACACTCTGCTTGCTAGACCTAACACCCGCTGACTACCTCTGCTGGCATTCTGCCCAGTCATTCTGACTACTATTATTCCTTGCGGATAATATTCTCGGGTTAACCCTAACCCTGACCATCCTGGGAACACATCTTACTCAACTAACAAACCTTCTGGTACTCCCCGAGTACTTATGCTGGACACCCTAAGGGTTCACCCCATTTTCCTTCTGCGTCTTCTGGCCACCCCAAGGCAACGTTCCATAACTAACTACTCCCCCTATCGCTGTGAAGGTCCTATCCTTCACCAACTCCATTACGTCCGCTACTTCCAGTACGGGTCATTACCGCCAGTATCCACCGGATACTTCTCACTACTATAACTTAGTGTTGAGCACCCCTCGATCAACTATCTGTATTCCACCATAGTCTGCTTACCATCACTGCTGCTGACTAAAAATCCAGTTGTCCCTTATCTGCCTTCCGGATGAAACGAGACCACCCTGGTCCCTAGTGATCTACCACTATCTGGATTACTGGCTCCCACCAGTTGCTAGCCCTAACATAAACTTCTAGTCGCTCCCAGGGACTTCCAAAGAAACTTAGGCTACCAAATCCTGCCCCCTCTACTCTGCCACTCTGGCGCTACAAGTCTTGGGATCCTCGATCCTGTGCTACTAAAACTCACTGGCCTCACCCACGGGTCCCACCTGACTACACTACTGAGCAATCCCTGCTATCAGGTCTCACCTATACTGCTACTCTCATACGGGCCTCGCCCATGGGTCTCACCCAACTACATCCTGGAGCGGCCTCTCCTAAAGTCTCACCTCTCTAGGGCTATGAAGGCAAGCTCCATACTATTCTCATCCACTACCCATTCCTGATTCCTACCTGGATCACTAGGAAGTATGTGCCTCGCCCCAACTCTGCTAACTAGGAGATATGGGCCTCCGCCCTCACTCCACTAACTAAGCTGCTAGCGAATGCTAAGGCTTACCTGTAGTCTTACAACACTTCCATACTCATTGACTGCTTGTGAATGCTACGGCTACCCCGTAGTCTTACAACACTTTCCACCTTTGACTGCTGTTGGAGAAAGTTGCGGCTCTCCGGCCGCTCTACTATGCTCTATATGGTGTCTCTGCCACTGACTACTAACATGAAAGCATCCCATGCTAACCGTTATCAAGATCCTCATCCCAACTCTTTCGAGTCTTGCAAGCGATCCTCCATCATGAAATTCCAATCAGATACTAACCACTTTGATTACATGAACTAACTGTTGGGAAGTTTCTCAAACTCCCAACGCTGAACTCCTCAATCCATCAATCGATGTGCTACTTCTTTTCCTTCTCAGAGGTCGCGTACTCATTCTGGATTTGCGTGCTCCTATCCTTGTACATTCGGACGGTTCTCCCTCACTGCTCAATGCTTAACAAGAATTCCCAATCTTCTCTGTTATATCGCAATCAATCTGCTGAAGAACCAAGCTTGCCATAGCTAAGGGTCTAACCGATCCGTTACTTGATGACACCTTCATGAATCTAGCGGGACACTACTGAGTCCTTATAAGCATGCTATATTTACTACATCCTAAGTAACGTGCTTCCATAGGGCACGACTCCTAACTACCAATTCATTATCCAAGGTATGCAGATGGCATATAACTAATCACAAGCAAACCACACAATTCTAAAATACTTATACCAATAATGATGCAGATCCTTAACAATGTAATCATGAATGAAGAAAACAGAAAATGGAGGTTGCATACCTGCGACATACAGCACTGCTCGCGCCTCCATGGTAGTTATCTGAAAAACCCTGCCTCCTACCGCAAGCGCCTCTGCTCGGCCCTGACTGCTGTTTGTGATCCTCAGAGTTGTAGGGGCAGGTGCTATCACCCGTTGGCTGAAAACAAACTGCAGTACTGGCCTTCTTGTGGCCCCACTGACTGCAGTGGAAACATATCAAGTCTGATCCCTGTGTGGTGGTAGCAGTACAATCCCTACTAAGATGACCAGTCCGGCCGCACTTGAAGCAACCTGAATCTCCACCACTACTACTCCTACAAGCACCCTCGTGCATCTTGCCGCACCTCCCGCACTGGTCGCGGCTCTGGTAATCCCTCGATCTTAAATATGACCCCTTGGGCCTTTTGCCCGAACCTATGGCTACCTGAACCTCATCCGACTTCCTCTTCTGGAATTGCTCCAAATTAATCTCTCTCTCTCTCTCTCTCTCTCTCTAGCTCGTGCGATCATATCCTCTAACGTTTTGCAGTTGGACCTGCTCACAAACTGCCTGATTCCATCCCTCAACATCTCATAATAGCGGGCCTTCTTCATCTCCTCGTCCGCGACATACTACGGAACAAGGAGGGCCCTCTCCCTTAACTTGGCGGTGATCTCCGCCACAGTCTCAGTAGTTTGCGCCAAATCCTGAAACTCCTGTGCCAACTGCTGCACCTCAATAATCGGTGAAAACTCATCCTTGAACCTGGCCGAGAAATCTCTCCATGTCATCGTGTCCAATGCGACATCATCACCAATGGCATGTCCAACCTCCTCCCACCAATCCCTTGCTCTGTCCTTCAGAAGACAGGAGGCGAGTCTGACCTTGTTCCCCTCGGGACACCGGCTCGTACGGAATGTGTTGGCAACATTGGCCAACCACCTACTGCTAGAGATGTGGTTCCTAGCCCCATGATAATGTGGCGCTCCGCAAGCTCTAAACTCTCGGAATGTCATAGTACGCGCTCCCATCAAAGCCATTATCTCGGTACGAAAGGCTCCTAACCTCTCATCCAAGATCTCCAGTATACCCTCCTTGACTGTGCCAAAGATCACATGAGTCTGATCTAAGATACTGCAGGTAACCTCCGCTGATATCAACTCCCTCATCCGCTCCTCAAGCTTCTCAGCCCCTAAACCCAAGCCTGATCCCTCTCCGGTGCCTGATCCGCCCACTGGTCTCTCTCACAATGTCACCATGCTGAAAACATATAGCAATAACTATCAGAATACTTATTACTGCTAAGGGATCATACGCACACACTACAAGTTTCCCGATCTTATTTCGACCTTTCTTGAATCGGGTACGGATCCTCTATGTAACACCTTAAATTTCAAAACAATTTTTTGCATTTTATAAAAACATAACTCATTTAATATTCATAAAAACACCCATGTTTGAAATTCAATTCATGTCATACAAAAATCCCAAGATCTCATAACATAAAATCCCGTGTGTGTGTACTGATCAAGTTGGCGCCTTCCCACGATCGTCACTAGTACCTAAAACAAATAACACCAAACACTGTAAGCACAAAGCTTAGTGAGTTCCCCAAAATACCACATATAACACATATTAGCCACTCGAGGCTATAACTCTGTGGGTCCATGCACCCAAACTCTGTGAACCCTCCGGTTCTAACTCTGTAAACATGCACAACATAAATCACATAGAATAATGCAATGCAACACATAACACATACATAGCATACAAACACTGTATCACATACTCTAGTTACCTACTCAAGGTAAAGTATAGTGAGAAGACTCACCTCGTGTATCTCGATAACTCGCAAATCCCTGGAATCACTCGTGCTCGATCCCCCGAACTATAATCTTCCTATAATACAATATATCTCTAATTAACACTTTTACAACTAAGGTTGACTAACCCTATCAAGTCAACACTGGTCAACTCTGGTAAACGGTCAACTTTGACCGGACTCGGCGAGTGCACCAAAGCAACTCGGTGAGTCTATACGCGTTCACTGACTCCCTCGGATCCTTTCTTGGCACGTCGAGCACTCCCCTAACTCGACGAGTTCCACCTGGCATGAATCGCAGGGCAACCACGACTCAACTCGCCGAGTCTCAAGAACAACTCGGTGAGTTCGGCTTGACTCAACCACATATTGACTCTCCCTGACTCACTAGGTTATCCCCCAACCCGACGAGTCCACTCGCTGAACACTTTACGTGAAACCCCAACCCTACTCGCCGAGTCCCAAGAACAACCCGACGAGTTCATGCCATACACAAACTTTTATTGACCTTCTAAGGTCAAATCTGCTTTCCCAAACCATAGATCTGGCCTTCCCAAGCATGAATGTCACGTAAAGTTCGAAACTTGATGCTTGTATAACCCCCACAAGGCATCAAAAGGAGATTTGGTCCCAAAAATAACCACCTAGGTCCAATGACTCCCTAATAACCCAAAAAGCTCCAATGTTTAAGGTCTCTGGACCTCTTTGAGTCCAGATCCAAGGAACAAACTCGAAGAGGGACCATTTGCTTCACCTAATCACTCTCCAAAGGGGTTATAAAACCCTAACTCTAAAGATCAAGCCTATAACTAAAGGATATTCAAACCATTACCTCAAAATGAAGCCTTTGGACTCTGGATCTGCTGGAATCTCACGTCCTACTTGATCTTGCCACCTTCCTCTTACTAAACAAAGAACACAAAGGCCAAAAGTGACTTTCTCTCTCCCAAAACGAATTAGCTCTATTAGGGTTCTCTCAAGGGACTGGTAGCCACAATGGGAGGCTATAAGTTCCCTTAAATAGGCTCCAAACCCAGAGAATTAGGGTTTCATTAAACAGCATGGACTCACCGAGTCCACTCCTTGGACTCGCCGAGTCCAGTCGCGAATCCACGTCCAAAATCACAATCCTACTCGGTGAGTTTGAGCTCCAACTCGCCGAGTCTCCTCACAAAATACCAAAATATAAGAATGAATAATACCTGGGAATCCGGGCTGTTACACTCTGCTTTCACTAGTACGGGCCCATACTACCTTCCACATCTATCCGTACTTTCCTCAAGAACTGCCTAGACTCCACCAGGTCCCTTTTTCTACTACTACTGCTCCCAGCACTATCTCATCCAAGGCTTACCCTAGGGAAACCTCTAACTCAACTCAAACCAGTCCTCAGCTACTGAACGCCTCTTTGTGATGCCAATTAGCCATCACCTGAATACCATCACATGTGACGAGGCTTAGATAATCCTTCGAGTAGAAGACTCGTCCCTATAGCGGTTGGACTCAGACAAGAGCTGCGCAATAGGGCTAAATCCATCACTCTGGGATTATTCAACCCTAATCACATGTGACGTGACGTATTCACCTAATGGCTAACTTCCATCACTCAAAATCCCACAATGCACAAAGCAAGCAACATTCGAAAAAGGGGAAAATCTAACCATAACATACTCAACAATAATAATTTCATATAAAGAATTTGCACTAGCATGCGACATAAGCTCACAAATTCAGGCATAACCTAAACAGGCTATCCTACCACTGTCTAATCAGCACTATCATGCAGCTTAAAACACATATAACAGGCACATATGGCATCGCCCCTAGATCCTTAGTCCTAATCTAGCATGCTGCTCTACTAACTGATAAAACAAACATAGACTTGTATGGGTATTTTGGGGTACTTACTTGAGCTCGGCTGATTGCATGCACCACACCCTTTTTTTCTTATTATTGTTCTTTTCTTTCTGAATTCTTTTCGCTTTTCTAAAACTGTTTCATTTCTCAAAACTCTCTTACCAAAAATTGTCTTTTCATTTTGAAAACTCTTATACCAATCCCTTAGTTTGAGTTCAGACACACCTGAGAGTATGTCCGAATCCCTCAAACCAAGGTTTTGATACCAACTTGTAACATCCCAAAAATCCGAGCCGAAATTTTTTCTTTAAATCATTACTAAAACCATTTTAAGAAAAACATATCATAACGCAAAACATAATTCAGAGTATTAATTCCAAAACATAGTTTCATTATCAGAGTAAAACATCCCAGGCTGACTAATCAATGGTGTGTGCCATGCGATCACCCCGACCTCTTCCCTCCGCTATCGGAAGTACCTGAAACCAAAACTGAAAACCGTAAGCATGAAGCTTAGTGAGTTCCCCAACCTACCACATACCATACAATCACAAAGTATGCATACTGCATGTACTGGGCCTTGCCCGCTATTTCGGGCCTCGCCCGCTACCTCGTGCCCTGCCCGCTACAATGGCCCCGCCGCTCCAGGCCCCGCTCAGATACATATATGTTTCTTTTAGGCGCCGCCCATATCTAGGCCCCGCTCGCTAACCACATAATAAAATTAGCATATAACACATAATTGAACATACCCTACTGTAATCCTATCCTTAGGCCTCGCCTATCTTGGGCCTCGCCTTTGTCCTGTCACTAGTGAGGCATGGAACCCCATCCAAGCTCCTACGGTAAGTGAGATATGAGCAACGCCCGCACTCACTCCATGCCTATCTCGGGCCTCGCCCATGCTCTGCTACTAATGATATATCGAACACCGTCCATACTCTACTATTGGTGAGATACGGTACCTCGCCCATACTCACCTTCCTACCATGCACATACTTGCATCATACAGACAACAAGTATACTCTAACATGCAAACCATTCCTTGGGCACACGCCCCACATCGGACCTTGGTCCGGAATATCATACTAGCAAACAGTGCCTAGGGCTAACCCTCGGGTCTTCGTACTCACAACTACATGAGTCGGCATTGTGGCCGTAGACCCATTCACACAAAGGGAAACTCACATGCACTGCTGAACTTGCTGATAACCCTCTGGCTTCTGTCCGATAATTCTCTGAACCGCTGCTCCACTAGCTTCCCGAGCTATCAATATCAATATCATATCACACTTAGTCCCAAACTAAACTCTTAGAAGTCGTCTAAGTCCACTGTTGCCAAAGTCAAGTTCCTGGTCAAAGTCAACCTTCTTGACTGACTCTACTCGCCGAGTCGCCCCAAGACTTGTCGAGTCCATGCATTCAGAAACTCCCATGAAACGACTAAACTCGCCGAGTCACCCTAAGACTCGTTAAGTTCAACGATCTCTGAGTCCCTTCCTGCCCAACTCACTGAGTCACCACTCAACTCACCGATCTAAGCCTTAACCAGAAAGGGTTAGTACTTCGCGACCTGACTCGCCGAGTCCAAGAATGGACTCATCGAGTCCATGAAAATCTTCAACACACTCGCCGAGTTGTTCTTCCAACTCGTCGAGTCCATGCCCATCTTCATCCAACTCTCCGAGTTCACCCATGTGACTTGCCTAGTCGCTTCAGTTCTTAATCCATACAGTGGCTTTTCAAGCCATGCAAGGGCTCCAACTCATAGATCCACCCTTCCCAAGTCTATTTCTAACGTAAAGTTGCAAAATTTACGTGAAACCAAAGAGATATGGGCTTAAAACACTCTAGGGCTAGGTTTTGTGACCAAGGGGCTTCACCAACAACTTATTGGCATAAACTTTATGGCTTTCTGGATCCTTAATAGCCTAGATCTGAGGTAGAAACCTCCAATCTACTCCAAACTCGTGATAAACCTCCTCCATACTCAAAAATGCCAAAAACTCAACCATAAGATAGATCTAAATGCAATAGGGTCAGCTTATTACCTCAAGGGATCTAAAAAGACACACCAACTCTGGATCTAAAGCCAATCCTTGAATCACCAAAGGTTCCCTTCCTCCTTCTTCCTTCAAATCACCCAAAATGGCTAGAAAGCTTGAATGTGCTAAAATAGAGGTTTAGGGTTTCGAGTTCTGGATAAGAGAGCCTTTAGAGAACCCTAAAGGAGAGAATGAGATGTTTATATAGGGCACCAAGTCCCGAACTTAGGGCTTCCCAATCCAGACCAGACTCGCTGAGTCCACTTTCCGACTCGTCGAATCGGTCACTTATTCTTCAACTCGGATGTCGCTCGGACTCATCGAGTTCCACCCTGGACTCGATGAGTTGACCCCCCTTTGACCTAAGGTTTTCCTTTCCTTTCTTGGTCTTTCTGATTTTGGGTGTTACACATAAACAAGCACAAAAGAGGGTTTAATGGAAGCATAAGCAAGGTAATAACTTTATTACCTAAATATGAAGCAGATGGAAGCTAGTTCTTGGATCTCCTTCCTCTTCTATTGATCCTCTTTCCTTCTTTCTCTTCTACAACTCCCAAGCTATCACAAAACATTCAAGCTCAACAATGGGGACTAGGGTTTTGCAGAGAAATGCTCTAAAGGTGTTGAAGGCTGGGGTGGGAGGCTATAATGACATTTAAATAGGGTGCAAACCCACGAATTTAAGGTTTCATCCAGACTAGCGGACTCGCCGAGTTCGGGATACAGACTCGTCGAGTCGCCTACTAAAGACGCGTGCAAATCCGAACTCTACTCGACGAGTTGGGCTACAGACTCGTCGAGTATCTCTTAAGAAAGGAAAAATACTTTATTTAAATTACATACCAGAAATGGGGCGTTACACTTGTGAGCTAAGGTCGCTTATGGAGCTTAGCCTTTTAGATCTGGACCTATTAAGGGTTCCTCAAGCTTAAATGTGCAAACTTTATGGTGTTTATGGACTCATGCATTTATTAAGTCATTTATTAAGCTCTTTTTGAGATCTAGAGCCCTATTAAGCCATGCATGAATGCAAAGTTGCCAGCTTTACGTGATGAACCACCTTAGGGAAGTCAGATCTATGTGTTACAGTGAAGTCTTAATCGAATAAGTATTGAATGAATAAAAGTGGCTAAAATGGGAGTATGTTAGGCGTACAAGCTGATACGATATTTGTACAAACCCCAAAGCAACTACGCTTAGCGTATGAGTTAAGTATGCCCCGCGTACTCAGGAGATGGGCTTCGAATCGTTTGGGCTCTTAGTATGAGTCGGATCCGATTATTAACTGGATGTTGTTTTGTGATAGCGCGGGGATTTTAGTAGGCCAACGACTAAGGATACTTTTGTGAGATTCAACAGTGCGAGGTGAGTTTCCTCAGCATGTTTAGCGGGTCTAATGCACCAATTCCGGCCCATGATCAATAATGCTAAGATACTTGATATATATATATATATATATATATATATATATATATATATGTGTGTGTGTGTGTGTGTGTGTGTATGTGTGTGTGTGGCTCTTGTATATGTGTATGCTTATATGATTTGTATGTTGGGTGGGTCCCGTTATACTCAGTGGATGGGGCGCATTATGCGAGTGTGGACGGGCCCTGATACACTCATTGGGCGAGGGTCATTATGTGTTTATTTATTTATGGTATGTGGTATGTTGGGGAACTCATTAAGCTTTGTGCTTACGGTTTCAGTTTATGTTTCATATACTTCTGGTTCAAAATTAGAAGAGCTTGGGATGATTGTAGAGCACACACCTCTTGATTCCGCATTTTGTGATTTACTCTGATAATTGATGATATTGATACAATTTGTTAATTTGGTTTTATGACAATGTTATAGTTAGTATTTAATTAATATGAAAATAAAAAAATTTCCGGTGTTATTTTTAGGACGTTAAAGAAAAATTGCAAGAAAAATAATAATAAAAATAATGAAAATATCGACCTTTGGTTTTCTTTTAAATTTTTTTTATAGCATTCTAACATTTATAAATAGACAATTTGATAGCCCCTGAATGTAATATTTAGATATCATCTTTGTATCGACTTGTAGTCAACACGTTTGATACCAGCACTTAACAACATCCGATCGAACGAATGAAAAGTTTCAAAACAACACTGAACGGTTAAAATAAATGAGTACATAAAACGTTGAATTTGTTCAATCAGTTTAAACCTACACAAACGTCGAATTGAATTTTATTTTCTATCCAGTTATTTCTTTCAAAGGAAAGGTTTCAAAGATTTTTTTGAGTTTACTTTACATGTCATCCAACTTTCTGGATGCTTTTTTTCATGTATATAAACCCTAGACGCTCTTTGGAGAAAATTACGAACGCCTTTGGTTAGTGATATTTTTGATTACGTAGTAGCTTTCCTTGGACACTAGAATGAGTAGTGGAGACTGGATATGTGGTGCATGTGAGCATACGAACTTCAAGAAACGTGATGCATGTCAAAGATGTCAGTGTCCCAAGTTCGCTACAGCAGCTGAGATTTCAACTCATGCAAACAAATCAAAGGTGCTGGCAGGTGACTGGTACTGTTGTTGTGAGGCACACAACTTTGCCAACCGAAGTGAGTGTTATAGGTGTGGAGCACACAAAGAGTATATCATGATGATGACATATGCAACATCTAGCTATCCTTACGATGCTAGCATTCTTCCAGGAGGGAAAGATGGTGATTGGATGTGCAACAGGTAAAATATAATCACACATATATAGACCATAAAGATTCAAATTAACAATTTGTTTGTATATAAGATTTTTGTTAGGATTCTTATTGGTATACCGATATTTTAATTTTTCTGAACAGGTGTAGAGGACATAACTTTGCAAGTAAAGTGGAATGCTATAGATGCAAATCACCAAGGGAATAGGAGTACAAGAAGTGTTGTAAATGGAAAATATCTTTGTGCTCCAAAGAATGATAAGAATGATATGTGTTTTCTTGTTTTGGCCTTAATAATTAGTGAAATGTATGCAATATTACATTATCTTTAGCATTTTCAACACGTGATTAGCCTTAATATGATGGATTATAAGTCGGCAAATAAGAGGAGTAGGTAGAAATAGAATTATCATGAACCATTTAATTTTAATGGTAGATTAAATTATTTAATATTTAATGGTTACATTGTAATATCTCATTGAACTTATTTTTTTTCATACATAGCAATTTATATTTTAAAATGTTGTAGTATACAATCATATAAAACATCAATTACTATGAAAAAAAACAGTTAATATATAAGAAGCATTTCCTAATATAAGAAAACTAATATATATATATATATATATATATATATATATATATATATATATATATATATATATATATATATATATATATATATATATATATATATATATATATATATATATATATATATATATATATATATATTAAAAAAAAACGACTAAACGGCAACTTCGTTCGTGTAAGAGCATTGTCATTTTAATTATGGACATCTAGCTACACTCTCATAAATTGTTGTGTTATTCAACACATGTACATGGGATCTTTCGGTAGCTATATATATATATATATATATATATATATATATATATATATATATATATATATATATATATATATATATATATATATATATATATATATATATATATATATATATATATATATATACTAGTTTCTAACCCGTGGGTACCACGGGTTAAAAAGATAAAAATAATTTTAATTAAATTATAAAGTAATTATTGAGCAATGATAAAAAAATTAACAATTTAATAAATTAAACAATAGATATTACAAATAAATTTTTTGTTGACGTGTTTGATATGTGTAAAATGAAGGAGTAAATTAGTGTAAATTTAATTAATGAGGAAAAACCTTAGAATGACAAGTGGTAAATAATCAATGTGAAACTCTAATTGATTGATACGTGTCAAATGTACTACTCTTTTATTAGATAGGAATATATATATATATATATATATATATATATATATATATATATATATATATATATATATATATATAGGGACGGATTTAGGGTGTGTCACCGGTGGCACCGGCAACCCCTAACTTTTCCGGTCGTAGTGGAAAAATTTTCGAAAATTTAATTTTTTCTACTATCGTGCAACCCCTAACTTTCCCGTGCACCCCCTACCGAGAAATCCTGCATCCGCCCCTATATATATATATATATATATATATATATATATATATATATATATATATATATATATATATATATATATATATATATATATATATATATATATATATATATATAACCACATCAAAAACATTCGTCAACACTCAACACTTGCAAAGTGGTTGTGAACTTGTTTTGTTAATACTAACCACTTTTCTTCTTTGTAGTCTCGATAACATTTTTAGAATTAATAAAATATAAAATAGAATGACACTAGTAGAAAATGCATTAACCTATCATTCTTTAGAACCACCAAAGATATTACATGGACATGTCTTTAAATTAGGCATATAAAAACGTATGCCTAAGGCGATTTCGAATCGAATACCATATATCACTAAAAAAACCCCTAAAGTCTAAATAAGTAAAAAGATGAAAAGTAGAAAGGAATATTCTGAAATTCAAAAGCAGCGGCTATTTGCCGCATCACATGAATTATTGTTTCAAACCCCATCTTCCCTATGACTTGGAATATTCATCTTGTCCGAAGGATGCTGACTAGGATTCTTGGCTATCCAATCCTAGGATGACAACAATGCAACTGAGTCGCCTGCTTCGAATCAAGTAAAGCTTGACATGTCAGCAAGATATTGACCAATTATGGCCTCAAGTGGGAACCTTTATAGTGACCATTTTATGGTCCTGCGAAGAAGTATATTCTTATTTTGCGAATTTTTAGATCTTGAAACCTCATAATTTCTCATGTACCCACAAGTGAGATGTATAATAAGTTTTTCAAAATATCCCAAAGATCGTATTTGATGGATGGTGGTGTTATTATTTATTTATTTATTTATTTACTAGGTTATAATCACCGTTATAAAATAAATTAAATATTTATAAAAAAAAACTTATAATTATTAATCAATTATTGTAAATAAATTATTAATTAAGATATATAATTTTGATTTATATAAATTTATAATCATTGTTTTAAATAAAAATGTGAAATCGAAAGGATAATATTATGCTTAATTTAGATCAAGCTGATTTTCGATCACTCGATTTAGTAGATTAGTATTATTTATTTTTGACTTTTTTAATTTTGTGAATATTCATTGCAGATGACATAGATATTTGTATATATATTGTACAATTGTTTACATTGTTTTATTTGAAATTTTGAAAATTACATTGTAAAAAATAAATAGGTGTTATACCGGGATTAGTATATTTGAAGGGATTGCATAAAGGTAACTTGATTGTTTGACATTAAATTTACTGATTAAGGGTTATTGTAATAAATTAGGCAATAGATATTACAAATTATTTTTTTGCTAACGTGTTTTATTTGTATAAAATGGAGGATTGAATTAGTGGAAATGTAATTAATGAAAAAAAACCAAAGACTGACAAGTAGCAAATAATTAATTTCAAACTCTAATTGATTGACACGTAACAAATTTGCTACTCTTTTATCAGGTAGAGAGATTTATTTATTTATTTATTTATTATTATTATTATTATTACTATTATTATTATTATTAATTTCAACATTACTGTGATGAATGCTTATCGGATAATACACAATAGGATTAGGTGTTTGGGATTATTTATTTAAAACAACTTATGTTTCTCTATAAAAATGTATATTAATTAATTATTCGATATTAAAATGGAGTGTTAAAATATTTGGAATTATTTTAAAGGGTACTAATACCTTATAAATTGATAAGTTGTTTTTTTAGCATAATCTTCGTATGAATATGAAAGAAAAATAGCACATCATTATATGGTATTGCTTTATTTTTTTACTTGTAACATTTTTTATAATTTATAATTATACGTTTCAGAAGAATATATATATATATATATATATATATATATATATATATATATATATATATATATATATATATATATATATATATATATATATATATATATATATATATATATATATATAGGTTCAGGTTCATTTGAGACCATTTTAATTTTGTGAGACCGTGAGACCAAATCTAAAAATAATTTTAAAATGCAAAATAAATGAAAAAATCCAAAAATTCTTTTTTTTAAATATTATTTTCGGAACTTGAATTAACTAAAAAAAATATAAAAATATATAAAAAAAAATAAAAAAACTAAAAAAAATTTCGTTTTTTTTTTGAAAAGTACGTGAAATATTCTAAATAGAATATTACACTGACATATTCTAAAAAATAATTTTAAAATGCAAAATAAATGGAAAAATCAAAAAATTCTTGTTTTAAATATTATTTTCGGAACATGAATTAACTAAAAAAAATTAAAAAAAAATAAAAAAAATGCGTCTCACAGTCTCACAAAATATAGGTGGTCTCAAATGAACCTAACCATATATATATATATATATATATATATATATATATATATATATATATATATATATATATATATATATATATATATATAGGTTCAGGTTCATTTGAGACCATTCTAATTTTGTGAGACCGTGAAACCAAATCTAAAAATAATTTTAAAATGCAAAATAAATGGAAAAATCCAAAAATTCTTTTTTTAAATATTATTTTCGGAACTTGAATTAATTAAAAAATATATAAAAAAAATAAACAATAATAAAAAAAATTCCGTTTTTTTTTTTGAAAAATACGTGTAATATTCTAAATAGAATATTACACTGACATATTTTAAAAAATAATTTTAAAATGCAAAATAAATGGAAAAATCTAAAAATTCTTTTTTTAAATATTATTTTCGGAACTTGAATTAACTAAAAAAAATTAAAATAAAAAAATAAAAAAAAATTTCTATTTTTTTTTTGAAAAATACGTGCAATATTCTAAATAGAATATTACACTGTACATATTCTAAAATAATTTTAAAATGCAAAATAAATGGAAAAATCAAAAAATTCTTTTTTAAATATTATTTTCGGAACATGAATTAAGTAAAAAAAAAAATAAAAATAAATAAAAAATTGCGTCTCACGGTCTCACAAAATATAAGTGGTCTCAAATGAACCTAACCCTATATATATATATATATATATATATATATATATATATATATATATATATATATATATATATATATATATATCATTTAAAAAAAAAAAATTAGTTGTACAACGATTTTATAACAAGCAAAAAAGTCTATAATAAAAATCATCTCATCTTCTATATAATGTTAAAGATTTACGATAGGCATAAATGTATATCAAAAACTATGACGTCGTTTATGAATATTCATGAAATAAAATATTACATATTTGAATGTCTATAATGAAAAAAAAAAAAAAAAAAAAAAAAAAACAGGCTATAATTTTTGTTAGTTCGTCGTCTTGAAATAAAATATTTTCGTTTTATTATTTTTCGGCTTTCCATCGATATCCTTCGTTCGTTCGACTGGTATAAAACACTATCTCACATTCAATCCCCTCATACAAACAATCAACCATTGATTTAGGGTTACAACTCCACCCCATCGTTGCCCACAGGGCTTCACAAAATCGATTGCATCCTTGTTATGCCCAAGTTGAAACCGAAACCTATAGTTAGTCGATGACATAAAATATTTCAATTTAAGAAACAAGATAATAAAACATTAGGGAAATGTTGTTAAAATGGTATGATCACTACTACATTTTATGGCTTTGGTCACTCTACGTCGGAAACAAATAGTCACTCATACAATATTTTAAGTAGCCGAAGGTCTCCATCATGTGACCATTCAAAACCGTATTGTCATACATTCTAATAATTAAGTAGATGAAGTGAAGTGAAAGATTTTGACACAATGATCATCGACTTATTAATTGGGAGGAGTGATAATAAAAGATTGAGTTCAACGTATTAGTTACTCTATACATAAAAAAATGACAAATATACAGGAGTAAAAAAAGTGACAAAAAATATCCAAATGTCATAAATCATCACATGAAGTAAATGTTTATGTCACTAACTCATAAACTGGAGTTTGTCTCACATAATTTTAGTGTAGCAAAAGTTTGGTACATATGGTTTCATAACTATGAGTGTGACTGAAGTTCGACGTGTGTTATAGCTTGTGTACTATTTATGTGTATAGTTACTTGTTATTTTAAAGTGGTTGTATGGATTTCGAGTAACCACACTATATCATAAATGTCACTACTACAAATGGGCGCACAAAAGGCACCTCATAAGATCCGGTTGTTTAAAAAATCGGGTTCTAATATACAAAAATCGGATTTAATAAAGGCAAACTTTATAAGACCCGTTTTTCATTAAGAAACTGGGATCTATTGTGTAACTAAAAAACTCGGTTTCTTTCACAACAACCGGGGATTTAAGTAAAAGTAATACAACCAGTTTTCTTTAAAAGAACCGAGCCTTAAAATGCTAATACATGAATTACAGTACCATAATTGAACCCATTTTTCATCAACCTGGTTCTTTTGAACATATTCCCAATGATACTGCATCATCAGCTAAAAGAAATGGAAAAAATGAATATATAAAAAGAGAAGATGATATATAAAACAAGATCAAATCCACATAACTTTAAGAGAATATATTATAAGTATATTATCATGAAACACAAAGCCAATTAATTTTGAACAACACAAACACAAACCTGCTGATGTATTTGCATATAAAAAGTCTTCTTTTTTACTTTGGAGTATGATAAGTAGTAAACAGAGAGAGCAGATTTGTAGTGTAAAGAAATAATAAATCAATGGAAAGTAATGAATACTTGATAAAATGAAGAGAAAATTGAATGATTGTATTTCTAAGCAACTAAAATCATAAACCAGGGAATGTTCCCTTCTCTCTATCATGAATGATACTGAGAGCCACAGTACAATTCTTACACCTCACACCACTCCTTTCTTTATATTCTCATTTCTCTCTCTTCTCAAATGACTGTTTTGACCTTCTAGAGTATACCCACATTACTCTTGGTTTGGGAACATGTTGTGCTAGTATTTCCCTATTAGTATCAGAATAGGTTTCCATTGTACGACATAAGGCATTCTGCAACACACTATGAAAACTATAAGCACATGCTTACATGATGTATGTATTGCGCATATGGAACCTTGAGCTAATAACAGGTAGCACAAAAAAAAACAATTGAATTTCACCCAAATAGCACTAGGGGCAAAATGGTCAAGTTAAATATGAAGGGATGAAGTTATCTCTCAGCCACCCAATTAGTAGCACCAGAATAGCAACTAACTATCATGAAAAGGCAACCAACTCTCGTGAACGGACGTCTATCCAAAGGAAAATCATCAAACTCAATAACTATTTAGTAAACATTCATAAATGTTACTTGAAAAGTCAACAATCAAAAACTCTAAGCAGCAACAACATAGTAATAGTCAACATCTTTATGAGCATATCTTTGTGGGATACTAAACAAAAAAATGGGTTCTTTAACATATGAGACCTATGTTGGCTCTCTATTTAATCATATCCTTATCTCTTTTGAAATTTATGCACTCTACAAACACTACTAGAAAAACAGCCTTTTACGACGCTCATTGCGCGTCGTAAAACGCTCAGACGACGCGCAAATGCGCGTCAAGGAAGGCCCTGTCATAAAGACAGATGACGCGCATTTACGACACACATTTATGACACGCATTTATGACATGCAATGCGTATCAAGGAAGACCCTATCATAAAGGAAGAAGACACACATTTGCATGTCGTAACCTTACGATGCGCATGTTTATGACACGCAATGTGTATCAAGGAAGCCCCTGTCAAGAAAGGCCATGTCATAAATGAAGACGACACACATTTTTGCATATCGTAATTTAAATTTTTTTTAAAAAAAAAATATTTATAGATTTATTGATTTTCAAATAATATTTGCATTTCATGTCTCATAATAGAAAATATATATATTTATATATTTATTAATTTTTAAATTAAATTTTCATTTAATCTCTTATAATAGAAATAAAATACCATATACAAAAAATGCAATCCATTGCATAATATAAAATAAAATTTCAAAGTCAAAAAATAAAATAAATTGCACAAATTACAATATGTCATACAAAGAATCATTCAAATGTTAAAGAAAAATAATACATTGCTAACATGCATGGGTTATACATTCTTATAAAACTAAAAAATTTATGTTTCTTACTGGAATATGTGTGTAATTGTCTCCTTCATCAACCTCCATGTCCAAAGTCGGATCTACCTTTCTAATCTGTATGTATAACAAAGACACAAATATCCTAGTGTTCATCAGATTTTATCTATCTACGATACAAAATAATCAACATGCCATTGAATTTATAACAGGGGTAAAGTCGGAAAAAACTCCAACAAACTATACCTGTTGTCCCAGATTAGTCAGGAAACTTTTTTTGTCCACATTAGGTCCTTGAACAAGTATTTTTGTGGCTATAGAAGAGTCAACATTTTAAAGTTGACTTAACCGGTAAACCTGCTTTTTGCCAACCCATAAGGACCTAATATGAAACAATGGGCATAGTTTGTTGGAGTTTTTCCCTTTATAACAAATATCAGGCAGGTGATGGAACATGATATGAAACTAACCTCCTTCGATGATGTGCTTGTAGCAGGTGCATTTGATGTCTCTATTGGCCCAGGGCAAACAACTGTTACCATGATTCCCTTTTGGTAAAAATGAAATAATAAGTGTGATTATCATAATTATAAACTTTTTGATTTTTTATTTAATAAAAGAAAGTTAATATAAAGTTGGTGTACCTCAGATCACAAGGAATGAAAGTAGCCATTTAAAGCAAATTTTTAAGAAGAATATACCACTTAACCTGGTGTAGGAGCCTTAACTGCAACACTACTCATCTACATATAAATATAATGGAATTGTAAATTATATAAAGTGAAAAAGGGAAAATGTAAGATGCATTACAGGAAATATAAATAATTTTGGAACAAAGATGAAGCAACACTTCCTCCTCTATTAACCAACTTTATCACAAATCATCATAAACTACACAATATCACATGTCTTGTTATAAAAAAAGTAATAGTATGTTGCTATTTTATGCAACTTACCCGGAATCTAGTGGGCCATTAATGGTAGTGTTAGTGTTGTTGTTGTTGTTGTTGCTGTTGCTATTAGGAGCAATGTTGTTTGATTGACATTAAGCATCACAAGCATCAATTCCTGTTCTACTTGTGGTTCCTTGGAAAGATCTTCCTTCCACCTGATGCATCAAAATTCAAGGCAGAATTGAAAAGCTCAGACAAGACTTTTAATTTAGGTAGATTGTAAAACAAAGCCAGTTACTGGAAAAGGATGCAACCTCCTTTAAGACATTCTCTACAACTTGTTTCAAAACCTTCTTAGTTTCATAGATAACTATTATGGTCAACAAAGATTTCTCCTTTATCATGATTAAGATAATTAAAACATAAATGAAGCTGATTCAAAAGAGAAAACAAGTCCAATTGATCCAGCAGAATATCTGATGATGGGTTAAAAGATTAAAAAAAAAAGAAACAAAATTTACCTCCTATTCTTGTTGACTTGTTTCATGGATCCACATGAGCTCTAATGTGCTTGATCAGACTTGTTTTCAACACCTCTGGAACTCGTGGGATAAAAGTAGCCTTTGCCTCACCTATCAGTTTCTTCCTACAAAATCATCCATCTTATATATTTATTTATTTATTAATAATCAAAAATTTACAGACACGCTACTCAGGTAATTAGGAAAACAGAATCATATATAGTAATTACTAAGAAATGGAATCAGAATATTTTAAAATTTTCAAACTAGTTAAATGAGGGAAAGTTTAAACAACAAAACAAAACAATATAACCAAAAAAAAAAAACAGATTAATTATGCTTAAACATAACATCCCAAATATATAGCCCTTATAATATAAAGAGACAAAAACTCAAAAGAAATACAATGGTTAAACATACAATAATTCAAAGCATTTTCAAAAAAAAAAAAAAGTCATGAAAATGTTTCTTTTTAATAACCAAAAACATTTTTACACTAAAGCTGGAAAACAATCACTAATATCAAAGAAACATACTCGTAAAACCAGCCTATATGCTTGTTGTACCAGTTCCAACCACAACTATCAAAAGTAGTGGTTACCCATAAGTCACAGCCAATCCCACAATACCTGATTATTAAACCAACAAGTTACAGCAATCGATTCCTCTTCATGAACCTTTTCTTGTCCAAAACCCCGAATTGTGCCTGCTCCAGCAATCGATTCTCCATAAGATTATTACTTAGAGATTGATGTATGCTAACAATCCTGTATGATTGATGGATGTCTTGGTATTAAACCCACCTGTTTTCATAAAAACATTACACCAACCCATTAGTTATAACAAAGTTAGATGTACAAATTGGAAAAAGAGTTGAACCTTCATTATCATAACAAAAAATTGAAACATAAGTTATTATAACATTCATTCCTTCTTATTGTAGCATTTCAGTTTGGAAATTAGCCAATTATAGCAACGTAATCCCAATAAAAAGAAATTTCATTGCTATAATTGGGTGACTTGGTGAATATAAACATTACCAGAATCAAAAGAGAAACCATGTTATAGCTTACATTATAGGAAATGGAAACCCTGTCAAGTCAAAAAGATTTGTTTCTCCATGATAGCCTCTAGAATCATATTTAGTGATGCTGATGCTGACCTTGATATATTTATCCATAGTTGGGAAGAGTGAAAGCAGCAAAGCCAGATTTCTTGCAGCAGCCTCACGAACTACAGTGGCAGAATCCTCTATGAGTTGTTGCACAATAGATAGGATGAGGGAGTCTCGAATCTAGCCTCACAAATTCTGCAAGCTCCCCACATGATTGAGCTACAAGCAGCCTGCTTTCCTCATACATGTGACTAATCTCCATAAAATTAAATAAAAATAAATAAATAAAGAAAATCACAAAACAATAAAACAATAAAATGAAATCTAGGTATCCTCACTTGCTCCCAACATTGGGGAAGCAACTCTGTTTGTGTTCGCATCTCTCCAACATTCCTAGCAAGTGTGACACAGACCTGAATTGAAAAGAATATGTTATATATAAGAATGTTTAGTGGATAAAAAGGGGTGCAATTAAGGTCACTTGTGAGGCCATGTCTTCAAATCATCTTCAGTGGACTTGAAGATCAAGTCAATGAAAACATTATTTGTGGGATTAGTGGGGAAGGGAGGGGAGTCATTGTCAACACTCCATAATCTGTTTCTAGCAAATCCATGAAGTTCAAGAGAACCTACATTTGAGAACTGCATTCATGAAGCAACTCTGATCATGTCTATGATATATCCATCTTCATTATTATTTTTTTTCGAAATAGCCAAAAAATGACAAGGAGGCACACATAGATGCATACATACATGTATCTATATGCATACATACATGTATTTCTATCAATGTATGTATGTATACATATGCATGTATGTATACCTATATGTGTGTACAATTGCAAACTAAAAAAACAATAGGAAAACGAAACAAAATACCATCTATGTACATGTATTATGTGTGTACATGTATTATCTGGCACTAACCATGGAAGTCCGGTCAAAGGTGGGTCAACAGAAACAGGATACCATCTGATGGCTTTTAGTTCATACCAAAAATCGTCTACTAGCATTTCATCGAACACCTTGCCTACATAATCTTCATGAAATGCATCAGAAAATTTGTTAGAAGGGAAGAACAAATCCTTGTGTAGAAATTTTTCTAACTCTGGTATATGAGGATCATATAGCATGTAAAAGATAGAAGATAAATCATCTTTACACTAGAATCAAACACTAAACGAACCTGGATGCGAAGTAGGAGAACACATACACATCCTCCTTGGTTTATCCAACTGCTTTTTTGATGCTTGATTACTATTATTACGCCTCGGAATTACAGAGATCGAACGACTCGGAGAAATTTGACGATTGTTGAGAGAAAATCGTATATTCGACGCCGATAGAGATGATCTGTATACATTGACACGTGTAGGTGATACAGATCGGTTCTAAAAGAACGACGATGGGCTCGACGAGAAGGAGGAATTGGAGGAAGCAAACGAGTTTGACGATGGCGAGGTGTAGAATCTTCCGGAAGGAGAGTGAGCTCGGAGTACGGGTCTTCGGGTCGGATTCGCAATTGATTTACAGTTAAAGAAATTTTGGGTTTTTGAGAAGATAAGGAAGGGAGAAGTAGCCATGGTTATCTGATTGAGGGTTTTTGTGTTTTTAATTGAGAGAATTATTGTGAGGGTAGAGAGTAGGTGGAGACATTTTGCCGGTGGGAGATCGGAGATTTGGTGATGACTTAGGGTTTTTTTGGGGTATTTCAGTAAGAGAGAGAAGAAAAGTGGAAAGAAGGTAATAGCACGGCGGGCCTTTCAAACTTTTCAAAATTTCATTTCCCCCCAGAGAAGAGATCCTGCGTTTCATTAGAAAAATATAAAGCGACATGGTTACACGACGCCCATTTTATGTTACGTGCCCTCCATGTTTTTTTTTCTTTCAATGTGACACTTATTTTAGGGCGCGCAAAAGTACGTGACCTAAATCCTTCTAATTTTTGGAGAGATAACATTATTTTTAGGGCACACACATTTGCGTATCATAAAATACTGCGTGTCACGGTTCACGCGTCATTAAAGGGTATTTTTCTAGTAGTGAAAATAATAGATAGGCTACACTCAAAAGATTAAGCGATCATGAATAAACTTTGAATTTTAAAGTTATAGATATTGATAAAAAAACAAATCTTAAAGATAACTGTTGCTGATTCATATGATTATCTAATTAGTTGCTATTTATTCTTCTATTTACACACACGTAAAAAGAAGAGACAACACATGAAGAGACTTGTATTTGTTCATCAATTAGCATATACAAAAAACCAAGTGAACAAAAAGATCGAAGCTGATTTGTAAGTATATAATCCTAGTTAGGTGCGTACTTCTAATTAATTCCACTTCTTTGCAACTACATTCGATTATATGATAAGATAAGTTTACAGTTTAGTTATATATTCAAAAAATAGATAAATTCCGTATGAAGGAGAAGAAAACTATAGGCTACAACACACATACTCTTCTTCATTAAGTCTTAAGTATGTATTTTTAACCCTATTCTACTCAAATTTGCACATCTGAGTCGGTTAATGTTTTAAATTAGAAAACTTACAGATAAAGTTTAACAAATTCTGAAGCTTTTAAGGGCATAGAAGATTGCAAAGATTCGGTTTCCTCAACAATCAAAGTTATTTCTAGTCTCATTGTAGCCTTCGCAATATCCCTTGGAATTAAAGATAACATCGACACAGCCCCTTTCATCTCTGGCACCAACAATCAACAACACATTCAAAGTAACTCTCAAATTAGAAAATAAATTTCTTTACATGTAAGTAGAACTGAAAATCCAAAACAGCGTTAGGACTGAAAATCTCAAATTGTGTTGACTAAATACCATAAAACCGAAATTTTGTTTCAATAAACATGATTTTAGTTGAATACGACATAAACTAAAGAATTATTACCTAAAATTAATGTAAAATTCAAGATCCTTCTGCATTCCTTATATTCACACTTAGGACAGAGTTTATAACAAGATTCTACTAGGAGAGTAGATTAACTGGGACGATGAATCTTTCTTCCGCTGTCTGTCTTTCGTCTCGGTCTCTCCCTTTTTTCATTATCATGTATAGAATGGGTCTTTATAAAAGATTAAAGATGATGAAATATTTGGCGGAAAAAGTCCCGCCTTCCGGTAAAAGTCCCGCCTTCTTGTGTCGAAAGGGTTTTTATGAGATTTGTGATATCTATAAAAGTCGGTTAGTCAACCCTTATGAAACCCTAACATTTTGACACATTCCGTATCATTCATTTGTAACTTGTCATATATTTTTTTTTTTTATTAAATATTAATTAATTTTTCTAATTTTATAACATATATTATCCCATATATCCCTTAATATATATAATAAACAACACTAAAGTTAATATTTATATTGACTTATTTATTGTTTTACGACTTCTTTCTTAATTAACGTCTTTATTTTAATTGTTATTTAATATATCTCAATTATAATGATAATAGGAGTTATGTTAAAATATTATATTATTTTATCAAATTGTTTTAAAATATTTAAATTTTTTTATTTGTTTCAAACTTTAAAAAAAATAATAATAACAAAACATTAAATGTTAAGCACGTCTATAAATATATAAAAACAATTATATTACAAAATATCATCAATAATGATTATTAGTTTATTTGTTTAATTCTAGAAAACTATTTATATTTTTATGCATGGAAAATGGTATATTTTTATGTGTAGAATGTGGTATATTTTTAACTGATGCAAACGTTAAAAATTTATGACAAAATATTTTAATATTTTATAAAGGTATAGAAAAATATATTGGTTTACATAATAACTCATTATATTTTATAATTAAGTATGTTGGTTTTTTTAAATCTACGTCATTATATTTGAATCATAGGAATACATATTGAAACTTATTGAATCATAATAGATATATTTATCTTATCTAACAAATAAAAACAAGGTATTTTTACTACTTTCAAGTGCTCGATAATATTTTTCTATGATTAACTTTGTATTATGTACATTACATGTGCCTTTAAATGCATATGTTATCCTACATGCATGTTATTCATATATCTTTTATGTAATAACAGATGGATCATAGTTACTGGATGTATAGAATTAAACGTTCATGTGATGAATATTTGGCATGTTTGAGTGGTTTTCTTAAAGTTGGACAGGAGAATAGGGTGAATAAAGGAGAAAGCTACATATGGTGTCCTTGTGTAGATTGTCAGAATCGTTGTATGTACACTGATTCTTCCAAAATAGAAGAGCATTTGATAGTTCGTCGGTTTATGAGAGATTATACATGTTGGTCACGACATGGTGAGATATTGGTTGATCATAATGCAACTGCTTTAGAGTATAATGGTGATATTGATGATACAGACGATAACAACTATGATAACTTATCTGGAATGTTACATGATTGTGAAGACAATGTTGCTAAAGATGATTATGAAAAATTTCAACAATTATTTGATGAATCAGAGAAATCGTTGTACACTAGGTGTATAAAATTTACTAAACTATCCACTGTGTTGAACTTGATTAACTTAAAAGCAAACAACGGTTGGAGTGATACAAGCTTCACAAGTCTTCTAAAGATTTTGCATGAGATGCTTTCAGATCATAACGAGCAACTCGTGTCCACATAGCAATCAAAAAAATTGATGTGTCCAATGGGAATGGAAATTGAAAGAATACATACTTGCCCAAATGATTGTATGTTGTATCGAAACGACTATGTAGATCTACATAGTTGTATTACTTGTGGTACATCACGATACAAAAGGAAAAATCCTACTGAAAAAAACAATAATATGAGAATGAGTGGATCGTCTGCTAAAGTCTTATGGTATTTGCCTATCATTCCAAGATTAAAACGGTTATTTGCAAACGCTAAAGATGCAAATTTGATGCAGTGGCATGCTGAGGAGTGTACAATAGACGAGAAAATAAGCCATGTTGCAGATTCTCCTCAATGGAGAAATATCAATTCTAAGTTTGAGGAATTTGGTCAGGATATTAGAAATATTAGGTTTGGACTTAGTTCTGATGGCATTAATTCATTTGGAAGCTTGAGCAGCCGCCATAGTACATAGCCAGTTCTTATTTGCATCTACAATCTTCCGCCTTGGTTATGTATGAAAAGAAGATACATCATGATGTCACTGCTAATTCAAGGTCCAAAGCAACCAGGAAATGACATTGATGTTTATTTATCTCCATTAATCGAGGACATAAAAAGTTGTGGAGTCTAGGTGTCAAAGTGTATGATGCATATAGTAGGGAAAATTTCCAACTTCGGGCCATGATTTATTTCACCATAAGTGATTTCCCAGCATATGGGAATTTATTTGGATACAGTACAAAGGGGTCAAAGGCATGTCCAGTATGTGAAGTTGACACACAATCGGTATGGTTGAAAAATTGCAAGAAAAATGTATACATGGATCATCGAAGATATCTTCCAAATAACCATCCGTATCGTAAGAAAAAAAAGTGTTTAATGGTAAAACCGAGAGCACGATAGCAAGGCCACCGTTACGAGGAGAAATTGAGTTTTCCCGTGTTGAAAATCTAAACATTACATTCGGAAAAACAAAAGGTAAAGGGAAACGAAAACATAAACGTAATGGTAAAGGTAAAGGTACAACTTCTCTAGAAAATAATATTTGGATGAAAAGATCTATATTTTGGGATTTACCATATTGGAAGCACTTGCATGTTCAACATTGTCTTTGACATTATGCATATCAAAAAAAATGTTTGTGAAATCTTGATAGCCTTATTGTTAAACATCAAGGGAAAAACAAAAGGTGGGGTTAATGTTCGAGATGACATCGTTGAAATGGGGATTCGACCCGAGCTTGCTCTTACTAAGAATATTGGAAATCATACGTATCTTCCAGTAGCTTGTTATACCATGTTAAAGGCCGAGAAAACAAATTTTTGCAAGTGCTTGCATGATGTGAAGGTTCCATCCGGCTATTCTGCTAACATTAAGAAGGTAGTGTCAATGAGTGAACTAAAACTTCTTGGTATAAAGTCTCATGGTTGTCATGTTTTGATGGCCCACATGATTCCTATTGCAATTCGCGGAATATTACCAGATCGCCTTTGACATACAATCACAAAGTTATGTTTGTTTTTCAACATGATTCATTCAAAAGTTAATGATCCTGAAGTGTTAGATTCATGGAAAATTGATATTATCTTGACGTTATGCCTGCTTGAGAGGTATTTCCCACCTTCATTTTTTGATATCATGGTTCATCTAATATCTCATATTGTTAGAGAGATAAAGTACTATGGGTCGGTATACCTACGATACATGTATCCATTTGAGAGATATATAGGTGTCTTAAAAAGGTATGTAAGGAATAGATATCGACCAGATGATAGTATTGTAGAAGGATACGCGACAGAGGAGGTGATTAAATATTGTAGTGACTATTTACAAGGTGTTAGAAGTATTGGCATACCGAAATCTCGACATGAGGGTAGACTTGTAGGATACGGGACAATTGGATTGAACGACTAACTCCAAATAAAGAAGACTTGCATCTGGCACATTTTACAGTCCTATAACATATGAAGATCATTGCTCCATACGTAAACAAGAAAAAAAGATATATAGAAATGTCGAATAGTGGTAAGAGCAAAAGATGGTTGATTACAGAACATAACAAAACATTCTCACAATGGTTAAAAGACAAAGTGAACACAAGTTATGGCGTGAACAATGTTGATCAAGTTGTGGTACATCTAGCAAATGGTCCCGAACATGTTGTGACAGCGTACCAAGGGTACGACATTAATGGTTATACATTCTACACTAACCAACAAGATAAAAAAAAGTACACTTCAAAATAGTGGAGTAACGTTAATAGCCTCAAGAGAATAATATGGAGATAATCATGATGCAAGGTCAAGGATAGCTAAAGAGTCGTATTATGGTGTCATTCAATAAATATTGGAATTAAAATATGATACCATCATTATACTTATGCTCAAGTGCAAATGGGTTGACAACCAACGAGGTGTTAAAGTTGACAATGATGTTTTACAATTGTTGACCTTTCCATAAATAGTTATGTATCAGAACCATTCATTCTAGCTAAACAAGCTAGCCAAATGTTCTATGTTGAGGACTGAAAAGACTCGAAAAAGTACATCGTCCTGCATGGAAACGACATATACTTGGTGTTGATGATGTTGTGGACAAGGAAGAGTACGATTAGTTTGACGAGCTACCCCCATTTTTTATCAGCATTCCATCTTCAAATGATGAGGTTGACGACACTACTTACTTAAGGTCAGATCACAATGAAGGATTATGGGTGTCATAAAACCATGTACTTTGAAAGGTAATAAATGAATTATTTGATACAAAACAAACAAATATGATTATAAATTTGTATTAATCTAGTACAACCATTGTATTAACATATTTTCTTTTATTTGTAGGGAAAAATCACAACAGAATACATTACAATATCAAATACCAAACATGTGTAACAAAATTTCCAAACTAATTTTTTTAGATTTTATTTAATGTGTTTCAATATTTCAGTTTCAGTTTGACTTTGAATGTGGTACCTTGCTTTATAAATAGTTTTAGTATAATAGGATGTAGTATTGTTTTTTTTTGCCATATGTACTCTTATATTTATATTAATTTTTTTAAAATAAAATAGCTTCATGTTTAAGTAAACCTGTAACACTTTGTTTCAGGTCATTTCATAATTCGAGGTCGTGACCCGAAGATCATGTATCATAAGGCTTCAAGTTAACATTGTAAAGAAAAAGTGATTGATAATATAATTAAAAAAATCAAACTTTGATGTATATTTACCAATATAACATTGATCTCCTGTAGTGTCGAATCCAAAATTTAAACTCATGGTATACATATTGGATTACCACTGAGCCCACATCATGAGTCTAGATTGCTTGTCGGGCCCACAACTCATCTCTGGATTGCTCCCTAGCCACAACATAATTCTAGTTTTCCCCTTAGGCCTACATCTCATTTTTGGCTTTCTTCCTTAGTCCTTGGACTAGAATACAATAGATTACCCCACAGTACGAGTCTGGCATGCCCTACTCGACCCTCAGCTCGTATCTAGAATGCTTAGGAGTCCTCAGTATGACTCTACCATGCCCTCCCTGACCCTTGACTCATATATGGCATATTCCGGGGTTTTTTGGCTACCATACGGAGTAGTACAACCTCAAACCACCCTATACAACATGTGGACATGTAACAGATAAATGCGAATACAGATAATCAGACAGTATCACAGGTAGTCCTACAGATCTACCAGACTAGCATATCAAACTAGCATGCATTATCTAGGTCATACTCAACATATCAATAACTACTAGTATATCAATCCAATTGGTCAGTCTTAGTGCCTTCGATCCCAAAGTATAATGAGGAAAACTCACCTCACAATATCGAATTGAACTGAAAACCTCCGACTGCTGACTCACAAAAAATCCCGAACTATCACAATAAACGAATACTAATCAATATTGGCTAAGGGCCCAAACATAGGGTAATAGTCCATTTTACCATTTCCCTAATTTGGGTCAAGTCCCAACTTCAAATCCTTGATCCAAGGTCCAAATATACAAGACCCATAATTAGCCCAATTTTCCAAATTGGGCCTAACTCTTTAATTGGGCCTCATTCTAAGGTCCATTTCCATAATTGGTCCATGACACTTCTATTTAGAAAGTCTAGCAAGGGCCCAAGCCAAATTGTCCCAAAGGTGGCCCAAATCCGAAGCCCAACTCACAAAACCCATCAGAGGGCGTACTTTGGATGTACCCCGAAGCTACGTGGGGTGTACGCAAGCCTCGCATTGACTGGAAACGAGGGTGTTGACCGTGTATGTGAGGTGTACCCCTCCCCCCTTACGCGGGGCATACACTCGTAGAGACCAAAACCCTAATAAGTGCTTAATGGCCCAAAGACCCTCCACCCGCTTCTAAGTTTATTGAAGTTACAAGCATAAAGATTTCCTTTGATTTCAACTTTTTATTCCTGATTTTCTAGATCAAAGGAGAAACACTAAATCTACAATTGTTGTTCTTCACCTTTAGATTATATAGTCTGATATAGTGATTCATATCTGAGCAGAACCTAAACAAGAAAAAAAACCCACAAAAAACGATTAAATCCGAAAAGGGGTTTCTGGTGAAGCACTAATATCTAATTACCTCCTCTACAATCTAACACAATAAAACCCAAAATCGATTATTCTGAACAATTGAACATCTTAAATAAATGAAAAGGATACTAAGTGAACTTGTATCTAATTGATACTCTCACATGAAATTTCTAGGGCAAAAAGCCCTAAAATTACTTCTGGAAAATTAGAAGAATGGGGATGTAGTGTGAGATTTTCATAGGCCGATAATCTTTAGATTGTGTGTGTGTGTGTTTTTTTTATTATCAGAGAGAATGTGTGTGTTTGAGCTTCTATAGGAAAAGGTTATAGACATGAGAGAGAGAGAGAGAGGGAGAAAGAGATATGTTACTTGGATTTGGATGGCATCGTTTATATCCATCGATCATTGATCATCGTTATTTTACAATGAGCTTGAGGTTAGGATCTGGTTTGTGTTTTGTTCATCTTCTCTAATGAGAAAGAATGGGTGTGCCACCACTGCTAGTAGCGGCGATGCCTGCCTCCTTCATGAGGACTCTTAATAACTCATACCTAGTCTTACATTGCTTCCTCATCATGGCCAGACTAGAGGTTTAGAGTGTCCCTAAAATCTAGGTTTCTTTAAATTAAAAGAGAAATAGAAATGGAGAAGAGAAAGAAGAAGAAGAAATGGAGAGGGGGACAATAACAGGGGCGATGTTGGTTGTATTTTTTAGTGGTTCATTTGTAGTGGCTGGAAGGAAGACTGGTGGCGAGGATCCGATGGTGGGTTTTGAAGAAGAAGATGTATCTTATTGGTATTAAAACAAGAGAGAGAGAGAGAGAGAGAGAGAGAGAGAGTTGTATTTGTTTTCTATTTTTAATTATTTTTTTTAAAATTTGTTAGTTAAAAACTAGCATAGTAAATAAAAAGAAAAAAAAAAAAATCACAAGGGCAAAAAAAGTTATTTTAACCTCTTCCAATTTTGAGATAGTCCAAACATGCAACAAAATGAGAAGTTTGGACCTGTGGTGATAGTCCAAACCTTTTTGGATTAAAGTGATAATTTTGAGCAAACCACAGGGACCATTTGTGAAGTTTAGTAAAAAATTTACATAATAATTATAAGTATTGTCAAAAAGATGTAAACAAATGAATTAGAAGTCAGATGATTTTAAAAAATTTATTCTATAACATGTAAATAGTAAATGTAATGTTTAATTTAATTAACAAATGCTTGGAAATTAAAATTTTGGATTTGTGCAATCCATTAAGTAGAATGTGAGTATTAGTATTTTTCTAAAATTTCACGTCTTAAAAATATCAAATTTTTATCATTAGTACTAATATATTAGTTAATTGTAATTTATAATATTAATATGAAAAAATTGAAAATATCATAAAGTTACTTTCTTATCTATCTCCATTTATTATTTTTTTTGGTCATTTTTATTCACTTCCCAAACTTTATCTCTTATCTTGTTATATTTCAATTTTCAAAAAAGAATTACCAATGTTGCTCTTTACTTCATCATATTTCAAGATCTCAAGAGGAATAAAACAACTTGAACATTTAAGAAGAATAGAGGTCCATATAGTAGGGATGCAAAGGAATTAGACACGGTCATCGGAGATGAGCTGGAAACTCAGGAGTATAGCCGAAAATGGTGGAGCAACTGAGGTAATATTCATTTTAGGGTTTTCATCCTTCTTGAATTTCTTTTGATATTTTTACCTCATTTTTCTAAATTCAACATTTCTTTTGATAAATTATACATGCGTAATTTATATATAAAAAAGATTTGTTTATTTAAGTAACCAACATCTATATAAGTTTTGATTATATTTTTTGATAAATAATGAATAGAATCTATAAAGGTTATAATTTTTTTTGTAACACTCGTAATGCATTCACTCTCATGGTTGAATGACATTTAATCTCCCAAAATAATGTTTGAGGCATATGCTTATAAATTGCTTGAGTGGGATAAGATACACAATTAAGCTAAACAAATTAAATTTACAATATAACTGATCATAATGTTTTTTTAGCCTCTGATTTCCATAAAAATTAATTTGCAACATATATTACCAAATAAAACAATACCGCTATCAAATTTTGTTATACTGCCATAAATTTTCGTTATCCCGCACCTTCACGCGATTCCGATGCTACTATCTATGTAACGACCCGTTCCCGGTATGTTAATTTATTAGTAATTGTTTTAAAGATTTGCAAGAGGGACTCGGCGAGTTCATAGCCTGACTCGCCGAGTAGGGCCGCGATTTCGAGCACGTGTTAGCTGGAGACTCGGCGAGTCCATATCCCGGACTCGGCGAGTCCATCCGTCTGGGTGAAACCCTAAATCCCCGGGTTGCCCACTATTTAAGTCACCTTATAGCCCCAGTCTTGCCTCCTACACCCTGAGAACACTGTGAGAAAAACCCTAGTTCATCCTTGAGAGTTTATAAGTGATTTTGTGTGATTTGTGAAGGCTTGAAGAAGGAGAAGAAGAAAGGAGCAAGGAGAAGAAGAGTTGTGCAAGATCCAAGGGCAAATCTGAGTTATTTGGAGGTATTTTCGGATTCCCCTCTTGTTTTATGCTTTAAACCTCCATTAGAACTCTTCTAAGTACTAGTTGATGCTTGTTCCAAGCCTTGTGCTTTCATGAACACCCAAATAAGCCGAGATAACCTTCGATCTATTCATTGAGAAGTCCCATAGTCCAGATCTATTGCCTTTATGAGGATACTTTGCATATTAACCCTAGATCTATCCCTTTTATGCATCTTTTAGCCTTATTTTCCCTTATTCATGTGTTGTACACGTAAAGTTGGAAACTTTACGTGGTAAACCAGCTTATTGGACTCAGATCTATCATTTGTATGTGTTGGATTCAAGCAAAATCGGGTGAAAAACAGTTGCATGGCGGAAACTCGGCGAGTCGGGAAGAACGACTCGGCGAGTTGAGTCGCGAGTCCCCGATTCCTTCATTTTTAGCAGTGTTGAGTGGAACCAGTGAGTTAGAGAGTGGACTCTGCGAGTTGAAGGTAGACTCAGTAACGGAGGGACTCGGCGAGTTGTTCATACAACTCGGCGAGTCCAAGGCAATCTTCTTAAGATCAAGAACAACTCGTCGAGTATGTTCATACAGCTCGGTGAGTCGGATGAAGATTGTCTGAGTTCTTGGATCAAGGGGGTACTCGTCAAGTCGATGTCATACTCGACGAGTAGCAGCGAGTAGGATTGAAAAGTGAGAGTAGGACTCGACGAGTTGGGTGGCCCAACTCGGCGAGTCACTCCAAATGAGAGTAACTTTGACCAAGGGTAAAAGAGTTATTTTACCCAAGTGCAGTGTTTAGTATTTGATTGAGTGTGTTTATGGACTTGTAGCCGGGGAGATACAGGAGCAGCAGCCGTTAGCTTCTAGAGCCACACACTCAGCAGCCAGTTGACGAGGTGAGTTTCCTTCCAGTAGGGACGGGTCTAAGGCCACAATGCCGGCCCATTCAGTTAGCAGTAGTTTCCGGACTTTGGTCCGATGCAGTAGCTAGTATGTTTGATGCCTTCGTGGCTCAGACAGGATTTGTATGCTATGTTTTATGTGTTAAGTGTTATGTGTTCCGGGCTATGGCCCGATGTAGTATGCAATATATGTGTTCATGCTAGATGATGTGTTATGCTATGCCATGTTCAGTCAGTCAGTTCCGGACTTCGGTCCGATGCAGGGGACAAGGTCCCAGTCGATTCCGGACTTCGGTCCGATGCAGATAGTTCCGGACTTCGGTCCGATGCAGTTAGTTCCAGACTTTGGTCCGATGCAGTTAGTTCCAGACTTCGGTCCGACGCGGTTAGTTCCGGACTTCGGTCCGATGCAGGGGACAAGGTCCCAGTCAGTTCCGGACTTCGGTCCGATGCAGTTTCCGGGCTTCGGCCCGATGTAGTGGGCCAGGCCCAATATGTGTTTATATGTTACTGTATGGTATGTGGTAGTTTGGGGGAGCTCACTAAGCTTCGTGCTTACAGTTTCAGTTTTGGTTTCAGGTACTTCCGCAAGCAAAGGGAAGAGCTCGGGGTGATAGCATCGCACACACCACAGCTTAGCTTTTATCCTGGGGATGGTTTTAGTTGTCTTGATTTGATATAGTATGATACAGTTTTTCCGCACAGTATTTTATTATGATTTGGGATACATCGCGTATGTTTTTATGTTATGATACTCAGATTATGGTTTTGATTACATTGAAAAACAAAATTTTTAGGTCGTATTTTTGGGTCGTTTCAATCTACTTCTACAACTTTGAAAACCACCGATCGCAAACACTGACTCTCTAAATGAACATGAAATCGAAGTTTTCTGGTTGCTATATTCACTGAAGAAACGCTACGTATTGATGTCATATTTTGACTAAAACTCATTTTTTGTATCAAGTTTGGAATCCGTTTACGTGACTTGAATTTCCGATCCTCTATTTTGGTTTAGTTTATGCGTGTTCGGATTTGTGTTTCTATATGTTTATTTCAAGTAATCACTTTCGCACTCAATTCTAGTTGATCAAAATCGACTCACTGTTTGTTAATTTTTTCATAAGCGACTCACTATTTGTTCATTCAGCTAGACTATTTGCTCGATTCAAACTTAACCCACTTCTATTCTCAATCTTAACCTCGTATTAGTGTTTCATTTTTTGATAATCAATCTCATTTGCAATTCTTGATAAGTTTCAAGTCATGTGGGCAATTCTTATTGCTGGAAAATGGTAGGCGTTAAGGGTTATTTCATTATGCCTTCCAAGTGTTTGATGTTATGCCTAAAGGACTAGATCGAAACAAATTGGGTATCTTTGATCATGACTAACAATATTTGAGTGTTTTCTGGCTTACAACCCACAAAAACTAAACCAAAGGCTAAACCCCCTCCAGCCCTGCACAACAACCCGAGTCAACAGGAAGCTAAACATCAGGCCACATTAAAATTTTTTGAACTACCCTCACCACAAACCTGGTTCAAACAATCCTTACCCTCACCCCCCCCCCCCCACGAACTTATTAGAAGCAACATTAGCCATGTTCTTCATATTGTAATCTTACTTGGAATTAATAACATAATTAATCCCAACAGGAGTGGCATTAATATGACCCGAATCGAACTGAGAAACAGAGTCCAGCCAACCTGAACCGGACTTAGAAGAAATAACCCGATGACTCTTCATACTATTCTCTAAATTATCAACAAAATCATTAGTAATATGATTTAAAACAGAAAAACAATTCACATAATTACCACTCATGTTATCCTTATGATTATCCTTATTACCTTTGCCCTTTTCCTCTTTTTTCTTTAAACTAGTAGAATTCACACTTTCTTTCCCATTATTCCCCCGCATATCTAGACTGTTAAAAATATTACTAGAAGCAAAATATTGTTGATTCTTTTGCTGGTTCCAATGGCTAACACTCCCCCGGTTCCACTTCCAATTTTGACCTCTAGCAGTCCAACCTTTATTTCCACTATTCCAGTTCAAGTTTTGTTTTCCAGAAGAAAAATCCTGATCCCCAGTAGTACCATACCTATTAGCACCAGCTTTTCCATTATTTCCATTATTATACTCCACCTTAGAGAACCCCTCGCCTTCTTTATTCATCACATCCTTAGAAACATTGTTGACATCTGAACCATTCCCCATGATAGCAGCCAAACACTTAGAATCATCATGATTAGAAGCATCCATAACTTTTCTTCCCTTATTAGCATCACCTAGAAGAGAAAGTTTCAGATTAATGTTGTTGATAACAGTGGCAACCTTCTGCAATATTAAATGTTCATCAGAAATTTTTCCCAATGGGGCACAATCCTTGACCTCCCCTTCTTCCTTACTCAATTCGACATCAGAATTAGCATCTGTTTCCACCACCACATTACGACTATCATTCCATTTAGAATATTTAGACAAATAGTCAAAATCACCATGATTCACCATAATATTCTTCTCATTCCATTCAATCACACATGAAACCCCTTATCCATCATTCCATCTCTAATACAATTAACCTAAACACCAGGTATAACCACCTTAACAGGAACATTCAACCATTTATCTTCCTCATTCAACATCTTATCATTTCCAACATTAACATCAAAAACAATTTGATCACCATTCATAGCCAACTCAGTAGAAGAATCCATATGGTTATTAATATAAGGGCTAACAGTCGTCAACGGACTCTTCACAATCTTTAAATCAGTATTAGGTCTAGACATCACAACCTCATCCATAGAAATTTCCTAGTTCTTAGAAAGATTAGCAGTATTACCTGATGGAATAGAGATTCCATCAGCTCGACCTATTCGGCCTGATTTTAATTCAATGGTACAATCTCAGAGTGTTTTTGGTGGCCATGGTATGTCAAAATCTTTTTCTCTTCAGTCGCTATCATGTCAAAATTGTGGAAAGAATCATCAGCGTGAATGTAAATTAGAAAAAGGATTAGTAGTTTGTTATGGATGTAGAGAAGTGGGTCACATGAAGCCTGTTTTCCCAATGAAGAATGTTACCTACTATGCACGTGGTGTTACTATTGGATTAATGTCTAAGTCCATAACTATAATTGGTAAGACTTGACCCGACCCGGCATGGTCCATTTGGGTTGCATACCATCATGCACTTGGATAGACTAAATGAGAGAAATAAAACACTTATGGTTATTAATATATTATAAGTTCTAGTATATTAATAATAAGAATAATGAGATTATTTAATTAGTATTGATCAAGAATTAATCTAGGATTAATTGAGTGATCAAAAGAAGACTAATTAAATATATGGGTTGATTGTGTAAATCATCCATACTTGTATAGTGGGCTAATGCTCCATGGATTATCTAGTTGGGCCAAAACCCATATGATGCTCCATGGTGTATTTGAACCCATGGATCCAAGGAAATGGAAAGTCATGACAATTAGGGTTTACCCTAATTGTATAACTATATAAGCATCTTATTCTTGAGGAAAATCGGCCACTAGTGAGACTAAGAAAGGGCTAGCCGATTTCATGAAGTGTAGAATTCTCTCTAAGTTATTCTAAGTGTTTTGATGATTGTGAACCATTTGAGGTGTCACACTTGGGGCACTAGGCACTCAAGCTTCATGAAGACAAGCACCATCAAAGAGGTATGTATTCTATCTTGTTATATTGATAGTTTTGTATGCTAGTTTAGGATAATACCTTGGATATTCATATTTGCATGTATAATAGAGAAAACATAGATCCAAGGTATTTAGGGTTGCATACACTTAGGAGTGTCAGAATGCTCATAACCCAACAGTGGTATCAGAGCCTAGGCTTGTTTTCTTGTTATACTTGCAATAGAAGCTGAAAAATCGAGTTTTGTTGCTGTGTACCCAGCAGACTCGCCGAGTCCATGAAGGGACTCGACGAGTCCAAGGCAAAATGCATCCAACTCGCCGAGTTGTGTTCATGCACTCGACGAGTTGGACCCCAGACAGCATATTTTCGAGGTTTTTGGCTAGAAATGGACTAGGAACATTACCCTAAGTTGTTTTTGAATTTATAAACTTGTTTTTTTGATGTGGTAATGTTCATGCTAATCCATTTTCAAAGATAGTTGTCAATAGATTCATGTTTTGTATTAGTTTAAAGGTTAGACTAATTACATGAAAAAGTTTGATTTGAATTATCTTGTTCTTATGAGTTGCTTAGATTAATAGAAAAGTTAATTGACATAGTTGTTTTCAATCCATTTTAATCTAAGAGTTGAGTATAAAATGTGTTTGTGTAACTTGTCCTCAAGTTACATGAAGAGTCACATTAAAGACTCATAAAACTCATAAAAGTTGGTAAATTTTACAAAATGAAGAGTCTAGTTCTAATTAATTGGAGTTGTGACTCCATAATTTGTCCTCAAGTTATGGAGGACCAAGAGTCTCTTCATTAAATAAATAAATAAAAAAATAAATAATGTAACCTTACTTAATTCCATAAGTTATAAAAATAAAGAAAAGTTAATTCTTTTATTAGTTTAAAGTCTTCCACAAGTTATGGAACCTTAAGAGTTTTTGGATTAAAACTACTTTAAACACATAAGTTATGGAATTAATTAGTTTTGAATAGTTTCAAAACTTTCCCTCAAGTTTTGGAATTTGTAAAGTTTTCTCATATGAACACTTTAATTCCAAGTTAGCCCTTAGAATTTTAAAAGTTAAAATTCAACCCTTATACTTTATAATATTATAAGTTAATAATATATATATGTATAAGAGTAAAGTCAGTCTTACCGCTAGTACGCCTCATTCACGAAGCCGGTCTATAAGGTGGGTATAAGGTTGTTGCCTATAAAATGGCAACTTAATGGGTGTCCACTCTCACCCACCGCTTGCTTGACCGGTGGAGGGTCGTTAGCCGAACGGGTTTGACAGGACTATAATTCTCCCTTCATTAAAAGTATTAATGATAAATACTAAGTAACTAAACTCTTAATAATACCCAATCTTAGTTACTTAGGACAATGTGAATAAGGTGCTAATCCTTGAAATTACACTTTGCACTTTGTTTAAGTCGGTTAGTGGAGCGTGTGTGGTTAACCGGCACACTAACTCGTATTTAACAAGGTAGGCAAAGGGTGACTTAATATTTATCATAGTATCGATGGAGCGTGTGTGGTTAACCGGCACATCGATTGAGGGGTAATTTATTAAGGGTACCAAGTAATTTGCATGGTTACTTCACACCTTGTTTTGTGATCCTCGGCATCCCAGTCACAAAACCTGAAGGGCACACTCGAGATTGAAACATGCCATTGAACAGTTCAATGAATCTCAAAGATCTAGGAGTTTCAAAAAAACCAATTAAAACCTAATAATACATTTCGTTTATCTTGGTGGAAATTGGTGAATCGTCATTCACCTACCATCAAATTGTTTTATAGCTTGGATTACGGCATACCTCTTCTAAGTTATAACATAGTTTGTTGGGTCCTAGCCTTAATATTTCATATTGGGTGTCATATTAAGGACTTTAAAATCAACTGTCTTGAATATCTCCCAAAAGATGTCTGGTTTAGACATTTATGATCTTCCCAAATCTCTTGAAACAAACTTTCCTAAATGAAGATGATGTCCCTTGGAAATCATACTTCTTTCTCCTCCTCCAATTATTCTCCCTAACCCACAAGTTCTTGAAAAGTTTAAGGTCACTCAAGCCCTATTGGCAAGGCAAGGTCTAGGTGTGATCACATCTTGGAGATGTAGTCACATATTGACAAGCTGGGAGAGAAGGGTGTCAAAGTCTTGAGAAAGTTGGTGGTTCAATCACTTTCTAAGTCACATAGTGAGTTCCTTTGGGACACCTATGAAATAGACTATGACAAGACCCTTAATGATCTTATCTATTTGCTAAGATCAACTTTCTGAAACTTTATGGACATTGACAATGGTGACACTGGAAATACAGAAAAAACATTCTCTTCCCAAGGAAAGGGATTGACCATAGTCAACTAGGTTGATCAAATGGTAAAGAGAAAAAGGCTAAGTCTGTAATAGTCCTGTTTACCATTATCAAAGGGTCCATATGTTTATATTGCCAAAGTAAGGGTCATTAGTTGCGAAGCTGCCAAATTTACCTAAGGATGTTAAGGTCAATAAGATTGACTCTACTTCAGGTAAAGTCCACTAATCTAACTCTGTTAAGTTTCTATTCTGAGATTCCTAATACATGATGTGACTGGGTCACATGGTAATGTTTTTAAGAATCAAAGAAAAGTAAAGGAACTTAAAGAAAGAATATGTTGAATCTGATCGCATAGATGGATTTCTATCGCGTAGTTTGAAAATCGGATTCTTGAGCTACTTCTTAGTAGTTATGAGATATTGCTAAGGAATAGATAACAACAAGTTTTCATATGGATTGTAAGGATAAGTTTTTCCGCATAGTTTTAAAATAAAAGAAAATTTTGATTTTATTTATTTTAAAATATCCTTACAATGGCATTTGAGAAAAAAAAAATTGTTGCTTATATGATTCCATTAATAGCAAGAGTGGAAATATGAAATTGATTCCTTCATTTGTGGTAATGTCTAAATTTACCAAATAAGGAAAGATTCTCATCATCCAAAGTCTCAATTGGACCAGGACTTGGAATCATGCAAGTTGTATAGCATGATGAATGAGAACTTTCAAGTATTGGAAAAATTAAGACTAATTACTTGTTCACATGGATGTGTGAGTCAAGTAGTGGACTAAGGGATCGAGTACATAGTCATGTGCACTGATTAAGTCCACCACAAAAGATGTAAGGCTATTCGTCATAGTTTACTAAAGCTCAATAAATATGATTATACTTACAAGCTTAAGTGTAACTCTGAGACATTGGAACAGGTTTCAATGCATAGCAGAGCGGATAAGAAGAATCAAATTAGGCAGAAGGATAAAAGTTTCTCAAATCTGAAAAGATGGGAGAGTACTTTAGTATCAATTTTGTGATCATCTTAATGATTAAGAAACCATATCAAAATTAGTTCTCTAAGGAAGTCTTAGTGCATTCTTATGACTAAGAAGAAGGGATCTTGAATTGTTGAAATGGTTAAATCAAGAAGATGAGTCATACTTCGTTCCAATACAAGTCTTAGATTCATACTCCAAGATTGTAATTTGAGTGACATGTCTTTAAAAAAGTTTAAAAACACTTATCAAATGTAAGAGTAAAAGTTTTCTACTCTTGTACATTTGAAATTGGTAAGTTGTGATGTTTTGGATAAAACAAAGACCAACTAAGGCCAATTGTGTGAAGTGTTTGTCTTGATTAGAATCCGCACTATCTCTTGGATGTTTGACAAGGGAGTCTTGTAGGTCAAGAGGACAGTGGGAGTCTTAAAGGTCTTGAAAGTCTCAAGAACTAATCAAGAATGAAACCTGAAGTTCCTCACTAGCACACAACTTGAGGTTTATAACCTATCGTGTTGACATATTTTGTGCCCATTCCAGTTAAAGTTGGCTTTGCATATGAGTTCTTAGAGTTCTCAATGTGTTGCACAACAACTTGGAAGCAATGGTGGGCCCTTGAGCTACCAGGTGGCAAGAAGTTAAGATTGAGTTCAGTCCATATGAGTTCGGATTTGTCATTATCCTTGTCTTGTGACTATGGTTTTGACAATTTACATGGATAAGAACACATACACCATTAAATCTAAGTGTCATAAGGTTTCTCTCCGATTCATGAAAATGATGGTCAGGAAACACTTTCACTAAGTAGGTTTTAGTTAGATAGCAATTGTGATATTTGCATTCTCAAAGTCGTTAGTGGAGCGTGTGTGGTTTACCAGCACACTAACCTGGACTTGTGAGAAGTGGCAAAAAGGTCTAACCATTATGATTACGGCATCCCTCTTCATAATTGTTTAGACACACATGTGATCTATCTAAGAGAGGTGTATGATATTGATAAAGTCTTATCAAGGAAATCTAGTATCAGAAATCTGAACTTTGGTAAGAAAGTCAATAAAGTATTGATTTCTAGAAGTCCAGCTGATTTCTGGTTACATGTCAAAGCTAGTGGGAGCATAAGTGTTATGCTAATAATCATAATGTTAGTGGGAGCATGATAATTATGATAAAGATTGCAAGTTCGCAATGTTAATTATAGAAAACAAAAGGTTTCAATTGGGAAAAGGTTGTTTTGCTATAATTAAGGGAGAGGAAATTATACTTCATCTCAAATCTATAAGCTTAGATCGTGAGGTTTTAATCATTTAGTCAAGGATATATATGAATTTCATGTTAGAATGGCTCAACATAAGGAAATTCTGTATATGGGTCCATTATTTGCGTTCTTAAATTCGATGATGATTACGGCATCCCTTTTCATAATCTGAATTATGAGAACTTGGCAAATAGAAATGGAAATGTTATAGCAAAAGACTAGTTTATTCTTTTTGTGAGACATCATGAATCGTGTCCCATATGCTTCGGATATAGGATCGATTACATGTGCTATATTCATCCTTTCTAAAAATTTTCCAAATGCCTAGGGCATTAAGAAGGGAAAAGGTTTAGAACTGGATATGACTAAAAGGATTAAACAATTGTCGAGGAAAATCTAAGGTTTACCAAAGATTGGTTGCTCAAGGACAATTGGAAGTATAGTGATAATTCTGGAAGGACCATATTGACATAATCTGTAAGGAGACAACTCTTGTTCAGAAATGATAGTCAAAATGAATCTGGAAATGTTTCAAAGTCAGAAATTTGAATCTGTGTAAGATTAAGGAAACTTAAAGCAAGAAGGATGTTTCCAAGGAATTGATCTCCTTTGGAATACTCTGTAATGATTGTTGCCAAGTCTTTGTGAATTTGTGCATAATCGTTACAAGAGGATCAATGCATATAAGTTTAGAATCTAACAGATTTCAGTAAATGGCATGAATTTGGAATTCTTGCATTTGCAGTAAGGATTTGGGAGTGTGAAAAGAGAATCATTGAAGTTATGTTCAATTGATCTAGTTCACAAAGTAAAGATCATAGACAAACATAGTATGCATACTTGGTGTATGGCATGACTAGTGTTTAGAAAACATAGTGTGCATGCTTGGAGCATGGGACAACTATTGTTTTAAATTCAAGAATAATGTTGATAGCTGAAACAGTATACAATGAATAATGTGTAATCATATGGTGATAAATAAAAAGGTGTTTTATTTATATTCATAAGTTCTGAGACCATATTGGATTCAATTATTATTGTGTTGCACTTTGCATGTTTTGACTTCCCGAATAAACTAGGTTATTCTTCCGGAATGACTAAGTTATTCAAACCATCCACAGTCGGTCATATGTTGGAAGTAGATATGAATTAAGACTGTCATGGGTTGGCTTGTAGAGGTCTAAGGTGTTGGACAAATGGCTACAACACTCATGAGTGCTCATAAGTTCTGAGTATTGGATTCAACCCGCACTCATTGGAATCACTTCATGGATTTTATCACGAGTGATCATGAGACGATAATAGCTTATATTCTTCAAACCTAGAGATATGAGTTGTTACTATGAGTTGGTTGTACATTGATTGCACGAAACTGCATTTGGTAACTCGGTGCTATAAAACGTGCCTTTGTGTATGATTCAACAAGTAGTAGAACAAGCCATATGAGTCGAAGTTTATCCATTCCTTTTACCTTCGGGATAAAAGCGATATTTGTGGGCCCCTCGATTATTTGATGATGACAAATGGAAGTGCTCGGCCGGGCCAAGACTGATTTGATTTGTTCAATTAGTCATTCGTCATAAATCGGAAATCAGGAAACAACAAATGGACAGAGAAAATGATTATAATCCATGTCTCAGTCCATATGATATCTAGAATGGAGGAATATATGATCCCTTATCTAATGGACAAGTCATTGACAAGACCAGAGTTCATCTACAAGGTCAGAGTTTGACAGAAGCTTTTGAGAGCTACGATTGCCAGTTGGTTCCTGAAGTCATACGCAATAATAGTTTTAGACTTATCCAAGTGGGAGACTGTTGGATTAATGTCTAAGTCCATAACTATAATTGGTAAGACTTGACCCGACCCGGCATGGTCCATTTGGGTTGCATACCATCATGCACTTGGATAGACTAAATGAGAGAAATAAAACACTTATGGTTATTAATATATTATAAGTTCTAGTATATTAATAATAAGAATAATGAGATTATTTAATTAGTATTGATCAAGAATTAATCTAGGATTAATTGAGTGATCAAAAGAAGACTAATTAAATATATGGGTTGATTGTGTAAATCATCCATACTTGTATAGTGGGCTAATGCTCCATGGATTATCTAGTTGGGCCAAAACCCATATGATGCTCCATGGTGTATTTGAACCCATGGATCCAAGGAAATGGAAAGTCATGACAATTAGGGTTTACCCTAATTGTATAACTATATAAGCATCTTATTCTTGAGGAAAATCGGCCACTAGTGAGACTAAGAAAGGGCTAGCCGATTTCATGAAGTGTAGAATTCTCTCTAAGTTATTCTAAGTGTTTTGATGATTGTGAACCATTTGAGGTGTCACACTTGGGGCACTAGGCACTCAAGCTTCATGAAGACAAGCACCATCAAAGAGGTATGTATTCTATCTTGTTATATTGATAGTTTTGTATGCTAGTTTAGGATAATACCTTGGATATTCATATTTGCATGTATAATAGAGAAAACATAGATCCAAGGTATTTAGGGTTGCATGTACACTTAGGAGTGTTAGAATGCTCATAACCCAACAGTTACTATCTACAGGAAGCATTTCTTCCCTAATCTTACTAGTCAAATGTTGGGGAGTTAAGCTTCTGTTCAACAACCAAAGAGTACTCCAACTAAAAAGGAGGCGGTGCCAAAAGCTAAAAGCCGTGCATTCCAAATTACTACAGAGGAGGCACGTAAAGACCTGAATGTTGTGACTGGTACATTTCTAGTCAACTCTAGACCTGCTCGCATCTTGTTTAATTATGGTGCGTCATATTCTTTTGTATCTCATGAATTTGTGCATTCCTTTCAAATTGCTTGCTATGCACTTGCGTAACCGTTTCATGTAGATACTGTAGGAATTATATCATTACTTGCTGATAAAATCTATAGGGATTGTGTAATAGAAATTGAAGGCTAGAATTTTCTTGCTAATCTGGTTCCTATCTCTTTGCCCAACTTTGATATTATTCTCGGCATGGATTGGTTGTCAAAAATCCATGCAGAACTCTTATGCTATGAAAAGATGGTACGCATTCCTATCGAAGGGGAGAATCCTATTTATGTCTATGGTGAACAAAGACTTAAAATCGTAAAAATAATCTATTTCCGAAAAGCTCAGAAATTCATATCGAAGGGGTGTTCTATCTATCTGGCCTATATAGTTGATATCTCAAAAAAGGAGAAGAAAACTTTAAATGATGTTCCCGCTGTTAATGAATATCCTGATGCTTTTCCCGAAGAATTGCCTAGACTTCCTCCGGATAGGAAAGTAGAATTACGAATTAACCTTGTGCCTGGTGCTGCTCAGATTGCTAAGACTCCTTATCGTCTTGCACCAGCCGAAATGAAAGAAATGATGGTCCAGTTGTAGGAATTACTTGACAAAGGCTTTCTTCAACCGATTAGTGTTGTTTATCAAGAAGAAGGACGGTTCGATGCAAATGTGTATTGATTACCATGAGTTAAAATAAGGTAACTATCAACAACAAGTACCCACTACCTCGCACTGACGATTTGTTTGATCAACTTCAGCGTGTTAGCTATTTCTCGAAGATTGATTTGAGATCTGGCTATCATCAGTTGAAAGTACACAAGTCGGATGTACCAAAGACTGCTTTCCGTACTTGATATAGGCATTATGAATTCCTTTTCATGCCATGCGGTTTGACAAGTGCTCCTGCTATATTCATGGATATGATGAATCGCGTATGCGATCCAATGCTCAGTAAATTTGTCATCGTATTCATTGATGATATTCTAATTTATTCCAAGTTTGAATCTGATCATGCCATTCATATTCGTGAAATATTTGAACTTCTTCGAAAGGAGAAACTATATGCTAAATTCTCGAAATGTGAATTTTGGCATCGCCAAGTTCAATTTCTAGGCCATTTGATTTCTGGTGACGGTATATCCGTAGATCCTACCAAAATTGAAGCCATTCAGAATTGGGAAGTGCCTCGTAATGCTTTTGAAATACGCAGTTTCTTGGGTATTGTGGGGTATTACCGGAGATTCATTAAATATTTCTCACATATAGTTGTACCTCTCAAAAGTCTTACACGAAAGGAAGCAAAGTTCGAATGGAGTGAAACCCAAGAAAAAGATTTTGCAACATTAAAAGATCTTTTGACTCATGCTCCAATCTTATCACTTCCAGAAGGTGATAATGATTTCTCCGTATATAGTGATGCTTCTGGGTTGGGACTCGGTTGTGTGTTAATGCAAAGTGATAGCATATGCCTCAAGACAACTGAAAGATTATGAAAAGCATTATCCCACTCATGACCTCGAACTCGCTGCAGTGGTATTTGCCTTAAAACATTGGAGACATTAACTTTTTGGTACAAAATGCAAATTGTTTAGCGACCACAAAAGTCTCAAGTATATATTCAATCAGTAAATTCTGAATATGAGACAACAACGAGCCATAGAGCTGATCAAAGACTATGCCTGTGAAATCTTGTATCATCCTGGAAAGGCCAATGTAATTGCTGATGCTCTTAGCAGAAAAGCTTATCGTAATAGTATGTGTTATACTATTACTCACACTATAGTAAAGTTCACTATTGTTAATAAACTAGAGAAATGGAAAGTGGAGGCTTTAAAGCCAGAAAATGTGAAGAAAGAAGGGATGATACATTATACTTATGTTTTAATTGATGATCAATAAGGATTGAAGGTATTTAAGAATCGGCTATGGATTCAAAAGATTGGTGGATTAAGATAGAAGATTTTAGATGAAGCTCATAAGTCTAAGCTGTCAATACATCCTGTTACAAGTAAAATGTACTATGATGTAAAAGTTGATTATTGGTATCCTAGATTAAAGAAAGACATTGGAAGATACGTACATGAATGTTTAGTATGCTTACAAGTTAAAGCACAACACCAAAAGTCTTATGGAGTTCCAGAAAGTCTTAGTGTTCCCATGTGGAAATGGGAAGAGCTATCCATGGATTTTATTACCAAATTGCCAAAGACTACTAGACAAAATGATAGTATTTGGGTAGTTGCCGACCGATTGACTAAAAGCGCACATTTTCTTGCCATGCGTGAAACGACTCCAATAGAGAAATACGCACAAGTGTACTTATATGAAATGGTTGCGAGACATGGTGTGCCACTAAAGATTATTTTCGATCTTGATACTCGCTTCAATTCTCTTTTTTGGGAAAGTATGCAATGTGAATTGGGATCTCGAGTTGTCTCAGTACAGCTTATCAGGCCAAGACAGACGGTCATACGAAGATAACGATCCAAACAGTAGAAGATATGTTTCTTGCATGTGTCTTGGAGTTTGGTGGTAACTAGGACAAGTACTTACCTCTTGTCGAATTTTCATATAATAACAGTTACCACACTTCAATAAAAATGCCACCATATGAAGCACTATATGGATGTAGATGTCATACTCCATTATGTTAGCGTGAAGTAGGACAAAATATCCTTGGAGGCCCTAAATTGATTCAAGATACCACTGACAAAATTCAAATTGTACGAGAAAGAATGAAAGCGGCCCAGGATCAACAAAAGTCCTATGAAGAAAGGAGGAGACGACTCATAAAGTAGGACATAATATCCTTGGAGGCCCTAATTTGATTCAATATACCACTGACAAAATTCAAATTGTACTCCATTATGTTGGCGTGTAGTAGGACAGAATATCCTTGGAGGCCCTAAATTGATTCAAGATACCACTGACAAAATTCAAATTGTACAAGAAAGAATGAAAGCGGCCCATGATCAACAAAAGTCCTATGAAGAAAGGAGGAAACGACTCATAGAATTCCAGGTGGGTGATTTCGTAATGTTGGAGGTATCCCCATGGAAAGGTATTATGCAATTTGGAAATAAAGGAAAACCTAGTCCTTGATTTGTTGGTCCTTCAAAATCATCCAGAGAATTAGTAAACAATCATATCGCTTGAAATTGCCTGAAGATTTTGTATGTATTCATAATGTGTTTCATGTGATTTATCTGCATAAACGCTTGAGCATATATGATGAAACGGTCCCGTTATCCGAGGTAAAACTGGATAATAAGTTAAGATATGTAGAAGAGCCTAAAGAGATCGTAAACAAAAGAATGACTAATCTACGTAATAAAGAAGTGGAATTGGTGCTTGTCAAGTGGAAACACCATCGAGGCCCAAATTATACTTGGGAAAATAAGAGTGAAATAATAACGAAATATCCCCATTTGTTTTAATCGTTGTAAATTCGGGGATGAAATTCTCGAAAGGAGGAGGTATTTGTAACATACATGTTAACAACCTTGTTCGATTATCATGTTTTGTAAGGCTTATTAGCTTAAAATGAATAATATTATATGTTTTTGAACGTTGAGTTCTAACAAGATAGTTTTTACAAGATTTGAAGTAAAACTATGTTTAGAATCATTCGGAAAATATTGGAAGTCTTATGTGATTCTGATCAAAAGTCAACTATCGAAATTAACGAAAATAGAAAGTTGTAGATTATCTCGTTAAAAGCATTTTGACGAAAACCTCATCGAAATTCGAGTTATAAAGAAGAAGTTATGACCAATCGAAGATCCGCGACAAAACCGACAAAACACTATTTAGCGTAAAAAGTGAGTTTTCAATAAACTACTTTTTAGCTTTAGTGATCTAAATGTAAGTCATAGTATTCTATTGATTTTTTGCCAACACAACCTAAACGAGAATTGAAGGTCTCGTCAATAATAGTACAACGGTAAAAAGACAGACGAAAACGGACATCGGATGAAGAAGTTATGAATTTTAACGGATTTTCCTGTCCCGGTCTTTTAAAAATAATAATATTAAAAATAAATTCAAAATTAGCCAACAGAGTCTAAACGAAAGTTGTAGAGCATAATATTTCCTACGTGTGGATATAAAGAACGTTGAAAACGGAGCTCGTATGTGAATGTTATGAATTTTTGAAGATTTGGGCACAAAATCTGAGAAGTTTCGCATACTAGGCTCGGACTCGACCACATACAAGCCTCGCATGCGTGATGCGTGTCCGAATCATGGTGCGTCCGAAGGTCCGAAGCGAGCCATATCGCTTGTGCATCCGACACGTGTCTTTCCCTCGCATCCGACGCGTGCAGCCCTACGAGCCCGACATGTACCCTTCCCCCTCGCCCTCGTTGCTGACGCATGTTCTCATTCCCTCTTCAGATCCGAGCCTCGCACCATATATAAGGGGAGGTATGAACCCTCCTAATTTTGGTTGGATTTTTTCACACTTTTTCACTTTAAACCTTCTTTCAAGCTATTTTACATCCCTCGAAGTCTCGGGATCCTACCTAACACCTGAAGAATGTCCCAATGTACGCAAAGACTCTGAGAAATTTATCTTTTCGATTTGAAACTCAACACTCGCAAGGCCCGATTTTCAAAAAAGCTCCCATTTTTCATTGAAGAAAGTAATTTATAGAAATGAAGTGTTGCTCAAATTACCATTTTAACCTCCGGTTATTTCACGGTGAGTTCAATATATAGAAGCAATTGTATGTTATGTGTTATATGTGTAATATGCTTTCCCGTGTTATCAAGCGTATGGATTTATACCTTTGGCCATGTAGAGCTTGTATCGTATAACTTCTAGTATTTGCAATGTGCATTTGGCCAGGTAGAGCATGTCTCGTATCACTTCTGGTATTGATATTATGTCTTTATCCATGAAGAGCTTGACTCGTATAACTTCTGGCATCGACTTTGTGCCTTTGGCCATGTAGAGCATAACTCGTATCACTTCTGGTATTGATATAGGGCTATGTAGGGTTGAAAGCCTGTATATTCTAGCAAAATGATAATCAGAAACTGTGTATTTTCTGTGTCACTAGGACTGAAGCTTTATTGATGTATATCAAGTTGAAAGTGTTATGTCTCATTGATTGTAAATCTTTTAATCAATTTATTGATTAAAATGGAAAGCTTGTCACATGATTCACATATGCATTTGTTGTTCTTTGTTCGTCTTTGCTTCTGTCATATTAGTATGTATGTATATATATATATATATATATATATATATGACATAACGTTATATTGTATCTGTTACTGAACCCACTAAGCATCACCGCTTATCCCTCTCAGTGTTTAACTATTTCAGGTAATAAGTATCAAGTATAGACACATACTGTTGGATAATTTAGAATAGTTAATACATTACTTTTGTATTTAGTGGTCATGTATGTATAAAATTATAATTTCCTGGGTAGTTATATAATATGCTAAAACTTAATCGGTTTATATCCAGGCTTATGTAATTAAACCATCAATGTAAAATATTGTATTATAAATATGCAAGTAGCATGTATTGGAGTAACTTGGAGTAAAAATGTTAAGTATGAAAGAGGTCTTTCATTACTGTATTCTTCTTCATGTTTTCTAAAGTCCTTTGTTTTGGACTCTAGTTGTGCTTTTAAGGGTTTTTGATCTTTCTTAACTGTATATCCTTCATATTTAAGGTTTTCATTTTCCTTTTTTAGCAAATCAATTTGTTCGCGAAAAAACTTAATCGTAGCTTCACAAGATTGAGAGAATGAAACTTCTTTGACAGAGATATTTGCGGAACTCATTGTCTACCAAAAATTCCATTTGACTTTAAACCTCGATAGTCAACCTTAAAAGTCAAATTTAAAAAGTTAAAACTTAAAAAGTCAACCTTAAAAGTGAAACCGAAAAGCTAAAAGTGAAAATTTGAAGGTTAAACAAGAAAGTCAAAGTTTAAATTCAAAGGTCATACTTGGAAGTCAAAGTCAATTTTTAGGGGCAAAAATTCAATTTTAGGAATTCAAAAATTAAAACTCAAAGTTTTAGGTTGAAAATGAAACTTTAAAATTTGAAAATTTTAATTTTGGACTAAAATTGTCAAAATTGTGAAACTGGACCAAAAATATGATATTTGAATAAAATCGGGAAGAAATATAACATGAGGCTTGCTAGATGGATTGGTAAGGCTTGGGTTGTGTATGCGTGTGACTTGGGTACAAATCTTGCTACAAACCGGATTTTTGATATATTCGCTGATGGTCGCGTAGGCGAAGTTTGGATCCGAAGTGTTGGGCCGATAATCCGTGTACCGTAAACGAGTTGGGCCAACAACTCTTCGGAAGCCGAAAACGCCGAGGAACCCTAATCCGAGATTTCGGCCGCCTCCGTGAGGAACGAGGTCTGACCGAAAACATGTAACCCTAGCCGTAAACAAGCATGAAACCCTAGCCGTAAACAAGTTTTCGGCTGCAAACTCTAGCCGTAAACATGTTTCCGGTCAAAAACCACTGCTAAACCTTCGCAAATTTCATAACAAAAAACGCGATTTTCATCATTTTTAGCTCTAAAACTTGATCAAAAACTCATTTTTATGAAAAACACAAAGAACAAACCCCCAATATATTGTCAAAAAACTATCCAAAAACATAAAATCCTTCAAGAAAAAGTGCAAAAATGCTCCAAATCTTGCCAAAGAGAATGATACAATCCAAGCTCTTCTACTAATTGTAAGTCCCAAATTTGGCTTGATGTATCAATCAGATCCACTTGATGGTGCAGAATCCCAATCTAGTGGATGATGCAAGATCAAATGGAGAAGAAGAAGAAGAAGATACATCTACGATGTATTGATGATAAGATTGATGCTTCAACACACTAGATTCACACACACACAAACACACTCTTCTTTTCTCTAAGTTTCTCTCTCTACAATATGATTATGAAAGAATGCAACCTTTACTCCTCACCCTTTTATATATATATATATATATATATATATATATATATATATATATATATATATATATATATATATATATATATATATATATATAGACAAAATTTCACAATTGGTCCCTGTGGTTTACAGAATATCGCACTTTGAGGATTTCCTAGCAAAAACTCACGCGGTTGGTCCCTGTGTTTTTTAAAATTACATAAAAGGTCCAATTGCCGTTAAATCTAACGTCTATGCCATTGGATTTTAAGGAAAAAGACTATTTTGCCCTTATACCAATATTACAATACACTACAAACCTCAAGGACCATTCGTGTAATTTTCTAAATATGAAATATATATATATATATATATATATATATATATATATATATATATATATATATATTACAAATTTCGCATTTTGTATATATATAAATTATATATATATATATATATATATATATATATATATATATATATATATTTAATTTCAAAATTTTGATAAACTTTTTATTATCTTTTTGACATTTTGATTTCTATTTTTATTTTATAGTTTTAGTAATTTATGGATTTTTGATATATTTTTATTTATTTTGAATCGAGTAAATAAATTTAAATTCGATAAACCATATCGAAATTATTTTTTTCATTTAATTTTTCTTATTTGTGAATTGAAACGTTAATATTATTTTATTTTATTTTAATTTTATGCCGTTACTGTTAATGTTTTTTTTATTACTCAATAGTTAATATCGTTAGCAACTTTATGTTTGCATTTATTACTATCCTTGTTTGACCTTTTGTTTTCTATTTTTGTTATAATTTTAATTATTTATTATTCTTCTATTATTTTTATTTATTTTGATTCAAGTAATGAAAAATAAAAACACAAAAAACAAAAACTCAAACAACAAATTCTAATATACTCTAATATATTAATACATTTTACATTTTCATCTTTTTTTTGGTTTTTACGTATTTTTAAAAAAAAAATTGTATTATTTTTTTAATTTTTTTCGTATTATTTTTTAGTTATTTTTTTTTCATCAACTTGATAACTTTTTTTTGACCTTTTCCAAAAAATGTAAAATGTATGAATATAGAAGAGTATATTACAATTTTGGTGTTTGAGTTTTTTTAGTGTTTTTTTTTTAATAATTTTGGTTATTTATGGTTTTTGTAGTTTTTTTATTTTCTTTCGCGTAAATAAAATAGTTATATTTACAAATATAAATAAAGAAAATAAACATAACTTTTTTATTTACACAAATCAAAATAAAAAAAAAGTTACAAAAACCATAAATAACAAAATTTAATAAGAAAAATGTGAAAAAACAAAAAAAATATGAAATGTGTAAAATGTATTAATATATTAGAGTATTTTACAACTTTGGTGTTTTTAGTTTTTTGTTTTTGTTTTTGTTTTATTTTTTCTATTTTTCATTAATTGAATCAAAGTAAATAAAAACAATAGAAGAATAATAAATAACTAAATATATATAAAAAAACAACAAAAGGCGAAATAATGATAATGATAAATGCAAACATAAAGTTGCTAATAATATTAACTATGGAGCATCAAAGTAAAAAAATTAAAATAAACCGTAACCGCATTAAATTAAAAAAATAAAAAAAAACATTAGCGTTTCATTTCATAATTAAGAAAAAAAAGATTCGATATGGTTTATTGAATTTAAGTTTATTTACTTTAATTAAAATAAATAAAAATATTAAAAAAACCATACATAACTAAAATTAAAAAATAATAATAATAATAAAATGTTAAACAGATTAAAAAAAAAATATCAAGTCTTTATATATATATATATATATATATATATATATACACGAAATTTATATTTATAATTTATATATATACAAAATTTCATATTTAGAAAATTACACGGATGGTCCTTGAGGTTTGTAGTATATTACAATATTAGCAGAAGGGCAAAATAGTCTTTTCCTTAAAATCTAACGGCAGAAAAGTTAGATTTAATGGCAGGAGGACCTGTCATGTAATTTTACAAACCACAAGGACCAGTCGCGTAACTTTTTGCTAGGAAGTCCTCAAAGTGCGATATTCTATAAACTACAGGGACCAATTGTGAAATTATGTCATTTATATATATATATATATATATATATATATATATATATATATATATATATATATATATATATATATATATATATATATATATATATATATATATATATATATATATATATATAGACCACAAACTCAAGGCCAAAACCCAATACTAAACCGAAAACACATAGGTTTTCTGTCCAAGCTACAAGTAAACTAAATATTATTTTTGTCCCAAGACTAAAAATAATAAATGCTTAGAAAAGTTAAGTATAAACCATATTTTTGACCCAACAATACTTTGACTTTTTGTTATAGTTTAAAAATAGCAATGTACTTTAGCATTGATAAATGCATGTTGATTTGGTAATTGTGTTTTTGTCCAAGTACAAGAAATAACAATTTACTTTTGGTATATCTTGTATTTAAGTGCCAAAAATAGTAATGTACTTTGGTAGTTTTTGTTTATGTTTGATAATTTAACTTATAAGTTTATATATCTTGTTATTTATTATGTAGTTGGAAAATCTTCGGGTACTGCTCATTGACGCGGCATGTAGAGAAGAGCTTTATGTGTTTTTTCAATCGGGAAAACATCAATGAGGAAACAATTGAAACGGAGATGATGATTCATCGGATAATTAATTTGTGTTTTTTATGTTACATTTATCGTGACACTTTGCTACTTGTTAGAATTTTAAAACTTTAATTGTTTATTTTGGTATAAAATTAATTATCATAGTATTTGGGATGTAATCAGATTTATTATGTAATTTTTTTTTGCATTTAATGTCGTTATGTATCGATTTTTTGCATCCAAAATCATTAATTAAAAAAAATTAAAAAATATAAAAATGTTATTACCGGTGACAAGACCATTAGCGATGACACTGGGTATGACCGACAACAATAGCAATAGCGGCGACAAATATTTTTATCGACGAGATTTTGAACAACAGCAACAAAATAGTAGTGAAGAGTTTTTACCGGCGACAATTTTAGGCTTTAGCGGCGACATTTATCACCAATAATTCCCTTTTTGTTGCAGTGCTTGATGGTATTTCTTGTAGTGGGTGTCGAGTCATCGTCATGTAATCATGTTACATCCTCCATCTCGTCAGGGGCGGACCTTAGTGGAGACCGGGGGTCCTGGGTCACTGTTCAATTTCCGACACGTAGTGTAAAAAAAGTTGTTTTTTCTATTAGGTGCATCGATTTGAAGTACAAGTGACACCCCTACTCAAATATTCTGCGTCTGCCACTGATCTTGTCTAATGTTTTTATTTTCTATCCTTTAACTACAATTTATTAATTTTCGCTATTAAAAATAGACCAATAAGCTATATTTTTGCTCATAAATGTAGGGTAAAAATGAATCTGAATGTACCGATTTGAATTATTGCTATAAAAATAATCAAAGGCCATGAAGAATAGAATTTTGTAATGGTGCACCATTGTTTTATAAGGAATTTATTCCCATGTGAAAGAAAGAATATATAGAACATTAGTTCTTATAAATAAACAGATAACTAAGCAGAAACAGTACGCCTTGATCGGAACTATATAAACCTAGATATGAAAGGTTCATCTGTTAATTATACATTGTATGCATGCATGTCATGAGTGGGGTCGTGCATGTAAGAAAGCAATTAGGAGAGGGATGAAGAAAGATGGATGGATGTATCATGCACTCTTCACTTCCTTAATTAATAACATTAAAATCCTCATAATATATTACTAAAAGTGGAAATAGTATGAAAGGGAATAACTTGGAAGCCTTTTTGTTCAAATAATGCTGGCGGAATCATGTAAAGAAGGGGCATTCTTGGAATTTTAATATGGGAACATTTTATTCGTTTGTACATTGCCACCTCCATGCATCTAAAACGAAGTTTATCTGTTTGTCTCCTCATGGACACATTAGCATATAATAGTATTTTACAAGAGATGGATTGGGAGTTTGAGACCTGAGGATATATAAAATTAGCGTGATCCCTAAGTAATTTTCATACCAAAATTTATGCATGTAAAAAACCATCTTTCAGTCAACCTTTAAATTGAAAACATATGCAAACTAGTAACTTAATAATAAAAAAAATGTACGCATGTTTTTTCTCTTTATAATAAGATTTCAACTTTTTAACAATTACTCATGTTTCAGATGCAGTTAGATCCCACTCGTAAGAAGGAGATATATATGTTCAAAACTAACCAAAATAAACTGATTTGAAAGGATTATCTAGACAAAAATGGAACTTTTCTAACTTTTCGAATCCCATTCCAAGGAGACCATATAAAAAACAATATGATAGATGTCTAAGTAAGATGGCTTATTAGTTCTATTGCTTACATGGGTCCCACTTTTGAGAATCTTTTGGCAAGTATATAAACCATTCAAGTTCCATTAAAAAAAATCACCAACTCAAATATTATCACACCATCTCTTCTTTTGCTAGTTCGCTTCATTCCGTGATATCTACATCAACACATTCTCAAGGTCAGTACTTACTCTATACGTAAATGGTGTTTTCAAAGATTTTAAAGGAGATAAAATGTGACAATTCTCTATGAAGGATCATCATCATATGATTTGTAGTTGTGCATCATGAATAATTAATTACTTTTAAGCTTCAAAGGAGATAGAATGTGATGGATCTTTTTCATCGATGTTTCAGGTTCTAAAACTTACAACAAGAGAAAATGAGCAGTGGAGACTGGATGTGTGCTTCATGTCAGCATTTGAACTTCAAGAAACGTGACGCTTGTCAAAGATGTCATTGTCCCAAGTTTGCGTCCCCTGAAGAGGTGTCATGTTATGCTATGAACAGAACGGAGGTTTTGGCTGGTGATTGGTATTGTGCTACATTTAACTGTGGGACACACAATTATGCTAGTAGGAACGCATGTTATAGGTGTGGAGGACTCAAAGATTTTAGCGCTATGATGGCTGCGACGACAGCAGCGTGTTATGGCTATGATGCTAGCGCTGTTCCAGGTTGGAAAACCGGAGATTGGATTTGCAATAGGTATAGATTTTTTTTTTTTTTTTTTTTTTTAAATGAAAACATTAACCAAGAAATTTATATGAAAAGTTTCTTATTTGTTGTTCGTTGTTTGATATCATGCAGATTAGGTTGTGGAGTGCACAATTATGCTAGCAGAATGGAATGCTACAAATGCAAAACACCAAGGGAATGATTAAGGTAATTAATTAAGTAAGATGCATCTGTTAATCGTGTATGTCTGTTTTGTTAGTTATTTTCATTTCTGGTAAATGTGTAAAGATTTGATTTTGTTTTTTTTTTTTTTTCTTTTTCAGAAAGAAAATGAATCAAGGAAGAGAAACCTGCCCTTCAATGGCCATGTTTTTTTTATTTACTCTTTCTTCTTTGTTTATTCTCTTTCTATAGGCGATATTCAGCAACCTTCTTTCTTTTTTTCTTTTTTTAATTTTATGCCTTAAAGGCTTGATAGTTTCTGAGTTTATATACGGTGTAATCTCTTCTTAGATGAAGTTTATGGAACCGTAAGAATCTCTAGCATGTCTCTCTCTCTCTCTCTCTCTCTCTCTCTCTCTCTCTCTCTCTCTCTCTCTCTCTCTCTCTCTCTCTCTCTCTCTCTCTCTCTCTCTCTCTCTCTCTCTCTCTCTCTCTCTCTCTCTCTCTCTCTCTCTCTCTCTCTCTCTCTCTCTCTCTCTCTCTCTCTCTCTCTCTCTCTCTCTCTCTCTCTCTCTCTCTCTCTCTCTCTCTCTCTCTCTCTCTCTCTCTCTCTCTCTCTCTCTCTCTCTCTCTCTCTCTCTCTCTCTCTCTCTCTCTCTCTCTCCTTTTGGCCTTAAAGATTGATAATTTCTCAGTCTTATGAATTGTCCAAGCTTTAATTTCTTGTTGTGAGGTTTAATTATGAAATCCGACGATTACAATTATTTTGCAAGCTTGCATCCCTCTCCCCCTTTTTTAATATTAAGAAAGTAATTTATTATTATTATTATTATTATTATTATTATTTGGCCTTAAAGTTTCTAAAGGTATCCGTAATCCATAAAATTCTATAAAATTCAATAGATTGTCATATATAATTCTATAAAATTCATATCTTCCATTAAACATATATAAAATACCATCCACAACCCATTAGACATTTATTCAATCCTAATCATTATTTTATTTTCTATTGATCTATTTAATAATTATTCAACTCATTCATTTCTACTTCATGTTATCATTTACATTCTATTCAACTTTTATTCAATCCTAATCATCATCGTATTTAATTCTTATATTACTTGCAATTAGGATGTTCTAACTCTAATTGCAATATACATATGTAGTTATGGAACCTGACAAATCTTTCACAAATTTTCACATGCTTTCTATTCAATCTATTGATCAAGCTTCATGCATGTTTGTTTATCATTAATTATTGTATGGTGTAAACTCTTATCCACATCACATGAGAACCTAGAAATCTTTTGTATGTTTATTGAATCCGCCTTAATTCCCACACAAATATACCAAGAAAACACACATGCACTGTCAATAAAACGAATGATGCTGAAGATTGGATAGAAATTCAAAGAGACCAATTATATATTATTCGAGTATTTTGCCACCAACATTTGGCCGATCAGACAATGGCAATACGATTAAAAGCATCCATGCAGAGAATATCTAGAAATTGGAAACAAAAATAACCCAATGATTCGCGAGCAATAAACTAGATACTACATTAGAACCCCCCCCCCCCCCCCCCCCCCTCCCCATATATATATATATATATATATATATATATATATATATATATATATATATATATATATATATATATATATATATATATATATATATATATATATATATATATATATATATATATATATATATATATATATAATACCTGATAAATTTACATATATAGGTAGGAACCATGTGCTTTTTCTAAGATTAATTTATACATAACGTACGACTACATTCTCACTTTCTTCCCAAAAGATTACAAAATCTCTTTGAATACATAATACCTAAATATACACTTAATTGGCATTAATTTAGTCATTTAAAATCTAATTATTTTATTTAGTTATTTATTATATAAATTGTTTTTCACTAATATAAACTTAGATCGTTGTTCTATGTATATTCTTCTCAATGTGGAAGTTCACATTTGCGAAAGCAAATGCTGTACGATTCTTTGATCTTTTGATGTATATTATTGTTGTTTTCTTGTCATCTGATTTTACAAGTCTTTTGAATTGAATTTAGAAAAAATCTCATAAATGGTCTTGTGTGTTTTTATGAGATTTGAAGTTTAATCTCTAAGTTTAAAAAACTTTTGATATTTGGTTTTTTTATTGCTCAACCCGTTAAGTTTTATTCGTTAACCAAATAACTTTTTTATCATTTCACTACTACAGGAACCATTTATGATATTTTTTGTTATTTGAAAAAAAAAAACAATTATATATATATATATATATATATATATATATATATATATATATATATATATATATATTTACTATGTTATAAAAGAAATCACACTATTTCTAAAAATAGATTGAATATAATAATATTATTTTTTTAAAACGTTTAAATTAGTAAGCTAATAGTACAAGTAGTCATCAATAAAATAATATTAAATTTTAACCTGTATTTTAAATCCTTATATTTCTCAACAAATTCTATCTCCTTCCCTGAATTTCGGATAATTCAAAATTTGAAACCATCAGAAAATAAATGTTGATTCAAATGTCCCTCCAGCAGATGACTCTTTGTTAACAGATTTTTATTTTAATACTTACTTGTAATTGATTTCATCATTTTTAACTTTTTGTATTTTTATCTTATAAATATATTGGGTGAAGGCTTTATTATATCAGATTTGTTCCTAAAAAGGGTTTTACTATGTTTCTTTAATGTTTTAGCTTTGCAGGTTCAAAGAACTCAACCAAGAGGGCTAGTTAGAGCATTGTATTATCATTAGTTTGTATATTTTGGCATCTTAGTTTTGCAATAAAGAACGGTTAAACACAAGATTTGACATGATTAAGGTAGTTTGTATATTTTTCATCTTGTTTAGTCTAAAAATGAAACGTTTTTCATCATTGGTCCTTATAATATCAAGTTTCATCACATGGACTTCCTGATTACGGTGATTATTATCCCTATTATAAGGTTCTATATAAATTTTGTTCAATATTTTAAGGTTTCGAGAACCTAAATCAATATGAATCCTTGAATTACATACCATCGTTGAAAATGTTTTAATTTGTGACCAAACTTGGTTTAAAATCACAATGAACAAGTTGACACCTGAGTATTTTGGCCTTCTCAAATGCCTATTTATCGACTTTTGAATCACAACATCTGATATTCTAAAGGTTTATTTTTATAAACTATTATTGATATATTTTAGCATTTTACTTAGTATGATATTAAATTAATAAAGGAATTAAGGAAAACGAAAAAAAAAAAAAAAAGAGGACGATAAACAATACAAGTGGTTTGGGTATATATAAATGGAAGTAATAACCATTTAGGGGTGTTTGGCAAAAAAGCTTATTGCTTATTAGTTTATTAGCTTATAAGTTAATAAGTAAGTGTAGGGTAACTTATGAAAAAATGACGTGCTAGAGGTTCCCTACCGGAATAAGTTATTTTAATCCAAACACTTTTTTAACTTATACCTAATAAGTTGTTTTAAAAAAAGCTTAGCCAAACACCACGTTAATATGGTATGGTAATGCTCTTGAAAAATAGATGTCATTTAATATTCATTTTTCGAAGTGAAGGCAAAATGGTTTTAACTCTAAAGAGATCAAATTATTCGCCGTCCGCCGCTTTGCGCGGGTAGACGGCTAGTGTATATATATATATATATATATATATACACACACACACACATACACACACACACACACATATATATATATATATACACACACACACACATACACATATACACACACACACACACATATATATATATATATATATATATATATATATATATATATGTGTGTGTGTGTGTGTATGTGTGTGTAAAGGGTTCCACACCTCTCTCTCTCTCTCTCTCCCTCTCTCTCTCTCTCCTATCGCACTTCATCATTTCTACACATAACACACAATACACATATACCCATACACTTGGAGATCGATGATGTACACATAAACACACACACACACACACCATAATCGATTTGTAAGTGTGTGTGTGTGTTCTTCTTGTTTATCCATGGATAAGCTCTTTGAATCGACAATTGGCAGCCCTCGGAAAACCCATAATGGTGAACAGGGGTGGCAGTGTAAGGAGGTGGTGTTGAGATGGTAGCACTAGTGGTTAATGGGTGGTCGACAAAGCTATAACATGGAGATGGTGTTACACATCTGGGGCATCATAGAAACAGGTAGGAGGGTGGTGTTCGGTGGTGGGTTTGATGATGATGATGCTCATAGAGGTTCAACAATCGTCGGTGGTGGGAAAGAACTACCCACCATCAACCACCAAAGTCTGCCATTTTCCTCGCTGGATTGGGTTGGGGATATGATTACGTTAGCATAGATAGGAAGGTAAATAGTGTGGAGATGAGGGTTATGGTGTTTAAAGCTTGTAAGGTTGTTTCCTTTGGTATGTTGTAGTTATGATGGTTGCTCTTGTATTCTGCCATTGTAAGGTTATGTGTGAGTTCACTTCAAAAGGCAAGATGGGTTGTTGTTTTTGTTAACTTTGAGAAATACACAATTTGGTTCTTATGCATTCTATCCTAATAACTACCAACCTAAATAACTTATTCCCTATGCTATATAGTTTAGATTTTTTTTTAATAATTGGTTGCACTTTATTTTATTTAAATGGAAAAATATAAATTTAAGCTCGTAAAATTTATTCTTTAAAGAAAAGAGCTAGACAAACCTAATTTGTTTTTTGTATAACAAACAAGTTGTCAATCATATGAGAATGTTTAAACTGAGAATCATTAATATTTATGAGTTTAGAACAAGAATATAAGAACAATTCACAAAACAAATTAACACAAGATGTTAATAATTCAGTTTAGCACATTGATTAAGTTTAGGTTTACAATAGTTGATAGTTATGACACCATTTAATGAGTTTAGAACACATGAATGTAAGAACAATTCAGAAAAATAATCAACACAAAATGTAAATAATTCAATTTAGCTCGTTGATCAACAGGTGGGCTCATAATAATTGATAGTGTTGGGTTATGAGGATCATAAGGCAACTCTAAGGGATACGAAAAGCACATATTTAAATCCTCAATAGGCCCAGGGAATGGATCTATAAACAATTTATCATTGCAACTTTAATATGCAAGAATACATACCTTTTTGGGTTCATCAAAACCCTTATAGATCCTTGATTAATTGATGAGCACTAACACTCCAATGTAGAACTCATCTTTCATAGTCGCACCTAAGGCGCTAGGATCAACAACACCCAACAACAACCAATCCTTTGAAAGTATTGAGCGACAACCCAAAAATTTGTATGTAACATCCAGTTCTGGTGAGCAAGTGTCAAGTTTAAAATTAAAAAAAAGGATTTAACCCTACTTACGACATGAGGAATGCATTTCATGTCGTGATGAGTTTAATAAGTATGTGCATCACTTTTGGGATCACGATTATTGGCTCACAATGTGAGAACTGCCTGAGAGGAAACCCTAATTTTGGGGTTTTATTTCCATATTTAAAGGAAGTGAGGGCTAGGGTTAGTAGACTCTCAGCTCCCATCACCTTTTGCATTCCCCTTTGAAACCCTAGCCTCCATATTTGATCTGGAAGCTTATTTGTGGTGATTTTAGCCAAGGAAAAAAAGAGGAAGAGCATCTAGTCCATTATTTGTGAGTTTCAAGTCCCTTGCTTTATGAACCCATAAGCTTAGATCTATGTTTTTATGCTTAATCCTTCATATTCAAGATGATGTAGTGGTTGAAAGCCATAAAGTTGCCATCTTTATTGATCTCTAGTGTCCCTTGAGTAGTATAAATGTTAGATCTGAAAGGTGGTTGAGATTTATGATTCTTGCATGAGATTTGGTGTTATTTTCCCTTTTTGTGCCTTAACTAGTGCATCGGACATGCATTGGACATGAATGTCCAAAAAGCAATGATTTTTATGATGTTCTACAGTGAGTAAGACACTATGGGGGATTTGTTTGATGGGCCAAAATTAGATTACGAGTTTCATTGAGAACTTCTGATTAGAGTGTTCTCACGACGTGACCGCAAGGGGTGTCACGACGTGAGGATGGAGTTCCTTGACTATTTTGGACTTATTAGGTCATGTCGTGATCACTAGGGGTCATGAAGTGACTAGCGGCTATGGGACATTTCAAGTGTGAATTGATTTTAACGTTAACTGGGGTTGACCAAGTTTGACCTAAGGGTATTCTAGGTATTTTGAGTTGTATCTGAGATTGGTCACTATTTGATGAATAGGTGACTTGTAGAGTTGATATTCGGAGATATATCATACTCAGAGATCTACTATAGACTAAGAGGTGAGTTTTCCTCACTGTACTTGTTGATCAAAGGTACAAAGGGCGACCCATTGGATTTGATATCCTAGAATATTATATGATGTTATGTTGAATATGTAGTAAATATGTATGATTATTAGATGATTGTTGGTATGCATTAGACCGGTGGATATGTAGGACAACCTGTAATTATTGGCTATATGATTAGCTATCTGTTGAATATGTTTGTTGTCTGTTATATGTCGACATGGTATATTTTGGGTTGAGACTATACTATTTTGTGTTGTCAGTCAAGAGATAGGGAAAATCCAACTAGGAGGTTGTGGGACAGTGTAATCCATCCGGGAGGTTGTACGCGGGGTAATCCAACCGAGAGGTTGTGGACCTAGTACATTATATGCATGGCAATCCAACTGGGAGGTTATGGGCACCGTAAGCCAATTGGTACGTTTTGAACCCAGGATGTAGAATTGTATATGATATACATTTATGTGCTAGTACTTTGGAGGAACTCAATAAGCTCTGGGTTACAGTTAAAATTAGTTGTTTTAGGTACTTTAGATGACCATAGCAAGGCGAAGGCATGATCATGCACATCCCTCAGTTTTATGATATTAGGATTTTAGGATTTTAGGATAATCTAATTACAGAAATACACTCATGAAACAATGATTTTGTAATCAATTGTGGTTTTGGATTGTTTTTGAAAAGTTAAAATTTATTATGATTTTTTGGATGTTACACTGTAGTTGTTGGAAAATAGAGCAATCACATCGTAGAAATGAAGCCACCATGATGTGTTGTATGGAACTTTGTAGTTGTCACAACTAGCATTTTAGCTACGAAATTATATTCTCATGTAAGCAGTATCTATTGTAAGGCATGTACTCTAAGTGAATATCACACTCTATGCTTAATCAAAATCATGCATTTGAATCGAACCTCACTCAAGAGTCCCATAACCTAATACAATACGTTTCATATAGTCAACTATGGCTTGAAAACCCTAGAAATCTCGGTTCAAGTTAATATGGACTAGGATCCTCTTATTAGGCCTAATGGACCAATAAACTTTCAACTTGACTACTTTGGGCTTAGCAACCCTATTTAGGCTATAAGTGGACGCACATCCATGAAATTAGGGTATTTTGGGTAATATAGGCCTAGAATAATACATCTTAATTTCTAATGGGCCATGATGGGCCATAACTAGTTTTAATAGCCCTAATAGGCCGTAAACTACATTATGGGGCTTTTATTGGGTCGTAAACACTAATGAGATCCCATAGGGCTGAGAACCATCCATTTGGGCCTCATTATATCGAAATCAAGCAAGTCTTTTCTCCAAAAATCTCGGCCCACACACACACACACACACACACACACACACACACACATATATATATATATATTGGTAAAAAAAAAATCAAGAAATGAAGTAAATTACAAGCTTGACACCTAATTTTTGTTTATTGGTAATCTAGGCTAGGATTTCTATTCATCATGTAATAACCAAAATCAAACCCCTCCCCTCTCTTCTTTATACTCGGATGAGAGAACCCACAAATACATACATTTTCACTTTCAAACTCTCTCATAATTCCTCTAAATCTCAAGGAAAATTCCCTCATCTCCCTAGCCATTTTCATGACTTTGGTGTGTGTTTTCAAGAGGTTTTTCATCAAGTCCAGCACTCATGGTAAGTCTTTGCTTAAACCTATGGTCTAACTTCAAGATTACATTACAAATCTCTTCTTAACCACATCATTTCATGATTTATACTCTTGAACTTAATAGATTTTGAAAACCTCTTCAAGCAAGCTCTTAGGGCCGAAAATCTTCTTCAAACTCTTCATCATACTGAGAACAACAACCTAAAGTAAGTTCATAACCGTTGTTTTTCGGTTTTACTATGTTTTGGGGGAGGATACAAGTTTCTTATGTGATAGATCTATGTATTTGTTCATGTTTATGTGTGTTTTCTAAGTTATATGTTCTGATTATGTGAAGAAACTTCATATATCTCAAAAACTCTATCTAGTCTTGATAATATTTGTAAACTAAAACACTTTATGCAACTTACCATAAGGATGAAAGTGTTAAACATGTTAAGGATGTTGAAAAACTAAACAAAACCTTGTAAAGGGACCATTTTTGACAAATAAACAAAATGATGAAGCTTTCATGATACTTACTGTTTTTCAAGGACCAAAGAGTCAGTTTTGTATAAAAAGCGTTTTTATGATATTATGGTTTTAATAAGGGCCAAAAGAGTAAATTTTTCACAAAATGGGCTTAAATTGGGCCTTCACGCTTTGATGGGCCAAAATTGGAAAATATTATGACTTTTGTGGATTAAATTGTAATTTTAAACAAATTTGAGCCAAAGATGTTGTTTTTCGGTTAAAAAGGGATGAAAATGTCAATTTTATTAAATTCGGCCGAAAATGTAAATTTTCATATAATTGGGGTGAAAATGACAATTTTTATATAAATGGGCCGAAGATGTCAATTTTCATGATATTGGGCCGAAAATGTCATTTTTAACAAAAGTGGGCTAAAAATGTCATTTTATTTGAAATCAGCCCATAAAGGTAAACTTTTGGTCTTAAGGGGCCTATAGTGTTATCTGTAACACTCCCCTCCGGCACGTATCACAATATTATCCGCTTTGGGCCACTCGGCACGAGGACTTCCCAGGGGGTCACCCATCCTGGTAGTACTCCCGCCCGAGCACGGTTAACTGCAGAGTTCTTATGGGATCTGCTGCCCTCACGGCTTTAAAACGCGTTGTGTTAGGGAAGGTATCCACACCCGTTATAAGGAATGCTTAGTTCTCCTTCCCAGCCGATGTGGGATCAGATCTAACCCACTTTAACTTGTAACGACCGAAAAATACAACCAATTTAAATTTTTCAAAAACAACCTGATTTCATTAAATTGTTTACAAAAAGGTTTTCAATACAAATCATTTAGAGTATTCCCAGAATCACATTGCTACAAAATCATGAGGAGCGGTACGATCACGCCTTCGCCTTGCCACAGTCTCCTGAAGAACCTGAAAAACATTAAACCACAACTGTAAGCCCGAAAGCTTAGTGAGATACCCCCAAGATACCAACCACACATACGCCCTTCCAGGCTAAGACCTTCCGGTCCCAAACATAGAAAACATACATAACATAACAGAACGTAGAACAGCCATGCATATCGGGTCTACTGTGTGACTGGTCCGCCGTTTTGGCCTTCAGTCCACCGGATCCATCCTCCAGGTCTAGTCATGTCCTTCAAGTCTACAGTGTGGTTGGTCCGCCCCCACTGGGCCTTCAACTCACCTGGTCCACTCTCTGAGTCTGCAGTATGACTGGTCCGCCTGCATCGGGCCTTAAGTCGGCCTGGTCCACTCTCCGAGCCTCGGCACGTCTGGTCCGCCCGCGTGGGGCCTACAGCATATCCGGACCGCTCGCTGGGCCTTCGGAACAACCGGTCCGCCCTGAGTATCTTGGCCTATAGCACAAAGCAGGACCGCCTCAACCCATCTCCAGTGCAAACAACCATGTACACATAAACATATAATCATATAACAGTTCACATTCAAACAAGCCGATCTAGCAGATCACATAGCATACATACTCTAAGCAGGATACCGACCTAGCAAGTCATTAGCATAGCATCTCCCTATCTCTCAAGATACCGATCTCAATCAGGTCTCTAACATATACCGTCCTATCTCTCAGGATGCAGGCATATCACAACAACAAAATAATAACAACTACCCGGATCTCAATCCGATAAGGGCCGGCCTTGGTGCCTTAGACCCTGTTGATATAGTGAGGATAACTCACCTCGAAACTACCGGCTGAAAGGATAAGATCCCGCTGCTCCAACTCTGACACGAACTCCTCCACTGAACACCGAAACATTCAATTCAATAAATACCCTTGGAAGACAACTGGTCAACCTTGGACAAAGTCAAAGTCAACCCCTGACTGACCCTACTCGCCGAGTTAACCCGATGACTCGCCGAGTCCCTATGCTCAGAACTTCCCTCAATCAGCGACCCAACTCGCTGAGTCACCCCAAGACTCGTCGAGTCCAACAACTCTGAGTCCACTCGCACCAACTCACCGAGTCATCCCTTGACTCACCGATTCTCGACATAACCAGGAAATATTGGGACTCTTCGACAAGACTCGCCGAGTCAAAGGCTATCTTTAACCTACTCGCCGAGTTGTTCTTCCAACTCGCCGAGTTCCAGGCCGTCTTCAAGCAACTCGTCGAGTCCACCCATGTGACTCGCCGAGTCAACCCGATCTGAATCAATTCAGGAGCACTCCAGGCCATGCAATTGATCCAAAACATAGATTCACCCTCCTACAATCCATCCATCACGTAAAGTGGCAAACTTTATGTGAATCTAAAGAGATCTAGGCCTTATTCTCCTTAGAACTAAGGTTTGGGACATGATAGCTCCATTAACAACACAAGAACAGGGGCTTTAATGCTCTTAAGATCTTCTCCACTCCAGATCTGAGGTAGCAACCTCAGATCCATCCTTCAAACTCAAGATGTCACACAACTAAGCTTCCCACACAACCCCAAAATGAGAATCTAGGAAAACACAGCCCAAGAACAAAAGTATTACCTCCAAAGAATGCCTCAACAGCAATGAAACTCGAATCCAAGCAAAGCCCTTTGATCCAAGCCTCTTCTCCTTCAAGATTGCTTCAACCCACACCTCTCCAAGCTCTAATTTGCTCAACAATGGGGTTCCTCCACGGAATTAGGGTTTTTGGGACTCAAGGGGGGATCAAGGAGGCTGTGGAGGAACATAATGATCTTTATATATGGCTCATTCCCCGGATTTAGGGTTTTTCTTCGCCCAGCACCTCCTCGCCGAGTCCATCTTTGGACTCGCCGAGTAGGCCATTTGACACGCGACCAAAGTCGCGACCTGACTCGCCGAGTCCATCCATGTGACTCGCCGAGTCGCCCTCCAAAACTTACACTTTTAACCCTTCAACTCTACTCTTGCGATTCCAGGATGTTACATTATCATTACAAAACGTAGGCTTTTTATGTCATTTTAGTAAACAATCGAGCTAAAACAAACAATATAATAACAACTTAACTAAATACATTGATTACATGTTTATTGAGCCTTAGTGGTCCATTAACATGCTTATAGGGTTTGGATTATACATTACATGTTTATTAGGCCTTAGTGGTCCATTTACATGCTTATTAGGCCTAGATTATACATTACATGTTTATTAGGCCTTAGTGGTCCATTTACATGCTTATTGGGTCTGGATGATCCATTACATGTTTATTGGGCCTTAGTGGTCCATTTACATGCTTATTAGGCCAAGACTATACATTACATGTTTATTGGGCCTTAGTGGTCCTTCTACATGTCTATTGGGCCTCGTATATTTACATACATACTCGTTGGAATTTTCAAACATAAAACGTACACGGAAACATTATACATTACATAATACAATTTTTGCGTAAACTCAGTTAAGGATCTAGTGAGACATGTCGGTTGACACCTCTCGAGTGTACGATCGTAGCCTGTAATTATAACTAGGGTCTCCTGGAGGGAGAGCGAGAGTTTGTATATAAATCTATACAGGGTGACACCCCACACCTAAGCGGTTCGCTGTAGTTAGACTAGGTTAGTCTACGGTGACAAACCTTACCTTAAACAAGTCAGCACCTGAAAACACCACGACAGGCGAATTCGTCATAATCAAGTATAGTTAAAACGACTCACATAGAGATTAACTCCATCATAACATTATGGAACATATATAAAATCTTTTCGATATGAAAACATATATACACTGATATTCGGTATTAGGGTCTGAGATCGTGACACTTTTGTAAACAGAAAATATCGGATTTTCTGGGGAAATATACAGTAAACAATACCTTCTATTTACAACAGAAAATACATGATCTTTTTCTGGATTACATTTTTTATACATTCCAAAAACAGAAAAAACACATGCATTAGTACTTGATTATGAACAATACAAAACTTTTCATTCAAACATGCTTATGAACTCTCCAACATTATATACGTTGACATTTTCAAAATAACTTATATTCTTAGGGAATCGTCAAGCGGAAAGGTATACAAGAACATGTGGAATTTGTTGTATTTTGTTATCATCATACATTGAATATTTTGGCATGTAATATGTGATACTATACTTGATGTAAACAATCATGGTAGTATTTTGATATGTATGATGATGGTGTTGTCTTGTTTCAATTATATTGTGATGATATTACAAGATTAAGTCATGCACAAGCCCCCAAACATTTCTGCCGTGTGGTTCGGGGGTGTGACTGATTGGTATCAGAACATTGTTTATAGTGAACTGGCATATCTAATCATACTTGATATGCTACTATAAATACAATGGGACTAAAACACTCTGAATAAAATGATACCAAGGTATACATTAAAAAATATAACACTAAAAGTCTCTGGAGGAAATTGAACACTGTGATTAAACCCAGACGGTTATGTAGTCATATTGGGGATAAATATAGCCTGATCAACTATATTTATTCAAAATATGACCAAGATGTGTTTGGGAGGAATCATGGCGGGAAATGGATCTAGAAACTTACCTCGTATCCAAAACTTTTAAGGAACTCAAACTTAAATAATAAAAATACTATAGAAGTATTTTTTGAAATACTATATGAATACTCCCTTTACATACTTCTCACTCCTAGTTTCTCACACAGTTTCCATGGACGAGGCATATCAGGGCGTCCTTTTCAATCAGGCCCTAGTGGCCTACGGGGTGATCGAGGAAGACCCGTGATGGGTCAGGAGGCAGCCCCTGGTGTTGGATCCGAGGAGTACATGGAGACAGACTACGAGTTTAGAGAATCCGATGAGATCATGGAGGAGGATGGGGCCGCTAATGAAGTCCCGAGTGAGCCTCCCACTTCAGAGATAGTACAAGATCACTCCGCAGCACCACGGGATCCCATCGATAGGACTCGCTCCTTAGAGGAAGAGGTTTCCACCCTTCGGCAACAACTATTAGCAACAGAGGTCCGAGTTGTATAGGAAGAGCATGAGAGGGACGAGGTCATCAGGAAGATGAACGAGATGGAGGATCTTGTAGCACGACATTTCGACATGTGATTTCGCCGACAGACCCATCTCGTTACAGCTAGTATCCGTTCACTTACTATCGTTATGATTTTACTTATGCATCACCTTATGTACTATCGACTACATGATTAAGTGACTACATTACTCATGGAGTTGTTACTCTGTCGAATTTTATTTTACTGCATGTATTGTATGCCTTATGTAGGTAAATTTTCATGTACTCCAAAGATATTCATTAATGAAAACGGCTATATATTTCATTGTGATGTTGTTATCTGCTATGTGTTCTATTACTCTTACTACATGTTGATTGTATGCATTCACTCACTTATACACAACTGAATCACTGACACTATGTTATAATCAAGAAATCGTGAAACAAGATACTTTGGATACTCAAAATCTTTCCGTTCCACGATAGAAAGATGCATCAAAGACCAAACCACGGAAACAACACGGTACGGACGCCACCAGAAATAAACTCAGTCGAATTCCAAGCGACAGTATCAGTTGCGAACACTATAGCACTTGCAGAGATTTACAATGGATACAATGATGGAGGTAACGGACAAGGAACTGGATGCACAAATCAGGGAACAAATCACGGACCCACAAGAACCTGTACCTACAAAGACATCAAAAACGCCAAGCCTCGAACTTTCAACGGGACGGGAGGCGTATTAACCCTAAAAAGATGAATAGAAAAGGTGGAATCATTTTTTGAGATATGCGGATGTCCGGAGGAGTGCAAGGTCAAGTTTGCAGCCTGCACATTCGTCGATCAAGCTCTCTCTTGGTGGAATGGTCACGTGAAGGCCATGGCACTCCCGATGGCGAATGTTATGCCAGGGGAGGAACTTAAGGAAATGATGTTGGCCGAGTACTATCCAAGGGGAGAAATTCAGAAAATGGAGCAAGAGTTGTGGAACGTCACAGTTCAAAACTCTGACATCGATGCTTACATATCAAGTTTTAGTGAGTTGTCTCTCTTGTGTCCAGGAATGATCACATCTAAAGAGAAGAAGATTGAAAGATTTATTTGGGGATTGACAGCGCCAATCCAAGGGAATGTGATGGCAGCAAACCCCACCACATATGATAGTAAAAAAAGACTAGCCAAGAAACTATACGACCATGGCAACAAAAAGGGTGCCAAAGCAGGGGAGGCGGAAGTTAAAAAGGAAGGTGACAACAAGAAGGGTAAAAACAGCAAGCGAAAAGGGTGACAAAACTCAGAGTCATCAAAGAAGTAACAAACAGTGGTTGTTCATACTGCTACTCAAACTACCACAACACCACATGCTCTAGCCTCATCCACACCAAATGCTCCCAAACAATACTCAGGGACCCTACCCAAGTGCAACAAATGCAATTTCCACCATCGTAGAGAAGGCAGGGAGATTCATTGCACAAGTTGCAACCGAAAGGATCACACTACAAGATATTGTAGAACTCAGCCTCAACAGAACCAACAGTCGAACCACAACCACAACAAAAACAATCGCAACAATAGTAAAAACAACAACAATGTTGTGGGCAGTTACACCTGCTATGGGTGTGGAGGAACCAGTCATTTCAAGCGGGAGTGCCCCAAAGAAAACAACCAGGGGGCAGGAACATTAGGAAGGGTATTGGCAATGGGTCAAGGTGAAGCAGTTCACAACCCAATAGTTGTTACTGGTACGTTCCTACTTAGCAACACATACACATGCATCTTATTCGATAGTGGGGCTGAGCGAAGTTTCGTTAGTAATAAGTTGAAACGCTTACTAAATCAACAACCCCAGAAGCTCAACGAAGGCTTCACGGTGGAAATGACTAATGAGAAAACTGAAACAACCAAAGATGTCTATGTAGGGTGCACATTAACAATAAACAATCACTCTTTTCAAATAGACTTGATGTTGGTAAATATTAGGGGTTTTGAAGTGATAATCGCCATGGATTGGTTAATCCCCCATCATGATGATATTATGTATCGGGAGAAGGTCATTGACCTTCATCTCCCTAATCATGAAACCCTAATAATCTATGGTGATAAACCTAGACCCAATCTTCGTCTCATTTCATGCATCAAGGAAAAAAAGTGCCTACACAAGAAGAACTACACATTCCTCACTCATGTGGTGGATAAAACCAGAAAAGAAGTGAACGTTAAAGACATCCCGGTGGCATGCGACTTCCCAAATGTATTTCTAGAAGACCTTCTGGGAATACCCCCAAAAAAACAGGTTTTATTATGAATCGACCTAATACCAGGAGGCACATCAATTGTCAAATCACCCTACAGGTCAGCACCTGCCAAAATCTAGGAGTTACCCAACTAACTAAGTGAGTTGCTGAGCAAGGAATATATCTGATCAAGCTTCTCACCCTGGGGAGCTCCGGTCTTGTTTGTCAAGAAAAAGGATGGATCCTTCAGAATGTGCATCAATTATAGGGAATTAAACAAGATCACTATAAAAAACCGATACCCACTTCCTAGGATTGACGATCTATTTGACTAGCTTCAAGTAGCTAGTTATTTCTCAAAAATACATATAAGATCCGGTTATCATCAACTCTGAGTTTGGGAAGAGGACATTCCAAAAACTTCCTTTCAAACTCGATGCGGTCATTACAAATTTGTTGTGATGCCCTTCGGTCTAAAAAATGCCCCCACTACATTTATGGACCGCATGAATCGAGTCTGCCGCCCATTCCTTGATAGATTCTTGATTGTTCTCATCGATGATATTCTTATCTACTCTCGAAGAAAAAAAGAGCATGGTCAACACTTCCGTCAAATATTGGAAACCCTGAGAGATGAACGATTGTATGCAAAGCTCTCCAAATGCGAGTTTTCGCTCCACATTGTAAACTTTTTTGGTCATGTAGTCAGCAAGGAAGGGATTCATGTAGATCCTTCCATGATCAAAGCTATTGAAGGCTGGGCGATTCTGAAAACACCAACAGAAATCCATCAATTCTTGGGTCTCGCAGGCTACTACCGAAGGTTTATCCAGAATTTTTCCAAGATAGCCAAACCCCTTACCACATTGACACAAAAGGGTGTGCCCTTCAATTGGACGGAGAAGTAAGAAGCCTCCTTCCAAACCTTGAAGAACGCCCTCTATAGGGAACTAGTGTTATCCTTGCTAGAAGGAACTGAAGACTTTGTAGTCTACTGTGATGCTTCGAATCAAGGGCTAGGTTGTGTCCTTATGCAACATGGAAAGGTGATAGCTTACGCATCCAGGCAACTAAAGACGCATGAAGTAAATTACACCACTCATGATGTAACGTCCCAAAATCCAAGACTAAAAATTTCTTTTATAAAACATTACTTAAAACATAATCATCAATCCGTAACATAATCAGAGTATTAACTTCCAAAACACATGTTCATTATCAGAGTAAAACATCCCAGGCCGTTTAGTCTATAGTGTGTGCCATGCGATCACCTCGAGCTCTTCCCTCCGCTACCAGAAGTAACTGAAACCAAAACTGAAAACTATAAGCACAAAGCTTAGTGAGTTCCCCAACCTACCACATACCATGCATAACCACATACTGCACATACTAGGCCACACCCACTATTCTACCAACCAGAATTGTGAGGAGAAATGAAGATGGATCGAGTCTAATAACTTGATTCACAGAAATATTGTATCCAAATATATTTATGACGAGATCATGGGCAGAAAAAAAGAAGTTAAATATCTTGAAGACCTTTGTGACATGATGAAAGATATAAATAATAAACGTAATGAGCTTAGTAAATTGATTAGATATTTTTATTTGAATATTCTATCATTTTAATATTTAGACTTTTTTTTATCTATAATCAATATTTTTAATATATAGCTATGTGTTTTTTATTCTATGTTTTTCTAACATGTTTATGTAAATCTTGTATATTTTTTTATTATGATTCATATTCCAGCCATAGGCAGATTAAGAATTTTAAAAAGAAAACATGAAATTGATAAGATAAATATAAATCCAAATATATAATATTTAATAGATTGATTTACTTACAAAATTGGAGAACATAAAATAATTCTCTATTTGATTTGATTTGTTTTGAAAAAATACCTTTTGTAATCCATCATTAATCATTGTATTTTCAACGACAATTAGGTCATTTTCTCATTAATTAATGGGTTTTTGTTAAGGCATAGATCAATAGCACCGGTTATATACTAAAAAATGTTAGTTTTTATTTTTTATTTTTTTGAATAATGTGTTTATACAAAACTACCCTTAGTAATCACATATTATGAATTATTTCAAGGGCAATTTGGTCTTTTTTCACTCTACATCTTTTAGGCGTACTGATGTTTCCGACGTCATCATGTCATTTCAGTTCTTCAGGCCATTTCAACTATCTACAATATTCCCCAAGATCAAAACACCGACGATCAAACAAAATCCAAAAATCCTTAATAGAGAGTCGTTATCAAAATTGCTTTTACCTAATATTATTGAAGTCGGTACTTCTTCCACGATCAGTGCATTAAAGTAAGATTTTTTCTTCCCTAATAAGTTGTAATCGATCACCGTATTTCACATTTCCCACCTTTTTCTTCTTAAAAGGTGATATAAACTTATGCAATATCTATTTTGTTAGTAGAATGTCGAATATAAGAGTCTGCATTTCGTTGGATGATCTTCCTGTAGAGATTATGAGTTGGATTATTGCAACGTTAGGGTTAGAATCCACTAAAGACATTATAAATTGATTTATTATTGTTTAACTATAAATTTCAAGTTTTAAAGTTTGAAAAAGATGAATGCAGCGGGGAAAGAAAGTGAAGTGTTCAAAAGAGCATCTCTTGATGAGTTTCTTGTGACTAAAGGGTTGGGTTCCAAATCTCTTAATTTTGACACATTTATATACAACTATGCACATCGTGGTAACATAGAATCAATGTATAAACAAGGAGTGGTATGTGTAATTTCAGTAATTTAATAAATTCAATTTAATCAATTTTTATTGTTATTGGTCTTAATGTTATTGTTATTTTGTTAACATGATGAGTACTTCTATAAGGGAAATTTCGATTTTGGAATGACGTTGATTGATGCGGGAGATGAACATCATCGCAAGCAAATTATTTGCTTTAGATGATCTACATATCAAAAGGGATTCCTTAATGTGATCAAGGTAACTATAGTATATATGTGCATTACATTTTGTATATAGTAATATATGTTTATGATTTGTACAATGTATTGGCCACATAAATCTTTACTTTTAGCATTAATGTCAAAAATAAATTTTAGAATATTTATGATGTATGATTTGCAATAGAATTTGAAATTGCTACATTGGATGGAAATTTTTTAATGTGTACTAGTAGGTTTGGCTAGACTTTCTAAGTATTTTTATTGGGATGCTCTAGATTTCTCAAAGTATGTAGCTTATGTTGAGAGTGCTAGAGAATTGCTAATTAATGTAGGTGTTGTCTATGAACCTACAACGAATAGCATCACCTTCCAACATGAAAAGGTAGATCATTCCATTGCAAGGGCATTTACACCATTTATAGAAGATGATCACCTACAAAAGTATTGCAAAGTTTGTTGTTGGTACGTAAAGTATGCTAAATTATGTAGGTTTATTAGGAATGTGTAATATATATATATATATATATATATATATATATATATATATATATATATATATATATATATATATATATATATATGTTCAGGTTCATTTGAGACCATTCTAATTTTGTGAGACCGTGAGACCAAATCTAAAAATAATTTTAAAATGCAAAATAAATGGAAAAATCCCAAAATTCTTTTTTTAAATATTATTTTCGAAATTTGAATTAACTCAAAAAATATAAATAAAAAAATCCAGTTATTTTTGAAAAATACGTGAAATATTCTAATAGAATATTACACTGACATATTCTAAAAAATAATTTTAAAATGCAAAATAAATAAAAAAAATCTAAAAATTCGTTTTTTAAATATTATTTTCAGAACTTGAATTAACTAAAAAAATAAAATAAAAATAAAAAAAATCATGTTTTTTTTTTTGAAAAATACGTAAAATATTCTAATAGAATATTACACTATACATATTCTAAAAAATAATTTTAAAATGCAAAATAAATGGAAAAATACAAAAATTCGTTTTTAAATATTATTTTCGGAACATGAATTAACTATAAAAAATAAAAAAACAAAAATTAAAAAATAAATAAATAAATAAACAATGCATCTCACGGTGTCACAAAATTAAACCGTCTCACATGAACCTAACCTTTTATATATATATATATATATATATATATATATATATATATATATATATATATATATATATATATATATATATATATATATATGGAAGACAAATGAAGAATGGTTGTAATTATTAAGTAATGACCTTCAATAGGGTTTATATTAAGTTATTGAAATTAAATGGTTGTGTTATAATTATCAATTCGGTCATGTTAATTTAGTGTATGTTACTTTATTGACTATAGATGTATTTTATATACAATTTTATTTTTTTAGTTTGTTATTTAGTTAATAAGTACAATAAAGTTTCTATACTTGTTATAACCTATAATTATGTATATAATTTTGGTAATAACTTTACGTATGTTGCTATATTCAACATTTTGAAATATTAAATAATATCTACCAAATACTTTGATGTAGTACCACTACATCTAAATCACGATAAAGGGTTGTTGACGGTTCCCTCATACACTCTTTCTTTGAAATTGTCTTATGTAATTCTCAATTTCAATTAAACCTTTCTATAAAGATTCTATTCCTTTAACAAATCATCAAAATGATTGACTTGTACAAATGAGAAAGTGTCAAGATTGATTCATCAGTCGGTCAATTTGTAAAATGAATTACAGTAAATGTACATTTGCAATATTTATATTGTACATATGTGATTGTTTCGAATCTCATCTATCAAATAGAAGCCATGGTAATAAACATAACATCATGTTATTTACATGTACATTGTACATAATTAACATCGTAAACAACACCAATAGATCGTGGATGTATGAAGGAAAAGTTGATCATGGTCTTCTCTCTTTTGTTTTCATACAAAGAGTGAAAAAATTCATAGACTTTGCTACAACTAAAGAAAATTTTATGGACCAAGATAGAATCAAATGTCAATGCATGAAATGTCGTAACATACCATATACAGAGCTTGATTTTTTAAAGCATCACTTGTACAAGTTAGGTTTTGTCCTAAATTATTGGTTTTGGGATATACATAGCAAAACATCCGTTGATGACAATACGTCTTTAAGGTTGGATAATTCATACACAACTACAAAGGAGATCACGAATGTAGTTATAGAGAAATGGTTATAGAAGCTATGGCTCTTGATTTTTTTTACTAGTAATCCTTAGGAGGATCCAAATGCAGAAGATGATTTTTTTTATATGCTAGAGGTAGCAGATAAAGAGTCGTGGTCTGGATGTAAAAAACTCACACAATTGTCTACTGTAGCTAGAGTATTGAATATAAAATTAGAGTATTGTATGCTTGAACATTGTTATGATGTTATCTAGCAATTAATGATTAATGGGTTACCGAAGGAGAATAATATGGTAGGTAATTTATACGAGAGGCAAAAGTTAATACAGCCACTAGGTTTGCCTAGGGAGGTGATTGACTATTGTAGGTCTGGATGTGTGATATATTGGAGGGGAGAAAAAGAACTTTATATGTGCAAATTTTGAAATGCAGATAGGTACAAATCGTAAAAAATTTGTCCATACGTTCACACATACCCTTTAAGAGAATGCATTACTTTCCTTTGACTCGAAGGCGAAAGAGACTGTATGCTTTACAAGCCACATCTACTACCATGCGATGACAGTTCGAGGATCATGGACATGATGATGGTGGTGTAATGTGTCATCTATCCTATTCTGAATCTTGAAAACACTTTGACATAATTCATCCTTCATTTTGCAACAAAAATATGTAATGTTAGATTAGTCTTTTGTATAGATGGGTTTGCACCACATGGAACATTTGGAAAACAATATTCATCTTGGAATATTATTATAACAACTTGTAAATTGCCACATTCTATGTGCATGAAAGAGTCTTACATGTTTTTTACTGTAGTTGTTCTAGGACCGACAAATCCTAAGCATAAAATAGATGTATTTGTGCAAACGGTTGTTGCAGAATTGGAGAAATTATGGGCAGAATGCGTATTAATTAAAAAAATTCAATTATGAGAAGCTTTGATGTGGACAATTAGTGATTTTCTAGCTTATACAATATTGTCACAATCGTCTATAGAAGGTAAGCTAGCATGTCCACATTATGGGAAATATACACAAGCATTCATACTAAAGAATGGTAATAAGATCCCATGGTTTGACTGCCATAGAAGATTCATCCTAGAAAATCACCCTTATAGAAAGTATAAGAATAAAAGGAATCATGTAGTGACATAAGGTCCTCCTTTAACTAAGAATAATGAACAAACTTTATCGGAAATTTAAAATTTTGGTTTGTTAAAGGTTACTAAACTAAATGCCAATGATGTAAACAAAGCATGTGACAATGATAGTTGAAAAAACAAAAAACATATTTTGGGATTTACCATATTGGAAAAAAAACCTCATTATACATAATTTTGATGGTATGCATATTGAAAAAAAATGTAGTTAAGAACATTTTTTACACTATAATGGATGTCAAAGAGAAGACAAAGGACAATGCAACAGCAAGAAAAGATATGAAACACTGTTGTAGGAAGAGAAAAGGAATTAAAGAAGATCAAATAGGGTACTTTGAAGTAGACAATATTCAAAAGAAGGTCATATACAAATGGGTTGAGAAATTGCGTTTCCCGAATGGTTATGTTTCTAATTTAGGGAGGTGTGTTGATTTGACCACTTGTAGACTGTTCGAAATAAAAAGCCATGATTGTCATGTTTTTATGCGAAGATTAATGTCAATTGCATTTCATGAGATGTTGCCAAATTATGTGTGCGAAGCATTAATAGAGTTGAGTGTTTTCTTCAAAACATTAACTACAACATCAATCACTACATAATACATGGAAAGGATTGACGTCGAGATCCTAATAATTCTATGTAAATTAGAGACAATCTTTGTCTCTAGTATTTTTAACTCCATGACACATTTACCGATACATTTTCCATACGAAGCTACGATAACAGTTGTAACACCCCAAAAATACCGACTAAAATTTTCATTTTTAAATTAGGTTAATATGTAAAGACATCATTACAAATAATTCATAATAATATTCCATGTCTGAAAACCGGTAGTATCATAATAATATTTCAGAGTTCATCCCAGAAAATCCACAGTGCGGAAAAACAAGAGTGTGTGTGATATGCTGCTACCGCGCCTACTCCTTTCCCTTAGCTGAAGAGGTACCTGAAACCAAAACTGAAAACTGTAAGCACGAAGCTTAGTGAGTTCCCCCATTGTACCACATACCATATAATCACATAACATACATAAATTGTCAGGCATATCTGGGTGCCCGACCTACCCCTTCGGTCCTCTCGACCGGATACTGCCTAGCATATATGGGTGCTGGCCTCCCCTTCGGTCCTCTCGACCGGATACTGCCCATCATATCTGGGTTCTGGCTCCCCTTCGGTCCTCTCGACCGGATACTGGGGACTATTTCACCCCCTACTTCTACCACATAACACATATATCACATAGTCTATCTAGCATGGCTGGGCATGACCGCCCCTTCGGCCCTATCGACCGGTATTCTGGGGGACTATCTCCCCCTACTATCACCAACACATAAACATAACACAGGTAGTAGCAACCCTAGATGAATATCAAAAAGACAATCATCTAATCACACATCTCCTACCGGTGGGTCGGCATTGTGGCCTTAGACCCACCGCTACTGGAAGGTAACTCACCTCGGAGTAGTTGCTGATCTGATCGGGAACTAACTGCCTACTGCTGCTGCTACTGCTCCGGAAATCCTCCGGCTATAATTCCCACAACATACACAATCAAACACTGCTAACTGTCCTTTGGGTAAAATCACCATTTTACCCCTGATCATGCCCTAAGTCAAAGTCAGAGTCAACTTTCAGTTGACCCGACTCGCCGAGTTGGCTCGCCAACTCGCCGAGTCCCTATCCAATCTACTGACCTGGATTTTGTTTCTACTCGTCGAGTTAGGCGTTGACTCGACGAGCTCTCCTTCCAAACTAATGTTCAAGTCCTTCATCCTACTCGCCGAGTTGTATGAACAACTCGGCGAGTTCATCTTCATCCGATGAACACTTATGCTGCGACTCGCCAAGTTGTATGAACAACTCGCCGAGTCTGATCTTGATCTAAGGAGATTGCCTTGAACTCGCCGAGTTTGAGTATCGACTCGCCGAGTTCCTTTATGGGTGAGTTTTGGCTTCCAACTCATCGAGTCCACCCTGGACTCACTACACAACTCGGCACAACGAAAAAGGGGACAACTCGGAGACTCGCGACTAGACTCGCCGAGTCAGATGAGCGACTCGCCGAGTCTGCTTCATGCAAGAGCCATATACGCGATTTTGCTCGAATCCAGTCCATGCCATTCATAGATTTGGGTTCCTAGAGCATGAATAACACGTAAAGTTTCCAACTTTACGTGTAAATATTCATCCATGAGGGTTTTAGGGCTCAAAATGCACCAAAAGAGTAGATCTAAGGTCTTCACACAACATGCATCCATAAAGGCAGTTGATCTGAGCTCCTGGAGCTCAACCATGCCTACATCTAGAGGTCAATCAGCTTATTACGAATTATAATGCACATACAAGCTTGGGGAAGGGCTCAAGAAAGACTTTAATGGAGTAACAAGCATAGAGACAGGGGGAAAAATGTTTTACCTCAAAGAAATCACTGAGAGAACACTAAGATGCTTGGCTTCCTTCCCTTCCTCTTTATCTACTCCACTTCCTTCTCAAAATCTTCAAGAACACACACTAAAATGCCTCAAACTCACAAGAACAAGAGCTAGAACGTATGGAGAACTTCTAAGGGTGAATGGGGGCGTAGTTGGGGCGCAAATGGTCGTTTAAATAGGGTGCAAACCCATGGAAATTAGGGTTTCATCAGACAGCACGGACTCGCCGAGTCCATATTATGGACTCATCGAGTCGCCATCTTAACCGCGCCCCAAAGTCTCGTCTCTACTCGGCGAGTCGGGCCTCCAACTCGCCGAGTCCACGGCCAAAAACTCAAAATACTTAGACAAAACTCACATACCAGGAACCAGGTGCTACAATAGTCTCGTCCAATACCGTTGGATGTATACATTTGAAAGGTTTGTTTGTTACATCAAAATGTATGTTGCAATTTTTGTAAGTCATAACTCGAACTTAATTTACATCTATTTTACTATAGATATCTAAATCACACAAAAAACGATGTGAAATAAAGTTTAAGAAGTTTCCCCAAAGTACTACCACATAAACATTAAAAACAACAACATGCATATAGAGCCTTCAGCATGACTAGACTGCTTCACTAAGCCTTCAGCCAATCTAGACTTCTCTCTGGGACTCCGGCCTAATTGGTCCGCCTTGCAGGCCTTTAATCTATCCAGACAGCCCTAAGTAGCTTGGCCTTCAGCAGAAAGCAAGACTGCCTTAACCCGGTACACCATCACATATCAACATAGACCATAGTAATCAATAACGAGCATATGCAGGTAGTCATACAGATCTAACAGATCACTACAACATAGCGAAATCCTATAAACCAAGATACATATATAACAGATCACTACAACATAGCAACATCCTATATACCAGAATACAGATCTAACAGATCACTACATCATAACAACATACGCTAAAACCAGAATATCAATGAAATGGGCTAGCCTTGGTGCCTTCAACGCGTAAGTACAGTGGGGAAAACTCCTCTCACAGTCTGAATGCAGTTTTAATAGCTCCTAGCTCCGACAACTGACTCAACCGAAAATCCTAAATTTCAAAACATTTCTCATTCTAAATTAATAACATTTCCCCAAAATACTGTTGGTCAAAACTGGTCAAAACCAATAAGTCAAATGAGTCAACCCAGTCGAGTCAACTTAGCCAAGTTGACTCAGAGCTCGTACATAGGGTGTACTATGGAGGTATGTGAAGCATACTCAATCTTGAATGCAATCCGGGTTTGACCACGTATGCGCTACGGACCCCATATTACGTAAGGCGTAGGCTTAGACTTCCTATTTTCTTAACAAGAGCATAATGCATTAAGCTATCTTGTCCAACTTTCAGATCCAAGGCCAAAATATCACTAAGATTCATAAAGTTTCCAACTTTATAACTTTGCATGTCCATTAAGTTCTTAATACACAAAATCCCAACTTCTTAATGCCTTATGACCCTCTAGAGCATGCATCGAGTAAAACTAAGCACCAATACCACATTTTTATGACTTAAGACCCCTCATAAGGTCTGAAAGTATGACTTATTTGGTCAAGAGCATGCCATGCTCAAGAAACAACACATTTGGAACCAAAAGTGCCATAAATGAACAAGTAACTAGATCTACAAAATTTGATAATCAAGAAAGGAGTTTTTTACATTTTTGAGGTAGCTACCAAGTGAAGAATCCTATATCCAAGATTCTCCCAAGCTCCAAGGTCCTTGTACCAACTTCTTCTTTTTGGAGAACAACACCAAAGCACACAATGAGCTAAAAATGCACTCTTTTCACTTAGGGTTTGCTAGAGGAACGTTTTCTCAGATGGGTGTTGATATGGGAATGATAAATGACGCAACAATGATGCTTATATATTGACTAAAACATAAAAAATAGGGTTTGGAGTTTCTCTTCGTACGTGCACGTGGTGTACAACCATCGTAGTAAGGTCCGCCCCAGTTTGCTCAACATACACAACGTACACCCAACATACTACCCCACTGCCTAATATCACCAAAATACCATTATGGGCCATTTTGCACTCTTTCATATTATCAAGGACTATAGTGCATTATTTATCCATAGATAGGGCTAAAATTGAAATTACCTCAACATCGGGATGTTACAATTCTCCCCCACTTGAACTAGACTTCTTCCTTGAAGTCAGATGCTGCAAATAACTCAAGATAATGCTCTCGTATCTCTGCCTTCGGCTCCCAGGTTTACTAAGAGCCTATCTGATATTGCCACTGAACCTTTACCAAGTGTATCTCCTTGTTGTGTAGGACCTTTAACTTCCTCTCCATTATCGCTACTGGACTCTCAATACAATCCATGTGCTCATCGACCTGGATATCATCCAATGGAACCATTTCCTAAGCGTCTCACACGTACTTCCGCAACAGAAAAATAAGGAAGGTGTTGTGGATTTGACTGAGCTCACTCGGAAAATCCAAATGGTAGGCCAACCTGCCTACCTTAGTGATAACTTAGAATGGTCCAATATATTGGGTTCCCAATGTCTCCCTCTTTATGAAGCATATCACACCCTTACAGGGTGAGACCTTCGGTAGAACTATATCGCCGACCTGAAATTCCAACTCTGATGGGCGCAGGTTGGCATAACTTTTCTGCCAACTCTTTGGTGTCTGCAGTCTCTACCTGATCTATTGAATAAGCTCCATGGTCTAGAGGACTACTTCAGTCCTTCCCATGACTATGTAACCAACCTCCACCCAACAAACTGGGGTACGACATCTCCGACCATACAAGAGCTCAAAAGGTGGGGCACCAATGTTGGAGTAGTAGTTGTTTTTATAGGAAACATCCATAAGTGGTAGGTAGGAATCCTAACTCCCATTGAAATCTATGATACACGCCTACAGCATATTCTCAAGTGTCTGAATGGTCTGCTCACTCTGTTTATCAATCTACGGACAATAAGCAGTGTTGAAATGTAGTCTTGTGCCTAGTTCCTTGTGGAATTTCTACCAGAGTCGGTAAGTGAACTGAACATCTCAGTCGGATACAATGGAGGCTGGAACCCTATGACGTGTAAAAATCTCCCAAACATACACATCGGCCACCTTTTCGGTCGAGGAGCTCTCTTGGATGGCTAAAAAGTGGGCACTCCTAGTCAATCGATCCACAATTACCCATATAGCATCAAATACCTTGGTACTCTTCGCTAAATTTGTCATAAAATCCATGGTGCTTTGTTCCCACTTCCACATTGGAACCTCCATAAGCTGCAACTTTCCTTATGGCCTCTGATGCTCGGTTAGGACCATCCTACAGGTCAAGCACCTCTCAATATAACATGTTATCTCTCTATTCATACACGGCCACTAGTAACTTAGTGTCAAGTCTTGATACATTTTGGTGGCTCCTAGGTGTACCGAAAAGAGAGACTTATAAGCCTCCTCCAACAATATCTGTCTAATCTCACTAGAAACTAGAACCCAAACCTGACCACACTATATCAACAATCCCCGACTATCAGTGAAAAACATGTCGATCTCACCCTGGATCCTTTCCTATTTCCAGTTCTCATTCTTAACTCCTTCTACATGTGCTCCTCTGATCAAATCCAAAAGTGAAGAATCACTGGATATCCTCATACACATATCCCCAGTTGAAGATCCAGCCGACTTGTGGCTCAAGGCATCCGCTACAACATTCGCTTTACTCGAATGGTAAAGGATCTCATAGTAATAATCCTTAACCATATCCAACCACCTGTGTTACCTCATGTTAAGGTTCAGCTGGTCCACAAGATTTCACAAACTCTTTTGATCCGTGTAAATGGTACAGCATATCGCATATAAATAATGTCTCCAAATCTTGAGGGCAAACACTATTGCCCCCAACTCCAGGTCATGATTACGATAATGTGGCTTGTGCGGCTCCAACTGCCGAGAATCATATGCAATCACTCATCCTCTCTGCATAAGAACCACCCAAAACCAGTGATGGATGCATCACAAAATACAATGAAATCCTCGACACCCTCCGGAAGAGTCAATACTGGGGCCTCACATAACCTCTGCCATATCGTCTCAAATGCAACCTACTACTTAGGTCCCCAATGAAAATCCACGCCGCTCATCAATAGACGAGTGATGGGTATTGCAACCTTGGAGAAGTCCTGAATAAATCTACAATAATACCCTGCTAATCTGAAGAAACTCTTGATCTCCAAAGAAGACTTTACGACCTCCCACTGCATAACCGACTCAATTTTGGCCGGATCGACCAAAATCCGATCCTGATTAAAGAGGTGCCCCAAGAACTGGATCTCTCTTAACCAGAACTCACACTTTGAGAAACTCGGCATACATTTGTTCTCACCTCAACACTCCGAAAAGCTCTCGAAGGTGCTCTTCATGATGCTCTGTGGTCTTAGAATACACCAAGATATCATCAATGAACACAATAACCAATCAATCAAGCATCGTCCTGCATGCCCAATTCATCATATCCATAAACACTACAGGAACATTGGTGAGGCCAAATGCAATTAGCACAAACTTGTAATGGCTATACACCGAACTCAGATTAATCTTGGAGAACCAAGATGAACCCTCTAACAGACCAAAGAGGTTGTTAATCCATAGAAGGGGATAACAGTTCTTCACTATCAACTTGTTCAACTCCTGGTAATCAATTCACATCCAGTGCGAACCATCCTTCTTCTTGCAAACAAATATGGGGATCCGCATAGAGAACTGCTCAGTCTGATGAGCTGCTTGCCTAACAGCTCCTGAAGCTGAGAGGATAACTCCTGTGTCTCGGGTGGTACCAAACGGTATGACACCTTGGCTATTAGATCCGCACCTGGCACTAGGTCAGTCATGAATTCAACCTATCTCTCAGAAGGAACAACGAGTAACTCCTCCGAAAACACATCAAAAAAATCTTGACAACTGGCACATCTAAAACGAAGACCAACTCCCCTACCTGAGTATCAACCACATAGGTAAGATAACCCATACACCCATACTGAATATACTCCCAAGTGTTGGTCGCCAAATAAAACCTTGATCCAACCCCGGTACCCTCTCTGTAGAAAACTAGTTCTCCCCCACTTGGGGATCGAACTATCACTAACTGAACCTCACGGTTGATCAGAGCACCAAACCTCCTCAGCCAATCCATCCCTATTATTACACATACATCCCCATGGGGATCAGAATCAAATCTATCATATAAGGCACTCCGAAGATCTCCAATACACAACCCTGGTACACTCTAGATTCAAAAACCCCATGATCGTTGGCGATAGAAATTTGCAATGGACACTCTAACTAGCTAAGGGTCATACCAAAATCCTTACTAAAAGATCAAGATGCGAAGGATCGAATCAATCCTGAGTCAAACAACATAAGAGCAGGCAAAGAATTCACTAAGAAGGTACATACCGGAAACGTAAACATAAGCATATCATGATATAATTGACATAATAATAGATAGAAACGTACCAGTAATGACATATGGTGCTACCTTGGCCTCCTTGGCAGTGAGCTGAAAGGCACAACTCCAAGCCCTTGGGGGCTATGCACTACCATGGTGCCCATCGATGATCCAAAAAGTTGTTGGCATCGGGGCCTACTCCAGTTTGGTGGTGAGAAATAGAAAGTTGATCTTCACATGGTAAACTTCATCAAAATGGTATCAAATCCTGGTGCTTGGTACTAGGCCCCATCAGCAACATTACCTCGAAAAGTTCCCCTCATTGCCACATTTGGTATCTAGAAGAAGATTTTCTAGGACACTCATGAACCTTACAACGTGTGCGGCCCCTATGACTCCTAGATCTCATGGCAGTGTCCTTAATCTGCTTCACCTCAAGTTGTGACTATACCAGAATCTGCCTCTACTCCCTCGTCTAAAGCTCCAATTCAATCTCCTGCCGCCTAGTGGTCTCCTGTAACTCAATGAGTGAACAATATCAATCAGTTGACACAAACTGGTGGAAATCTGTCTTAAGCATGCTTAAGTACCGGGTCATCTGAGCTTGCTTAGAAGCAACAAACTTAGGGAAAAACAATGCTCTCTTAGTAAAGATGTTGGTGATCTCCGGCACCAACTCAGTACCCTGCTGCAAGTCAAAATACTCCTGGTCTGATCCTCCAACTTAACCAAAGGAACGTATCTCGAGCAGAACATTTCAGAAAATTGCTCCCACGATATATAGCAGCTCTCTACCCTGGAGTGTATGAACCAATTCCCAGCATCCACCAATCCTTCGATCCAGACCGAATAAGGTTTAAAGCACACTTGAACTTTGGGTCAGCTGGACAAGAGCAAGTAAAGAAGCGTCCCTAAATGCCACACAACCACCTCATGGAAATGACCGGATCCTGAACCCCATGAAACACTGGGGCCTTTATATTTTCGAAGTCCCAGTACAAGAAGGATCCCCCTAATCCCCACATCAACGACGGCTGCAATAGCTATAGCAATAGTAGCCTTAAAAAGTGCAGCGTATCGGTGATTAAATAACTCTATCATGGGGGTCTTGATAGAGCCAAAGAACTCTGATTTCTGTCCACGAACAATAAAAACAACCTCAACATGAATCATCTACCTAACCTGGTCCTCAGTCAAACCTAGTCTATCCTAGCCACTTGCTCTGGCACCTGATTTGTATCCTGACTCAAATTGCCTCGTAATGACCATACTGAAAATAAACCATAAAATATTCGATGAGGCGTAAAACATACCATAGGAAACATTCCAAAATAAAACCCTGGGGGTTGTAACTTTCCTGCTACATGTACGGGTCTTGTGCTTCCAGTAGTATGGGCCCATACTACCTTCCATACCTACCCGTATTTGTCTCAGAAGAACATCACAACAACCCTAACAACATACACACGAGTACGCATAAATCCTATTATCATGTCCTAGAGAAAGGCTATACATTCCTTGATTGGATGACTAATCCCTCATAACTCTTCCATGAAACTTCCACCAACCTTGCAACACTCGTTTTTACTAATCATACATAACACTGGATCCTATAGAGAGTCGAATACAAGATTCTACCCTAAGTCATTTATCAAACAAGAATCGGAAATAAGGCTAAACCAAACATTCTTAGGCTGTAAAATCATAGTTATGGACAACTATGATGCACACTTCGTACAAAGAAGAAACCCTAGGCTATCAAGCATCAATTATTAAGCAATTATATCATTCAATTCCTAAAGATCCCTAGCATATCGCTAGCATGTTGTTCTAACGTAACATAACATCAAATCACAGTGTGGTAACTTAGGGTATACTTACTGGCTCTGGCTGATCGTACACATCACATCCTTTCTTGATTATTTTGAAACACTTTTGAAAATCATTTTTAAAACTTTTACAGTCCCCTAGTTTCTCCAATTCGCTCAAACCAAGGCTATGATACCAACTTGTACCGTCTCAAAACATCACACTATATTTAAAATTTTCAAAAAAACACATTTTCTAAAAAGAAGTTTTTACTAACCATTGTTTTCAAAACATTATTAAAAAGCAGTCTCCCAAGATCCAATCAACATAAACCAAGGATGTGCACGGTCATGCCTTCGCCTTCCCCGATCCTCTGAAGTACATGAAACAAAACTAAAGCTATACGCCAACACTTAGTGAGTTTCCCCAAAGTACCACCACATAAACATAATAAACAACAACATGCATACAGATCCGTCAGCCTACATGGACTGCTCCTTGCGCCTACGGCCTGACTGGTCTTCCTTTTAGGCTGTCAGTCTATCTGGACCGCCTTGGGTATCTTGGCGATCGACACAAAGAAGGACCGCCTCAACCCAGTACAACATCACATATAAACATACAAAATAACAATTAATAGCTAGCTTATATAGGTAGTCATGCAAATCTAACAGATCACTACAGCATAGCAAAAGGTTGTATACCAGGATACAGATCTAACAGATCACTACAACAAAGCAACATCCTATATACCAGGATATAGATCTAACAAATCACTACAACATAATAGCATACGGTAAAACCAGGATATCAATCAATTTGGTAGGTTTGGTGCCTCGACCTGTAAGTCCAGTGGGGTATACTCACCTCACACTCTCAATGAAGTGTAAATAACTCCAAGCTCTGATAACTGGCCAACCCAAATCCTAAATGTCTAAACATTTCTCATTCTAAATTAATAACATGTCCCCAAAATACCCTTGATTAAAACTAGTTAAAATCAAAAAGTCAACAAAATCAACCCAGACGAGTCAACCCAATCGATTCGACTCAGGGCTTATACATGGGGCGTACTCCGGAGGTACATAGGGTGTACTCGAGCATGGCCATAGTGGGGGTTTGACCATGCACACGTTGCGTACTCCAAATTACGCAGGGTATATACTTAAGCTTCCTATTTTCTCAACAAGAGCTTAGTGTCTTAAGCAATCACATCCAACTTTCAGATCCAAGGCCAAAATACCACTAAGAGTCATAAAGATTCCAACTTTATGACTTTGTATATCCATTAAGTGCTTAATACATAGAATTCCAACTTCTTAATGCCTTAAGAACCTTTAGAGCATGCATGGAGGAAAACTAAGAACCAAGACCACATTTTTATAACTTAAGACCCCTCACAAGGTCTAAAAGGAGGACTTATTTGGTCAAGAGCATGTTATGCTCAAGAATCACCACAATTGGGACCAAAAGTGCCATATAGGAAGAAACAGCTAGATCTAAAAGATAGGGTGACCAAGAAAGGAGCTTTTTACCATTTAGAGGTAACTAATATGTTAAGAATCCCAGATCCAAGCTTCTCCCAAGCTCCAAGATCCTTTCACCAACTTCTTCTTCCTTAAGAACAACACCAAAGCACACAATGCGCTCTAAATATACTCTTCTCACTTAGGGTTTTCTAGAGGAGCATTTCTCAGATGGGGCTGATGCGGGAACAATAAATAAGGTTATAATGATGCTTATATATGGACCAAAACCTAAAAATTTGGAGTTTCTCCATGTACGTCCTGTTATAAGGTGTACGCCCATCGTACTAGGGACCACCCTAGTACGCTCAGCGTACACAACATACGCTTAACATACTACCCCACTGCCTAAAATTACCAAAATGCCATTATATGCCATTATGTACTCTTTCTTATACTTAAGGACTAAATTGCATTATTTATCCATACATAGGGTTAAAATTAAACTTACCTCAACATCGGGATGTTACATAATTAGTGGATAAAACATCTTTATCAACTTTATTATGGAAATGATCCATCCTTATCTTACTTAACGTTTATGAAGCATATGTTAGATTAAACCTTCTAAACCTAAAATCTACTAAATACAAATTTGTAGAATATTTCATAAGGTTTCTTATATTATTTTATACAAACCCATAAATAATAGGTTCTCTTATTCCTTTGAAATTTGAGTTGTCAGAAAGCAAGCTTCTAATGACAAAGTTTGTGGGAGGCACATGGAACTTGAAGTAGCTCAAGAACCATAGCTTGATATAGAAAAGGTTGGCACTAGTTTTGACAACGAATTGTTGAACATGCATAATAACTATTCTCAAACAAAAATTGTTTGTATATGTGGAAATAATCATCAACAACATGAGAAATATAGATCTCTCATAGATAAGTTCTTCTTGATGGTTACTAGAAAATCCATCAACTACTAAAATGCTATGTATCATACTTTGAACCTAATTAATGACTTAGATTCATGAACATTGAGATGTAATCCATGTATAATAATCAAGTGTAGGCTTTATTAATCTTCCCTTTATAGGAAGGATATAAGGTGTAAGTGATTCTTTTAGAAAGAAATCACATATGAAGATTTCTATGTAGCTTAGATTTCTATATATGTAATCCAAGATATTCTAAAATATGTGTAAGACTTAAGATCCATTTGTGGATATGGAGAAAACATCTCAAGATTGGAATCATCATTCTAATATGAAAACATATAGTATGGGTTTTCATGAAAATGAAGATAACATATGTCTTTACTAAGAACTAGTGGGAGAAATAGTGATATTCCTAATCTTATATGAATGAGATATATTTGACAATGATAAATTATATTTTCCTAAGATCAAAGACTTAGGAAAGACAATATACATTCTTGGAATGTAATATTTATGGTGATACATAAAGATGAATGTTAAAATTTTAAATCTTCATGCATATGTCGACAATATATTAAAAGAGATCAAGATATAATATTCCTTGGGAGGACCCTTGGCATTATCACATGGCACCATTTTGAGCTAGACTCAAAAGGACCTACATAGGTTTTACAACATAGGTTTGAGCTAGATAAAATGATTTAAATTCTATTTTCTTTGACGAATGAATCCACCATTTATGCCACAATATAAACAAGACTAGGTATATAACTATGCTATAAACATATCATAAGATACCGATTAGAAACATAAGAATGTCATTAGATGACTATAAGGAAATTTTAAGAGTACTTAAGAAGAACTAAGAGAATGTATATGAGTTAATCAATCTAGAAGAAGATATTTATTAGCTACACAAAATGTTGACTTTAATACATACATACATACATATAATATATATATATATATATATATATATATATATATATATATATATATATATATATATATATATATATATATATATATGAATTATAATTAAATTATGACTTCATTGTAGACGAAGAATGAGTTTTATTGGAATGAGGTTCAAGAGAAACACCATAGCACAATCTACTATAAATAAGAATACACTTGTAATTTAGAATATTTAATCAAATATGATTGGATAAATGAGTTTATTGAAAAACTAGGTTGAGTCCTACCATTAAAGGAACACACATAGAACTCTTTTCCGATTTCAAGATTATACTTAATCAAGCTAAGATACTCTATGTCACATTAGAACACTAATCATATTCTCCAAGACATTTAACTATACTTAGAATAAAGTTAAATATGGAGATACTATATTTGCAGAATTTATACAAATTAAATTTTGTTAAACCCATTAATAAATCCTTGTATAAAAGGCCAAGCTTGATTTATAAGACTTTATTATTCTATAAATGGGATTGGATTTGGATTTAGTATTTGTATATTGGAACATTGTGACAACAAATTTTATTGTTTTTTTTATATCGGGATATAATCTTCACATAAACACTTGTTGTGTTTAATGTTAACATGTTTAATCCACGAATAATTAAATTACTCTAAAAGTTCATAGTTAGTAATTGTGGGAGAAATTATAACGTAAGACTAATATGAATTAGATTGGTTGACTCTAATAATATGAAAGTTGGCAATGGGGTGTAACCAAGATTCATAAGTAGTTATTATAAAATGAGTATTGGACATGACCCACATCAAGATCACGTCATTGATTATTATCATTAGTGATGCTTGATAAAAAGGTACTATCTTTGTATCCTTAATATTTGACATATATAGTAGGACTTAATTGTTGGGAGTGCTATACTTTTATGTGGTTAAATCATGTTCTTTAACCAAGTAGTTATAAATACCATTATCAAGTATGGTGTGAATTATAAAAGAGACGTATATACTCAAGATGGAATTTGTTCCTCATATAAGTTAAGAGTTGGACATGTAATGAATGTTACCCAAAGTTCAACATCAAGTGAGATTGATTGCAATCCAAGTCTAACGTTTGATATGATGTCTGTAACAAAGGGGTAACTTATAAACTTATCTTTGTCACAACTAGCACTTTTGGCTAGGAAATTTTGTATTCATGCAATCAACTCCAGTGTAACTTGTAACCTAAGTTGAAGTATTGTGCAAATGATCATTCCAAAAACAACAATTTGAAACAAAAATTCACTTGTAAAGTTCAAAACATAATTCGATACATCTCAAATACTCAACTGTGGATTTGAAACCCTAATTTCCAACTCCAAACCTCAATTGGGCTAGAAATCGTTTATTGGGCCTTATGGGCCAATAAACTCACAACTGGGTTATTTGGGATCTAAATAGACCGCTTTTATGAAACTATAACCTTTTGGACCATGTTGGGCCTAAAAATATCTCATTTCCCTATTATGGGCCTTATTGGACCTCAAATGACCCACTTTATTCTCATGAGTCTTTATGAGCCGAAAATAACTCTCTTGAACATTTTTGGGCCATGAACCCCATCCCTTCATCACCTTTGGGCTGTAAACCCATAAGAAGGGCCCAATGGGCCGAAAATCTTCATTTTGGGCCAAAAATTTCAAGAATGTTCAATATAGCTCAAAACACTCTTTCCTTTCACTATTTCCACTCATTCTTGGCCTATAGTTAAAAAAAAGAGAGAAAATTCCATGGATAATTATTTGACACCTCATAGTTATTTAATGTGTATCCATGCAAATATTCAACATGACTTTAGATTAATCTCATGTTCCAATGCAACAATCTTGTCTCATCTTCTCTCTTCTCCTTTCTCTCTTCTCTCTTCTCTTCTTCTCCCTTCTTATTCTCGGCTACATTCATCCCATCCAAACCTCACTCTCACTTCTAAACTTCACTCATAACTCTCAAGAAAAGCACTCACATTCCCATCTCTTAAATTTCGTGTGTATCTTCAGAAAGATCAAGAACTCTTCTTCAAATATCATCACTCATTTGGTAAGCTACTCTCTAAGATTGATTATTAACTTTATTTTATGATAATATTCACTCCTTAACACATCATTTCATGATGCATGCCCTTAGATCCATCTTAAGTTCGAAAAACTCCACTCAAGAAGCTTACTAGGGCCGAGATCCTTCTCAATCTTCATCAAAAACTGAAATCATCAACTCAATGTGAGTTCATACCCTCTATTTTTCAGTTTTACTATGTTTTGGAGGAGAATACAAGTTGTTTTGTGTAGATCTATGTGTATATGCATGATTTTGTGTGTTTTCATGATATAAGTGTGATTATGTGTTATATACTTCATAAACTTCAAAATATGCTAAGATATGATGATATTTTTAGAACATAATACTTATTGAAACCTATTATGCAAAGAAAAGTTTAAAACACTTCAAAGTTGATTAAAACTAAGAAAATTGCATAAGAGGACCAAAATGACAAAATAATAAAAAATGAGGTTATTATATGTCACTCACGATTTTAAGAGACCAAAAGGATTTAGTTTTGATAAATATGAATCTTTATGGTATTAGTGATTTTAAAAAGGCTAAAAGTGTAATTTTTCATAAATGCGCCTCCTTTTGGGCTTTCGCGGTTTTTAGGCTAAAATTGTATAATTTTTGGACTTTTGTGGACTTAAGTGTCATTTTAAACAAATTTGAGCCAAAAATGGGCCTTTTATGTCAATATGATAAATAGCTAAACTTAACAACCAACGTAACAACAATGGATCCAATACGTCATTTACATGCATATTTGGCCTGGATTATAATTTACATGTTTAGAGATCAAGGAGATATAAATCACTAGTGATAATGAATGCAAGTTCTATTTATGCTTATGTTTCTGTATTGACGATAACATCCCAAATGTTTTAAAATGAATAAAAATACTTTTCTTCGGAAATGCTTTGATAACGTATTTATCATGTTTTATTGGGAACAAATTACGCAACATTTTTATTAAAAGAGGTACTCTGATTTTTATTAATACACCTGAATAGACACAAGCACTAGCTTATTTAAGGAAAATGCCTAACATGCTTTTATGTGCTAAATGATTTATGATATGCATTGTATGATCGGATCTATGGTCTGTGGCTGACCGGATTTGGAAACCCTATGTGTTTAGATTTATAAACGTTTAATAACGGTGTTAGAACTGGCATTCGGAGTAATAAGGAGGAATACGCGTCAAAATCTTCCGCTATCTATGCTCTCGTCTCGATACACCGAACGCCTGCTTTGGTATGCAGAACATCATGGTGAAGACTCGTAGTGAACTGAGTGAATGGAGTAAATGAGAAGGCTTACGATACTGAATGGTACCTATCGGAAGATATCATAAGAGTGATATCATGCCTTTAGAATGTGTCTAATAAATAATACGTCTAGTACGGGAGAAGTACACTTTCGATTAGCAGAAAGAAATATTTTTGGTATAATCCATGAAGTTATCCCATCGTCTGACATTTCCATCATCATCCGAGTTGAAGAAGAATTGATGCTCAAAGATACGCATGGAAGAAGTCCTAATAGAGTCTAGAGAAAATTATATGATTGTTTGGACACATTTGTATGTATTAAAATTGTTTTTGTGATAATAACTTGGAGAACTACGAGACAATACTTGGGATGAGTATGCGTAGGTGTGAAAGGTAGTAGACGCCTATACAACCGGAAGCACAGGCTCACGCTTGGATCAGGGAAAGTCACAAGGTTACCAAGAAGCTACTAATTGATAATGTTTTATTCAAATATGTCATTACCATCATTTCGGTAATAACTAAGAAGATGATTGTTATTTCAACTCGAGTGGTCATATCGAATTGAGTTCGACTACGATGAGTATGTTACGTGGTTCAGAGAACCAAGTTTGATGTAGCATCTGACTTAATTCAGAAGATTGAAACAAAAGATAATCGAAGAGATCGGTAGAGGTATCGCGATAGTTGCTTGTAGCTATAAATGCTACCTTTAAGATGAGATTAGAGCATGAAGGAAAGTATAGTCTGTTCTGGAAGACTTTAAGAGACCTGAGTCTAAGCATTGTAACATACGATGATAGGTCATTAGAATATGGCACATCGTTCCATTGTAGTAATAAAAGAGCTTATCTTAAGTTTGTATCTAGTGAGGATTGAGATTGTGACTTAAAGGTCATAATTTAGAGTCTAACGTGAGATAGGGAGCAAGTGCAAGATCGAGCACCGCCTGCAGTCAAGGAGCCCAAGAGTTGGATACTCATTCGAAGAAACAATGAAGTTACGATTATTACCTAGGATGAAGAGATAACATATGGAATCATTATACTGCCCTGTTTTGTTGATGATTCCAGGAGGTAATCATTCTAAGGGGGAGATAATTGTAACGCCCGCAGATTCGAGCTAGTTAATTTAGAGATAATAAACATCAAAAATGAGTTTTTGATGGAATATTATTTAGAAGGATTAATATTAACCAAGTTTTAGTATATGTTACAAGGGTTCAATACATATAAAGAATGCCAAAATCCGAATTATAACGAAGAAGTTATGACCTGTCGAAATTTTTCGGCAAAACCGGCACGACACCGGGAGACGTAAATAGTAAATTTATGATAGAGGAATTTTTGCCTTAGTAATCTAAACAAAAGTCGTAGAATATGTTAAACTGAGAGCGTCCATAAAAAGAACGCAAATCTAACTTCGTATGAGGAAGTTATGAATTTTCTAACATTTGGCATAACAGTGCACGGCCTGAAACTCGAATTTTAGTTCAAGCGGCTTTTGGCCTATGCAACGTAAATGAGAGTTGAAGATCTCATTAATAGGAACTCAACGGTAAAAAGACAGACGTAAATGGAGTCCGTATGTAGAAGTTATGAATTTTACGTGGATATTTAACATTATAATCTCCTTGTATTGTTAAATTTAAGATCGGTCGAGAATTAGCCGACGGAGTCTAAATGAAAGTTTTAGATCTTGTGTTTACCTACGCGTGGAAATAAAGAATGTTGAGAGTAGAGCTCGTATGTTAAACATATGGATGAAACTTGGTCTCTACGCGTGGAAATAAAGAATGTTTTTACCAACGCGTGGATATAAAGAACGTCAAAAATGGAGTTCGTATGAACGAGTTACAAATTATAACAACATATTTTTGTATTAAGATAAAGTATAAACCATATATACGCACACATATATATACAAATGTATATATCATTAGAAAGGTATCGATGATGTGGTTATTATAATAGTAGTGTTGAGTACTTTGGACATTAGTTTAGTACAAATATCGTTAAATCTATTTAAAATAGTATTATGAACGGGTGTTTAGTCATTTATATAACTATAAGGTCATTAAATAATTATGGAGGCTAGTTTTTGTAAATTCAATTACTATAAATAAGAGGCTTGGGCTCTCAAATTTCTTGCACCATTCTCTTGATTCAATGGTCTTTCTCTTCTTATCCCCCGAGAATTTCGGTCCCCCGTGATTTGACTTCTCTTTCTGTAGTTTTAGTATAGTAAAGTGAGCGCTGAAGCGCTGCACGAATCTTTCTTAGAAAGATTCAGCGACGAAGTTCTGCCCCTGTAAAGCCCGACACCTAGCTAAAACCCCCTTGTAAGTAAGTTATGCTTACCCTATTTTAATATAGCTTATATTTAAAATTAGTATTGTTATTATGAACTTATAATAAATATTTGAGCTATTATTATATAAGTGTCGTTATAAAATCTTTTTAACTACTCGCGGTATGAAGAATCTAGTTTAAAGGGCCGCATAGGGTTGTCGGATTTCAGAAGTGCTATATGCCAAAGTGGTCCTGCCCTCCGGTGTTTTATGTCTGGCCCTTATCTGTACATAGTGGTTGGAAAGTATTGTTTAAACGATAATATAATAATAATAAGACTAATAATTAGTCACGCTAAATATTAGACTAAAATCTAGTGGTAATAATACTAGGTTTCGTCGAAGGAAATTATTTTAAAGTAAACTAAGCGTTGTCCGAGTACCGAGTCACCACCTTATCAAGTGGGTCTATTGTCCCTTTTATCTTACACATAGATATGAAGTATTGTATATAAACTACATGCTATGTATGCATATTATCTGTATAATTTCTATTTATGATGGATGAACGATTTTATACAAGTTTTATATAATTTAAATTGTATATGTATTTATATGTACATAATATGTTGGGTAAAAATTGGTAGATGAAATATGAGTTAGATGATGATTTGAGAGGTGATATAGACCATGAGGTAAGGGTGAGAGGTAGAGGATGTAACAAGCCTTGTTCCCAAATGTTGGCCCCGTCATCTAGCAGAGTATGGATGACAACCACAGATTATTCTAGACAATCCAGTGGAACACTAGCAGGCGCGCAACCTGTAGGTGTTGTGAAGGATGTGTTCACCAGGTGTACTCTAAACCTTGGCGATCATGAAGACTTGATGTCTAGACCCTAGTGACTATGCAGACTTAGTGCCTAAACCTTGGCGATCATGCATACTTGATGCCTAAACCCTGGTGACCATCCAGACTTGGTGCCTAATCCCTGACGACTATGCAGACTTAGTGCTTATTGTGTAAACCGTGGCAACGATGGACTTCCTGCCGATTCCTTAGGATAATCCTTAGGAATAAATGAACGAAGAATAGCTGATTCTTAGGGTAGATCCTTAAGAGTAAAGAAGATAATGGGGATGGGTAATTGGGGTGATTATTTGATGTTTAAACATGATAATTATATTATTGTGGGTTGAAAACCCTATGTACTCATCAGGTTTCCCAACCTGACCCACTTAGTTTATTTATATCATAGGTGTTGATATGAAGTCACATTACACTTAGAGATTAAGGAGATATAAATCACTAGTGATAATGAATGTAAGTTCTGTTTATGCTTATGTTTTTGTATTGACGATGACATCCCAAATGTTTTAAAATGAATAAAAATACTTTTCTTCGGAAATGCTTTGATAATGTATTTATCATGTTTTACTGGGAACAAATTCCGCAACATTTTTATTAAAAGAGGTATTCTGATTTTTATAAAGTATAAACAAAATCGGTCTTTTCTGACCGTGAAAATAGGGATGTAACAATACCTTATACGTTTATGAGGCCTGGAATATAATTAACATGCTTAGTAGGCCTCAGTGGTCCTCTTCCATGTTTATTGGGCCTGAAATATATCTTATATGCTTATTGGGCCTGGAATATAATTTACATGTTTAGTGGGCCTTAGTTGTCCACTTTCATGTTTATTGGGCCTAGAATATACCTTACATGTTTATTCATGTAAATTTGATTAAAGATATAGTGACACTCTTCGTTTGGCACCAATTAAGTGTACAAACGTAGCCTATATTTATAACCAGAGTCTCCCAGAGATGGAGCGAGAGTTTGTGTATAGATCTATATAGGGGTGACACCCTATACCTAAGTTGTTCGCTACAGTTAGACTAGGGTGACAAACCTTACCTTAAACAAGTCGGCGTCTGATAGACATCATTATAGGAGAAATTGTCATTATCAAATATGGTTATAACGACTTACTTAGAAGAATTAACACCATTATAAAATTTACGGAAAACAATCTTTTTTGTGGATAACATGGTAACAAAAACACACTGGTTTTTTTATAAACAGACAACATCGGGTGGTCTGGGATCATTCCTTTTATATTCTTACAAATATTAACACACATGCATTAATACAAGATCAGACACAAACATTTCAAACCATTTTTCGGAAAATATCGGATTTTCTGGCAGTCACAAAGTTATACAAAACATTTTACTCAAACATGCTTATGAACTCACTAACATTATATATGTTGACCTTTTTAAATTAACTTATATTCTCATGAAATCGTTGAGCAGGTTGGTCAGCAAGAATACATAGATATTTTGTTATGTTTTATTTTCATCATACTTTGGATATGTTGGCATGTAATATTGAATATTTGATGTAAACAATGGCAATTGTAATTTTACATGTGTGATGATGATGATGTTTTGTTTCAATTATATATACTGTGATGATACTACGCGAATAAAGTCACTCAGGCCCTCAGACGTTTCCGTCGTCTGGTTTGGGGTTGTGATAATCTTACACATCAATTGTAGCTTTGAGTTTTTTAGGAATTGTATGTTGATGAATGTCATTATTCTTCGAGTGTTATTGGGGATAATGAAATATTACTAGATGTTTACTACTGTCTATCAATCTATGATGAGTCTTGTCCAAATATGATATTGAAACATCTTTATGCTCAAAAGTCATTATAAAATGATATTTGCTAATGACATATGATCCTATGTATCACATTATCCACAAGCTAATCTAAATGCATAAATGAGTAATATTAAATTGTTATATATTTTGTATCAATAAACAATTTATTTGAGCAAAATATCAAAAATAAAAAAATTAAAATATAAATTCTATAATCATTAAAACGAATATAATATATTTTAAAATTAAATAATATATTACGACATTAGATAATGTATTTAAATAAATTTAAAAAAAATTAAAAAAAATCTCAATAATAAATATAACGATAATAAAATAGTTTTTTTTATCAACGGCGGAATACATTAAACCAAAAAAAGACTAACAAGATGCTAGAGAAGCGAGCACAAAATATAATTTATAAACGATGAACCAATAAAAAAATTATTTATTAATTATAATAAAGTATAATTATATTTTATCATTACTTAATAATTATATACAAAAGGGTAAAATTATTAGATAATCGTTATAGTTATTAAAAAAAAAAAAAAAAAAAAAAAAAAAAAAAAAAAAAAAACCCGGCAATAGTGAGGGGTTATGAGTAAATTATATCGGGGTACGAATAATCTTACGAAAATAAGAATGGAGAAAATTATCCGCAGAATCCGAACATAAACCTTGTAATGACTAGCAAAGGTCGCTTAATGATGGGGCAGGGGCTAAGTTCCATATTAATTAAGATCTGTCTATACTAATAACTAATAAGCAATTAATAAAATCGATATTCATCATGCCACATCAAGAGTTATGTAATGCATTTATGCATAAATGACCAAATAGCCTTTTCGTGTTTTATAAGTATCTACTTGTTTTATATAATAAATAAATAAATAAACAAATAAATAAATAGTTATATAAGTAGTTAACTTTCGTTAACTGATTTTTTACAAAGCTTTTTAAAGAGATTCGAAATAGAACTAAATTATAATCAACACTAAACCAATAATGGATATAAAGTTATAATTAAGATTATATTATTGCATAATATAACTCATGGTTTCTATTTTTTAAACCCGTATGCCGCGAAAGGCTAAATGCGAGAATTCAAATATATAATCCATCGAAACAAGAGTTTTTTAAAACATCTCGGGATTTAAATTTCTTCGATGTTTTGGACTTTTGGTACCAAACAAGGAATTGTATAGAATGCAAAAAAGGGTTTAATCAATATAATCCATCAAAATGAGAGTGATTCCATCAATTCAAAGCCATCCTCAAGTTGACCAACAAAAAGGGTTGTGTATTGCGATGGAGTGTCACATTTATTTCACTTTCAAATTTTAGCTTTAAACAGTGAAGAAATCTGAAGCCATTTTGGCACCGTTTGAACTTTTTTTTTTTTGTTACTTATTCGACAAATACATCAAGTAACGTTTCTCGGTTTATGTATCAACATCAATGTATTCCGAGTAGATTCGTCCATCCACCAATCATGTTAAATGAATTTCTTATTTCACGCCACAAATAACTTGATTAGATAAAATCAAACCGAAACAAATGGTATTTAGTTTAGCGGTATCAGGATGTGTTGGAAATGTGTCATCTTCAAGAGGTTGAGCTTAAGTCCTTTGGTAGACAAATACATAGATTTAATCAATAGAATTAGAAGGTGTGTTTGCCAACTATATAAAAAGAAAATCAAACTATAAATATTTATAGGGTAGGAAGCAAAGTTCATGTCATATTTTTATTCTTGTCACATTGTTTGGAAAGATCCAAATTTCATGCCCATTTAAAACCTAAATGTATTTACTATTTGGACTTGGAGATGTAATTTCATGCCAATATTGACAGATTTTCTTGCCAATTTCATGCCAAAGATTGTCATTAGAAGTCAATGCAAATGTTAATGAATGCATATTTTTTGTCATTATGCTTGTTGTCATTTTCTTGATGATATATTTATATTATAGACATCAAAGAATCAAATTTGAGAAAATCTTCTATGTATTGAATTATTTGTCGTATTGATACAAATTTGCTTGCATAAAAACAAACGTTCTATTCAAACATGAGATACATATGCTACCTAAACACACATCTGCAAGGAAAAATTACATTTTAGAAAATAATAATCATAATAGTAAAATGTTTTAGCCGATATAATATATATTCGATATATAGTTTACTAAACTAAAGATACAAATAAAAGCAAGTTCTTATCCATATGTTTGTGACTAATGTTGCATTATGCATGCTTATTTTTTATGATAGAATGGAAAATATGCATCATTGCTCCTTTTCTTATAAGAGAAAATGATCATCAAATTGTTATTCTATCAAATTTATACATTAACATTTGACAAAATGAGTTCTACTTAGATAAGGGCACAATAAAGTACAATATTCTTACACTCATTGTGCTTGAAAAAGCTTTTTGTACAGCTTCTTTTCTAAAATGCTTTGAAGACATGCTTTGTACTTATGTATCAACCCACCAAAATTCTTAGATGGTCTCATTTCCGACCATCCTCACCTCAATTGCAGCTTTAAATTTCTTCTCCAAACATCTCACAACCACCACAATCCTAGACGCTGCCTTTTCCACCACCTTCGTCTTTGAGAGCCTACCCGACCATGCTATGTCCTGCTTAGCTCTTTCTCCTTTCTTAACAACAATTTTTCTTCCAAACTTTCACTCATCAAAGATGCTTAATTATAGAACACTTGATTTCAAGCTGCTTATCTTGAAGCCACATATCCTTTTCTTCTCCAACCCTTTCTCTCCACTCTTCTTGACATTGATTTGTGTTATACATTAACATTTGACAAAATGTGTTGTACTGTAGATAAGGGCACATCAAATTACAATGTTCTTACACTCATTTTGCTTGAAAGAGTTTTTTTTTGTACCGCTTCTTTCTCAACACGCTTCAAAGACATGTTTTGTACTTCTTTATCAACCCAATAGAATTGTTAGACGGTCTAATTTCTTATCATCCTCAACTCAGTTGCAAATTCAGATTTTCTTCTCCGATTATCTCACAACCACCACCACCTAAGACTGCATTTTCACCACCTCCTTCTTTTAGAGCCTCCCCGACCTTGGTATTGATGGGTTTTGATACAAAATATAGGTGTGGTTTTCATAAAAACCAGTCAACGGAAGCGTTAAAAAATAACAACTTTATTTTTCAGTTTATAACAAAACTAAACCATTTATTATCCATTTATAGAGATTACAATGATATTAAAATGATCAAATAGTGTTTTAGAATGACAACCATTAAAGCCTTTGAACCTACTTGGATTTGGGATGTTGATGAAGATAGAAAAAATCAAAGAGTATGATTTTCTCTACAAGTATCCGTCATCAAGATAAGTCAGTTGGAATACTAGTTGCTTATTGTTTTCTTGAGTGTCTTAAGCCTTTAAGTTCTTAACTCAAATAAGCACTAATGGAGACAACTCAATAGGGCTTCTAATCTTGCAAAAATATTCAAAACACAAAAATAAGAGGAAGAGAGAATAGAGTTTTGTCCTTGAGAGAAAGAGAAGAAGAACTAGTGAAAAAGTAGCAAAAAAATCATATGCAAAAGCAAAAGCAACCCCATTAAATAATACAAAGTAATCACCTTAATATAGAGGCATGGGGGACAAAGTAGGGAGGTTGCCAGGCAACCTCCCATACCTTCATTATTTTTGACCATGTCATTTAAAAGAAGAAAGATTCTTTAAGGTTGCACATGACTTATAAATTCATATCATATGAAATAATAACTAGTTATACTCTCTTATAATTATTATTTTCACAAAACAATAATCATTCGCTAGCTAAACACAAGAACTAATATTATTCATTAATAATCGTATTAATAATAAATATACAAAATGTGTCAACTTGATCTATAGGATCATATATTATTAGCAATGTCACTCAATAATGATTCTTAGGCATATAGATTCAATAAAGTCTCACGTTCACACGATCCATTATAGACTGTCCTAGACACTAGTTGACGACTGGTAACGGGCTATTGCCCCTAAGAACATATGAATGGTGTCATATCACTAATAGCCAATTCCAGGAGTTCTATGCTACAATTGTTACTAAAGGTGTGGTATTAGTTTTTCATTTATCTTAGTACCAAGTTGAACATGATATATAGATTGTGATGAATCACAGTTAGTGTTCAACTTTTAGTAAGGCCTTAGATGTCTAATTCTCAACGAACAAGATGGACAAATTTGATCTTAAATACATACACCCATCAATGTAGTTCATGTCATACCAAACGATGGACCTTATGACTGCCTTTTATGGAATAGTGTTAAACCATGTCAAAGCACAACAATTCCTACACTTCAAGTCCCAAATATGTATCTCAGATCTAACAATACAAAGACACAACCTTGATCAAAACATCACTCATGACTATGATCCATAAAGTGATTTTGATGTGGGTCAGATCTAATACTTATTCTCCTAATCAAGTATCTACGAAGTCGGTAGTAGCTCTTGCTATTCTTATCTTTATAAGAATCAACCAATCCACTCATAGTAGTCTTACGTCATAAATGCTCCAACAACTATTAAGGACTATTGACATTTAGAATAAACTACTTATTCAGGGATTTCAACAAGCTAATATAGAATACTTATTATAAAATATTATCAAATAACAAGATAAATTATACAGTAAAGAAAGACATGAGAGTATAGAGAACTTTTATTCCAATACTTGTGATCAAATCATCAAACTTTACAATACATAATATTCACTATTTATACTAGACAAAGAAGATGAAAGGTAATGTATGATATGAACGCTTATGATAGTGGTGCATAACTACACTCATAAAACTCATAATAATGTTTGCTATAATGTTCACTAATTATGGAGAGTAATGAGGGAATATGGTGTACCACCCAAAGTCTGGAAGGCCAAGAAAGGAAAGAAAACCCTAATTTTAAGGGGCGACTCGGCAAGTTCAAGGAGGAACTCGGCGAGTCTGAGCGGGATCCGGGTCGAGGAGTAAGTGACCGACTCGGCGAGTTGGCCAAGGAGACTCAGCGAGTCTGGTCTGTGCGAGTAAAACCCTAAATTCGGTACTTGGAGCCTATTTAAACGTCTCATTCTCTCCACTAGGGTTTCTTTACTGCCTCTTTCACCCAGAACATTGAACCCTAAGCCTCATTATTGCTCAGTCAAGCTTCCAAACCATTTTTGGGTGATTTGAAGGAAGAAGAAGAAGGGGAATCATTGAAGCTTCAAGGAATGGCCCTAGAGCTAAAGATTAGGGAAACTTCCTCGGTTATTGAAGGTATTAATTCGTTCTCTCCTTTAGATCTATTATGGTTGTGCGTTTTGGGGGTTTTCTAGCCATGATTAGCTACCCCTTTTGAGTTAGAAGCCAGACCTGAAGTTGCTACTTCGGATCTAAGCATATTATGGTCTTGAGAAGCATAAAGTATCTGCCCTTGAGTTGATTATGGAGCCTCTTTGCCTTAAACCCTAGTTTATGGTGTATTTTGCCTAGATCTCCTTCTCTACAGGTAAAGTTTGCAACTTTACGTGAGGAATAGGCTTGGGAAAGGTAGATCTACAGTTTGGAGTCCATGCATGACTCAAAAGTCCTTTGCATGTAAGGATATATGAATGGACTCGGCGAGTCCTTTGAGTCGACTCGGCGAGTAGCATGAAGATTAGGAGCAACTCGACGAGTAGGATGAATAGCTCGTCGAGTCAGATGAAGATTGCCTTGTACTCGGCGAGTCAAGTCGCGAAACCCCAAACCCTTCGAATTGAGACTCGAATCAGTGAGTCGAGTGGAGACTCGGTGAGTTGGACAGGTCAGGACTCGAAAATCGGTAGACTCGGCGAGTCATTGACTGACTCAGCGAGTCGAGATGCGAATGGAAAGGACTCTGAAAATATGAACTCGGCGAGTTAGTAGGGTGACTCGGCGAGTAGGGTTGACCTGGAAGGTTGACTTTGACCATGACTTTGACTTTGACTAGAGTTGACTTGGTTGTCTCTCAGGGGTGTGGTAGACTCAGTGTTGCATTAATACTGGTAGTTTGGGGAGCAAGGGGAGCAGGAGTTCAGAGAGTTGTCGGGCAGCAGCTAGTGAGATAATCAGCAAGTTCAGCCAGTGCAGGTGAGTTTCCCTTTGTGTGAATGGGTCTAAGGCCACAATACCGGCCCATGTAGTTATGAGTAGAAGGCTCGGGGGTTAGCCCTAGGCACAGTATGCTAGTATGATATTCAGGACGAGGTCCATTAATAGCGGGCGGGTGCCCAAGGATTTGTTTATATGATAGTTTATACTTGTTGTCTGCGTGATACATGTATGTGCCTGGTAGGGAGGTGAGTGTGGGCGAGGTCTCGTATCTCACCTATAGCAGAGTGTGGATGGGGTTCCACATCTCATTAGTAGCAGAACAGGGGCGAGGCCCAAGTTAGGGAAGGAGTGAGAGTAATCTAGGCCCGTATCTCACTACCAGTAGGAGCGTGGACAGGGTTCCATGACTCATCAGTAGCACGACAAGGGTGAGGCCTTGGATAGGCGAGGCCTTAGGACTGGATCAGTCGTGTGAGTTTAGCTTATGTGTTATGATATGTTTGTGTGTTATTATTTGTTTTCGGGCGAGGCCCTGTGACAGGCGAGGCCTAAGTGAAATAGATATGTATCCGAGCAGGGCTCAAAGCCAGGCGGGGCCTGGAGCGGCGGGGCCGTTGTAGCGGGCGAGGCCCAAGATAGTGGGCGTGGCCCAGTATGTGCAGTATGTGTTTATGCATGGTATGTGGTAGGGTGGAGAACTCACTACGCTTCGTGCTTACGGTTTTCAGTTTTGGTTTCAAGTACTTCCAGTAGCGGAGCGAAGAGCTCGGGGTGATCGCGTGGCACACACCATTGATTAGATAACATGGGAATGTTTTACTCTGATAATGAACTTGTGTTTTGGAAATTAATACTCTGTTTATGTTTTATATTGATGATTTTGCTTTATGTAATGTTTTATTAAAAGAAATTTTTGGTCTTGAATTTTGGGTCGTTACAAGTTGGTATCAGTGCCTTTGTTTGAGGGATTTGGACATGCTCTCGGGTGTGTCTGAACTCAAACTGAGGAATTGGTATAAAGGTTTTCAAAATGAAAAGACAGATTGTAAAAAGAAAGTTTTGAGAAAGAAAACAGTTTCAGAAAAGCAAAAAGAATTCAGAAAGAAAGGAACTTTGAAAAGAGAAAAGAGGTGTGGTGCATGCAATCAACTGAGCTCAAGTAAGTACGCCAAAATACCCATACAATTTTATGTTATGAATATCGGTTAATAGAACAGCATGTTAGATTAGGACTAAGGGTCTAGGGAGGATGCCTTATGTGCCTGTTATATGTGCTTTGAGTTCCATAATAGTGCTTACTAGATAGTAGTAGGATAGCCTGTTTAGGTTATGCCTGAGTTTATGAGTTTGTCTTGCATGCTAGTTCAGATTCTTGCTATGTTGATATGATTGTTTTAGTATGTTATGGTTAGATTTTCCCTTGTCTGAATGTTGCTTGCTTTGTGCATTGTGGGATTCTGAGTGATGGGAGTTAGCCATTAGGTGAATACGTCACTTCACATGTGACCAGGGTTGAATAATCTTAGAGTGCTGGATTTGGCCCTATTGCGCAGCTCTCATTTGAGTCTAACCGTTGTAGGGAGGAGTCTTTTACTCGAAGGATTATTTTGAGCCTCGTCACATGTGATGGTATTCAGGTGATGGCTAATTGGCATCACGAGGAGGCCTTCAACAGCTGAGGACTGGTTTGAGTTGAGTCAGAGGTTTCCCTAGGGTAAGCTTAGGATGAGATAGTATTGGGAGCAGTAGTAGTAGAAAAACGGACCTGGTGGAGTTGAAGCAGTTCTTGAGGAAAGTATGGATAGATTTGGAAGGTAGTATGGACCCGTACTACTGAAAGCAGAGGATCCGTACTCGATTCGGGAAAGGCCGAGACAAGACTAGGAACCTAGTAGTGTGTGTGGTTGGTCTCGTAGTAGTGATGAGTATTCTGATAGTGGTCGTGTTATATGTTTCAGCATGGTGACATTGCGAGAGAGACCAGTGGGCGGATCAGGCGCTGGAGAGGGATCAGGCTCGGGTTCAGGGGCCGACCAGCTCGAGGAGCGAATGAGGGAGTTGATATTCGCCGAGGTTATGCGCAGTATTTTAGATCAGACTCCTGTGATCTTTGGCACGGTCAAGGAGGGTATATTGGAGATTTTGGATGAGAGGCTGGGAGCCTTCCGTACTGAGATGATGGCATTGATGGGAGCACGTACCATAACATTTCGGGAGTTCAGGGCTTGCGGGGCACCAGGTTATCATGGGGCTAGGGACCCCATCGCTAGCAGCAGATGGTTGGCTGATGTTGCCAACGCGTTTCGTACGAGCCGGTGTTCTGAGGAGCACAAGGTCAGACTCGCTTCCTGTCTTCTGAAGGACAGAGCGAGGGATTGGTGGGAGGAGATTGGTCATGCTCTGGGGAATGATGCCGCGTTGGACGCGATGACTTGGAGCGATTTCTCGGCCAAGTTCAGGGCAGAGTTTTCGCCAATTATTGAGGTGCAGCAGTTGGCACGGGAATTTCAGGATTTGACGCAGACCACTGAGACTGTGGCGGAGATCACTGCCAAGTTCAGGGAAAGGGCTCTTCTCGTACCGCAGTATGTCGTGGACGAGGAGATGAAGAAGGCCCGATATCACGAGATGTTGAGGCTTGACATCAGGGAGTTCGTGAGTAGGTCCGGCTGTAAGATGCTGGAAGATATGATTTCTCGGGCCAAGGAGAGGGAAATTGATTTGGAGCAGATCCGGAAGAGGAAGCCGAATGAGGTTCAGGTATCCGCGAGTTCGGGCAAAAGGCCCAAGGGACCGGATTCGAGATCGAGGGATTATCAGGACCGCATCCGGTGCGGGAAGTGTGGCAGGGCACACGAGGGCGCATGCAGGAGTGGTAGCGGCGGTGAGTCTGGCTGCTTCAAGTGCGGTCAGACTGGTCATTTTAGTAGGGATCGTACTACTACCACGACGCAGGGATCAGACTTGATATGTTTTCACTGCAATCAGTGGGGCCACAAGAAGGCCCAGTACCCCAGTTTGTTTTCAGCAGGACGGGTGATGACACCTGCCCCTGCAACTTTGAGGATCACAGAGGGCCGTCAGGGCCATGCAAAGGCGCCTGCGGTAGGAGGCAGGGCTTTTCAGATGGCTACCTTGGAGACGTGAGCAGCGTCGGACGTTGCAGGTATGCGATTTCCATTTTCAGTTCTTTTATTCGTGCATGATTTTATTGTTATGGTTCTGCATCATTATCGGTATGAGTATTTTATTTTTGAGCGGCTTGATTGTGATCGAGTTATATGCCATCTGCATACCTTGGATATTTGAATGGTAGTTAGGGGATGTGCCTTATTGAGGGAGGTTCCTTAGGATGCAGTAACTGTAGCATGCGTGGGAGGGACTTGGTATGTCTCGCTAGTTTGGAGCCGTATAGTTATAGAAATGGACTGGTTAGATCCCTAGCTATGGTAAGCTTGGGGTTCCTCAGCAGGTTGATTATGGAATGGTAACGAGGATTGGGATTTCTTTTCGAGCATTGAGCAGCAAGGGTTAAGTAGGATCGAAGTGGGGGAGAATCCTCCGAGTGTACAAGGGTAAGAGCACGCAAATCTAGAACAAATATGCAATTTCTAAGAAGGAAAATAGGTAGTTCAACGTTTGATGGATTGAGTAGTTCAGGGTAGGGAGTTTGAGAAACTCCCCATCACTTCGTGCGTGTAATGGTGGTGGTGAGTATGTGGTTCGGAATTCAGGATGAAGGATCGCTTGTAGGACTCGTGTAAGTCGGAATGAAGATCTTGAGGACAGATAGCATGGGATGCTTTCGTGTTAGTAGACAATGGTAGAGGCAGCATGTAGAGCATGGAAGAGCGGCGGGAGAGCCTCAGCCTTCTTCAGCAGCAGTTAGTGGTGGAAGTGTTGTAAGACTACGGGGAAGCCGTAGCATTCACTAGCAGTCAGTGGTGGAAAGTGTTGTAAGACTACGGGGCAGCCGTAGCATTCACTAGCAGTCAGTGGTGGAAAGTGTTGTAAGACTACGGGGCAGCCGTAGCATTCACTAGCAGTCAGTGGTGGAAAGTGTTGTAAGACTACGGGGCAGCCGTAGCATTCACTAGCAGACGGCGATAGAAGGTGATGTAAGATTACAGGTAAGCCGTAGCATTACATAGTAGCTTCGTTGGCGGAGTTGGGACGAGGCTCTTATCTCCTAGCGTTCAGATAGGGATCAGGAATGGGTAATAGATGAGAATGGTAAGGCGTTTGCCTGTATATCCCTTGAGAGGTGAGACCCTTGGAGAGGCCGCTCTAGGATATAGTTGGGTGAGATCCGTGGGCGAGGCTCGTATGAGAGTAGCAGTATAGGTGAGATCTGAGAGCAAGGTTGCTCAGTAGTATGGTTGGGTGAGACCTGTGCGTGAGGCTCGAGCAAGAATGGCTAGACAAGTAGGACTAGAAGGTTAGAGGCGGGTGAGACCCGTGGGCGAGGTCCGTGAGTTTTAGCAGCACAGGTGGGACCTGGTAGCGATCTTAGTGTCTGGATAGGGGATCGAGGATCCCAGGAGTGTAGTGTCTGAATGGTAGAATAGATTGAGCAGTTATAGGTGGTTGAAGTTTCTTCGAAAGTCGCTGGAAGCGACTAGGAGTTATGTTGGGTCTAGTTACCGGGGGGGGGGGGGGGGGAGCCAGTAATCCAGATATCAGTGGGATGGTAGGGACCATGGTGGTCTCAGTCATTCGGAATGCAGATGAGGAATAACATAATTTGCAGTCAGTAGCAGTGCGGGTATGCAGCGTATGGTGGAATTCAAATTAGTTGATCGTGGGGTGCTCGACACCAAATTATAGAAGAAAGAAATGCCCAGTGGATACTGGCAGTAATGACCCGTACTGGAGGTAGCGAGAGTGAGGGATTTGGTGAAGATAGAATCTTCACAGTGGCAGAGGAAATAGATAGTTATGGAGCATTGCCTTGGGAAGGAAAGGAAATCGCGCAAGGAAAGAAGGGGTGGACCCCTATGGGGTCAGTGCAGTAATTGGAGATTACCAGAAGGATTGTCGGTTTAGTAAGTTGTGTTTCCAGAATGTTCAGGGTCAGGGTGGACCCGAGATTATTATCCGTAAGGATTGATGTTAGTCTGAATGACCTGGCGGAAGACCAGCGAAGGTAGGCAGCCGGGGTTGGAATAATTAATAGAGTATTGGAGGCAGATCGCAGGCGGTGGGCCATAGTAAACTTCAAGGACGAAGTTTAGTTTAAGTGGGGGAGAGTTGTAACACCCAAAGTCTGGAAGGCCAAGAAAGGAAAGAAAACCCTAATTTTAAGGGGCGAATCGGCGAGTTCAAGGAGGAACTCGGCGAGTCCGAGCGGGATCCGGGTCGAGGAATAAGTGACCGACTCGGTGAGTCGGCCAAGGAGACTCGGCGAGTCTAGTCTGTGCGAGGAAAACCCTAAATTCGGGACTTGGAGCTTATTTAAACGTCTCATTCTCTCCCCTAGGGTTCCTTTACTACCTCTTTCACCCAAAACATCGAACCCTAAGCCCCATTATTGCTCATTCAAGCTTCCAAGACATTTTTGGGTGATTTGAAGGAAGAAGAAGAAGAAGGGAAATCATTGAAGCTTCAAGGATTGCCCTTAGAGCTAAAGATTAGGGAAACTATCTGGGTTATTAAAGGTATCAAGTCATTCACTCCTTTAGATCTATTATGGTTGTGAGTTTTTGGAGGTTTTCTAGCCATGACTAGCTACCCCTGTTGAGTTAGAAGCCAGATATACAGTTGCAACTTCGGATCTAAGCATATTATGGTCTTGAGAAGCATAAAGTATCTGCCCTTGAGTTGATTATGGAGCCTCTTTTCCTTAACCCCTAGTTTATGGTGTATTTTGCCTAGATCTCATTCTCTACAGGTAAAGTTTGCAACTTTACGTGAGGAATAGGCTTGGGAAGGGTAGATCTACAGTTTGGAGTCCATGCATGACTCAAAAGTCCTCTGCATGTAAGGAGATATGAATGGACTCGGCGAGTCCTTTGAGTGGACTCGGCGAGTAGCATGAAGATTAAGAGCAACTCGACGAGTAGGACGAACAGCTCGTTGAGTCAGATGAAGATTGCCTTGTACTCGGTGAGTCTTCTCTTGGACTCGACGAGTCACGTCGCGAAACCCCAAACCCTTCGAATTGAGACTCGAATCAGTGAGTCGAGTAGAGACTCGGTGAGTTGGACAGGTCAGGACTCGGAAATCGGTAGACTCAGCGAGTCATGGACTGACTCGGCGAGTCGAGACGCGAAAGGAAAGGATTCTTAAAATATGAACTCGGCGAGTTAGTAGGGTGACTCGGCGAGTAGGGTTGACCTGGAAGGTTTACTTTGACTAGGACTTTGACTTTGACCAGAGTTGACTTGGTTGTCTCTTAGGGGTCAGTTAGACTTAGTGTTGTATTGATATTGGTAGTTCGGGGAGTAAGGGGAGTAGGAGTTCAGAGAGTTGTCGGGCAACAGCTAGTGAGATCATCAGCAAGTTCAGCCAGTGCAGGTGAGTTTCCCTTTATGTGAATGGGTCTAAGGCCACAATGTCGGCCCATATAGTTATGAGTAGAAGGCCCGGGGGTTAGCCCTAGGCACAGTATGCTAGTATGATATTCAGGACGAGGTCCATTAATAGCGAGCGGGTGCCCAAGGATTTGTTTATATGATAGTTTATACTTGTTGTCTGCGTGATACATGTATGTGCCTGGTACGGAGGTGAGTGTGGGCGAGGTCCTATATCTCACCAATAGCAGAGTGTTGATGGGGTTCCACATCTCAATAGTAGCAGAACAGGGGCGAGGCCCAAGTTAGGGAAGGATTGAGAGTGGGCTAGGACCGTATCTCACTACCAGTAGGAGCGTGGATGGGGTTCCATGACTCATCAGTAGCAGGACAAGGGCGAGGCCCTGAATAGGTGATGCCTTAGGACAGGATCAGTCGTATGAGTTTAGCTTATGTGTTATGATATGTTTTATGTGTTATTATTTGTTGGCGGGTGAGGCCCTGTGACAGGCGAGGCCTAAGTGAAACAGATCTGTATCCGAGCGGGGCTCGAAGCCAGGCGGGGCGTGGAGCGACGGGGCCATTGTAGCGGTCGAGGCCCGAGGCAGGGGGCGAGGCCAAAGATAGCGGGCGTGGCCCAGTATGTGCAGTATGTGGTTATGCATGGTATGTGGTAGGGTGGGGAACTCACTACGCTTCATGCTTACGGTTTTCAGTTTTGGTTTCATGTACTTCCAGTAGCAGAGGGAAGAGCTCGGGGTGATCGCATGGTACACACCATTGATTAGACAGCCTGCGAATGTTTTACTCTGATAATGAACATGTGTTTTGGAAATTAATACTTTGTTTATGTTTTGGATTGATGATTTTGCTTTAAGTAATGTTTTATTAAAATAAATTTTTGGTCTTGAATTTTGGGTCGTTACATATGGATAATCCAATAGTCATTCACTTAATAATAATTCATAACACTTCCCCGTGAATGACGATTGTATCATGCCTCGTTAAAACCTTAATCGGTAAAACCTGATGGGAAAAATCCTTTATTAAAGAAAAAGAGTACATGATTAATAATAGATATTGGAAACAATTGCCTCGTTAAAAACCTTGCTAAGAAAAGCCAGTGGGAAAAACATAGCTAAGGAAAAGATTGCAGTATGTTTCCAACTCCCCCTGATTAGCACATCACTTGATTTTCTTGAAGCACCGGATAGCAATGTTTCGTACCATCTTTTCAATTTTCGATATAGGAAGTGCTTTAGTAAACCAATCAGGAAAGTTGTTACTGGATTGAATTTTCTAGATGTTGATGCCACACTCTTTTTGAAGATCATGAGTGAAAAAAAAAACTTTGGTGATATATGATTGGTTTTGTCTCCTTTGTATTATCTTCATATAGTATGGTTGCAACATCCCTGTTAGAAGTTAGACCACAAATCTTACAAATGTATTGAGTGAAATTTCTTAACCAAATACATTCATTACTTTCCTTATAAATTGCTATAATCTATGCATGGTTAGAATACGTAGCAACTAAAGTTTGTTTAACAAAATGACATGAAATTACGTTACCTCCACAAGTGAATAAATAACTTGTTTGGGATCGAGCTTTGTGTGGATCAGATAAATATCCATCATCTGCATAACTAATTAACTTCACATTTTATGAATTTGATTAGTATAAATTCATATCTATTGTACCTTGAAGATATCAAAGAATGTGTTTGACTCTATTCCAATATCTTCCTGCTGGGCAAGAACGATATCTTGCTAATAAGTTTACAGCAAAAGATATATCAGGTCTCGTATTATTAGCAAGATACATTAGTGCACCAATAACACTAAGATATGGTACTTCGGGACCAAGAAGTTTTTCATGTTTTTCACAAGGCCGAAATTGGTCCTTTTTGGCATCTAAATGCCTTACTACAATCGGGGTACTCAATGGATGTGAGTTATCCATATAAAACCTTTTAAGCACCTTTTCTAGATAACTAGATTGATGTACAAAAATTCCATTTTTCGTGTGCTCCATTTGAAGACCCAAACAAAATTTCGTTTTACCAAGATCTTTCATTTCAAAATTTTCTTTCAAACAAGAAGTGACCTTTCCAATTCTCTAGGAGTTCCAATTATGTTCAAATCATCTACAATAACATCAATTATGATAAATTCTTATCTGGATCTTTTTATGAATACACATGGGCTTAATGGATCTTTTTTATAGCCCTCTTTTAAAAGAACTGTACTTAAACAATAGAACCACATACGGCCAGATTGTTTCAATCCATACAAAGATTTATTTAATTTTACTGAATATACTTCACGAAATTAGGAGTTTGTGCTTCTGGCACCTTAAACCCTTCTGGGATTTTCATATAAATATCATTTTCAAGTGAACCAAATAAATAGACGGAAAATACATCCATTAGACACATCTCCAGTTTTGCATATGTTGTTAAACTTATAAAATAACTGAATGTAATTGCATCAACTACCGGAGAAAACGTTTCTTCATAATCAATTTCAGGTCTTTGGGTAAAATCTTGTGCAATAAGTATTGCTTTATATCTTACAACTTCATTTTTCTTGTTTCTTTTGCGCACAAATACTCATCTGTGTCCTACTGTTCTTACTCTGTTTGGTGTACGGACTACAGGTCCAATAACTTTTCATTGAGTAACAAAATTAAGCTCTTTATTTATTTCATCTTTCCATTTTGGCCAATATTTTTTATTCCTACATTCCTCAATGGATTTAGGTTCAAGATCCTCATTTTCTTCATAATCCCTCGCGCAACATGATATAATTTTTTTTATCATCAACATCTCTCTTATTTCAGTTTCATCTTATTCCTTTCATGACATAATTTATTAAGATCTCATCATTTTCATTTTTTCAGGTACCTTATATTCTTTTGTTATGTCATTGGGCTCTTCTAGAGCTTCATTAATCTTTTAAAGAGATTTTGTTTTCTCTTTTGGACCATCAGTTGTATTTGATCCATTTCATTTTCAAGGATTTTTATCTTTTGAACCGGCTGATCTTCCACACTTCAGGCGTGCCTAAGATTCATTTGCGGTTGTATTTTTTTCTTCAAGGATATCAATTCTAACTGGAGTATGTATAGCTTGTACATGCGAGTTTGTTACTCACTAAGGGTCAGTAAATGCTTTTGACAATTGATTTGCTACATTTTGTAAAGGAATTATCTTTTTTATTTCAAGTTCACATTGACTTGAACAAGGATCTAAAATTAAAAATGATAATTCATTTAAAGAGATTTTATTTTCCAGCTTCTTTATTTCGTCCCCTAATATTGGAAAATATGATTCATCAAAATAATAACCATCTAATATAGCTATAAATAAATCTCTAGTTCATGATTTTAAATACTTTACTATAGATGAAGATTCATATTTAACATAAATTCTCATTCTTCTTTGAGTTAGAGAAATGGGTACATAAATTGTACATCCAAACAACCTTGGATGGTAAATATTTGGTTCCTGACCGCAAACCAGTTGAATAGGGGAGAACTCATGATAACTAGTTGGCCTGATGCATATAAGTGATGTTGCATGTAAAATTGCATGCCCCGTGTCAATGTAGGAAGTTTAATGCATTAGTAATGATCTAGCAATTAATTAAAGGTGTTTGATTAACGACTCAGTTAAACCATTTTGTGTATGAACATATGAAACATGATGTTCAATAGTTATCCTAATGGACATGCAATAATCATTAAAAGCTTATGATGTAAATTCTCCAACATTATCAAGTCAAATTTTCATAATTGGGTAATCGGGAAAATGTGCCCTTAGGTTGATTATTTATGCAAGTAATCTTGCAAAAACCAAATTACAACTAGACAACAAGAACACATGTGATCATCTAGTTGACTCATCAATTAAAACCATAAAATATCTAAGTGGTTCACATGGTGGTTGAATTGGTCCACATATATCCCTTTGAAATCTTTCTTAATAATATGACTTTCATACCCAACTTTGTTCAATGATGGATGGGAAATTAATTTTCCTTAAGAGCATGCAACACAAGATAATTCATTAGCTTGAAAAATCTTCTGATTTTCCAAGGAATGATCACTTGAATTTTCAATTATTTTACGCATCATAATTTATCCGGGATGGCCCAATCAGCCATGTCAAACTTTGAAGGTATTATCATACCTTTTTTTATTTTCAATAGCATGAATCATTGTAATATTTGTATAATACAATCCGGAGGACAATACAGATAATTTTTCCAAAAAACTTTTCTTACCCGATATTATTTCTGTAATGTTGAGATAATTTTTTTTATTACCATCATTAGTTGTTTCAATATGATATCCGTTAGACCGAATATCCTTAAAACTTAATAAATTTATTGGTGATTTTAATGAAAATAATGCATCACCAATTGTAATTATTGTCTCTTGTTGTAATGTTATATGCGCTCTTCCGGAGCCTTCAATCATTTTTGCATTACATGTTATTATATTAACATTTGCTTCTCTAATTGATAAGTAAGGAAAATACTTTTCATTATTAAAATTTTTTATGTGTTATTGCATTGTCTGCAAGAAATATATCTTCCTTATTTCTTTTGCGAATATCCATATTTCTTTTAAATAAATAAATAAAACACAAGAAACATTCGACTTAGAGAAATAAAGTCATATTTTATAAATTTGGGAAGATTATGACGATATCATTTCTCATGAAACGAATATGACATAAAAACATAATAAATTTCATGAAACAAAACTACACATTATTCTTCAATCACCATCTATATCTGTAGCACCTGGTTCCTGTTACGTATTCCTTGTAATTAATATTTCTTAATTAATGCATTTGGTCTTGGACTCGGCGAATTGAAGGACCAACTCACTGAGTAGAAGCGGGATGAGACGAGGGGTCTAAGCTTTGGACTCGGCGAGTCGGTTCCCGGACTCGGCGAGTAGGCCCTGTTTGGGCAAAAACCCTAACCCGGGTGTTTGCAACCTATTTAAACACTCTAATTCAGCCTCCCTTGTCCCTAACACTTCCAGAAGAGCTGTAGAGTGAAACCCTAGCCCCTTTTTTCCTTTTGAGTGATTTTGGCCTTGTGAAGGAAGTTTGAAGCTTAAGATAAGAAGAAGGAGGTGCAAGAGTGCAAGGAGGGGAAGTAGATCCTACATCTACCCTGCAAGAGGATTCAATTCAGGTAGAAAAGTCCCTACCTTTATCACTAGTTCTTTAGATTCCACTTTTGTCCCTAATTGATGGTTTTCAAGCCCTAAAACACCAAACTCCATGTGTTTGTGATCTATGATCCGAAAGGACTTCAGATCTAGACCTTATGGACGTACTAGAAGTATAAAGTCTCTGTAGTTGAAGTGATTGAGGTCCCTATTTGCCTTTTGGAGCTTATAGGGCCATACATGCACGTAAAGTTTGCAACTTTACGTGATAAGCATGCCCTAGGAACATAGATCTATGGTTTGAAAGCATTGCATGTCTCAGATTTGGTCTGTATGGGAAGTGGGTTGAAGGGACTCGGTGAGTCCCAAAGTGGAACTCGGCGAGTTCTATGAAGATTGTCTTAGACTCGGCGAGTTGGATGAACAACTCAGCGAGTCCTATGAAGATTGCGTGGAACTCGACGAGTTGTTCTTCAAACTCAGCAAGTCATATGAACTGTTACTGAGTAAGAGGGGTTTAGGTGTTGAAGGTCTAACCCTTCGTATCTGCACGCAGAATTGGCAATTGAACGTGTAGCGATAGTCCCAGAAACCTAAATCCTCATAAAAGATGATCTGGTGAGGATTTGGAAGCGAGTAGGAGATTTGCTCGTAGGGACTCGGCGAGTTGTTCTTGGACTCGGCGAGTTGGATCACGAGTCAGTTCTTTCGTCCCAAGTAGTGAGTTAAAGGTGACTCAGTGAGTGAGAAGAGGGACTTGTCGAGTGGGACGGGGTTAGTAGGAGAAGGACTCGGCGAGTCTGATCCATGACTCGGCGAGTCCAGTCAACTGGAAGTTGACTTTGACCAAGGAGTTGACCTTGGACCAGGGGTGGGTCAGTCATCTAACCTAAGGGTGTTTATGAGTGGCTAATCTATGTTTATGATTTATAGCTGGAGGATTACCGGTTCAACAGTCAGGCGCTTAGCAAGTAGACTTTCAACAGCTACTTTTCGAGGTGAGTTTCCTTCCAGTAGAAACGGGTCTAAGGCACCATGTTCGGCCCGTATAGACGATATGATAGTATCAGAGTGTGGGCAGAGCCCGTATCTCTTATTTGAGTCTGTTGATGATATATGCTACTATGGTAGAATTGTTTATACTCGTTGTCTGTGTGATACTTGTATGTTATGGTTTAGTTGCGGAGTGTGGGTGAGGCCCCTATCTCCCAGATAGTGGAGTGTGGGCAAGGCCCGTATCTCCCAGATAGTGGAGTGTGGGCGAGGCCCGTATCTTCCAACTAGCGGAGTTTAGGCGAGGCCCGTATCTCCATGAGTGTGGGCGAGGCCCGTATCTCCTAGCTATTCATTATATGATTGTATGGTATGTGGTATTATGCAGGAACTCGCTACTCTTCTTGCTTACAAATTACAATTTTGTTTGCAAGTACCTTTTCTTTGAAGGGGAAGGAGCTAGCACGGTAGCGGCGCATCATACACGTACATTGTTTTCCGCACCATGAGTTATTCTGGGATATGTACTCTGACAATATTATATGGTTGTTTTCATGTTTTGGTTTTCAGACACGAAATATGTTTATGAAATGATGGAATCAAAGGATGTTTATTCACAAATTCTTTCCAAAGTGTTGATTTAAAATGATATTTTTGGTCGTAAAAATTGGGTTGTTACAATATCACCACATGTCCCTTCTGGGTAGACAAGAAAATCGGCAACATCCAAATGTGTCATTTCTGGTTGATCTTTATGAATATCACTTTAAATAAAATTTATTTCGATATTTTTCTTTATATTTTAGAGAATCTTGATAAAGATCAACAAAATGCTTTGGTAAGCGGCACATACAATACCAATGATCGGTCATTCCACATTATTGGAAAACATTTTCAACTTTCTTTTTTTCTCTTTGACCACTTTTATCATTAGGATGTGGATTTTTGCTATTTTCCAAGTTCATGTAGTTACTTGTAATCTTGTTATTTTTATGACAATTATGATAACCTCCACGGCCTCGTTTAGACACATGACTATTATAATTATACGATGTTGCATTCACTTCAGGGAATGCACTAGAACTGGTCAGGATTGATTGGTGATTTTTCATCAATAACTCATTTTTTTGTTTATCCACAAGAAGACATGAGATTAATTCATATTTATTTTAAACATTTCTCAAGATATTGCTACTGCAGGAGCATGTTAGTAGTATGAAAACTAGAGAAAGTTTTCTCTAGCATGGTTTGCCATAATGAAAATAGAAATCAAAATAAAGACTTGTAAGTTAATGAATTGTTAGTTAAGAAATCCCATTAAATAAGTTGTAAGCATTGTACATGTAAAATTATAAAAAAAATACATACCTGAAAATGAAAAGAACAATAAGGAGTTAGAGCTCTATTGTAGAGTCGTGCAGATAACGTGTTATAAAATATTATCAAATAACAAGATAAATTATAGAGTAAAGAAAGACATGATAGTAGAGAGAACTTTTATTCCAATACTTCTGATCAAATCATCAAACTTTACAATACATAATATTCACTATTTATACTAGACAGAGAAGATGAAAGGTGATGTATGATATGAATGCTCATTATAGTGGTGCATAACTACACTCATAAAACTCATAATAATGTTTGCTATAATGTTAACTAATTATGGAGAGTAATGGGGGAATATGGAGAATCCGTTAGTCATTCACTAAATAATAATTCATAACAATACTACAATTATTTAATGAAAGACTCATATCCAATATATTAACTCATTCCAATATATGTTGCCTGTATTTTTCTAATATCCAAATACTAATTTTAATCAAATACATCTACTTATATCAATAATGCCCTATAGCACCAGCTTGAATTCATGCTTTAGCTAATGATGGAGCCTTGTTAAGTAGATTTGACAAACTTGTTTTGTATAAACTTCACGAATACAAACATATATATATATATATATATATATATATATATATATCATATGTAAACAAAACTATCGAGCATGTATTAGATGCTTAAATATGACTTAGATACTAATACTTGTGTATCGTGATTACTCATAACTATAACGAACTATACATTAAGCATCTATGTATGTGGTTCTCCAAGCCACAATGTACTCTAGCTCTGATGTGTAACTTTAATTAAATCTACATGGAAACCCTATACATGTAGCTTTCTCTTCATTCATAATGAGGACATAGTTGATTGTGACTAAGACTCATCTCAATCTATTTGAGAATTTAGCACATGTGTAACATATTTAAACATAGATTTCTTTCAAATACTCTTCAGATTCGGAATATTTATTTAGTTCTCGCAAGTACTTTAGAATGTTCCTTTAAGTAACACCATGACTTTTTCTAGAATTACACTTGTATCATTCAACATGCTCAAAGCATACAACTTATCTGACCTTCATGGATAATCATGTCGTATATGATTAATCGAATTGCAATAATATATGACATATAATCATATTATCTAATTCAAAACATTATATAAGGATTTTGCAAGATGCTCAAAATCTTTTCATGTGGTATTTGGAAAGATGACTCTTTTAGAGTCATTTATCTTAAGCTATTTAAGATCCTTAACAGTGAATGTAATTTTACTTAATCTTTTAAGTTGTCATGATCTATCTATATAGATCTTTATTATAAGAATTAGTATCTCGACTACATATAATACTAGGAATGTTACTGTGCTTCCCCCGTTTTGTAGAAAATACAAGAGTCATCTTTAAATCATAATATATAATTATCTTACAAGAAAGAAGAATCTTACTTTGAGATTTTAACTTAAATTTGAAAAGATTTTCATTCATATATGTTTTCTCCATTGAAAACCCACTTACTCTTTATATTCACAATATATTGAGGAAGATTAATCAAGACCATATTTGATAATCAGACATGAATGCATCTCTATGTGTTCTATTAGTTTCTAACCAACCATTGAGCAGATTCAACAATAGTTGAAAACTTGCTAGTTATAAGCTATGATGCATTTAGTTTATGGATCTTTCCCTCTTAAAGTCCCAAATTTATTCCACTTAGAAAAAGAACTTTCTAATCACTTGTCTTATGGAATGAATATTAGTGGGATTAGTAGAAACTTCATTATAAACAATCATTTAGGATAATCTACATAAATGTCGTAAGTAGATGTTAGAGTGGTTAAGCTTATTGACTAACATAAGCTTTATAACTCCATACCTTTTAGATAAGGATAAATTATTACATCCCCAGTCTAATGAAAATATTTAATCTTCTTGTTTTATTCGAAATCTATATTCAATATATATTTGTTTCAGTGAGCATACTTCCAAAATTTTATAAAGTAAATAGTTTTTTTGAAAAACATCATATAACAAACTACAAGGTCTGTTTTATCCCATTCAAAACATGTACTATCTACATTCATCCAGTGGCAAGTAAACCTATCCCACTAGAGAATATGAAGGCTACATCAAATATCAAAAGATAGATCCAAGTGACCAAGTGATCTTGTGCCACAAGAACCATAATAATGACGAGTAAGAGTTTTTGATGGAATTAGTTGTGAATCGATTCCACAAATCTTAAGATGTTCCAAGAAAACTTGGTTTACAAAACTAATTTTCTTTCTCACAATGAAAGGTTAATGATGGTCTCATTAAGTTGTATTTTAATCTTTACTATGAAACAATTTGAGAAAATTAAAAGTTTCAACAATAACTAATAAAAGTCACCAAAGAAATTGAGTAAGTATATATCACCAAATATATTCATGGATTGAAAAGATTACATACATCAATTATGTTTAAATCATTGTCAAACCTTTGTTCTTTAAGTACTAATAGATAAACACACTTGCCAATTTTCTTCCCATATAAGTAGGATTCACATATATCAAATGAATCAAGATCATTTTCATTAAAAAATTCCATCCTTTTGAAGTTGGGATATGTGTTTCTTATTTATATAGTCATGATGATTATGACATAGATAAGTTTCAATCAAATACCATTTGATTATATAGGTGTTATCTCAAGAACTATTAATTTAATGAAAGCTTATAGATTTACTTCATAAATGACATTATGAGAAAATATTCCTTTAACATAGAATACATCGTTTCAGATCATGAATGTGAACATCCATTAAATGATAAGAAAATATAGATTTATTCATAACTAACAACTGTTACATGTCTCTATAAGAAGCTACACAACTTCTATTGATTAAATAAAGATTATAACAACACTTTTATATCTTTAACACGAAATGTCATTCATTTGTAATCAGTTGATTATTTCTAATAGTCATCAGTACATAATATCAATTATTATTTTCACCTGAAGTATAACATACTCACTTGAACGATGGAAATCATAAATAGTTCTATCATATATAATTTTGAAATTTTGTCCAAGTCAGGCTTCTTCAGCTCCATGAGATTAGAGAACCAGTTCCTCTTTCAATGTCCAATTTCATCCACAATAGAAACAACATTAATTTTTAAATCATTTCTTGATTTCTCTATTTATAATGTATATCCCTTAACTTAACTAAAAGTCTATTTGAATACACAATCTCTTAGACTTTTATTATTCAATGCATGAATCGACTTGAATCTCTTTCTACTATTATGATTGAATATATGTTTTTCTTGATGATACATCTGATAAGTTTCATAATTATCCAAGAGTTTCTACAATTCAAGGTTAATTACTCCAGCATAATGTGAAACAAATTAATATCATCACAATAATACTTCCATCAAATAATCTTGATCATATTGACCGATGGGTTCTACATGTAATAATTAGGAAAATCCATATACCAACTTAGTTATGATACCACTGATGGGTTTTACATGTAATAATGCGGAAAAATCCTTATACTCTTAAGGGTACATGTGACCTTATATATAAAAAATATTTTCTCATAAGGATTATTCTACATTATTACATATAAAACTCATCATTGGCTTGCAGAGTGTCACACCCCCAAACCGAAACGGCAGAAATGTTCGGGGGGCGGAGGACGTCATGTGTAGTATCACAACAGTTGAATAATAGTAATCAAAACAACAATAACCATTGTATTAATAGTAATATTTTTACATTGCATTTGAATCATACATGATTGACACCAAAAGTAAATAACAAGTAAATACTCGAAGCTACTATGCTCCATCTTCTTGAACCCGGTGTGTATACCTGTTTACTAGTGTCTTGAGAATACAAGTAGGTTTTAAAAGAGTATCAGCATAAAATTGGTGAGTTCATAAGGGTTTTTTTTAAGAAAACTGTTATGTGTCCTTTCGAAAATCATGTTATGTTTCTCCTGAAAACCTTATATTTTCTAACGTACTGAATGTTAAGTAAAAATGATTCTTACTAGTTCCTCCTGCGAGTACTTAGTGTATACAAATCATATACAATCCAGATCAGACAAACAATCGATTGTGTGGTTCTGCCCCAATCCCAGAACCAAACAAGGAACAGGAAATGAAGCAGATGCTACACATTCCATTGGTTGTCGGATCCTCATCTACATAATCCTGAAGTATTCACTATGTACTTCCAATGTTAACTTCATTGGTCCTTTGATATCAATTGATATTGTTCCTCAAGAAAATCCAATATTTTCTTATGTAAAGTATGATTAACCCATTCCTTCTACAACTTCTTAGTTCATACTAGTTATGTACAAACCAATATCGGATAAACAGCTAATTGTGTGGATTTGCCCTAAACCCACAACCAAATAAGGAACATGGAATGAGGCGAAAACCAAACTTCCATAGTCTGTCAGATATTCTTCATACGTAACCTGGATGCATAAACTAAGGAGTTATGAAATTAATAATGAATATTCATTAGTTGAATAATAAACCAACTGCTTGTAAAATACCGATGCTTACCCTGGAAAATCCTATATTTTCCCTAAGTATATGTTATTGAATTATCTATTCCAAATCGTGGTGTACAAGTATCTACCATACTTATGTTGTTTAAACATTGTTCTGTTTGAAAAGCTTTGTATGAAAAGCTTTGTATAGAAACCATCGTATTAAAACCATTATATAGTAGTCTTATTATATAAATAAAACTACTTGATAACGTGTTGTTCTGTATCCCGAAAGTGAAGTTAATACCCTCCTGTGATAACTCAGTACGTACAAATTATAGAAATCTAGATTGAACAAACAATCGATTGTGTGATTATGCCCTAAGCCCATAACCAAAAAAGGAATAGGAAATGAGGCGGAGATCACACATCCCACTGCAAGTCGGATGTTAATTTCATATTACCCTAATGTACAAACTAAGTAATCACATAGTTACTAACCCTGTTGGCTATTTGTTAAGTATATTATTATGTGAACGAGTCGTTGTTTCACCTGTGGATTTTTATAACCATACTATTGACGATCAACATTACGATGTACTTGGACGTCACTAAAAATGACGTTTTCCACCCTCGGTTGACTGTTGCTAATAGTCAGGATGCAGGATTGTCACTCTCGTATAGATCTATACACAAACTCACGCTCTCCCTCCAGAAAACTCTGGTTACAAGGCGTCTCACACTGTAGTTCTCTCAACGAATTCACTAATAACACTATGAAAACACATTTTGATATTAACATGAATCCTAATAAAATAATATCTTTTATTAAATAAATCATAAGTTTGTTTCCTTTGTTCTGAAATCTTGTTTTTGCAATGTTTGTATTCTAATATGTTTTGTAAGCTGATTTCAAGTCTAGTAGTAACGATGTTTACCATGTTTAGTAAGTTTTATATTCAATGTTTTCTAATGATAGGAAAATATAATAAACAAAATACGTGTCCACTTGGGAGTGTTCGGCCGTGAACATGGGTGTACGGCCAGACAGGGGTGTACATCCTTTGAAGGTGTACGGCCATGGATGAGTGTACGGTCAACGAGCTTGAATGTGTACGGCCGTACACTTAAGAACAAGAGTGTTGCAATCGATGAATACGTGTCCTAGATGCTCCGAAATGAATCACTAATGGTGTTTTTCGATGTTTTAGGGAAGAATAAAGGTGTTTTTAGGGTGTATGGTCAAGGGTTCTAGAGAGAGAATGAGAGAGTTTCTGGCAAAGAGTTTTTAAATGAGGGTGGGGGTCTTGTATTTATATGTTGGGGGTATGGTTGGTGGGTGGGGTCCACCTGACACGTGGACGGGTGTGCGGCCGTACACTCACTCAAGCCGAAACTGTTAGATTTTTGAGACTTTTTGGGTTTTTCACACAATTTTTGGTTTCCGACTCATATAGAATTTTAATTATATATAAAACATAAAAAATTTCCAAACCAAGGAATTTGATGGAAATCCAATGAAATTCAAATTTTATTAACTGAAATCGGTTAAAGATAACACAAAAAGTTTCGGGTTGTCACATCATCTCCCCATTAGAGGGAATTTTGTCCTGATATTCAAGCATAGAATACAAATCATGGACTCGGAAAAAGATGAGGATGGTTATGCATCAACTGATCGTCGCGCTCCAAAATGACTTCAGGTCCTCGCTTTTCATTTTAACGGACCTTCATTATCAGTATGCGACTTTGTTTTGTTCTCTTGACTTCCCGATCCATAATTTCGACTGGTTCTTCCACTAAATATAAGCTCTCGTCTAGCTCTGAGCAGCCTTCATCCTGAAGTTCATGATAGGACTCATACCTGGTCCATCTATCATTATCTCGTGTACACAAGTTGTATATAATTAAGATTAATAATATGGTCGGATGGGTGACTCTGCCCTAGGTCCATAACCAGACAAGGAATAGGAGATAGGGTGGAAACACACATCCTAACTCCGTAGAATCTTAATTATATACCACCCTCGCGTGTACATTTAACATCGATAGGCTAACCATATCTGCCCTAGCCTCTGTTCTTGAACTTAACTTGTTGCACAAGTTGTGCTTCAAATATGATCTGATGGGGATGCATAAGGAACGTTACGAGTGGATACCATACTCCTCGCATGAGTATGGTTGGGGTGTGAAACAAGATGAATGGTTGAGGCTTGCATCTAGTTGGTCGTTATGAGTGATGAGAGTTTTGTTATTCGATCGGTTTTAAGGCAAAGGGTCTCCTTAGTGACACGTTGGTTTGGTATAACGCAGACTCGGTCAGAATAAGTGGGATGAAATCATAGGATCGCATGTTAAGTTAGTCTGGAAAGAGTGTTTTGTTATGGTATCAGTGCATCTGTATGTGAACGTTTCTAGTGCTTTCTGTGTTGACGTTGTTATTACTACTGCAAATGTTCTGTACTGTGTTAAGTGTACTAACTGAGAATTTGTTATAGTGAATGATACTTGATAATATGATCCCTATCTGGTTCCTCTATAATCGTTTGGTGTCTACAAGTCATATATAATTAAGATGAATAAGAGGGTCGACTGAGTGACTCTACCCTAAATCCACATCCTTTGGTCCCTCCTTCCCAATTTTTTTTAATTATATGGCTACAATTTACAAAGAAGCCCCCAACATGAAAGATTCATAACAATTCAAGACCCGAAAGTTACCATATAGCCCCTCCATGACAAGTTCTTTTCAACTTTGCTACATAATTTACCGTTTTAACCCAGCCATCCAAAATCCTTTCAAGTTAAATCCAAATTATACCTGTAACACTCCAAATTAGGTACACCTTTGAAACCCTTGAAAATGAATTAATTGGAAAAAAATGGTCCTTCTCGTACGCCAGGCGTACCTAAGGGTACACTTAGCGTACTATGGGAGAAGGATCACGAAGGAGCCTTGCATACACGAGGCGTACGTAAGGGTACGTCGGTCGTATGCAACTGAGGTCCAAAACCCTGAATCTCAAACTTGACCCCTATTTAAACACCTTTTAGCCTCTTAGACCAAACCTTATCAGTCTCTTTAGCCTCATTCCATTCACCTACAACTGAGATATTGTGTGAGAGGGTTTTGAGCTTAAGGAGTGGGTTTTTGTGGCCATTTTAGAGTTCATTCAAGAAGAGGGAATTGCTAAGCAAGATTGGGGTGGTTTGGTGCTTCAACAATCTGCATCTAGGTCACTTTGTAAAGCTTCTAGAGGTATAAAGCTTTGAACTTTCCATCTAGGTCACTTTGTAAAGCTTCTAGAGGTATAGTACGTTGCGCATACCAGGGTGGTACACTAAGCGTACGCATCACAAATGGGCTTGGATCTATTTTGGGCCTTTGATATATTGGCCCTCATTTGGCTATTGGACTCGGTTGCATACTAATAATAATGGGCTATTTTATTTGTGTTGGGACATTGGATTTGTGGTAGGGTCTTATTGGGCCACGTGGCCCATTTATAATTTTGGACAATGGACTTTGGGCCTATTAACAAATAAAGGATAATTGGGTCTTTTTGGAAGGACTTGAGGTTGGGTCCCCTTTTTATTAAGTAAATTCCTAACATTTATTAATATTATTATTTAGCTCGGAAGGTTACGGACTGTTAGGAGAGCAGCTTTCGCATTTCAGCAGACAGAGGTGAGTCTTCTCACCATACCCATGGGTCTAAGGCACAAAGGCCGGCGTATTATGTGATTATGGTTTATGTGTTAGTCATTTCTATGATTTGATATGCTATGTGACTGTGGGTTATTGAATAGAAGACCCCAGGGGAGCCCGTGGCATTGGATGTAAGACCATATGGGGTAGCACATGGCATTCCTATGTAAAGACCGTGTGGGGTAGCCCATGGCATTGGATGTAAGACCATGTTTGGTAGCCCATGGCATTCCTAGGTAAAGACCATGTGGGGTAACCCATGGCACAAAGGTGTAAGACCCTGGGGGGAGCCCATGGTGTCCTTACAGGTTTATGTATTCGTGGCTTATGTGTTATATGTAGTTTTTATAACTAACAGGATATGTGTATTGTGTATTGTGTGTGTTATGATCTAGGAAACTCACTAAGAATTTAGCTTATAGGTTGTGGATTTCTTTCAAATACTTCAGATCTCAAAGGCAAAGGCAAGGTGTGATAGCGCGTCATGCACCGATCAGTTGCAGGGTGCATCTTGGTTTTCCAAGATTGATCTTCGGTCAGCATACCATCAAATGAGGATTTAGGATGAGGATATACCGACGACGACTTTTAGGACTTGGTATGGGCATTATGAGTTTGTAGTGATTCCGTTTGGGCTCACTAATGCCCTGGAAGTGTTCATGGATCTCATGAATAGCGTGTGTAGGCCGATGTTGGATCGGTCGGTGATCGTTTTTATTGATGACGGCAGAGAAGCTTTATGCAAAGTTCTTTAAGTGTGATTTATGGCTGCGGGAGGTACAGTTTTTGGGGCATATCATCAATCATGAGGGCATTTCAGACAATCCAGCCAAGGTCGAGGTTGTGATGCGGTTGGAAGTACCGAAGAATGTGTCAGAAATTCGTAGATTCTTGTGTTTAGAGGGCTATTTTCGGAGATTTATCCAAGATTTTTATGCCATTGACCCGCTTAACCAATAAGAATGTGACCTTTCGCAGGGGCACATATCAGTAGACGGCTTTTGAGACCCAAAGACGGAGGTTATGCGAGGCTCCGATCCTAGTACTACCCGAGGGGTTGGATGATTTGGTGGTGTACTGGGACGCAACGATTTTAGGGTTGGGTGTGGTACTGATGTAGAGGGGGCACGTGATAGCTTACGCCTCGAGGCAGTTGATGCCTCACGAGGAGAAATACCCCACTCACGACCTGGAGTTGGGGGTAGCTGTGTTTTCCCTCAAGATATGGAGTCACTATTTGTATGGGGTGCAATGCACCATTGATACCGATCACAAAAGTTTGAAGTATTTGATGGATCAACAGAACCTCAACATGTGTCAGAGGAGGTGGTTCGATTTGCTGAAGGATTATGATTATGAAATCCTATACCATGCATGGAAGGCCAACATGGTTGCCGATGCTTTGAGCTGCAAGACAGCAGGGTCCTCAATTAGGAAAATTTGTATGAGGATGACGATAATTTCTCCTCTATTGGATATGATCAAAGAGGCCCAGGATGAGGGAGTGAAGAAAGAGAACTGTAAGATAGAGAAAATTTGGGGACAATATCCTTTGTTTGTTAAGGATAGTCGTGGCCGCTTGACGCAGTGTGGTTGGCTGTGGGTACCAGTGACTGGAGGAGTGAAACGGAAGATGTTAGAAGAGGCACATAATTCCAAGTTCTCTGTTCATACCGGGGCTACTAAAATGTATAGAGACTTGATACCGAGTTATTGGTGGCCTTCCATGAGATCGCCTCGCTCGTGAAGCGGTGCTTGACTTGCAGGAAGGTCAAGGTTGAGAATCAAAGGGCTTCATGGCAAGGTACAACCATTACCCATTCCAATGTGTAGGTGGGAAGAGATCACTATGGATATCATCATGATGTTACCGAGGATGGCTAGGGGTGTAGACACTATTTGGGTGATCATAGACAGATTGACGAAGAGTGCCCACTTCATTTCGATTTCCGAGGGTATATTTGCGGAGAAGTTGGTGGATATTTATGTTTGGAAGGTGGTGGCTAGGCACACGGTGCTAGTGTTGGTAGTGTTTGATAGGGATGTCCGGTTTACATCTAGGTTCTGAAGAAGTTCCACGAGGAACTGGGTACTCAACTGCATTTCAGTACGGTGTATCACCCCCAGATTGATGGCAAAAGCGAGACAATGATTCAGACGTTGGAGGACATGCTTAGAGCATGTGTGTTGAATTTTAGAGGTAGTTGGGACACATACCTCCCACTGGCAGAGTTTTCATACAATAACAGTTACCATGCCAGTATTGACCAAGCTCCATTCTAGATGTTATATGGTCGGAGGTTCCGAATCCCGATTTGTTGGGATGAGGTTGGGCACCGGGTCATGGGGAGCATTAAGGTAGTACTCAAGACTACCAGACTGATTCTGCAGGTGCGTGATAGGTTGCGGGTCGTATAGAGCCATTAGAAAAGTTATGCAGACCGGCGACGATCAGATCTTGAGTTCCAGGTGGGAGATTTTGTATTGCTGAAGGTGTCACCCTGGAAAGGGATGATCAGTTTTCTGAAGAGGGGCAAGCTGGGGCCTCGGTAAATAGGCCCGTTTAGGATCACAACCCGGGTAGGGAAGGTGGCATATCGCTTGCATCTGCCAGGGGAGCTTAGCCAGATTCACAACACCTTCCATGTGTCTCAGCTTCTGAAGTGTGTCACTGACGAGTTCGCAGTCGTTTCGTAGGTTGACATTCAGGTGGATGAGAGCCTAAATTACATCGAGAAGCCAATTGCCATTTTAGATAGGAAGATGAAGGGTCTTAGGAACAAGGAGGTGAAGTTGGTAAAGGTGCAATGGCAGCACCGAAGAGGCTCCAAATGGAATTTGGAGCTGGAGGAGGAGATGCGGGAGCATTACCCCGATCTATTTGCATCTACGGACTTTGAGGACAAACTCTAGTTCAGGTGGGGGATATTTGTAACACTCCAAATCAGGTACACCTTTCAAACCCTTTAAAATGAATTAATTGGCAAAAATGGTCCCTCTCATACGTTGGGTGTACCTAAAGGTACGCTTAGCGTACTATGGGAAAAGGATCGCGAAGGAGCCTTGCGTACGCGGGGCGTACCTAAGGGTACGCTGGGCGTACGCAAATGAGGGCCAAAACCCTAAATATTGGACTTGACCCCTATTTAAACACCTTTTAGCCTCTCGGACCAAACCCTATAAATCTATTTAGCCTTATTTCGTCCACCTACAGCTGAGATATTGTGTGAGAGGGTTTTGAGCTTAAAGAATGAGTTTTGTGGCCATTTTAGAGTTCATTCAAGAAGAGGGAATTGCTAAGCAAGCTTGGGTTGGTTTGGTGCGTCAAGAATCTACATCTAGGTCACTTTGCAAAGCTTCTGGAGGTATAAAGCTATGACCTTGCCATATTATTCATTTGATTCAGTTAGGGTTTTCTATTTTTGTCCCTTTGGTTGATTTTAGACCTTCTCTTGTGACTTAAGCAACTCTAGAGGATGTAAATGATAGATCTTAGGTCCCTTGGTCCTTTTGCAACATAAAAATGGAGTCCTGGTGAGTGTTTTGACCTCATGCATGGGTTAAGAACCCTAGAAAGGTCTTAATGGGGGTGTTAGGAGCATTTGAAGCATACAAAGGCATAAAGTTACCAACTTTGTGCCCCAGTTTGTCTTAATAAGCTTAGATCTGACGTTTAGATGTAAAAGAATCGGATATTAAGCACTTAATGGAAAAAGTGCTTAATCTGTGAGTACGTGGGGCGTAACCCATTGTGCGTTGCGTGTAAGTCCCCGAACCATAGTACAATGCGCATACCAGGGTGGTACGCTAAGCGTACGCATCACAGATGGGATTGGATCTGTTTTGGGCCTTTGATATATTAGGCCTCATTTGGTTATTAGACTTGGTTGCATTCTGATAATAGTGGGCTATTTTATCTATGTAGGGACATTAGATATGTTGTAGGGTCTTATTGGGCCACGTGGCCCATTTATGATTTTAGACAATGGATTTTGGGCCCATTAACAAATAAAGGATAATTGGGTCTTTTTGGAAGGACTTGGGTTTGGGTCCCCTTTTTATTAAGTAAATTACTAACATTGATTAATATTATTATTCAGCTCGGAAGGTTACGGACTGTTAGGAGAGCAGCTTTCACATTCAGTAGAAAGAGGTGAGTCTTCTCACCATACCCATGGGTCTAAGGCACAAAGGTCGGCCCATTATGTGATTATGGTTTATGTGTTAGTCATTTCTATGATTTGATATGTTATGTGATTGTCGGTTATTGAATGGAAGACCTCGGCGAAGCCCGTGACATTGGATGTAAGACCGTATGGGGTAGCACATGGCATTCCTAGGTAAAGACCATGTGGGGTAGCCTATGGCATTGGATGTAAGACCATGTTTGGTAGCCCATGGCATTCCTAGGTAAAGACCATGTGGCGTGGCCCATGGAATAAAGGTGTAAGACTCGCGAGGGGGGGGGGGGGGGGGGATGACATCCTTAAGGTTTATGTATTCATGGCTTATGTGTTCAATGTAGTTTTTATTACTAACAGGATATGTGATATGTGTATTGTGTGAGGTATGATCTAGAAAACTCACTAAGCATTTAGCTTACAGGTTGTGGATTTGTTTCAGGTACTTCAGATCCTAAAGGCTAAGGCAATGTGTGATAGCGCGACGTGCACTCACCCCCAGACGTTTTTATGGACACTCTGATGTTTGGAATAAAAGTTGTATTTAACATATGTTTTGAAAACAATTATGTTTGGATTTCTTAAATCATGGAAATGTATTTGAATATTTAAAAATGAAAATTTTCTTTGAAAAATTGGGTCGTTACAATACCAAACACCCCCTGACTTCTGAAATCTTTAGAGAATAAATCCTGAAATTACACTTTAACCCCCGAAACTCCAAATCATGTCATTTGACACCCCGAAACTAGCATCCCGAGAAATATTATGGATTTTAGCTACAATAATAATAATAATAATAATAATAATAATAATAATAATAATAATAATAATAATAATAATAAAAGCATCTCGGAGTTCCGGGTTTATTATTTAATTACTAGAACCAAAATTGAAGATTTTCTAGATCAAAATACCATACACGTATAAAGGAATCAATTATGGTTCGTTTTTTTTGTACAGTACACATTTTATCGGGTTTAGAACCGATTAAGAACAAAAAAAGTTATGATCGGTGCACTGTAACCGGAAATAACAGAAAACCGGGTTTAAAACCACAGATAATTGAAAAAATGTGTAAAGGGTCCTAGTAACCATAAGGTGATGTGTACGGGGCTGTTTTGTGCTTGTTTTTAATTTTAGGGATTAATTGTTTCTGTAAAATAGAAAATAGAAGAAGCTCAAGGCGATCCTGATAACCGTAAGGTAATGTGAGTAGTTACGAATTATACTAAAAATAAGGTGGTTTAACTAACTAAACTGGAACTTATTTCCTACATTTGTGAAATAAGCATGACACATTAATGTAGGTGACTAAAAAAAGTGAGGGGAGCCTATCTCCCGCTCTCTTTCCTTGTATGATTGGTTAATATTTTTTTTTTCTAGCTTTTTTAATATTTATTAAATTCCATACCTATTAAAAATATATTAAAATTCATGGTTTTTAATTTCATATAAAATGAGGATAATATCTGTATGTTATATATATATATATATATATATATATATATATATATATATATATATATATATATATATATATATTAAATAAAAAAGAAAAGTGAAAGATTTTTTCTATATACACCCTGGGTTTTGGTGAAGGAAAGAAAAGTAAGGAAAAGACTAATGTGGCAGACAAAATGTGATGGATCCTTCCCACACACCCTCATGTATTATCAAGATTTATCAAGTAGGAAAAGACCTAAAAAACAACATCGACAACAAGAGTTTGAGAGACCTTGTCTTAAAACCCGCAACAACTCTTTCATAGGCCATTTACATGATATGACTTACGATCATGCTGCTTGGAAAGTTGTATTATTTGCATGGCGTATGCAATCAAGGGGAAAAAAAGCTTTTGAACTTTCAGTTCCAGTTCTTGGAACCCATATACCAATACCACTAAGACGAAAACCGTTATAGCTGATAACCAAAATTGAGGAATATAGAGAACCAATAACCAGACCGTTTAAACTTATTTAATAGTAACCAGTTACGGTTCAGTTTTTAGTCAAAACGTTCATCCCTCTACTTTGGTATTGCAAGTGGGTAACTTTGTTCGTCTAATAGAAAGCTTGGTATGCCTTCCGTCTAGGTTAAGGGGGACATATTATGTAACAGCCCGAAATTTCAAGTATTGTTAAAATTATATTTTAGGGGGTGATTTAAGGGGGGGACTCGGCGAGTTGGAGCCAGACTCGCCGAGTAGGATCGCAGACCTGGTCGCGGGTTCGCGACTGGACTCGACGAGTCAGATAGGGACTCGGCGAGTCTGCGCTGTTTAGCGAAAACCCTAGCCGTTTAGGTTTGGGACGTATAAAGGGGACTTATTGGCCGTCATTATTCGTTTTAGCCTTCTGGGAGGAACCCTAAAACGATTGTGTGCATCTGGAGCAAAGCTAAGGGCAATGGGTGATTTTGAAGGAGTTGTTGTGCAAAGAAGAGAAGGGCTTGGCTAAAGGAACAGCAAGGGGGTCACATTCTGAGGAGTGGGGACACAGAGAGCACATTATCCAGGTAAGAATTCGTGTACACTCTGCTATGGTGATGTATTTAGAGGATTAGGGTTTATGGAACCCTTTTATGGATAGATTGAATGTTACCCTAGTTCCCCAAACGATTGTAACCCTGTGTTGGGACCCTTGGAGGTCCAGAATGTCCCATATCTATGCATTTCGGGAATTGGTGAAGGTTTTGGATTGAAATCCTTATGCCTTAGGTCAACACGTGAATTATAAGTCTCGGGGTGTAGCATGAGCACCTAAATGAAGACCTTACATAATGGACCAGTCGAGGAAGGCTAGACCTATGAATGGTCGGAGCAGTTAGGACCTTAGGAAGCAGTTTGAGGGGCTGCATGGCGTGGACTCGCCGAGTCAGATGAGCAGACTCGGCGAGTAGCTTGGAGATTAACTGGGACTCGTCGAGCTGTTCTTCAGACTCGGCGAATGGAGTCGGGGTGGCCCCGCGATTCTTCCACGAGGAACTCGTCGAGTCAAGAGGGATACTCGACGAGTAGAAAGGGAACATCAGGATTTGGTGAGGACGTCTAGACTCGCCGAGTCGCCTTAGCACTCGCCGAGTCCGGTCGAGTTGACCGTGGACCGTTGACCAGAGTTGACCCATGTGTGATTTCTTAGGGTCAGTTAGCGTGGAAGATAAAAGTATTAATAAGAGATATATGATGTTATAGGGAGCTTGTAGCTCGGCAGATCAAGTACGAGGGATTTCAGGAGTTGCTAACTTTCAGTATCCGCGAGGTGAGTTTTTTCACTATACTGTACCCGGAAGGGTTTGACTGTGTGGCCGGAAGGTCGAATATGATATGTGTTATAAGTGTTATAAATGGAAAGGTAATTGCTATGCGTGTTATGTATGTTTATGTGAGCCGGAAGGCAATATGTTATGTGACTAAAAGGTCAGATATGATGTATGGTATATGTGCTATACGTGTTAGGATAAATGTATTATGTGCTGTGTATGTTTATGGGCCGGAAGGAAATATGTTATGGGCCGGAAGGCGATTATGTTACGGGCCGGAAGGCGCTGTGTTGTGGACCGGAAGGTCAGGGCCTGGAAAGGCGTATATGCGTAAGTTGTATATTGGGGAACTCACTAAGCTTCGTGCTTACAGTGTTTTGTGTTATGTTGTTTTCAGGTTCTTTCAGTAACACGGGACGGCACCGGCTCGATTGTACACACCAGAGAAAGAGTTATCTGTTTGGGGATCCTGGTTTTCTATTCAAGTGAAATCGAAACTATGTTTTGTAATTCAATTATGTATGAGATTTTAAACAAGTGTTTTAATATTAAAATGATTATTTTAAACGAAAATTTTGTCTTGAAATTTACGGTGTTACATATTAGCTTCAACTAGACTTGTTTAAGAGGGTGTCTCAAAGGGGTGTCTAATGCAGTTGGTAGTTATGTTCCATTTCCTCCATAACCGTCTCTTGGAAAGGTTGTAGTATATCTATGAATATTATATATATATATATATATATATATATATATATATATATATATATATATATATATGTATATATATATATATATATATATATATATATATATATATATTCGACTAATAAAGTTCAATACATATCGATGGAAGATAAACGAGCAACAAGGTGCGCCGCAAGCCTTTTCTGGAAGACAACTAATTCTTCTAAAAATGTGGATCTAGGAGATATAACATTAAAATGCATGACCCGTTTGACTCTGTTGAGAAACTTCACTGCCTCTGGTGCGAGAAAACCAAATGTATCAAATGCAAAAGGTATAAATACATGTTGATATTCTATACATGCATTTTCGTACTTTGTCACATTGCTCGCAGCGGCTTTCAAAGCGGCATGCCCTGCTGTGAAACCCCCGATCCTCAAACCTATGAGAGGAGAGACCCGAGTAAGATCCACACATGCGTGCTTCCCTCCTACCCATCCAAAGACCAAAATGTCAACCGGTCGAAGTGTGGACCTTCCATCTTGTGGGTCCGTCAAAAAGTTCACTGACGCTTTTTTTTTTTCTACTCTGTAGATGCGATAACTTTGTAGAAATCGAATAAATGCATTGTCATATATCATATACAAAAATGGCCAGTTTAATCGAAGCAAGATTCTCCATTATTTAACACTTTTGGAAACTTTTTTATGTCCTTTCAATATGCAATACTGTTGCAACACCACCTAGTCAGACCATGTGCTGATGTGCACATCCAGTTTCGCAAATGATGCTTACGACTTCAGACTTTTATCTGAATCGAATTCTAATACTAGTCACTGAATCAACTTATGCATTCGTAAAGAGGAAGCATGTTTATAGATTGGTTACCAAGTGTTTGTTCGTATCCCTTAGATTAATTTTATGCTCACAGTGAGCAACTACGTCATTCTAGATTAGTGGTAGATGATGATTAGCATTGACCATTGGGTTATGATTAGCTAGTGGGTGTCTATGAATTCTACTATGGTTCTACATCTATATTCTTCCCCCTGTTAGTTTCACTCTACATACCATGCTGTAGGTTTCTCAAATCCTTTTGCCTATATCAAATAGTTGTAGATGGTTGATGAAAAACTCATTAAAAACTAACTATCAAATAGAATTTGAATGTCAATATTAAAAAACTCATTAAAAGTATCTAATATCAAATGGAACTCAAAAAGTAAATATCAAATCGCTTAACTAAATCCCAAAAAACTGCATTTGATTTAAACTTCTAGTCTTAAACATATTACTTAATAAACCCAGTGTCATGCTTGTGCTATTTTCCAAATTTTTATGGAGGATTACACTCACATACTACAACTAACAAGACAATAACAAGACAACATAACTTATGCATGAATCGTAACCAACAAAAGTCTATTTAAGTATCAAAGTGAACAATTCAGAACTCTCATCTCCAAATATTATCAAATGAATCAGAAGCTCAGAACTCCGTCTTCACTCTTCAGTCTTCACCCTTCTGTCTCTTCAGAAGGCTGTCACACTAATCGGCAATTAGAATCCACCACCAATTCGGCATCCAAATTACTGAAACTAGAAATTTTGGAAATCAAATTAGGCGAGGGGATCACTGATCATGAGTGGTGTCTAGTGAGTTACTCAAACGTAAGTTTAGATCGTAAAGATATATCGATAGAAAGAGGAGGGTATCCAGAAATTATGGTTTTGGGCAAACTCGTGAGATGTTGAACTTATTTTGGGCCAAATACTAATATTCTGGGCTAAACTGATGCCCCTTTCTCTTTGTTGCCTTGGGTTGGGCCACAGCCCAACTCACCAATATATTGAACTGGCCCTGGCCTAACTGGAGATGGTAGTCTTGTTGATATGCATGTATTCCATAATATCTGAAAAGTATTGGTAATAACGAACGAAATTTTGACATGTTGAGATGCAGTGAATTCAGGGTTAGGTTTACATAAGCAAACAGGGCATAGAAATTTGGAAATTTGAGTATTCTAATACTTATAAATGATATTTTTGACATAAATAATTAGATTTTTTTTTAAATAACCATATTCTTCGGAACACTTTGTTCTGAAGAGCTCTCCGGAATATCCGAGTACGGCTCCGGACCATGGTTCCTGAATACATTACCTAGGTTTTTTTCACGTGTAACATGTGCTTTTTCTTTTCACGTAAGTTTTGGTTTTATATAATGTATAACCTTTGCTTTTATAAAATGTTGAAGTTCACTTTTATAAGATGTATACATTTTGGGTTATCAAATATAAAGTGCAATTAAAATCAACAAACAACTAATAAATACATAAACTAAAGACAAAATTTTATAAATGGTTCATACGGTTTGCAATGGTTCACTTTGAGTACTTTCAAAGAAACCATCACGCCATTGATCCTGTGGTTTGTAAAATTACATGAAATGTCCTTTTGCCGTTAAATCTAACTTCTCAGCTGTTAGATTTTAATAAAAAAAAAAGACTATTTTACCGTTGTACAATATACTACAAACATCAAGGATCATTTTTGTAATTTTGTAAATTTGAAATTTATATATGTATAAATTATAAATATAAATTTTGTATATATATAAATCTAAATGTAAATTTTTTATATATACAAAATTTGGATTCAAGTAAACAACCACTAAAGAAAAAAAAATAGAATATATATATATATATATATATATATATATATATATATATATATATATATATATATATATATATATATATATATATATATATATATATATATATAATTTCCAATTTTTAAAATTACATGAATGATCCTTGAAGTTTGTAGTGTATTGTAAAGTTGGTAAAAGGTTAAAATAGACTTCTTCATTAAAATCTGTTGAAAAGTTAGATTTAACGGCATTATGATCTTTCATGTAATTTTGCAACCAAAGGGACCAATAGCATGACGTTTTTCTTGAAAGGCCTAAAGTTAGATATTTTGCAAACCACATGGACCAATTATGAAATTTTTACTTAGCTAAATAAAGGATGTGTCTGTAGATGATATTACAAATACGATGTGTAAATTATCTTTGTCCTTGTACCCTAAAAAAATTTACCTAGTCGTTTTCGATAACCCAAAGCCCATGGACCGGTTTTACCCTCCACATAAATCGATTTCTCGGTGATCAATGACTCTTGGAACCAACAAAAAAACACCCCACAATCCCATCTGTTGTCCATCTTTTGTAGTATGTCTAGGGATTTTTCCAAGGTCATCTTAAAGCTCTCAAGTTAGATTGAATCAGCTCATTCAGTAGCCTAGCTGATGACTCCTACTAGCAGTTTGTGGATGCAGGCTCTCAGACCTATAAACCAATCCTCATTTTCCGAACAATAGTCGCCCTTCCAACGACTATCGTTGATAGGTGTTAAATGTACTAGTTTTAATCCTACTAACTTAAACACAAAGACAAACATATGAAAGACAGTGTATCTATCGATTAGCAGTTTAGTTCAGGTAACTAGGGTATCGAACACAGGGAACAGTAAACAATTAAAATAAATACTAGTGTTACCTAAATAAAACAATTAATAAAAAAGGTTTTTTCTAGTTTTGTAAGACTAGAAACTTAAGTAACTTCCTAAACACTTTAGCAAAAAGGCAATTAACAACTAAAAGAGGAACAAAAAGCAACTAGCTTCAATCAAATTTAAGAGACTTCTGTTTAGATTCGATTCACTTATTCTTATAGTTGATTTTGTGGTAAATGCAATGGATTAATATATCAGTGGTTACCGATTTCTAATATGATTAGGTTTATGTTCATTATTACTAATCCTTTAGTAAACAAGTTAATTCAAACAGTGACTAGTTGATTAAACTAACAAGTTACCTAGATTTCAGTTCGAATTAAGTAAGACTTGTAATATTAGTTAACTAAATTGTTCATTCAATTAACTCATATATGGTTGGTCATCACACATGCTCACACATTAACTTACTTATTTTCTAGTTAACCATAGGTTCATGTTCACTAATACTAGGCATACAATCTTGTTTTCACAAAACCATAAGATTCAAGCAATCAAGAAGATGTTCATCCAAATCAATATACTTGTTTATAAACAGAAAATAATTATCATTAACACATAAGGGTTTTTTCACAAGCATAACTAGATAAATAACCAAATATATATAACCCAAGCCATTCAATCAAACTATATTCATAAGATCATCTAAGCTAGACAGAAGTATGAAGTTTTTAGCTCATAACTACAACAAATAACATCCTAAACTCGAAATCTAATGCAATAAACATGATTCAAAACAAAAGATTAAGAGAAAAGTAATAGTTTAATGCCTTTCATATCTTCAATTCCAAGCTTCTAGTTGAATTTCAAAAAACACAGTTTCTAAGAACCTCTCTTGCCTCCAAAAGTCGTCCAAAGCCTCCAGCCAAAATTAGGGTTCGAATGAGAAACGGTCTATATATTGATTCTGAAAAACAGCTCAACTTGTCAAGTTTTATAAAAAACTCGTCGAGTTTTCTACTTAAAACATGTGTACGACAATGCACTAATTTATCGGAAATCTTCTAATCAACGCGTCGAGTTGGAGGACCCGAAATCATCGAGTTCGTTTGGGATCAACATTTTCTCTAAACACGATGTCACACTCTTGAACCAGACGGCGGAAACGTCTGAGGGTTCGTGTGACTATCAATTGAAATATCATCACAATGAATATACATGAAACATAACATAAACGTCACCATGCATTACATATTACAACTGATATTGTTCACATCAAGTACATTGTTTTATAGTGCACATTTCAAAACCTAAATTGTACGGAGATTAGCACATCATAATAAAATCCCAAAATACCCTTGACGATTTCTCCGGCTTAACGATTACCTGAGAATACAAGTTATTTTGAAAATGGTCAACATATACAATGTTGGTGAGTCCATAAGCATGTTTGACTGGAAGATTTTGTATTGTTTGTGTAACCCAGAAAACCCGATATTTTCTGTAAATTATTTGAAAATGATGAAATGATCAAGTACAAATGTATGTGTAATTTCCTTTGTAAAAACATGTATAAGTAAGCAATTCAAAATTTCCTTGTATTGTATCTATTGAAGTAGAAGGTAATGAATAATAGTATTCCCCAAAAAAATCCGTTATTTTCTGATTTATAAATGTGTCGTGGTCCTCGTATTACCGTAGGATTTGTTTCGTGTTATTATGATTTAAGCATTTTGACTCCCGTAATGTATCGATGGTAATGGATCTCTACGTGAGTCGTTATAACCATGCATAATAATGACTAATTCGTCTACCTTGGCATTTTTCCAAACACCGGTTTTGATGAAGATTTTGTCACCCTAGACTGGCCTAGTCTAATTGTAGCGAATAGCTCAGTTGTAGGGGAGTCACCCTTGTATAGATCTATACACAAACTCTTGCTCTCCCTCCAGAAGACTTTGATAATAACTACAAGCTATGGCCAAACACTTAATGGTGTCAACCGATAGTTCTCACTAGATCTCAATGATTGTCACATGAATATGTTTAATGTTAAATGTAATTTGATTTACAAACACTTGATGATACTTGAATATGAAAGACACGTCCCAACAAACATGAATAAGGACAGTTGTGGCCCATTAGACATGTAAGTTATTTCTATGTTTGATGGCATGCAAACGGACACGTTGAAGCCCATTAAACATACAATGAAGCTCTCTTAACAAAATTAACATGTGAATGGGCCATTAAGGCCCAATAAAATGTAAAAATTAATTTAGGCCCATTGAGCATGTAAATGGTTCACTAAGGCCCAATAGACATGGATTGAATGTATTGGGCCCAATATGTGACAACCCGAAATTTCTATCTTGTACATCCATTCGATTCAATCAAAGTCAGACTTGTTTTTGGCTATCTTCTAGCCCTGTTAAAGGTTTGTTTGGGTGTTTTAAGCCTATTACCTTCAAGGAATAAGTGTTAGGATGTATCGTATTGATTTCAGTGTGCAGAATACAAGTCAGAAACTCCACCATAAGGAGTTTACGGCCGTAAACACCTCATTGTCTGTGAACTCACTTCCTTAAATATAATATCCCTTCTTCCATCACCACTTGTTCCACCTCTAACGTCAAGAACTCGGATTTTTCTCTCAACATTCTTCAAGTGGTCACCTAGATCTTCAAAAGAGTAAGTATTCCTTCCTTTCCCTTGTTGATACATTTCTTAACCTAGTAAAGATCCATGAATTTATCTTTATGTTGATAGATCTTCAAGTATTCTTCATCTCTCACCAAGAACACACTAGTTCTTGGGTCGTGAACCCCCTTTAAGCCTCCGAAGTGTAAGTATCTCTTCCATCTTCTAGTTCAGATTGATAAACACTTGATTCCTTACCTTAAAACATCATTTAAATCATGAACACCAAGCGTTTACGGCTGTAACCCCTTACATGGCAGTAAACCCTTGTATGGGTTCATGTTTTGGCCTTCAAACTCATCTAAGTCCAAAACTAGGACAAAGAACACTTAGGGAATGCTTTTTAGGGCCTTAGAATACCTCGTTTGAAAGCTTTTCAATGAGTGTACAGTCGTAAACTCCATAATCGTACACTCATTGGACGGAAACTCCCTTTGGCCGTCAACTACTGGCCGTACACTCTCTTTTGTGGCCTTAAACCCCCTTAGATGCAATCCTTTGTGGTTGTAACACTTCAATATAAGTGTTCCTAGTCCTTAAAGTGGTTTTTACACTAATTATATACATATATGTGTTATTATGTGCTTACTAGGACACGTTTGTGCTTAAGACTTCACTTGACACATAGCATCCTACCATCAATCTTACAGTCGATCCACTCACTACAGGTGAGTTCATACCCCTAACTAACCTTTTAAATGATTTTAAATGCTTTTATAGGGGGGATACAAGTTGAAACATTATAGTTATTATATCAATCACATGTGATTAATAACTTCCAAACAAATGGATTTCTTATACTTCAAAACTGTATTATCATCCAAACTATTTCAAAACCCTTTTATCAAACTCTTTATATGCTAAATTCTTTATCAAACTCTTTTAAACTTATATATTGTCAAAATCATGTCTATTCAGATATAGTTATATAAATAAGATTGAAGGACTTAGGACTGATAACTTGCTTTAATTTATGTTCCTTGTTTAGTTGTGGACTTAGGGTATCGGTTGTGTGTCCAAATGTCATTTGGATCTTAGTTATATATTATGTATATTTCTGTAGATATAAAGGTTCTTACCTCACTTTAATACCTTTGAGTATTCAAAGGTGTACAAACATACTCAGTTATTCACACAACATCACTAGTAAACTATAATAGGTATAGTTTAGAGGTCTACTACTCATTATTTCTAGTACAATGATACAAGAGTCAGTTCATACATGAGTCAGTTCAAACATACTATAACAAAAAACAGAAAGAACATACTATAATGAGAAATAAGGAGGAACATACTATACACTATACACTATACAAAGAGAACATACAATACACTAAAACAGATAAAGCATACTATACAAATACAGAAATACTATAACATAAATGTGAGCCACAACTTCGGGGCATGGAATCATATTGTTGTGTCTCGTTTTGTAACCAGAGCCTCCTGGAGGGAGATCGTGAATTTGTGTATAGATCTATACCGGATTGACCATCCTACACCTTGATGCTAGCTATAGTGGGACCTGTAGGTCTACGGGTGAAGAATGTCATAACATTTCGACATCTTCAAGCATCGTGTTTACTACTAGTCGATCAAGCATGGTTACAATCATATCACATTATATTTTAATTAACAATTGATTTAGGGTAGTTAGTACAAAAGTAGTTACTATATACAATACTACAATACTTTATTATTTTCCCATTGCATTCACATTATGATCTTCTCACATAACTTGTATACTCAGGTCACCAATAGATAGGTATATATTACTGGTTTTGAGAAAACGGAGCACTTTCAGACTCGTCTTTATTTTGATTATTCATTTTTGGTGTCTTATTATTATTTCATAGAACACACTTGTATTGAATTATACTATTATTGTAATCGATGATGTTGTTGCTTGTTTACTATTATGCATTGTTGTGATACTGTACATGACGTCCTCCGCCCCTGAATGTTTCCGCCAATTCGGTTTGGGGGTGTGACAGATTGGTATGAGAACTTTGTTTATAGTGAATTGATTATATCAACCCATAAAAGATATACAAACTATAAACACATCAGGATTAAAATACTCTAACCAAGAACTATACTTTTACATAATAAAATATTTAACTAAGTATACATACTTGCATTCATACTAAAATCAGTGTCACTAGGATAGAACAAAAGTATTGTGATTATTGAACAGCACAAGTAGGCTTAGAGACATATAATCAGATCTGAGAATGATATAGCCTGATCAACTATATTTTTTTGAGAAGTGATTAGCATGTGCCTAAGAATGATTGTGGTGTTGCAACATGTCTAAAAACTTACCAACACTACTATAATGAAAACGTTAGAACAGAACATAAATTTAGAATACTATAGGAGTATTTTGTGTTACTACAATTAATTATTTGAGAACTAAAAAGGTCTTTACTAGTAGGTCAATAGTTGTTGAGTGGATACGCTAAGGTTATGTGTGATTAAGGTGTCATAGGCTTAGAATCTGTGATCTTTGCTTTATTTCTTGTTCCTTGTTTGGTTGTGGACTTGGAGTTAGGGTCACTTATTCGAAGGTCTATTCTATTTTTTGTTACATATGACTGGTATGCACTATGCAAGTATTGAAGCAACTGGTAAGGATCATTTTATAATTATCTTCCGTAGTACGTCTATTAACTATATCTTTTATCCCTATTCTCGCGTAGATAACGTGGTTGGATTACATCTCCTTGACGACTCATATTTTCCCAACCAAGGAAATGTTGGATGGCTCGAGGCAGAGCCAGAATAGAATCAGGCTATCCCATTGGATGATGACTTCGTAAAGAACTTTTCAGAGGACATTGACTCCGAGCCCTAAGTCAATAACCTACCCACAGTGGCACCTGTCCCAAATCCTAACCCTCGTCCAGGATTCCAAGGCCCCACTCCTGTGGTCAACAAACTTGAATAGATAGAGTCATGCGCAGGGTCAGCCCTTACCTTACAATAGGGACAGAAGTATCTACAATCCGAGCAAGGGAGGCTCAGTGGACAGAGTCCTACCTATTCTAGTTCGCAGGATTGCTCGCGATGTGGAATAGGGAAGGGCAAATGCCGACCGAGTCATGGAGGTTGATGCTGATGCGGGAAGCAATACCGTTCGTATTCGCCATCTGTAGTCTACTTAAGGAAGGACCCTGAACCAGAATGCGGCCCTGCAGAGAGAACTTACTATAACTCAAGATGAAGTCAAGGGACTACGAGCCCGTCAGGCAACATTTGAAAGACGCATGCGAGACATGGAACGTATCCTGGCAGAATCAAGGACTCATTCCTATGGATCTCGTCGTAGATAGAGCCTACTTTATCTTCTCTTTTCGATATAACTTAAGTCTATGTAAAAATCTAGTTTTAATTTCCTGTCTATGGTAAGACTTTTGAACTTTTGGTATACTAGGTTCCATGCTATCAAAATTTTCTCTGTATGGTTTGATGTAAGACCTACTTCTAGGTTATTTTTCCAAACTTATTACATCATTAATGCCAATGTTATTGACAGACATCTAATCTTTTGGGAAATCTTTATCCAAATCCTTTCATCTTTCTATTGATAGATCTCTATTACCATCATACTTTCATATGTTTTGTTGGGCTATGGCGATTTAGTCCATGGACCACTCTCATTATACTTACAGTTGATTCTTACTATCATCATCATCTTTATAAACATTCAGTCAAACAATGCCTCCACAAAGAGGGACGAGATGGAACCCTCCAATAACTCCAACTCAACCACCACCTCCTCCACAATACGACTCTGTAGCCCTCCAAGTTGAGGTATTTTTGGCTGTTGCGGCAGCCTTAGCTCAATCCAGCGCTAGCGGCACTAACGGAGGTGGTGCTACTGCTCAATCCGCTCAAGGTGATGCTCATGTGCGTGCTAGGGAGTGTTCATATAAAGACTTTACCAAATTCAATCATTGGTCCTTTAACGGGACTGGTGGAATCATTGCCCTCTCGAAATGGTTTGACAATACGGAGTCGATCTTCGAGATCTGCTCCTGCCTGGAAGGGAGCAAGGTTAAATTTGTTGGATGCACCTTCTTGGACAGAGCCCTCACATGGTGGAATAGCCATGTCAAGTTACTAACTCTTATAGTGGCTAATGCTATGGGCTCGGAAGCCCTGAAGGAGCTCATGATCGAGGAATACTGCCTGAGGGGAGACATTCAGAAACTTGAACATGAACTTTGGAGCCTAACCATGAAGGGCCCTGACGTAGTGGCCTACACTGCCAGATTCAGCGATCTGGTGGCAATATGTCCCGAAATGGTTCCTACTGAGGGAAAGAAGATCAAGAGGTACATTTGGGGGTTGATGCCTTCATTCCAGGGTAATGTCTTAGCTTCAAACCCCACTACCTTCGACAGTGCCAAGCGACTGGAACAACGGCTCGTGGATCATGTAGTCTGCACTCCGTCAACAACAACAACCCTAGCCATCCCAGAACCTCCTAAGTCCACTGACAACAAGAGGAAATACTGGGGTAACCAGAAGGAAAAAGCGGCGCAGAGCTCTGCCAAAAAGCAGCAGGTCATGGTTGTTCATGCTGTGATAACACCTACTGCTACTGCGCTTACGAAGCAGTATGCTGGAAGCTTACCCAAGTGCAACAAGTGCAGCTTCCACCACAATGGACCCTTCCAGGAAATGCAGTGCTCTAACTGCAATAGGAAGGGGCACACTGCCTGTTTCTGCAAGTCTCCGGCAAGGCCACTAAACCATGTCCCTGGCGCTGGTGTGGGCCAGGCTTGCTACGGATGTGGCACGGTGGACCATTACAAAAGGAACTGCCCTAAAGCAGGAAACGCTGGTGGCGTAGGAAGAGTTTTGGCTATAGGCCACGAGGAAGTGGTAGCCGACCCTACTGTGGTCACGGATACGTTTCTCCTCGATAACTCTTATGCATGCATACTGTTTGATAGTGGAATGGAGAGGAGTTTCGTGAACAAAAAAAATTCTCACTTACTTAAACAACAATCACGCGCACTGAAGGAACCGTTCACTATAGAAATGGCTAACTGGAAAACTGAGAGCACTATCAGTATATACATAGGATGTACTCTAACTCTAGATAGCCATTCCTTTCCAATCAACCTCATGTCGGTCTCAATTAAAAGTTCTGACGTCATAATCGGCATAGATTGGTTGAGTCTTCATCGTGCCGACATCATGTGTTATGAAAAAGTTGTTCGTCTTAATCTTCCGACTGGCGAAACCCTTATTATCTACGGAGACAAACCCGACACGAATCTTCGTATCATCTCGAGTATTCAAGCCCAGAAGTTCTTGCGAAAGGAATGTCACGCATTCCTTGCTCATGTTGTCGATATGATCCAAGACACAAAAGAACTAAAGGGCATCCCAGAAGTATGCGACTTTCCTAACATCTTTCTAGAAGAAATACCGGGATTACCGCCATAGTGTCAAGTTGAGTTCAGAATTGACTTACTTCCAGGGGCTACCCCAGTAGCCAAATCATCCTATCGTCTAGCACCAGCTGAGATGCAGGAACTATCTGCTCAACTTAGTGAACTGCTCAGCAAGGGATTTATTAGACCAAGCTTCTCGCCCTGGGGAGTGCTTTTATTATTTGTGAAGAAGAAAGACGGATCGTTCCATATGTGTATCGACTACAGAGAACTCAACAAGCTTGCCGTCAAGAATCGTTACCCTCTACCTCGCATAGACTATTTATTCGACCAACAACAAGGGGCGAATTACTTTTCAAAGATTGATCTGAGATCCATGTATCACCAATTATGAGTGCTAGATGAGGATAATCCGAAGACAGCCTTCCGAACTCGTTACAGACACTATGAGTTTGTAGTGATGCCATTTGGATTGACTAATGCGCTCGCAGTATTCATGGACTTAATGCATACGGTGTGTCGTCCTTACTTGGATTAGTTCGTTATTGTTTTCATAGATGACATACTTATCTACTCTCGTAATAAGGAAGAGCACAGTAAACATTTTCGACTAATTTTAGAAACACTACGGTCAAAGAAGCTCTATGCAAAGTTTTCTAAATGCGAATTGTGGATCCGAAGAGTCGAATTCTTGGGTCACATTGTTAATGAAGAGGGAATTCATGTGGACCCTTCCAAAATTAAAGTCATTGAGAACTAGTCAGCATCGAAGACGCCTGCAAAAATTCATCAATTTCTAGGCCTCGCAGACTACTATTGCAGGTTTATACAGAACTTCTCTAGGATCGCGAAGCCACTAACTACTTTGACCCAGAAAGGCATGGCCTTTGACTAGGAAGAGAAACAAGAAAAATTATTCCAAATGGTAAAGCGATCCTTATGCAGTGCACCGATCCTATCCCTCCCAGAAGGGATAGAAGACTTCATGGTTTATTGCGATGCATCCAACCAGGGGCTCGATTGTGTCCCAATGCAACGAGGTAAGGTTATCACCTATGCCTCAAGACAGCTGAAGATGCACGAAGTCAACTACACCGCACATGATCTTGAATTAGGAGCAGTCGTATTTGCTCTAAAGATCTGGAGACACTACCTGTATGGTACAAAAAGCACAATCTTTACAGACCATAAAGCCTGCAACATATATTCAACTAGAAGGAGCTCAATATGAGACAACAATGGTGGGTCGAGCTACTCAATGACTACGAATGTGAAATTCATTATCATCAGGGTAAAGCCAACGTAGTATTTGACACCTTAAGTCGTAAAGAATATTCTGGTCGCAGATTCAAATTATTGACAGTGACTATCCATTCGCATCTGTCCACACAAATCAAGGAGGTTCAGCTTGAAGCCTTGAAACCTGAAAATGTGGCTGGTGAATCCCTGAGAGGGATGTATAAAAATTTGCAAATCAAGGGTGGCGGAGCTTTATATCTCATGGACCGGATCTAGACAACAAAGCACGGTGGTTTCAGAGAATTGGTCATGACTGAAGCGCACAACACTCGATATTCCGTCGACCTAGGGTTATATAAAATGTATCTTGACCTCAAGAAGCTATACTGGTGGCCTAACATGAAAGCGGAGATCACTACCTTCATAAGTAAGTGTCTTACGTGCGCCATGGTTAAGGTCGAATACCAGAAACCCTCAGGTTTACTACAGCTACTGGAGATACCAAAATGGAAGTGGGAGCGGATCACGATGGACTTCATAACCAATTTTCCCAAGACAACGGGTGGTTTCGATACCATTTGGGTGATCGTAGACAGGTTAACAAAGTCCACACACTTCCTGCCTATCAAAGAGACTGACAAGATGGAGAAACTTACAAGAACCTACATAAGGGAGATTGTATGATTGCATGGTGTTCCTATATCCATTATCTCCTATAGAGATAGTAGATTCACTTTAAGGTCCTGGCAGTTGCTACAAAGTTCCCTAGGAACTAGGTTGGACATGAGTACAGCCTACCATCCACAGACCGATGGAGAAAGTGAGAGGAGTATCCAAAATTTGGAAGACATGTTGAGAGCCTGCGTGATAGACTTCGGGAAGGCATGGGATACTCATTTACCCATTGTCGAGTTTTCATACAATAACAGTTATCACATGAGCATAAAGGCTGCTCCGTTTGAAGCCCTCTATGGCCGAAAGTGCAGATCCCCTCTGTGTTGGGCTGAGGTGGGTGACACTCAGTTAGCTAAAGGACGAGTTCCTGATAGCACTCTCACATGTCCGAAGATCTTATGGGAAACGACAGAGAAAATCATTCAGATTCATTAACGATTGAAAGCCTCTAGACACATATAGAAAAGCTACCAAGACAAACGAAGGAAACCTTTGGAATTCCAGGTGGGCTACCGTATTCTTTTGAAGGTCTCACCCTATAAGGGATTGATACGCTTCGGAAAGCAGGGCAATCAAAATCCAAGATACGTAGGGCCTTTCGAGATTATCGCTAGAATCGGCCCTATAGCATACAAACTTAAACCTCCTCGCGAACATAGTAACGTACACCCTACTTTCCATGTCTCGAACTTGAAAAAGTTTCTATCCGATTAGACTCTTGCAATCCCACTCGACGAGATCGAGATCAACGAGAGCCTTAACTTCGTGGAAGAACCTATAGAGATCATGGACCAAGAGGTCAAGCAAACGAAACAAGGCCGTATCCCAATAGTGACGGTTCGATAGAATGCCAAGCGGAGACCCGAATTTACTTGAGAGCATGAGGATCAAATGAAGTCAAATCATCCTCATCTTTTTACTGTTATTTCTAATTGCATAAACTCTAAATTCGGGATGAAATTCCCTATAACGGGGGGATGATGTGACAACCCGAAATTTCTAACTTGTACATCCATTCGATTCAATCAAAGTTAGACTTATTTTTAGCTATCTTCTAGCCCTGTAAAAGGTCTGTTTGGGTGTTTTAAGCCTATTGCCTTCAAGGAATAAGTGTTAGGATGTATCCTATTGAGTTTAGTGTGCAATATATAAGCCCGAAACTCCACCATAAGGAGTTTACGACCGTAAACCCCTCCTTGGCCGGGAACTCACTTCCTTAAATATGATATCCCTTCTTCCATCACCACTTTTTCCACCTCTAACCTCAAGAACTCAAATTTTTTCTCTCAACATTCTTCAAGTGTTCACCTAGATCTTCAAAAGAGTAAGTATTCCTTCATTTTCCTTGTTGATACATTTCTTAACCTAGTAAAGATCCATGAATTTATCTTTATGTTGATAGATTTTCAAGTTTTCTTCATCTCTCACCAAGAACACACTAGTTCTTGGGCCGTAAACTCCCTTTAAGCCTCCAAAGTGTAAGTATCTCTTCCATCTTCTAGTTAGGCTTGATAAACACTTGATTCCTTGCCTTCAAATATCATTTAGAGCATGAACACCAAGCGTTTACGGCCGTAAACCCTTGCGTGGCTGTAAACCCTTGGGTGGGTTCATGTATTGGCCTTCAAACTCATCTGAGTCCAAACCTAGGACCAAAGAACACTTAGGGAATGCTTTTTAGGGCCTTAGAATACCTCGTTTGCAAGCTTTTTAATGAGTGTACAGTCGTAAACTCCATGATCGTACACTCATTGGACGAAAACTCCCTTTGGCCGTCAACTCCTGGCCGTACACTCTTTTTTGTGGCCTTAAACCCCCATAGATGCAATCCTTTGTGGTTGTAACGCTTCAATATAAGCATTCCTAGTCCCTAAAGTGGTTTCCTTACATGATTAGTTGTTTTTACACTAATTATATACATATATGTGTCATTATATGCTTACTAGGACCCGTTTCTGCTTAAGAGTTCACTTGACACATAGCATCCTACCATCAGTCTTACAGTCGATCCACTAACTACAGGTGAGTTCATACCCCTAACTAACCTTTTAAATGATTTTAAATGCTTTTATAGGGGGGATACAAGTTGAAACATTATAGTTATTATATCAATCACATGTGATTAATAACTACTAAACAAATGGATTTCTTATACTTCAAAATTGTATTATCAAACAAACTATTTTAAAACCCTTTTATCAAACTCTTTATATGCTAAATTCTTTATCAAACTCTTTTAAACTTATATACTGTCAAAATCATGTCTATTCAGATATAGTTATATAAATAAGATTGAAAGGACTTAGGACTGATAACTCGCTTTAATTTATGTTCCTTGTTTAGTTGTGGACTTAAGGTATCGGTTGTTTGTCTGAATGTCATTTGGATCTTAATTATATATTATGTATATTTGTGTAGATATAAAGGTTCTTACCTCATTTCAATACCTTTGAGTATTCAAAGATGTAAAACATACTCAGTTATTCACACAACATCAGTAGTAAACTATAATAGGTATAGTCTAGAGGTCTACTACTCACTATTTCTAGTACAATGATACAAGAGTCAGTTCATACATGAGTCAGTTCAAACATACTATAACGAAAAATAGAAAGAACATACTATAATGAGAAATAAGGAGGAACATACTATACACTATACACTATACAAAGAGAACATACAATACACTAAAACAGATAGAGCATACTATACAAATACAAAAATACTATAACATAAATGTGAGCCACAACTTCGAGGCATGGAATCATATTGTTGTGTCTCGTTTTGTAACCAGAGCCTCCTGGAGGGAGAGTGTAAATTTGTGTATAGATCTATACTGGATTGACCATCGTACACCTTGCTGCTAGCTATAGTGGGACCTGTAGGTCTACGGGTGACGAATGTCATCACATTTCGACATCTTCGAGCGTCGTGTTTACTACTAGTCGATCAAGCATGGTTATAATCATATCACATTATATGTTAATTAACAATTGACTTAGGGTAGTTAGTACAACAGTAGTTACTATATACAATACTACAATACTTTTTTATTTTCCCATTGCATTCACATTGTGATCTTATCACATAAACGGTAATGTAAAACTGTATTTTGGTAATGATAGTCACACTTGGGGAAAATACTCACTTTTACAAAGAAACAAACGTTCAGAACATTCGGGTCTTGGTAGAAGGCTGTATTTTAGTAGAAAATATAGGATTTTCTAGGATATTCAAACATTTACAACAAACTTTCATTACAAACATTTACAAACACTTTTCTTCAAACTTATACAACATTTTACACTAAATACTTATGAACTCACAAGCTTAAATGTTGATCCTCTACTTCAAAATAACTTGTATTCTCAGGTCACTAGTAGATAGGTACAGATGATAGGTTTTGAGTAGACAGAGCTCTTTCAGACTCGTCTTTATTTTGTTTATTCGTGTTTTGATGTCTTATTTAATTGCACAGAACACACTTGTATTGAATTATACTATTAATTCAATGGATGATTTTGTTGCTTTTTTACTTTTATGCATTATTGTGATACTGTACACGACGTCCTCCGCCCTCGAATGTTTCCGCCAATTCGGTTTGGGGGTGTGACACAATAAGCATGCAAATGGATCACGAAGTCCCAATAAGCATGTATAGGAAGTATTAGGCCCAATATTCGTACCATTGTTCTAATTTTTGTATGAATGTTGTGGTATTGTGTTTCTAGACGAAGCATTAATTCGTGATGTTATAAAATATCCAATGTTTGATTTATAACGATATATTGGGCCTAATACTTCCTATACATGCTTATTGGGCCTTCGTGATCTGTTTGCATGTTTATTGTGTCACACCCCTAAACCAAATTGGCAGAAACATTCGAGGGTGGAGGACGTCGTGTACAGTATCACAACAATGCATAAAAGTAAACAAGCAACAACATCATCCATTGCATTAATAGTATAATTCAATGAACGATGTTGTTGCTTGTTTACTTTTATGCATTGTTGTGATACTGTACACGGCGTCCTCCACCCTCGAATGTTTCCGCCAATTCGGTTTGGGGGTGTGACACAATAAACATGCAAACGGATCACGAATGCCCAAGAAGCATGTATAGGAAGTATTAGACCCAATATTCGTACTATTGTTCTAATTTTTGTATGTTTGTTGTGGTATTGTGTTTCTAGACGAAGCATTAATTTGTGATGTTATAAAATATCCAAGGTTTGATTTATAACGATATATATATATATATATATATATATATATATATATATATATATATATATATATATATATATATATATATACCATTTTAAATCCCTTATGTTATAAAAATTTATATTTTTGGTCCAATTGTTCAATATTTGACATATTTGACCTAAAATATTTATTTGACTTTTTCATCCCCTTTTTCACCAGAAAATTTCATTTACAACCCATTTTTGAATAAAATAACATTTTCGACCTTTTTGGTGTAAATAACATTTTTAGCCCATTAAATTATTAAACTTAGCATTTTTAGCCCAATTATAAATTAACTTACAATTTCAGCCCAAAAATACCATTATTGACATTTCCAGCCCTTATTTGGTAAAAGTTAACATTTTTGACCCGTTTTTCTGTAAATTTTACATTATTGGCCTAATTTTAAAAAACTTTACATTTTTTTACCCAATTTAGAAGTAGGTGTCATTTTTAGCCTTTATTTTCATTCATTTCCTGTTTTTAGCTCATGTTTTGATGAAATAGCATTTTAGCCCCTAAAAACTCACAAGTTTCACATTTTGGGCTCCAAAACCATAAGGCCCAAATTTTTAAGCCCATTATGCTAAATTTTATATATTTGGTCCTTTAAAAAGGGTGATCATCATAAAAACATAATTTTATGTAAATATGGCCTTTTTGATCCTTATAAAACCAAAAATGTCACTTTTTGCCCAAACTTTACTTTATTTGACAAAATGATCCTTATACATGATTTTTGTTTTGTTTTTCACATCATAAGCATATAAAACACTTTTATCTTCGTATTATGAAGACTAGTATGTTTTAGTTCATGAATCTCATCCATTTTGGCTAGGGTTTTTGAGATTTGTCAGGTTTTACAACATATTCACAACATAAACCAAGAAAATAACACATAACATGTATAAACACATAGATCTACACATAATACTTGTATTCTCCCCCAAAAAAACATGTAAGAACCGAAAACAAGGGGGTATCAACTCACTTTGGTCGATGTATACGATTTTTGAAGAATATTGAAGGAGTTTTCGGCCAAGCTTGCTTCTTGAGAGGAGTTTTTGATCTTAAGGTGTTCTAAGAGCATGAATCACAAAATAAGAGTGGTTTAAGGAGAGATTTTTAGCACAAGATTAAATAAAATAAGTTGAGTGTGGAGTTAACTTACCAAGTTGTGATCTTTGATGAAGAACCTTTTGAACACACCCTACACCTACACGATTTTAGGGAAGAAAAGAGGATTTTTTTTTCCTTTGAGGTTTGAGATGAGAATGATAGAATTGAAAATGAGAGGGGGTGAGGGTGGTCTCGGCCGATGGAGAGATAAGGGGAGGAAGGGAGTGGCTTGCCTAGATATTTGGTGAGTAATATCCCTCCTAGGACCATGGTGGGGTTGTGTATGGATACCCCCATGCATTAAAGAGGTATCAAGAGCTCAAATTTTCTTCCTTTTTCCTTTTTTATAAGTATGGGCCGAGAATGGGCCTAATGGAAAGAAGGAAAATGGTGTTGGGCTTAATTTCTTGGCTTTGTTCGGATTTCCTAGGCCCAATATTAGTTTCCAGCCCATTGGGCCCTTAGGATGGTCTACAGCCCATTTGGATAAAAGAGACAGAGTTTATGGGCTCATTAAGGCCCATTAGGGTTAGAATGAATCATTCTAGGCCCAAATGGTCCAAAATGTTATAGATCTATGAATCGGGTCCATTTTAAATCAAAATAGGGTTTTTAAGCCCATTATAGTCGAATTGATTGTTTATTGGTCCAGTAGGTCCAATAAGAAAATCCAAATCCATATAGCACTTGAACCGGATTTTTAGGGTTTTGAACTCCCAATTTACTTTCAGAATTGTGTTGCATAGAGTTTTAAATTTCAATTGTAAATCTTGACTAAGTGTGTGCTGTCATAGAATGAATATAGGTGTATAATCTCATGTTAGAACTACAAGTATCATCATGGATGATGTTTACATGATCATAGAACCTCCTGGGTAAATTTCCAGTTATGACATCATCCCTCCATTAGAGGGAATTTTGTCCCGGAATTCTTTTGAAAACTAGGATTATGAATGCGAGAACAAGTGAGGGTACTTTTGCTTCATTTGGTCTTCACGTTCCTACGTGAATTCCGGTCAACGCTTAGCGTTCCATCGAACCTTCATAATCAGAATGCGACTTTGTTTCGTACGCTTCACTTCCCTATCCATAATCTCGACTGGTTCATCGACTAACGGAAGATTCTTGTTTATCTCGATCTCTTCCAAAAGAACGACAAGAGTTTCATCTGATAGACACTTTTTCAGATTTGAGACGTGGAACACGGGGTGTATGTTGCTGAGCTCAACAGGTAGTTGCAGCTTCTAAGCCACTGGACCAATCCGGGCAAGAAACTCGAATGGTCCAATGTATCGCGGGTTTAGTTTTCCCTGGTTCCCAAAGCGGATCATTCATTTCCATGGAGAGACCTTCAATAACACTTGGTCCCCAACTTAAAATTCTAATGGCTTTTTCCGCTTGTCCACTAGCTCTTATGTCGGTCCCGCGATGCTTAAAGTTGAGCTTTGATTTGGATTATCTTTTCGGTCATTTCACGGATGGTTTCTGGTCCTGTGAGAGCACTGGCTAGCAATTTCCCTTTTTCTAGTTGGGTTTCACCCACCTCAGCCCAGCATAGAGGCGATCTGCATTAACAACCATAAAGGGCCTCGAAAGGGGCAACCTTGATGCTCGTGTGATAACTGCTATTGTATGAGAATTCAATCAAAGGAAAGTGGGTATCCCATGACTTGCCGAAATCAATCACACATGCTTGGAGCATATCTTTGAGCGTTTGGATGGCTCACTCACTTTGACCATCCATCTGTGGGTGGTAGGCCTTGCTCATATCTAGCTATGTTCCCATTGCCTTCTAAAGAGATTGCCAAAATCTTGAAGTGAATCTACTATCTCAGTCAGAGATAATAGATATAAGTACTCCATGGAGTCTAACAATTTCCTTGATGTATATTCAAGTCAATCTTTCCATCTTGTAAGATTCTTTTATTGGCAGGAAATGAGCGGATTTTGTTAATCGATCTACAATGACCCATATAGCATCCAACCCATCAGTTGTCTTGGGTAACTTAGTCACAAAGTCCATAGTAATCCTTTCCTATTTCCACTCGGGTATCACTGGCTATTGTAATAATCTCGAGGGATTTTGATATTCCACTTTCACCTTAGCGCAAGTGAGACACTTACCCATGTAAGTGTAAATTTATGTCTTCATATTTGGCCACCAATAATGTTGCTTGATATCCAAGTACATCTTGCATGAACCCGGATGGATGGAGTATCGTGTCTTGTGAGACTCATTCATGACTACTTCTCTGAATCCCCCAATTTTAAGGACCCAGATTTTGTTCATGAAATAGTATGCTCCATCCTCCTTGACTTTAAAGCTCTTCTCCATCCTGCGCAGTGATTATCTTGCAGTGTTTTCTGGTTTTAATGCATCTAACTTGGCTTCCTTGATTTCGAGGTTACGTAGGATTGAATGGTTATTAAGAGAGTTTTCACCAGACGACTCGAATATTCCTTTCGACTCAGGGCGCCAGCTACCACATTAGCCTTGCCCGGATGGTACTTGATTTCGCATTCGTAATCGTTTAGTAACTCAACCCATCTTCATTGCCTCATGTTTAACTCCTTCTGATTTAGAATGTGCTAGAGGCTTTTGTGGTCGGTGAAGATGGTGCACTTTGTACCATAAAGGTAGTGCCTCTAGATCTTTAATACGAAGACTACAGCTCCCAGCTCGAGATCATGGGTGGTGTAATTTACTTTATGAGTTTTTAGTTTCCTATACGCGTACGTAATTATCTTCCCACTTTGCATAAGGACACAACCTAAACCTTGATTCGAAGCATCACTGGTAGACTATGAACTCTTCTGTTCCCTCCGGTAAGGATAGCATTGGTGTACTATAGAGGTCTTGCTTCAGGGTTTGGAAAGCAATCTCTTGCTTCTCCGTCCAGTCAAAAGGTACGCCTTTTTATGTCAATGTGGTGAGAGTTTTGGCTATCTTGGAGAAGTTATGAAGGAACCTTCGGTAGTAGCCTGCAAGACCCAAGAATTGGAGAATTTCTTTTGGTGTTGTCGGGATTGCCCAGATTTCAATTGCCTTGATCTTGGAAGGATCTACATGAATCCCATCCTTGCTGGCAAAGAGTCCCAGGAAATTTACACTACGGAGCCAAAACTCACACTTGGAGAGTTTTGCATATAATTTCTTAGCTCGCAGGGTCTCTAAGATTTGTCATAGATGATGATTATAGTCCTCCTTACTTCGTGAGTACATGAGGATATCATCAATGAAGATGATTACAAAGTTATCAAGGAATGGGCGATAAACTCGATTCATGAGGTCCATAAATACGGAGCGGGCATTCGTTAGACCGAAGGGCATCACCAAAAATTCGTAATGTCTGTACCGTGTTCGAAAGGCGATTTTTGGAATATCCTCCTTCCGTAATTGGAGGTGGTGATAACCAGATCTCGATCTATTTTGGAGAAATAACTAGCTCCTTCAAGCTGGTCAAATAGGTCATCGATTCGTGGAAGTGGATATCGGTTTTTAATAGTGAGCTTGTTCAGTTCCCTATAATCGATACACATCCTGAAGGATCCATCTTTCTTTTTGAAAAAAAGGACTGGAGCTCCCCACGTAGAGAAACTTGGTCTTATAAATCCTTTATCAAGGAGTTCACTCAGTTGGCTTGATAGTTCTTGCATTTCAGTGGGAGCCAACTTATAGGGTGATTTGGTGATTAGAGTGGCTCCAGGCACGAGGTCAATTTGAAATTTGACTTCTCTCTCTCGAGTATTCCTATTCCTGGAAGGTATTCAGGGAATACATCCGGAAAATCGCGTGCCGCTGGGATATCTTGTATGCTTAATTCTTCTTTGGTCTTCTCCACAACGTGAGCGAGAAATGCTTAGTTTTTCTTGTGTAAGCACTTATGTGCCTAGATGCACGAGATAAGAAGAAGATTCACACTGGGTTTATCTCCATATATTAGTAAGGTTTTTTGATTTGGAGGATGAAGGCGAACGACCTTCTCATGACACATAATATCAGCATGATAGGGGCTCAACCAATCTATGCCAATGATCACATCAAAACTCCTAATATTTACGGGCATCAAATTTATTTGGAAGGCGTGGTTGTTTAGAGTTAGTGTACACCCTATGTAGATATCCTTAGTTGATTCAGTCTTCCCATTAACCATTTCCACCGTGAAGGCTTCATTAAGCTTTTGGGGTTGTTGTTTTAGTAAATGATTGAACTTATTACTCACAAAACTTCGCTCTGCCCCACTATCAAACAAGATGCATGCATATGTATTGTTGATTAGAAACGTACCAGTGACAATAGTGGGCTCCTGGACTACTTCTCCTTATCCCAAAGTCAAGACCCATCCCGATCCTCTGTTTCCTTGGCTATTAACATTGGGGCAGTTTCAACGAAAATGTCCAGTTCTCCCACACCCATAATAGGTGGGACTGGCCCCAGTGTTGTTGTTGTTGTTGTTATTGTTGTTATTGTTACGGTTGTTGTTGTTATTGTTGTTGCTTCCTTTTTGTTGGTTCTTTGGAGGATAGGTCCTACAGTATCTTGATGTATGACCTTTTCGGTTACAGTTGGTGCAATGCATCTCCCTGCATTCACCATGGTGATGGAGATTGCATCTGTTTCACTTTGGGAGATTCCTGGAATATTGTCTAGGGGCATTTGAGGTTGATGAGACTGGAGCATGTGGTGTGGTGACTGCTTGAGTAGCAGCATGTACAGTCACAATTTGCTATTTCTTTGATGATTTAGGATTTTGATTTCCCTTCAGTTAGTTGTTTTTCTCCTTCTTGTTCGCACCTTCTTTCTTAACCTCCGCCTCTCCTATTTTGGCGTCATTTTTGTTGTCGTGATCGTACAATCTCTTGGCCAGCCTCTTTGTGCTATCATACATGATCGGGTTTGCTGCAATGACGTTTCCTTAGATTGGCGTGGTTAATCCCCAGATAAAGCTATATTTATCCTTAATATGACTACATAACTGTCCAAACACATAACCCGGATTTTTAGGGTTTTCACCTCCCAATTTACTTTCAGAATTGTTTTCCATAGAGTTTTGAATTTCAATTGTAAATCTTGACTAAGTTTGTGTTGTCATAGAATGAATATAGTGTATAATCTTAGGTTAGAACTACAAGTATCATCATGGATGATATTTACATGATCATAGAACTTCCTGGCTAAATTTCCAGTTGTGACACACGAAAGTCTTCCGAAAATGTGTCTAGTTCTCAGATCATTTTGGATCTCGTCAATCAGAGTTACGACTCATGAGATATTGCCAAAACACTGACGAGGGATCATGCTGTCCAACAACATCCTTCTTTCTTCAAAATCCAACATCCAAGCTTCCAATCGCTAGATTCGCTTCCTTTTCCTTCCGAGCATGTCTTTGTTGCTGAAATGAGATTTTAAACTAATTAAGTACCTTTTGTTCATTATTTGAGACAAAAACAACATAAAGTATTAAGATAATGCATGAATTTTATAACTAAATATGCCCATATCAAAATACCTCACACTTGACTTTTGCTTGCCTTCAAGCAAAACTGAATTTTAGCACACCAATATCACATAAGACAATCCAATTGAACCCAACCATTATGCCAAGACTGAAACGGATGCATTTGTGTCCAAATTTTTTCCCTAAGGACCCCCTAACCCTAAATACTCACAATCTTCATAAACACTTACCCACTTCTGTTGAACAACACTCATTTTATGCATCCCTCCGAATCCATCCTAGAAAACTTTCTTAACCTCAAGTCATTTTTGGTTAAATCCCCAAACATACATATGGTAAAATAACCTAGAAAAGAAAAATACAATAAAAATAAATAAATTTATAACTTGATAACTTTTTGCCTTGAATCATCAATAATTTGCAGCTTTTCTTCAATGTATTTCTTCTTTGTCTTTATAGCTTTGTAGATTCTCTCAACATTTTAACTTTTTTTTTCACACACACTTTTTTTTCACTCAAACTAAAAACCTAGAAAAACATATGCTTAAGCAAAGGGATTTTAATTCATCCTTTATTGGTTAAAGGCATTAGTCTTATGTGCAATGACTATTTAAGCTTTCCTGGATACATTTCTGGTACACAATGCTAAAAATATTGTGTCCCTCACACTAAGCAACGTCGTGTTTTTGTTCCATGATTTCACTAGAATAAAGGGGGCCACAAATGCACTATAACGTATATAGGCTCAACTAAACATTTAGGTCCTCATAGAATCATCAAACATAATACTAGCATGGAATCCTAATTGATTTTACCATAATTTTCTGAATTAATCCTAGCAATTTTTATGGATTTTTTTTAAATTATCCCTAGGATTCTAAATTCACTAATGTAATCAACCCCTACCCCACACTTAATTTATGCAATGTCCCATTGCATGTTATGCATGATAAAGAACATAAAAGTAAAGAGAGAATTAGAACAGACTCCCCTAGGAGAGAAGTTGCAACGTTAATCTTCTTCTTTTTAAGCTCCATCTTCAGCTGACTTTGGTATGGGAACAACTTATCCATTGCTTAGGTATCATACGTCTTGTGTGGTTGACATCTCTAAAAATGCAGGAAAGAGCTTCTTGGAATCGCCTTGAAATGGACCTCATAAATGCGAATAGCGCCCTCCTCGAACGGAATCAAATCAGAGACTCGAAAATAAAAGACTAAGCAACTCGTGGAGTTATAAGTGAAGACTCATCGTGTTGGATCGCAACTCAGGCAAAAGTCGTGAATTTCTTCTAGAACTCGTCAAGTTTAAGATATGCACTCGACGAGTTTTCGGCTCTGATTAGGTAACTTCTTCCTTCTGCTTCAGTTCTGATTTTGTGTTCAAGGAGGGTATTAGGGTAATACACCTCCTTATATTCTTCAGTGACGAGACTCCTTTTTAGCCATTACAAACACCGGACTCAAAGTATCACTCAAATCTTCAATTCTTCTTGTTAACGACTCGACCCCTCACTTTAATTCCCTCACGCTTTAATTATTTGTTTTATTCTCAACCTAACTTCTACAAAGATCACAAACAAAAACAAAATAATAAAAAGGAAAACAATTAAAATCCCACATTACCCTAATAAACTAGAAGTTTAAATAGAAAAAGAAAAGCAAACTCTAAGGACAGGTTGCCTCCTGCAAGCACTGCTTTTTGTGCGAGCCTTGAGCTGGACTCCCAACTTAATAAACTCCTAATAAAATTGATGTCATTCCATCCGTTGCATTGAATATGTTATGTGGTCCAATTTGTAAAATTTTGTGCTTTGCTTCTAAAATTGGTCAAACGAGCTTGAATTTATAAAACCCAAGAATCTTGATAAGGATTAGGACCAGTTGGATACTAATTAGAAATGGATCGTGCTTCAGAACTTTCTTGAAAGTTGGAGTCATCACCCCATGCTTCGAAACACAATCTAGGAAAATAGGGGGCCACGTCGTGGTAAAGGTCAAACCATAGCTTGGTTCATGCAACTCAGCTTGTTCTTGTTCTTCATCTGACCCTTCTGCTAGCAATCTTTCCAGCTCCTCCAAATCTCTTTCATGATTAAATTCTTCATCTTTTAAATTTAGCTCTTGAAACTCAGATTGCTATTATTTAATGGACAAGATGTTATCTAACCATCTTCCCAGTTTCACCAAATCTTCATCTGAGTCATACTCTTCATCTTCTTGCTCAAGTTCATGTACTACTTCCTCAAGAAAAACATCAAAAGCATCGAGATTTGGAAAATACATAATAAAATGATAATAAAACTTAAAACAGAAAATGTGCAACTTTATATGAGATAAATCTCACACAAAGGATCGATAACACTAGAAAATAAAATTAACTATTTAGAACCGTTCCCCGGTAATGGTGCCAAAAACTTGATACGTACTGAATGTACTAGTTTTAATCCTACTAACTTAAACACAAAGACAAACACACGAAAGGCAGTATACCTATCGATTAACAGTTTAGTTCAGGTAAGTAGGGTATATAACACAGGGAACGGTAAACAATTAAAATAAATACAAGTATTATCTAAATAACACAAGTAATAAAAAGGGATTTTGTATAGTTTTGCAAGACTATAAACTTAAGTAACTTCCTAAACACTTTAGAAAAAAGGCAATGAACAACTAAAAAAGGAACAAAAGACAACTAGATTCAATCAAATTAAGTAGACTTTCGTTTAGATTTGGTTCACTTATTCCTATGGTTGATTTCGAGGCAAGTGCAATGGATTAATATATCAATGGTTACCGATTTCTAATATGATTAGGTTCATGTTCACTAATACTAATCCTTTAGCAAACAAGTTAATTCAAACAGTGTCCAATTAATTAAACTAACAAGTTTCCTAGTGTTTAGTTCAAATCAAGTAAGTTTTGTAATATTAGTTAACCAAATTGGTCATTCTATTAACCCATATGTGGTTGGTCATCACACATGCTCACACATTGACTTACTTATTTTATAGTTAACCCTAGGTTCATGTTCACTAATACTAGGCATACAAGTATACAACCTTGTTTTCACAAAACCATAAGATTCAAGCAATCAAGAAGATGTTCATACAACTCAATATACTTGTTTATTAGCAGAAAATAATTATCATTAACACATAAGGGTCTTTTAATAAGCATAACAAGATAAATAACCAAATCTATATAATCCAAGCCACTCAATCAAACCATATTCATAAGATCATCTAATCTAGACAGAAGTATGAAGTTTTTAGCTCATAACTACAACAAATAACATCCTAAACTCGAAATCTAATATAATAAACATGATTCAAAACAAAGATTAAGAGAAAAGTAATAGTTTAATGCCTTTGATCTCTTCAATTCCAATCTTCTAGTTGAATTTTGAAAACCACAGCTTCTAAGAACTTCTCTGGCCTCCAAAAGTCATCAAAAACCTCCAGCCAAAGTTACATTTCAAATGAAAAATGATCTATATACAGATTCTGAAAAACAGCTTAACTCGTCGAGTTTTATGAAAAAACTTGTCGAGTTTTCTACTTAAAATGCGTGTACGGCAAGGCACTAATTTATCGGGAATCTTCTAATCAACTCGTCGAGTTGGAGGGCCCAAACTCATCGAGTTTGTTTGGGATCAACATTTTCTCAAAACATGAAAGTCTTCCGAAATTGTGTCTAGTTTTCAGAACATTTTGAATCTCATCAATCGGAGTTATGAGTCATGACATATGTCCAAAACACTGATGAGGGGTCAATCTATCCACCAACATCCTTCTTTCTTTAAAATCCAAGATCCAACCTTCCAATCGCTAGATCTGCTTCCTTTTCTTTCCGATCATGTCTTTGTTGCTGAAATGATATTCTAAACTAATTAAGTATCTTTTGTTCATTATTTGAGACAAAAACAACATAAATTATTGAGATAATGCATGAATTTTATAACTAAATATGCTTATATCAATCGTATATAGCCATTTTGAATGTCTTAAAATCCAAATACCCAAAAACCAATGAACTTGTGGTATGTTGATTGGGATGTAAAGCTACAAAAAAGGATAGAAATAATTAATTATTTTATAAATACTCAGATAATATAATCCAAACAAAATTATACCGTATCACACTCTACCCAAGCTGGGTAAAAGGATATGTTAGCCATGTCACTCCAGTCATATGCATCAGTGTTGAAAGCTGACGACAGCACCATCCACCAAGCATCATCCGCTCTACGCTCTAGCAGTAATGAGATACATATCATGTTATGCTGCCAATTAATTTTTTTAGTAAAGTAAGTATTATTATTAGAAGCGTAGTACGTAATAATCAAATAATTATAATACTTACATCACATGACAACCATCCTCCATGACTATCCACATATAACCATATCTGAAACTCAAGCATAACAAACTGGTCAAATAATTGTGAGCACACAACAACAAACCATCCCGTTCTTTATATACAATGTGTATAGTAGGATCTACAAGATTGTCCAACGTTGCTGGTTGTTGTCGTGTAACATCTTTCTTCTTCATTTTGTATCCATGACGACTTATACCATCTAGACATAACTCTTTGGAGTTTTGAATACCTAAGAGGTGCTTTCATCGATGTTCTGTAATCATCCCATGAAATCTCTATTAAATCCGACAGGTGAATAACTGCAGACTGTTGATCAGAGCCAACATTCAACGGTTGTTTAGGGCCGACATTCAGTGGCTTTTCGGGGCTACTTAATACATAATCATGCTCATATGACTCATTTTTATTGTAGTATCACTATACAGTTCAATAATGTATACTTGTAAACAGTGCAAAAACATAACGATCATAAATAATGATGAAATAAATAAAAATGTACCTCCATCCCCTCCGAGGTACCAACATTGTCTCCGAGAGTCTTATTGATAAGTTTTAGAACCATGGCTAAAGTAGCACCATGCTCTGCTAAACGCTTCTCCTGAGATTGCAACTGATCGCGACATTGACAACCTTCATTTTTTAATTGATTGACCTCGTGAGATGGATCATATATTTATGCCTTCTTTTATTGATGCTCATGGGTCAAGGAGTTTTTGGGTGATGGTGTTAGGGAAGGTTCCCGGTAAACTTCAGGGTTTGGAAATTTAGGGAGATCAATCCATGCCGAGCTAACAACCCACCATTTAGCACGCATCTCATTTTCCGCCGGCTCCAACTTCGGTACGAGTCTATTACCCTATTAACAAAATTATAAAGTTATAAATAAACATAAATTATAAATTTAGTAAATAATTAAATAATAAAGTAACCATACGTCATCTATCAGTAAAAACTAGTTGCAGTGAGTCTTTTGTAACGACCTATGTTTTGATCATGCGACAGCCCGATGGATCACATTTTGTTGTCAGGTACCAAATAAACTACTCACCGGAAAAGTCTCAAGAATCCATATCTAAATGTTAGCAAACAAATAAATAAAAAATAGTTAGAATGTTAGCAAACAAAAAATAATAAAATTGTCATTATATACTTACCTTTAAAATGTATAAAAACTCATATAGGGTGTAGGTCAATTTTTGAGGTTAGTTCTCTCTTGGTTCTTTTGGATGTATAAGATTCTCAACCTTATTCAACACAATATATAGTTTGTAAAATTGATCCCAAATTATCCTCCCCATGGATATCTGCCACATAAAAGAGTAGTTAAAAATTAAATTTCTAAAAAAATATTAATAATGATAGGTAATTTAATTAATCAGTAATCTTCCTTAATAAATCAAAAAAAAATTGCCACGTGTCCTCTTCTCCTTCATTTGGACACATGACATTTTCTATAATTTTTGAATTTTCTATTTTCCACTTGTCATTTTATTGTATTTTTCATTTTTATTAAATTAAAATTCCACATTTAATACGTAAGATATTATATATGTAAGGTATTTATTAGAAGAGTTTATATATGTAATGTATTCAATGTATTAAAGCCTCATTAATTTTAATAATTTAAATTTTTTCTTATTTTTCTTATAAATTTAAACTTCTCAAATTGTTAAAATTTCATATATATATATATATATATATATATATATATATATATATATATATATATATATATATATATATATATATATATATATATATATATATATATATAAACTCATGTAATACATTGGTCTCACATCTAGTTATAAAATAGACGACATTATGTCTGTTGAATTCATCAAGGTTGGATAGGAAAGAGAAATATTCTTCAGTAACAAGTTGTTTAGCCAAACGTCCATTGAAACCCTTCTCTAATAGGTATAGCAGACATACACAGACTGCATCATCGACCGATAACTCATTAAGTGATTGTTTAAACACATCCATAATATGGTGTAATTTGACCGAGACATTCGTCGACAGTAAGTAATAGTAGAAAACGAAGAACATACATATAGAATAATGGGGTCGTAGTGCTCGTCTTCCATGTTGGAGATGGGTGTCAAGTCGGAGCGTCGGAATCGGAATGCGCCGATCCAGAATGAAGTTGCCACCTCAAATTATATTCCAGATTTTGAAATTCAAAAACCCGATCTGCAACATATACGGGTCCTCTGGAATAGGCCTTCCAGACCCAATAAAATGGGTGGGCCACCCGAAAATTAATCCAGAATTTGTTATGGAACGACTCATTCCAGAATATATGGTGATTTTGTATATATATATATATATATATATATATATATATATATATATATATATATATATATATATATATATATATATATATATATAAAACCCAAAAAAATGGTTAGATTATTTAATTTCCTTAGAAATTTAGTGGTAAGCGGTTAACGATTCAAATTAGATGATATAACATTTGTTCATGTTTTACAAGATTATGTCCATGCCGGACCATTTAAGTTTAGTTGTCATTACCTACTTCAATAATATTTAAATCTACAAAATTATCAAGCTGATTCTAGGTTTTAAAGAAGGAAAATGATAATAAGACCCTTTACATCCTTAGACATTATATCTTTAAACTGTAGGGAGTTGCATGCACATTACCCTCGCCAAACCCTTAGCATCTTTTGAACACGGCCTCCTACCACAGTGGTGGAGCATGAACAATTATTTTTGGGGCTGAAAGTATATTATGTATAAAAATTGAAGAGTAGGGGGGCCACAACATAAATTTTATACTTTTAAGCCTAATATATAAAAAAAATTAAAGGATAATGACTACTTCTAACATAAAAAATAAAAAAAAATAAAAAAAAATCAGACAGGGGGGGGGGAGGGGGGCCCCCTTTCTGGCCCTAAGAAAGCTTTGCCCATGCCTTAGCGTGCACTAAGAGGATGTGCCAAGGTCCACTCATCGGCTGCTTAGCAAAATGAGAGAGGAGAGTGAGTGTCTAGCTTTTTGTGATTGGCTGATTTTGTTTTGTTTTGTTTTGTTTTTCCAAAGGCATGCTAATGCACACCACTCCCTAGCACCATGTTATGCTAGCTTACATGTAATGTAAAAAAATAATATGACAGCTTAGCATACACAACACCACTCCCTCTCGAACCTCTGAATAACACAATAAGCTTTTACATGCGTTTCAAGTGTTGAAAGGCTTGCAAAACTTGGCACCTAAATAAGATGACATCACAAGAATTTTTTTGGATTTAAACTTTAAAAATCTAGTGTGTAAATATTAAAATTATATATTTTTTATAAAAAAAATTGAATCTTGAAATCCGAATAGTAAAAACTGAACAAACTGAATTACAGTTTGGTTGGTTAAGATAATATTTTAATTTAGTTTAGACTATTTGTATTCATGTTTTGAAAAGCAAAATCAATTAGGATTCACTTGTTTGTATCGGATCAAACAGATCCATTCAAACAAATATAGGGGATCTTCATTAAAGTCATCATTATTTTACTCTAATTTACGAATGATTGTCAAACAAAAAATTTATACTTAAAAATATAAATTACCGGTAAAAGTGACGATTTGATATTTTTTCCGGTTTACCGGTTTTGTTACAGACCTAGACACATTAAAGTCCTATTATTTTACCTTAATTTACGAATAAGTCTCAAACTAAATTTTTTTGACGAAAAACATGAATTACCGATAAAAGTGATGATCTAGCCATTTTCTCCCTATAACACACATTTTACCAGTTTCGTTATTGACCGAGATGCTTAGCCATTAAATGAGTTGATGATATGAATATGTTGAGTTATATAATGTTACGTCTACCGTATAACTTTATATCCTGCGAAATTGTATATTTTTAAAATATGAAATTCATCTAACGAAGAGTACAATAATTGCATAAACTAGCAATATCTTCATCATTTCTAATGTTTATTAGAAATTTAAAATTGTTTAAATATATTTTATGTGTCTATCATATCCATCTCGTCAGCTCATTTCCTGCTTTTTTCTTTCCCAATACTACATATTTTTCCATTTTTATTGTTGAAATAAACGTTTGATCATTAAATGAGTTGATGAGATAGATATCAAGTTTTACGGTAAATTTAGTACTATATAACTCATCATATCCATCTCATTTAATGACTAATCATTCAAGTTAACAATGAAACCAATAATTGTATGTTAAAAGGAGAAATCAACAAGACATTTACTGCACAGAAACATAGGATATTTGATGTATGTTATATTGTTACCATGTTTATGTGTATGTCTTCTTTTGGTATGTTTTATACTAAAACAATTAACTTACTCAAATAGATTATTGGGGGAAAATCAATATACCTTGAATGTCAAATCATGATAACTATAACAAAAAGAAGCATTGGGTCGAACTCTTCTTTGGTTTCAAGGTAACATATTTTTTGTTCATCAAGATAAATTCATTTGATTGAGTTACTTAAATAAGGAAAAATAGAGAAATAATGTAGACAAAAAGTAGACATTTTCTTTTATGGTTCATATTTTAGATTGGGCTCATCCCTTTAATAGTCAAATAAATTGATACAAAACATTCATTTAACAAAATTAACCAAATTCCTTAATGTGGAGCCAATCAAGAAAGATGCATTTTTCATATTGAGAAAGTATGAAGAATAGGAGGTGTGAAGTGTTTATTGTTCTAGCATCGAGCTATTTTTCTACATGACCTCCCTACAATATCATCATTGCAGTAGAACTTTTTTTTAACCTTATTCATTAAGTTCATATTAGTATCTATGATAAGTAAGATGTATGTCTACTTCACGACCCCCCCCCCCCCCCCCCCAATTATTTTTATTAATATAGTCATTATTTAGTTACGTCATTTTAATATATAAAATAAATATCAAATATATATATCCAAGTATTATTATAAGCGTCAACTCATAATACTGGTCTAAAATAGAACATTATGAAATACTATAAGGTTTAAGCTCTAGAGTTGAAGACTAATATGTCTTATACCGAACCTTAGGGACCTAAGTTGTCAAAAAAAGGTCCATTTGCAAGAAAACGAGCTTTAGACCCAAGAAAGGGAATCCAAGTCTTTTACCCTTATGTTTATGGAGTATATGAATCCCTAGGTTCCTTGTGACTTTCCCTGATCCAAGCGTGAGTCTCGTGCTTCCGGTAGTATAGGCCTCTACTACCTTTCACACCTACTCATACTCGTCCCAAGTGTTGTCTCATAGTTCTCCAAGTTATTACCACAAAAACAATTTTAACACATACAAATGTGTCCAAACAATCATATAATTTTCTCTAAACTCTACTAGGACTTCTTCCATGCGTATCTTCGATCATCAATTCTACTTGAACTCGGTTGGTGATGGAAATGTCAGACGATGGGATAACTTCATGGATTATAAAAAAAAATCTTTCTTTCTGCTAATAGAAAGTGTACTTCTCTCGTACTAGACGTATTATTTATTAGACACATTCTAAAGACAAGATATCACTCTTACGATATCTTCTTATAGGTACTATTCAGTATCATAAGCCTTCTCATTTCCTCCACTTACTTAATTGACTACGAGTCTTCACCATGATGTTCTACCGACCAAAGCAGTTGTTTGGTGTATCGAGATGAGAATAATGATATAGGAAGGTTTAGGCGCATATTCCTCCTTATTACCTCAAAAAAAAATGTCAGTTCTAATATCGTAATTAAATGTTTAGAAATCTAAACATATAAAATTTTCAGATCTGGTCGGCAATAGACCATAGGTCCGATCAAACGATAGTATAAAGCATCACAAATTATTAAGCACATAAAAGCATCTTTGGCATCTTCCCTAATTAAGCTAGTGTTTATGTCTATTCAGACGTACTTCCTAAAATATATTAGATACACTCCTCACGATCATCACTTAACATTCTAAATTTAAGTCTAGAAATAAATCTTTATTCCTAGTTTGCTTAAACTAATGCTCTGATACTAACTGTGACATCCTGATTTTCACGGCTAGAAAAAACCGATTTTGTTTATGCTTTATAACAATCACAGTACCTCTTTTAATAAAAATGTTGCGGAATTTGTTCCCAATAAAACATGATAAATACGTTATCAAAGCATTTCCGAAGAAAAATATTTTTATTCATTTAAAACATTTGGGATATCATCGTCAATACAGAAACATAAGCATAAACAAAACTTACATTCATTATCACTGGTGATTTATATCTCAATCTCTCAGTGTAATGTGAATTCATATCAACACATGTGATATAAATAAATTGAGTGGGTCAGGTTCGGAAACCTGGTGAGTACATAGGGTTTCAACCCACAATAATATAATTATTATGTTTAATCATCAAACAATTAACCCAATTTCTCATCCCCAATATCTTCTTTATTATTAAGGGTCAACCCTAAGAATCATTTATCCTACATTCCTTCAATCTGAAGTCCATTGCTTCAAAGGTTTATACAACAGGCACTAAGTCCATAACTATCAATGCTCGTTTGTAAAGCACTAATTCCATAGCTGCTAAAGTTCATTCACCGGGTACTAAATCCATAGCTACCAGTGTTTATCTAATAGGTACTAAGTCCATAGCTACCAACGTTTATCTAACATGTACTAAGTCCATAGCTACCAACGTTTATCTAACAGGTACTAAGTCCATAACTACCAATGTTTATCCAATAGGCACTAAGTTCATAGTTGTCGATGTTATTTATTAGGCACTAAGTCTAAGCTGCCAATGTTCACTCGTATCATCTTTCATCTCTCATCATTCATCTACCCATGTTTTACCCAACATATTCATAAATATAAAATACATATACAATTTAGATTATTTAAAACATGTATAAAATCATTCATCCAGCATAGCAAGTATACAGGTTATATGCTCAAATAGCACGTAATTTATATAAAATACTTCATATCTATGTGTAAGATGAAAGTAACTATTCACTCACTTGTTAAAGTGATGAGAACAACCAGGTAGGATCATATCTATATGTAAGATGATTATATTTTCCTTCGACGAAACCTAGCATTATTATCGCTAAGTTTTAGTCTAATCTTTATTGAGACTAATTATTAGTCTGGATTCATCATTGACTCACAGTCAACTTTCATAATCTATCAAGTAAGGAACAACCAGGTAGGATCATATCGGAGGTAGGGTCCGTTTGGTATACGAAGTATACAGTTTGGAAATCCCACTTTAAACACCTCACTTAATCACAGCCTAGACATCATTCTCGTAAGTAGATCAATCAGTATAACGACATTGAATTACTGATAAATCTTATTTCTAGGTTCATAATAAAGATATTATATTTAAATTTTAGCTATATTTAATGTGTGGTAGGCTTATTTCACTTACAGCAGGTTTTATTAAAAACCAGGCTCCGCTGGAGCAGAGCTTCTAAGGCGAAACGCTCTTTTTCTTGGAGCCTTCGTGCGCTTCGGGGCTTTCTTCTAGCTCTAGCGAAGTTTCCTAGGCTTTAGGGTAGTTTAGGGAGTCTAGAGAGAAGTTAGATAGAGAAAGAAAGGCTTATGGTGTGAAGAAAATAGGAGGAGTTCATCTCTTATTTATAGGAGTTTTATTGTAGAGTAGGCCCTAAGTTTTGTCTGTATCTTCTGCGTACGAGATCTGTTTTCTATGTTCTTTATATCCATGTGTTGGTATTTATGATTACTACAACTTTTGTTTAGACCCTGTCGATTAATTCTCATTCTATCTCAGATTTACAAAACTGTATTCGAATTCGTCGCGCTTGAAAAGTAGAGGCTAAGTTTCGTCTATATCTTTAACATACAAGCTTTATTCTCGATGTTATTTATATCCACGCATTGGTATTTATGAATAATGCAACTTTCATTTAGACCCCATCGGCTAAATCTCATTCTATCTTGGATTTACAAAACTGTATCGAATTCGCCGCACTCGAAGAGTAGAGACTAAGTTTCGTCCATATCTTTCGCATACGAGCTCCGTTTTCGACCGTCTTTTTATCGTTTAACTCCTATTAACGACATCTTCATTTCTCGTTTAGATTATTTTGGCTAAAATTCGAACGATCTAAAATTCGAATTTCCGAGTTGTTCACTGTTATGCTAAATCTTAAAAAAATCGTAACTTTCTCATACGAAGTCATATTTGGACGCTTTTTTATGCACACTCTCAGTTTAACATATACTACGACCTTCGTTTAGATTGCTAAGGCTACATAGTATTTTATCGTAAATTCACTTTTTACGATTCCCGGTGTCGTGTTGGTTTTTCCGTAAAACTTCGACAGGTCATAACTTCTTCGTTATAACTCAGATTTCGGTGATCTTTATATGTACGAAACCCTTGAGAAATATTATACAACTTGGTTAAGATTATTTATTCTAAATAATCTTTTGTCAAAAAGTCGTTTTCGACACTTATGGACTAGCCCGAATCTGCGGGCATTACAAGGACGATGCAGATCTAACCTGAAACACATAAAGTTTATATCAGGTCTGGAGTTGTTTCTTCGTGTGCCACCGGCGGAGGCGGCGGACGTGTAACATATCTGATGCGCCGTTGTTTGAAAGAAACTTATCAGAGGTTTATGGTGGTGATAGTTGACCAGATCTGAACTAGAGCTAAACAACGATAAATGAAGGGGGATGGGAGAGACATCGACGGGGAGGGAGGAGGTGGTGCTCGGGCTAATAACCGTCGGTGGCCGATGGTGGCTAGCGGTGGTGGTATCTAAGGTGAGAAGTAGAGGAGAAAGAAAGTTGTGGTAGAACTTTATGTTTTGTGTTGGTGAGAAATGAGAATCTGATAACTGTTAGTCATAAATATTTTATATGAAGATTCACCATAGTACCCTTATTGTTTTTTGGTATTTATAAAAACTTTAAAAACATCAAAATATTAGAAATTATACAATTAGCCTTAATGATTAGTTAAAATTAGCGTTTCTTAGGGTTTTTAACTTTTAGTGGTTCTCATTTGATCTTTTACTTTTATATATATATATATATATATATATATATATATATATATATATATATATATATATATAAATATATATATATATATATATATATATATATATATATATATATATATATAAATAAGTCATACTTTTTGTTTTCAATGAATTGCATCCTACTTTCAATTAACAACATTTTTTGTAGCTAATAATCTAAAGTGCGTTGTTATTTAACAACAAATTAGAAAGTACAATGCTAATAAGTAATCTTACTTTTTTTGTTCGTATTTTATGTTAATAACATTATAATCATACAATATAGAAGAAATGCTCCCTATAAAATGAAAATTTTAAAAAATGATCCTTATCACCAATTGTTTATCTATGAAAGTAGGATGCTATATGATACATAAAATTGAAATCACATTGCTATTTATAGGTATATGGAGACAAAAAAATCCTTTTTAAGAAATATGAAGACAAATATATATTCTTTTTTATTTTATCATTTCGAAAGTTTTTTGGAATTTGATCAAAAAAATCTATCAAACATAGCATTCTAAATTCTTAAACAATATTTTGTAGCATTTTATTTTATAAATTTCTTTTTTGACCAAATATTGATCAAAAAAACTAAAAACCGAAATAGAAATAAGATGAAATGCATAAAGAAATGACCAAAGGTTTATCTATGAAAGTAAGATTTTATATCATGCATACGATTTACAGCACATTGTTATTTAAAAGGTATATGAAGATTGATGGAGTAACATACACAATTAAATAACGGATTTAATCCTTTAAAGCCTTTTACTTTATAAATTTCTTTTTTGACCAGATATTTGTAGAAATCAAAAACAGAAAAGAAGTTGAATTGCATACTTAAACATGCACAGAAGACTCATAATTAAAAAATTGTAACTATGAAGAACTAACTTGATTTTCTGTTGTGTCTTTGTTGCAATTTTCATAGTGATGGAAGATGTGCAAGTAAAAAATTTCTTGAGAATTACTGTGAACTGTGAACGATGGTGTTGTATCATGTTGTGATTTAATTTAATTCGGGGATTGGATGTATGAAAGGTAATTGCGATTATTTATCCTTGATTTTTTGGGATACATTAAAAATATGACAAATTTATATATATGGTCATTATGGTTTACCAAATGTTACAAACTCGATCATTGCTAAATTTTTTTGATGAACATGGCCTATGTGATTTTTTTAAACTTGCATGAATGGTCATTTTGCTAACACAGTTAGTTTTCGTCTACCATTGTGATAGTAATTTGGACATTTCAGGTAGTAATGATTGAGTTTCTAACTATAGATATACCATAGGAACCCTTTATGTAATTTTGTCTGTATTTTATGTTTATGAGTTTTTATGTTTATGAGTTTGTTGCTTTTTCACCCTTCTATTTTTTTTAAAATCACTTTCGTCCCTTCATTTTAACTTTTCTAAAATATTATTTTCACCCTTCCATTTATTAGACTTTTATGTTTATTCTTTGTAGTGTATATATATATATATATATATATATATATATATATATATATATATATATATATATATATATATATATATATATATATATATGGGAAAAGTGAATATACATTTAAGGGTATATAAACTTAGGTACCCAAACCCACTATAATACAATGTTTTGTTTGATATATTCATTATAATGTTCTTAAACTTCAACCCCTAACTTGATTTACTTTCAACATTTCCAAAATTTCACCATTATCTTCCTCTTACATCACATCTTTTTGTCAAACACTACTAAGCTATATATATTATAGTTAAAAGTGAAAAATATGTAAGAGGACAGTAAATGTGGAATTTATAAAAAATTTCGAAGTAAATCAAGTTAGAAGTTGAATTAGAAGAACATTGAACAATTACAATGTATATATTTGACACAAAACGATGTAATATAATGAGTTTGGGTACCTAAGCTTATATACCATTAAGGGTATATTCACTTTTCCCTATATATATATATATATATATATATATATATATATATATATATATATATATATATATATATATATATATATATATATATATATATATATATATATATAAGATTTTCCTTAATAACTTGCATTCGTTAACCTAAAAAAACTAATTTTTACGTGTTTATGTTTATATATATTTCGATTTAAATTCTAAGTGGTCAACGTTTTGACATGAATTTTAGAACTTTCGTTTATTAATTTTATTAAAAAAACTTACTTGATTTTCTTATGCACATGTCGATTAAAATTATAGTTTGTCTACGTTTTGATGTAAATTTTTAAGTTTTTGTGATTAAGTTTATGTATGTTTCCTACGTATGAGTAGGGTCAAATAAAACTATTACGTCGAAAAGTATACAAACTCGAATTTATACAGATACGTACACAAAAAACAAGTTTTCTTTTTTAAATTAATGAATAAAGTTTTAAATTTACATCATATACGTCGAAATGTTGACCATCTTGAATGTATACCGACATATACATAAAAATAAACACGTAAAAAATTAGTTTTTACGCAAACAATTTACTACATCTAAACAAATATAAATAAGAGTCATGTTAGCCGAAATGGAATCAATGAGAATTTAAAAATGAAAATATGAGATTCTTTACAAATGTACTAACACATGATTGATTATACATTATTAATTGTGTAACACTTCTTTATACACTACATTTGATGTATAGATTTTATTTTCGTTGAATTGTTCGTTATGATTCACTAATACTTTTGTATATGCCACATAAAGTTGGCCAGACGAATGGTTAGTTTCAAAATTATTTTCATTCGGAAAATATTATAATTCAAGGAACACAAATTATTTTCGATGAATCGTTTCCTTTCGGTGTTGATTTGTCATTTAAAAATTTTCATTTTTATTTGTTGTTTTGGATTAAAAATAGAAATATGTTGATGTTTTTGTTTAAATGCACATTGTTGATTAGAAACCCGATTAAATCTTCGTTTTTTCAGTATAATTATGATTTATAGAAACTTAGATGTTTTGACTATAACTATATAATTTCTAATTTAAACTAATTAATTTTAAAAAACTTATGTTGACAATTCTCCTAAAATAATGTGGTTTTTTTTATGGTGAAAAGCCTAAAGTTTTCAAGTCAAAACTCCATATAAACTCTTGTTTTCTGTGACAGTCAACCAATATCATTAGATTAGTATCTAAAAAAATGTTTATGACCACATAATGTGGTAAGTATTCTAGAAAAAACAACAAAACTAAAAGAGAACCACTCAACAGCTCGGCATTTACCTACTTCATATTTGACGCATCGCGCCATGAGGGCAACATGGGAAAAATTGCAACTCTATTTGGCAACTTATGGCCGATTCTCCCCTGTTACTTCTATTTGACTTTTTGACCAATAATCACAATGGCTTTATTTATTTTTTTTCAATTTTTTTAATTTGGAAAAAATGGAAACATATGTCCTGTAAATGACAAATTTTGAAACATTATAACAAATCCTAGGTAGCACTTATATGGATCATGAGAAGCTTGACACCACTCCCTCCAACCTAATAGAAGATAAAATATTTGACATGGAAACATTGCATGTATCTTTGGTCAAATAACTTTTTATAAACTATTTATTGTGATGATAATATATGCAAGTGCATATAACATCTACATCTAAAAGATGTTCGATACATATTTTAAAATTCCACATGAAAACTTTCATTTGAACAAAGCAAAAGAATTAGAAAAAAAAAATAATTAATTGTAACAATTAACTGAATTATTATAAAAAGTGTAATAATTTCTAAAACTGCTGATTAAATTGCTATAATTTCTAAAATTGCTGATTAAAATGCTAGAGTATTTTGGATTTTTTTTAGTTTCATAGCACAATAGCAAAACGAAAAATGATATGATGCTATAAAATTTAAATTAATCCAAAAAATTGAAGCTATAATAAACAAAAGATAAATGCATTGCAATTCCCATTTGGTTCTAATTACAAAAAACCTAAATAGGAATTAATATATATATATATATATATATATATATATATATATATATATATATATATATATATATATATATATATATATATATATATATATATATATGTTATAAACTTTAAATGAATCTATAATACACAAGAAAAGTGCAATGCAATTTCCATTTGGTCCTAATTACAAAACACCTAAATAGGAACATTGTTACAAATTGAAAATGAACATAAGTCGGAAATCCAATACACGAATGTGCTGCCTTTGTTTCAAACTTCATCTACACTGTCCCACCTTGCTCCATTGCTCAATTGTGTTGATTTTTAAGAGCACTGTGTTGATAAGAGCAAATTTAGCAAAGGAAAAATAGATAATTTATTAACATCAAATTACTATTCAATAAAAATCAAAAGGGATTTTCATTTAACAAATATTTTATTGGACCTTGCAATATGGTGATAGATCAGTTAGTGATTCATCCTCCGTTGTAGTAACTTGTCAAAACTTCATTAATCTTCTTGTGTAGTCTTTACAAATATGGAGAGATAAATAGAGATCCAATTATAAAATAACTATTTTTAATTACTTTTGTTGAGGTTCCTTTGAGAATTAAAATTGAATTCATCTTGTGAAGGACTATTGCGTAAACATCATATGTCAAAAATTAGAAACCAATAATTTCATGTTTTTTCCTTTTATTTCAACACGATATACCAATTAAGAATGTCCACATAAGAAAAAAAAACATGTGGATAGCTGACACCTTAGATGGTGGTGGTTGATAGGTTATATGATATGAGAGCGCAAATTCTTTTGTCAACAACCTGAATTGAAGGCTTTACATATGAAATAATACCTCCAAGATGTACAAACCTACATGAGAGCATGTAACCAATCAAGCATCGTGTGACAACCCAAAATTTCTATTATGAACAAACCATACCAAGCCAATAGAAGTTAGAACAGTTACAATGAAATTTCAGACTTTGGGTATAAGTTTGAGTATTTCAGGTTTAGCACTTAAGGAGATATCAGGAGAGTGGATGCACTAGGGTTTTGTGCAACACTGTTATTCCAATACTCTATGACATTATAGTTCATTCCGGGAATAAAATATTTTCTGCCAAAAATCTAAGGACTATATATAGAAATCTGAACCATATTCATTCATTAGTTTCATTTCCAACTAGAGAAAAGTCGAGTTCTCTCTCACGGATGTTCGCGTTTTTATCCCAAATCGTGAGTACCTTTATCTAGTTGTATTATATGGCTTATAATGTGCTTAATAACATCAATTTCATAACAAAACAACTAGATTCGGGAGTTTACCGCCCAACAACACCTTGGGGAGTAAACTCCTAAAAAGATGCCTAGTCCTTCCCCCGTGATTTGTAACTACCTTAGGCTTGTATGCTAGTGTGTATATGACTAGAAAACATCAAAATCGGATCAAGACCCCAAGATTTGGGAGTTTACCGCCCAAGAACACTCGGAGAGTAAACTCCATTTTAAGGGCCAAAAGTGTCCCAATGTCCCTCAAAGCCTTGGAACTCAAACTAGAAGCCACCATTGCATGTTTAGGACACCAAAATCAATTAGAAACAAGGATGAAAGTGAGTTCATGGCCAAGGAAGTTCTTGGGCCGTGAACACCATGTTTTTGGGCCAAAATGCCCTAAAAACACCCCTTAAGCCAAGAGACTAATTTGGGCATGTACCTAAATAATTTTAGGACTAGCTAACACACTTAGAACACCAAGAGTAAGGTGTTCACGGCCCAAAAGGTTCTAGGGCCGTGAACTCCATAAAATGGTGCCATAAACTCTTCTAAAGCCAAGTACAAAAGCCTAGTTTTATTCCTAGTGAAATTAAGGACTTGAAAACACCATAAACACCCTCCCAAGGGAGATTACGACCGTAATCTACAAGGAATATGGTCCCAGGGCCGTAAACTTCTAAAAGGAGTTATATTATACCATAAACTCTTCCATAGACCAAGCCATTAAGTAGAAATGCTTATTAGGGCCTTATAGAGCATCAAACATCAAATGGACACATAAGTATGAGTTCACGGCCACAAACTCATGAGTTTGCAACCGTAAACTCATTTAGTAGTGTCTTTAGGGTTGTGAACTCCCTTATGGAGTTTTCCTTGAGCCCTACACACAATAGCTTCCCTACAAACACTTAGATGCAATCCTAGAGGCTAATAACACTTGATAAAGGTGTTTAGCATGTCCTAGGGTGTCCTGACTTGTTTATTAGTTTTATATAAACTAATTTGTTACATATATGTGAATTTATATGTTAACTAGGACCATAGAGTGTGTTCAAGACTTCACTTGACACCTAGCAGTCCTACCTCTTTAGTTCATTCCAATCACTTACAACAGGTGAGTTCATACCCCTTAATCAATGTTTTAAATGTTTTTAAATGTTTTATGGGGGGATACAAGTAGAATCATGCTAGTTATTATATCAAATCACATGTGATTAATAAGCAGTATTCAAATGATTTACTACACATTAGCTGCTTTAACAAATAGTTGTTATTCAAAGATTTTTCATATATGTTTTATATGTTTAAAACTCATGATTTAATTGTTCATTATACGTTGTATGTTTCATTTCAAACTCATTTACAATTGTGTTTCAAACAAATGTTTCTTTGTATTTAAAACTATTTTGTTAGATAAATACCTCCAACCTATTTTATAGATTGACATCAAGTCGATCTTTTCTTAGATAGTAATCATGTTCAAAAGGTTTTACAAAACTTATTTTATGCTTTTATAATATAAATTGCATGCCTATATATGTATATTTATATAAGAAATGTTTAAAAGACTTAGGAAGGCTATCCACCCTATTTCCTTTTCGCGCTTGAGATGTGGTCTGGTGGGATATCGGGTACCCGTCTGAAGGTCGTTTAAATATTAGTTATATATCATGTGTACATATATAGTCATAAAGGTTCTTCCAGTTCATTCGCTACCCTTGGGTAGCAAGGGTATACATCCATGTTCATACGTACCAGTTACATTACTAGTAAGCTACCATAGGGGTAGTTCAGGAAAACACTAGAACTACTACTAGTACACGATATCATACAATGAGTCAGTTCATTCATGAGTCAATACTTGCTAGATAGAGAGAGAACGTACATTACAGCTAGTACACACAGTACATTACTATACATGCTAGATAGAGAGAGAACATACATTACAGCTAGCACAGGCAGAACATTTCAGTACATACAGGCTAGACAAGAGAAAGATTACACTTTCAGTTAGCGCATTCATTACATATACATTTATGCAGTTATGTGAACCAATGGGCGTATAGATTTATGTTGGATTGACTATCCTACACCTTGCTACTCGCTACAGTGGGACTTGCAAGTCTACAGGTGCCAAATGTCATTTCTTACGGCGTCTTACATCGTCATTTTACTAGAGTCGGTAGCAGGATACAGGTCGATCACATGTTATATTGAATACCTTTTTGTTTTAAGGTAGTTAGTAGAGTGGTAGTCACTTATTACAAATACTACAATGCTTTCAAGATTTCAATAGACTTAAGGTAGTTAGTACGGTTGTAGTCATTTGATACTACACCATAGTACTATTTCATTTTCCCCTTCACATTCACTTCGTGAAAATTCAAACGATGCACGATAATGTAGAAACTATATTTTTGGTTAATGATAGTCAGATTTGGGAAAATACACACTCTTACAAGAGACACACACATGGATACTAGATGCCTTGGTAGAAGGATACAGTTAGTAGGAAACATAGGGTTTTCTAGGATGTTCATTTACATAAAAATATTACAATTCATTCGTACAAATACTTACATTTCAAATTACATACAAGTACTTACATACAAATTAAGACACTAAAATACTTATGATCTCACCAGCTTCAAAGCTGATACTCGCTTTCAAAATTACTTATAACCTCAGGTCATCAATAGACAGGTACCGATGCAAGGTTAAGTGAAGATGGAGCTCGTTCAAGACTCATCTTTCATTTTGATTTATGTTTTAGTGTCTATTATAATTTGACAGAACACACTTGTATTAAAATTATATTATTAATGCAATGGATGATGTTGTTGCTTGTTTACTACTTTTCATTGTTGTGATACTATACATGACGTCCTCTGCCCGAGAACGCTTCCGTCGTTCAATGGATTTAGGGTGTGACACATCGTTATTCATCCACTTTAACAATTTACTGAAAAAAATGGATGAATCTATAACATTGCAAAGAAACTTTAGGATCCTGAAACATTTTTTTTATGTGAACCGTTTAATAAGGGGGGTTTTGAAGCAAAAATTTTGAAGTTGCTTTGGGGGATTAGAAACAATATATTAAATAAAATGCAATCAGAATCAAGAACACATAATTACCAAGAAAGAGAGTAATGTTAGTTTTGTTTTTATGGAGAGGGTAAGCGAAACATACCCGCGTTTGAGAGATTGTGAGTTGTCGATGTTTTCCCTTCAACAAATAGGCAAAGGAGATTCTTGAGAATTGTTATCAGTGTGGTTTCCAGAATACTTACCATGATAGTTTTGGTTTCTTTGCATCTATTGACTGGCCTCACCCTATAAGATCACAATTAACAGAAACTAAGTAGATGAAACAAATTGATTAAGACCATTGAAGTGAAAAATACGAATAAACATGTAAAACGGAAAAGGGTCGAGATGGCATATACAAATTTCTGAATAATAAAAAAAATTAATAAAATTATTTCTCCTACCAAGGAAGCAATGTGCAATACCTCTTTAAAGACCAATTGGGAGCCGGCAAGTGCAGAACTTGTCATTAGAATAAACTGGAGATTGAAAAAATATCACATGGTCCAAATAAGCAATATATGCATTAATAAATTATGAATTAGATGTGAAACATTGATAAGCATGAAATCCCATAAAACCATCAAAAAGACTTATTTCCTTGTCTGGATTTCCATTATTCCAGTTAATTGTAAATGGCATTCCTACGCCCCACAACAAAATGGCTTGTGAATGGGTGTGAATATCCAAGTGGCCGTCACCACAAGCTGCAAAAATATATACTAAAAGTTATCAGTCTACGCTTAAGTGTAATAAATAACAACCCAATATAAAAATGCACATCTTATATGAATGTATGGGCAAAATTGTCCACATTTCAACCAAGCCATCAAAAGAATATAGCATCAACATAAAGCGCATAATCGTCCAAAGCAGGGCCAAAATGCAGATTGAGCATTCCAAAGCCTATAATAATCATCATAACTTTAGCCATATTTACTTCACCATGAAGATCTTAATCAATATACAAACTCATTTTCCTTATTTTATGGTCTTTTTAACCATAAGTAAGTCATAAGAAAATTTCCCTTTTCCCTTCTTTTAGTCTTTTATTAAGCATCAAGTGTAAGTTGTAAGAGAATATCAAGAAACAAAGATAGATATATAAATAGAAAACCATTACCTCAGTAATAACTAACAAAAGCTAAATGAAACAGCTGGAAATATTTTACCTTAAATCCAATCTGAATAGAGGCCTACAAGTAACCAGCGTGAAGCTCTGTGATCACAACTCGCAATCATGGATTCATTCCTAACCAACCTATGCCATAATGAAAGTCTGAATAGTCTAGCCCATGACAAAAACAGTGCACATCTATCTGAATCTGAAAACATGGCACAAAAGATTCAATTATATAAAAGAATGTAATGTTAAAAAGGAAACATATGTAACCGATTTGCAAGAGAATTGCGTTTAGATGTCTAAGAATTCGTGCGAAAATTTTGTATAATGAATAAAATTAGAGCATCAAATCAAGTTTTTTACACAGAGGATCATAGAACTCCATTACCCAAAACTTCCAAAACAAAAAACAAAAAAGTCAATTATTTGACCTTGAATCGATTATGATTATCCCCATAGATGGGTCAGTAGTGAACAATAGAGACTTGGATACACATCTACGTCTTTCACTTGGATGAAGCTGAATAAATGTTTTTCTTAAATTGGTTTCAACTAACAAATTGATTGTAGAAATGGAGAAGAGAAGCAAAAATAGTGATTTTAGAGAAGAAAGAAACGATTTCAGCGATGGAGCCAGGGGCGACGACATGCGGTGGTTGTTGTGCTTCCTTAAAATGGAACGGTGGTGGTCGAAGAGGAGAAGGAGGTAGCGGTTTGAAAACAGATTATGAGAACCTGAAAAAAAAAAAAAAAAAAAAAAAAAAAACTCACCATTCAGTTCCGATCGACAAAAACAGAAGTAAAAAAACCTAGATTTGCTTTGTTTCCAGTGTCATTAACCTTATTCTTGTCCAGAGATAGCAAATGCAGACATAGAGACGATTGAGGGAGATAAATGTGGGGAGTTTGAGGAGACCACCGGTTAGAACCGACGTAGGTGTGATGGATTTTAGGGCTATACGGTTTAGAGAGATGGTGGCGACCATCGGCTCTAGGGTGGTGATGGCGGTGAACACAGTGATTAGTGGAGTGAAGATCATGACAGTCGAGGCTAAGTTTTTTGGGAGCTTATTTTAGGGTTTTTTGGAAACTGGTAGTTTGGAGAGTGAGAGAAGAGAAATAAAGTGGAAATGTTTTATAAAGTGTATATGTTGTTAGACTGAACGATTCAATTGGTTGTAGGTTAGGAAAAACTCGCTCAAATTTCACTCATTCAACTCTTATCTAGACTTTTTCAACGGTAGACGTAGATGGATAACATCTGATTTTTATGATATGCATAAAACTATTGTATATAATGCTTTAAGAGTTATACCTCTTAAAATTCAGCAAAATCCTGTAAATCTTTTTAAGGTATATATATATATATATATATATATATATATATATATATATATATATATATATATATATATATATATATATATATATATATATATAATTTTGTTTATAACATAATTAAGAATTGTAATTATTATTAATGATTGTATATTTTATAATGATTCTCATTCAAATAAATCTTACCACCGTAATAACTTTCATCATTTCTAACTTTTTAATTAATCCATGAATTGATATGTCATTCATAACATGTCATTTTCATTATAAAAAGCAAGATATTTTTTAACTATATATGAAATAAAATTTCTATACTATTCAACAGGATAAATATATTAACAAAATGTAAACATTTTACAAGTATTGTAACATTTCCCGCTATAATACTTGATAAAAAAAACAAAAACAAGGAGTTTTTTTAATTGTTATGATTAAGAATTAATTATTAAAGATAAAACTATTTTTGTGTTTTATGAAAAAAGAATAATACTAAAGATAAATAAATGGAAAAAAGTGAGTGCCGCATGCAAATTGGGAGCTGACAAACTGACCAAAATTTCATGAAAGACTCTTTTGAACGATGAAATCATAACAGTCTCCACTTGGACTCTTCATTATATCATTTTGACTTCATCTTTTTGGACTCATATTTAATAAAGTAAAATTCATGATAGCAATAGGATCTTTTACATAACTATGTATTTATGTATGAACGTAATCATAGTATTTTCATTTTTAATATTTAAAACCGAATAATATCTTTAAGTACTTTAACAAATTTTTTTAATTCGTCGAACTTGTTTATGAAAATGTCGATACAAATCCAAAAATAAGTTAACAATTTAGAATGGATAAGTTATGGGGAGGGAGCCATGTTTTGAAAACCGGACCAGACCAGTCGGTGTGACCGGTTCAACTGGGAGCCGGTCCCGGATCCGGTTCTTAAATGCTAAAAAACCGGTATTCATGTGAACGGGTGAAAACTGGTAAAAATCGGTCCGGTTGAACCGGCAAAAACCGGAAATTTTAAAAAATATTTATTTTTTTCATTTTTTGTATTTTTTATATAATTAAATATAATTATGACATCATCCGATTTTTCCGGTTTTTGAGACCGGTCCGACCGGTTGGACCACCTGAACCATCGAACCAGTAAGACGACCGGTTCGATCTCCAGTCCGGTTTTCAAAACATTAGGAGGGAGTAAGGCGAATTTTTTAAGGGAAAAAGATAGCTAGACATTTTTTTGGGGTAATTTCAAAATTTAGACTCAAAAAATGGGTTTCCAGCCATAAACATTGGTTCCGCGGAGCTCGCTTCTACAGACTTCTCGGACTAACAATTACTCCGTGGAATCAGGGTATTTTCGTAAATTCTCCCCTCCACATCTCTTCTCTTTTGTAAAATCGTGTACGACGTTACATTAACATTTGTCATTTAAAAATACAACCCAAAACATTATTGTTTACACATCATTGTTCCAAAAGTAGAAAATCATAAGTCAGAGTATCCCAAAAAATCATATCAAATCAAATAAAGGAAGATGTGCCCAATCACGCCCTCATAGTGTCACGATCATTTGGAGTACCTGAAACATAAACTTAAATCGTAATCCTAATGTTAGTGAGATCCCCCAAGATACCACACACAACAAATAAATAGACATACACAACGTGTGTTGTCGTATTGTTCCACAACCTCCCGATTGGATTACCACAACACTGGCTCCACATCCTCCCAGTTGGATTACCCTGACCCATAACCTCCCAGTTGGATTCCCCTGGCCCACAATCTCCTAATTAGATTAACTCGGTCTGTCTGCCAACCGCACAAAGCAGTGACATCAATCCAATGAACATAAGTCGACATATATATATATATATATATATATATATATATATATATATATATATATATATATAACACATACATACAGATAAACATCGAATATAATTAATCATAAGCTCTAACAGGTAGCTATAACATATCAATATTCTTCAAACTAGGATACCCAATTTATCGAGCTGACATTAGTCCCTTCGACCCCTAAATATAATCACTCCAAAAACTGGCTCAACGGTCACCTAACCAATACCAAGGATCTAATCTTAATTAACAGCTCAAAATACCTAAAATACCCCTAGGTCAAACTTGGCCAAAACTATGGTCAAATGCTAAAGTCAACGAGTCAACTTTGCTGTGTACGTGAGGCGTACTCAGCTTGTACGCTGCGTGTACATTAGCCTTGACCTGATCGGGTCATTGACCCCTTACGTACGGCATACGCAGCACTACGTACAACAGACGCACCGAAGTTCCTTTTTCCATACTAAGAGCTTAATGCATTAAGCTTTTACGTTCCGATTATAGATCCAACGCCAAATTACTATTGAGAGTTATAAAGTTTCCAACTTTATGACTAACTTTGCATGTCCATTAAGTGCTTAATACCAACAATCCTAACTTCTTAGTCCGTAAAGGCATTCTAGAGCATGCATGGGGAAGAACTAAGCATCAAGATCTCATTTTTATGACTCAAGACCCCTCAATGGGTCTGAAAGGACGAATTATTTGGTTAAGAGCATGTCATGCTTAAGAATCACCAAAGTTGGGACCAAAAATGCCCTAAATGAAGGAATAACTAGATATATAAGAAAATATGATCAACCTAGGATCTTTTAACCTCCTAAAGGTTGCTAGTAAGGTGAGAATACTAGATCTAAACTTCTTCCAAGCTCCAAAGTGCGTCCACCTCCTTCTTCGTCTTCAAGAATACCACTAACAGACACAAATGAGCTCAAGGACCACTTTCCACGATTAAGGTTAGCTAGAAGGATGATTTTTAGCTGGAGGTTGATGAAGGTGAAGGTATTAGGGCCATAATGGGGATTATATAGGGTGAAAACCCTCAAAATTAGGGTTTTGGTCTAAACAACGTATGCATTGCGCACCTGATGAGTACACCTAATGTATGTGTGCAAACCCGCTTTCCTCATGCATGAGTATGCCATGCGTACACCTGAGTTGGCATGTCGTATGGACCAGGAATGCAAAACTTAAAGATTTAAGGGTTAGAAATGAACCTTCTCGGAACGGGTGTTACAATTGTCCCCCATTGATGATTGAACTGGACTTCATCCTCGAAGTTCGATGTTGCAAATAATTCAGGGTAATGCTCCCATATCTCCGCCTCCGGCTCCTAGGTCCACTCGGAGCCTCTCTGATGTTGCCATTGAACCTTTACCAAAGGTATCTCTGTTGGATCAGGTATCTAAGCCCATAACTACAATTGGTATATACTTGATTTGATAGTAGTATGGTCCTTTTGGGTTGCATTCACTCATGCAACTTGATAGGATGACTAGTGGAAAGGGAGCAGAATTTATTATTTGAAATAATAAATTGGTACTGAAAATGATTTATTAATATATTACAAGATTAATATATTATTTAGAAATCCTATTATTAATTAGTGATTAATCATAAATTAGTTTGGGATTAATTTTGGGATTAGAGGAACTGGTTAATAATAGAGGGGTTGTTTTGCAAATCATTTATAGTTGTGAAATTGGGCTTATAGACTCCTTGGAAAGGAGTGGACAAAATTGATAAGGTGGACATATAAGATTTCGTCCAAGTCTTCCTTAAGGAGGTCCATGGGTTGCTTAGGGCTTTGGATGGGAACTAGGGTTTCCTTATTCATGTCTAGCTTTGAGATTAGCCAACCTAGTCCTATATAACCCCTCCCCCCCAAGCCTTAGAACTTCAGCCAAAGCATATGGTTCCTAACCCTAGCCAATTTTCTAAGACTCTCCTGTCATCCTCTTGCATGGAGTGTTTGTGAGCTATTAGAGGTGCAACATTTGGGGCACTAAGTTTTCAAGAGTCAAGGATCATCAAAGTTGTTCTTGTTATTACTACATAACAAGTAAGGTAATCTTCTAACCCTAATTTCTACATGAATTTTGATTTGTATGCTAGTTTTAGGGTTATTTCTTTGGTTTTCAATTTGCATGTTCAATTAGTAAAAATCTTAGATCCAAAGCAATTAGGGTTGCATGATCACATAGGAATGTAGATATGCTCAAAACCCATCAATCTCCTTGTTGCGTAGGACCTTCATCTTCCTCTCCACTACTGACATCAGCCTCTAACTATAATTCAGGTGCTCATCAATCTGTATATAATCCAAAGGGACCACTGCCTCATCGTCCAATATGCACTTCCACAACTACGAAACATGGAAAGTGTTGTAGATTTGACTGAGCTCACTCGACAAATCCAACAGGTAAGCCACTCTACCTACCCTGGCAATCACACGGAACAGTCTAATATATCGGGGTCCCAATTTCATCCTCCCACTGCATTACTGCCTCAATCTTGGCTAGATAGACCAAAATCTCATCCTGATTAATGAGGTGTCTTAAGAACTGGACCTCCCGTAACCAGAACTCACACTTTGAAAACTTGGCATACAATCTCTCCCTCCTCGATACACCAAGAAGCTCTCGAAGGTGCTCTTCTTTTTGCCCCTGGTCTTGCATTAGATCAGGATGTCATCGATAAATATAATAATTGATCAATCAAGCATCAACCTGCATACCCGATTCACCAAATCTATAAACACTACTGGTGTGTTTGTGAGCCCAAACGGCATCACCATGAACTCGTATTGGCAATAACGAGTTCGAAACGTTATCTTCTACACATCCTTATCTCTAACCCTCATCTGATGATACCCAGACCTAAGATCGATCATGGAGAACCAAGATGCACCATATAACTGATAAAATATATTGTTAACTCGTGAGAGTAGATATTGGTTCTTCACCATTAACTTGTTCAGCTCCTGGTAATCAATGCACATGTGTTGGGACCCATCCTTCTTCTTCACAAATAAAATTTGTGTGCCCCAAGGAGAGCTGCTCAGCCTAATAAATTGTTTGTCTAACAAATCCTAGAGATGAGAGCAAAAATCATGCATCTCGGGTGGTGCTAGCTGATACGACTCCTTAGCGATCGCGGCAACACCAGGAACCAAATCAATTTGAACTCAAGTTGCCTTGCAGGAGGAACTCCGGATAGATCCTCCGGAAGCACATCGGGAAACTCCCTCACTATAGGCACATCCAAAACAATAATACTGCTCTCTTTCCTAATGTCAACCATATATGTAAGATAACCCAAACAACCATGCTATAAACACTAATGATCCCTAGCCGCATAATAGAAAGTCGACCCAACTTTGGTACCCTCTCTGCAAATAACTAGTTCTTTCCCACTCGGGGATCGAACTATCATGTTCTGACCCTCGTAATAAATGATAGCACCAAACCTATTCAACTAATCTATCCCAATAATCACTCAAACATCCCCCATAGGGATAGCAATCAACTTGATCAGGTATGCCACCCTCCATGGTGCAATCCTTGAAGATGCTACTCGCAGAAATCTCGTGTTCATTTGAGATAGAAACTCGCAACGGATTATCTAAATCCTTGAGAACCCTATCAAAGCTCCTATTGAAGGACTGAAATACAAAGAACTGACTCGTACCCGAGTCAAAAAGAATAAGAGCAGGCAAAGAATCCACTAGGAATGTACATATCAGAATTGTAATAATAAGCATAATTAACATAAATTGACAAAATAATAAATGGAATCATACCAGTAACAATGTCTGGTGTCGTCGTACCCTCTTCTGCTGTAAGCTGAAACGGCTGAACCCGAGCCCTCGGGGGATCCGCCCATGATCCTCAAAGTAGCAGGGGCAGGTGTCTGGACTAGTTTGGTAGTGAGTTGTGGGAACTGGGCCTTTTCTATGGCCCACCTGATAAAAATTGTAAACAATCCTAGTACTCAGCTGCAAAGCCTACTGGCAGCAGTCCTTCGTGTAATTCCCCTCCTTGTCGCAATTGCGGCAAGCTAACGACGATCAACACATACCCTCATGAACTCTCCTGCACCTACCACAAGTGCGGCCCCTCTGTCCTCCTGATCTTGAATCAGTGGGTTTGAACCTCTTAGCTGAAGGTTGTGACTAAATAGGAGTCGGTCGCTGCTCCCTAACCTGAGTCTTAATCTCTATCTCTCACCGTCATGCGACCTCCTAAAGCTCCAAAAGACTACTATAATGCTGAGTAGATATAAAGTGGTGAATATATGTCTTGAGCATGCTTAGGTATCAAGTCATCTGGGACTGCTCCGTGGCCGCATACTCAGGACAAAACAATGCTCTCTCTGTAAACATCTTGGGGATCTTAGTCACTATCTCAATCATCTACTTCAGGGCCAAGTACTCCTAATATAACCTCTCTTTCTCAACCAACGGAACATAAATAGAGCAAAACATCTCAGAAACTACTCCCAAGTCATTGTTGTCCTCTATTATGGAGTGTAGGAGTCTGTCACCAACTTCCACCAATATTTCGCGCCAAGGCGGAGAAGGTTTAAGGCACACTTGACCTTCCAATACTTTGGGAATGAGCAGGTGAAGAAACATCCCTCCATATCAGAAAGTCACTTCATAGATACAATTGGGTCCTTTCCCCATCAAACTCCGAGGTATTTGTGTTGCTAAAGTCTAGATACTTAAACAAGCCCCTCACCTGAGCAACAGTAGCAGCCACAACCGCCGTGGTTGCAGCAGCAAGAACCTCAGGCACCACGACTTACCTCTCATCAAACATCTCGATCATAGCAGTCTTGATAGACCCAAACAATTACTAGGTGGCACCTTGGACAACACTAGCCAACTCAATAGCAATCAGCTCTCGCAACCAATCGCCTGTCAAACCCGCCTATCCAAGTCGCCAGCTCCCGAACCAGATCCAGATCCTCTCTTAAGCACCATACTGAAAATAACCAAAAGATATTAGAATCCCATAATTCTAGTCCTCTCCACGCATTACAAAAGCTAAACCCCTCGGGGTTGTGGCTTTCTTACTACACGTGTGGGTCTTGTGCTTGTAGTAGTATGGGCCCAATACTACCTTCAACACCTATCCCTATTTGTCTCAAGAATCATCACAGACAACCCAAAATATAATCAAAACCCTCATACACATAAACCTTATACTCATTGTCCTAAATGTGGCTAGAAATCCACCCACTAAATGACACATTAATGAAACTTCCACCAACCCTACAACTGCTTGTTCATGCTAACCATACATAACTCTAGACCCAACAGATAGTCAAATACTTTATTCTACCTATAACACCTGAAGTGAGGTACGTTCCATTTGTATCCTTATATTTCAAAGTTTGCATTTTTGGTCCTTTGATTTGTATGCGGGGCGTACAAGTGTGCAACGAGTACGTAGTGTGTACCAAGGTATACACTTAGTGTACTCAAGCGAATTATATCGGGACCACGAACATGTACACTAGGTGTACGTGTATGTATACGGGGCGTATGTTGGGTTTGTGAAAACCCTAATTGCTGGGTATTTGGCCACTAACATTATGGAGTGAAACCCTATTTTTATCAGTCTCCGTGTCCCTCAAACCGTACTATATAAACCCTAATCATTCCTTGTGTGTTTTTGGATTTTTGAAGGCCATTAGAAGAGTATTGTGGTACTTTTGAAGAAGGTGTCCATTCTTGAGGACTTATTGGAGAAGATAGAGCTTTTGGATCCATAACCTCACTAGGTTTTGGCTCTCATTTGAGGTATAAAGTTCTGAACCTTGTGGTTATTCTCTTAGATCTCTTTTAGGTTGGGTTTATGGACTCTTTTGGTCCCATGGATGAAGTCCATTGTGTCCATGTCATTTTTGGAACTTAGAGTTGCCACTCTCAGTGTTATTTGAGTTCTAGAATCATAAAGTTGCCATTTTTAGGGTGGAAATCCACCCATGCATGAGCTAAGGTCACTTTCATGGAAGTAGATTGATATACTTTGAGTTTGGGTTCATTTGGTTCGTGTAAGTCACCAAGTCAGTGACTTTATGGATTAAGATGTTGAAGAGGACTTGGATCTGTGATTTTCACCTCTAGAATAAAGTATTAAGTACTTTTTCACACCTCCAAACCAGACGGCGGAAACGTCTGGGGGTGGAGGACTTCATTTGTAGTATCACAACACATGCATCATAGTAATCAAAGTACAAACAACCATTGTATTTAAAAGTATAAGTATTTACATGTGTTCAAACATTGTATATTGAAACCAAAATAGTTATACAAAAGAAGAAGATATGACTCATAATGGCTCCATCTTCTCAAAAAGCTCAGGGAGTACCTATTATTATTTCCCTGAGAATACAAGTAATTTGAAAAGAGGGTATCAACAATAAGTTGAGTGAGTACATAAGTCTTTATGTTTGAAAGGATGTCTTTGTATTTTGATTATGAAAATTGTTCCAGAAAATACCATATTTTCTGTCGTATATGAAAAGTAGTTTTATGCCCATAGAACCGTTCTATTTTGTAAACCAATGTTTTGTATTTGTAAAACTTGTAACTGAGAGTGTGCCTGGATTCACCAGCTATTATTGAAAACTGTAGTATACCGTTGTACTTTGTATTTTGTAAATTGGTACTTCAAAGATGTACTTACGTTTAGTTGTTTATACACTAACGTGTTCTTAATATCTTTTTAATGAGTTATTATAACCATACTAAGACATGAACGCCTGAAATAAACGCCTTGAGAGCGCTTAAACTGTTGATAACAATTGCCACCCATTGGCGTGTATGCCTGACTGTAGCTAGCAGCCTGAGTGCGGGGTTGTCAATCTTGATATAGATCTACACACAACTTGTTTCGATACCCAGACTAGAGATTCTGGTTATAATGTCAGGACTTTACCTTGGTTGTCTAAAATGAATTAAGCAACATGAATTGAATGTCTCATAAAAAGCATATAAGCGTTACATGTATATTAGATATGAAAACCCAATCATTCTGAAATAAATGATTGAAAGTATGTTCTTGAATTAGTATTTTGAACATGTATTTGAAAAGTGTAAACCCTTGTTTTGTATTGAATCAAAACCCTTGTTTCATGTAAAACAGTGTATTCTAGTATACTTGAATCATGAATAATTGTTCTATGTGTCATAAATGATACCTATTGTAATTTATATGTACTTTATGAATTGGTAATTAACTATTTTTGCATGTAATCCTTTGCTCCACATGTTACAATGGGTAATTAAACTGACGAAATAACTTTTATATTTATATACATATACAATTTTATATATAAGTAAAATTTAAACGACCTTCGGACAAATAACCGGTACTATAAGTCCACAACCAAACAAGGAAAGCGACCTAAAATGAGTTATTAGTCCTAAGCCTTTTAAATCTTATATATATATATATATATACACACACACACACACACACACACAAATATGAATATTTGGGAAAAATATAAGTTTATAAAAGAGTTCAATATTTTGAGTATTTCTGATGCTTTAAAATAGTTTTATCGTGATTTGAAATCATTTATTTATAACACAAAGTTCTTGTGTTATACTTGTATTCCCCCCCTTAAAACAATAGAAATTATGAAAATACGGTGGTATGAACTCACTTGATAGATGGTGAATTGGATAGTGTTTTGACAGGAGAGAGGTTACTTCTCGGGAATCTCGGGGCTTCGAGGCTTGCTTAGGGTTTGAGACTTGATACCGGGGCTTTAAGGGTTGTATATGAGCTTATGGAAGTGGAAAATATGAAAGAGGGTGAAATTTAGGGTGAAAAGTGTAAAAAAAAGTCAGAACCCTCGCATGCCTTATATAGGCCGAAGCCTCGGATCTGAGGCCATGCGAGGCTGCCGTGTGTTGGATAGGTGGCGAAGGGAGGGAGGCTACTTCGGACCGGAGGCTTGCTGCTGGCTGGCTCGGATTGGACTAGAGTTCGGTCCAATGGGAAGAGGGCACGTGCGAAGCGGAGCGTGCGAGGGGCGTGCGATGCGAGGTTTGTCCGCTTCTAAGTGGACCTCGGCTGCGGTCCAACCAGGAGGTGCCACGTATGGCTTCAGTCCAATAGCAGCCGCCACATGGGAGCTCGCATGCGAAGGTGACGTGCTGTTACTGTTCATGCGAAAATTCCTGAATTTTCCTATTTTTCTTTATTTTTGTGCCAAAAACTTGTAAAATTCATAACTTTTGCATACGAACTCCGTTTTTGACGTTCTTTATATGCATACGTAGGTAAAATTATACTCTACAACTTTCGTTTAGACTTCGTCGGCAAATTTTGACTTTATTTTTAATATTATTATTTTTAACAGACCGGGATAGGAAAATTCGTTAAAAATTCATAACCTCTTCATCCGACATTCGTTTTGTCTGTCTTTTTACCGTTGTACTACTAATGAAGAGACCTTCGATTATCGTTTAGGTTGTGTCGGCTAAAAACCACCCGATCTATATTTCGAGTTTTTAGTGGTACACTGCTATATCGAAACTTAGAAAAATCTTAACTTCCTCATACGAAGTCAGATTTTAGCGTTCTTTTTATGAAAGTTCTCAGTTTAACATAAACTACAACTTTCATTTAGATTGTTAAGGCTAAAAAACCTTTTATCACAAATTCAGTTTTTACACTAAACAGTGTTTTGCCGATTTTGTCACGGATTTTCAATTGGTCATAACTTCTTCGTTATAACTCGGATTATAGTGTTCTTTATATTTTTGGAAACCTTGTTACAATCTCTACCACTTGGTTCATCCCAATTGAGATTATTTAATAATTTATTTTTGAGGGTCAATTATGTAAATATACACAGTATGCCAAAATTTCTCTTTATTAATTTAAAAAGGAGTACAAAAATTACCTACACTATTACATAGGTTTGAAATAATGGTTTGTTACATACTTAATGGTATAAGTGGCTTAACAAAGCAGTATGTTGGGCGTACGAGCATGTATGCGCAGTGTACAAGCCAAAAAGCCTATAACCCACACCATACAACCGAGTACGCCCCACATACTCAAGCAGTAGGCTAGGTTTTGTTTTGGGCCTCGGTTTAGGCCATTGTTGGACTTCTTAGCTTTGCATCTTATTGGGTCATCAAAAATCAGATTTTGGGCTAAAATATGTTTAGGCTTAAGGGAAGGCCCATTTGAGGAGTTGGGCCTAATTTAGAAAATTAGGCCATTGATGGGCCACTAGTGGGCTTAGGAAGGCTATCTAGTGATTAGGCCTTTGTGTATGTATTTTAAGGAGTCGTCAGAGCAACCGTTAGAGCTTTTTACCATGAGATTCAACATTCAGGTGAGTTTTCTTCCTGTGTGAACGGGTCGAAGGCACCAATGTTGGCACGTATGTATGACTGTATTGACCAAGAGTGCCCGAGGAATGTTTGTATACTCAATGTCTTTGTTTCTTGCATGGGTCTATATTTGAATGTTTCCGGATTACGATCCGATGTTGGGCAATGCCCAGGGAATGTTTGTATGCTTCTGGACTTCAGTCCAATGTTGGGCGGGGACCAAGGAAAGCTTATATGTTTATGTTATGTGATTATTTTATGTGTATTTGTTAATATGTTTGTATGTATACTGAGCTTTGTTCGATGTCGGGTCGGCCCCGATGTCGAGCGGGACCCACGATATATTTATATGTTTATATGTGATTAAGTGTATGGTATGTGGTAGTTTGGGGGGACTCACTAAGCTTCGTGTTTAAAGTTTTCAGTTTTGGTTTTAGGTACTTCTGGTAGCAAAGGGAAGAGCTCGGGATGATTGCATTGCATACACCATGATGTTTTAGCCTGGGATGTTTACTCTGATATTTTTATGGTTACTCTGACTGTGATGTTTTGGATACTTTGAATTATGTTTTTGACGGATGTTTTGATACTTATGGTTTTATTTAATAATTAAAAATGAAATTTTTGGTCATGAATTTTAGGATGTTACAAGTTGGTATCAGAGTCTTGGTTTGAGGGATTCGGACACACTCTCGGGTGTGTCTGAACTCAAACTAAGGATTTGCTATGAAACTTTTCAAAATAAAACCATTTTTATAAAAAGGAATTTTAAAATAGAAAATGGTGTGGTGCATGCAATCCATCGAGCTCAAGTATGTTCTCCCAAATTACCCATACACGTTTTTGTTATGATATTAATTGTGAATATGTGAACTGCATGCTAGATTAGGGCTAGGGATCTACGAAGGATACCTTGTATGCCTACTGTATGAGCTTATTGAACTGCATGCTATTACTGATTAGTCAGTAATATGATGGTCTGATTAGGATATGCTTGGTTTTGTTTACTTAATGATCGAATGTTGCTTGCATTGTGCTTTTTAGAGTCCTAGTTAACTTTAACTAACTAGTAAACAAATACGCCAAGTTACATATTATGAGGACTAAATAATTTCAGAAGATTAGGTTTAGCCCTATTGTGCAGCTCTTGTTTGAGTCCAACCGTTATAGGGAGAGACCTCTCATTCGAAGAATTATCTAGTCTTAGTAGTATGTAATGGTATTCACGATCTAGTTAGGGAAAGGTATCAAGGACTCTTATGTAGCTGATGGTAGAGAGTGGGTCGGAGATTACCCTAGGGTAAGCATAGGATGAGATTAGCACGGAAAGTATTAGTATTGAAATGGACTTGGTGGAGTCAAGGAAATCCTTCAGGAAATTACAGATAGATATGGAAGGTAGTATAGGCCCGTACTACTGAAAGCGGAGGATGCATACACGAGTCAAGGAGGACTAAGATAAACCCATGGAACTTGTAGTGTGCGTGATCCCTCGAGTTATGATGAGTATTCCGATGATTGTTATGGTGTATTTTCAGTACAGTGACGCTATGCACTAGACCAGTTGTCAGTTCTGGCGCTAATGAGGGATCAGGCTCGGGCTTTGGAGCCGAGCAGATCGATGATCAGATGAGGGAGTTCATTTCTGCTGAGATTACGTGCAGTATCATTGACCAGGTTCCTATGATCTTTGGTACGGTCAAGGAGGGCATTTTGGAGATTTTGGATGAGAGGCTGGGTGTATTCCACATTGAGATGGCAGCCATGATGGGGGTACACACGATGACATTCAAAGAGTTCCAATCCTTTGGAGTTCCATACTACCATAGGGCTAGGGACCCTATTTCTAGAAACATGTGGTTGGTAGATGTTACCAACGCCTTTTGCACCATTCGTTGTCCCGAGGGAGACAAGGTCCGTCTTGCTTCCTGCCTCTTAAAGGACAGGGCGTCGGACTGATGGGAGGAGATTGGACATGCTATTGGTGATTCTGCTCTTGATCTTATGACTTGAATCGACTTTAAGACCAGGTTTAGGGCCAAGTTCTCACCTGTAATTGAGGTGCAATAGCTTGCATGGGAGTTCTAGGATCTCCAGCAGATCACTCCCATGTTCAAGGAGATGGACCTTCTTGTTCCACTATATGTGGTGGATGAGGAGATGAAAAAGGCATCGTACCATGAGTGGGCGGATGATACAGACCCTTGTGGATATGTTGCGGGCATGTGTTATTAATTTTGGTGGGAGTTGGGATTCCTACCCACCTCTTGTGGAGTTTTTCTACAACAATACTTATCATTCCAGCATTAGTGCTCCACCTTTTGAGCTCTTATTGGGTCAGAGATGTTGTACCCCGGTGTGTTGGGGGGAGGTTGGTCATAGGGTTATGGGAAGGACTGAAGTAGTCCTTCAGAACACGAAGCTTATTCAGTGGGTTAGGCAGAGGCTGCAAATCACTCAGAGTCAGCAGAAAAGCTATAGCGACTGACACCCATCCTAGTTGGAGTTTCAGGTTGGTGATATTGTATTACTAAACGTCTCACCTTGGAAATGTGTGATACACTTCAGGAAGTGGGGGAAGTTGGGTCTCAGGTATATTGGACCTTGCCGAGTGATTGTTAGGGTTGACAACACTTTCCATGTTTCACAACAGTGAAAGTGCGTATTGGATGAGGATGTAGTGGTTTCCTTGGACGATATTTAGGTCGATAAGCGCCTGAAATATGTTGAGAGGCCGGTAGCTCTTCTAGTAAGAAAGATGAAGGTCCTTCAGAACAAGGAGATACCTTTGGTAAAGGTACAATGGCAACATCAGAGGGGTTCCGAGTGGACCTAGGATGAAGTCTAGACCAAGTGGGGTAGAATTGTAACATCCCAATGTGAGGTACTTCTAAATTTAAACCCTTTAATTCATTTATATTTCATTTGGTCCTAAATTTCAAGAAATGTATGCAAAAAGGGCCTTAATGGCATTGTTTTAATGTAGGCCTTCATAGTACGCCATGCATACGTGGTGTACACTAAGCATACTAGGGAACGCCCTAGTATCATGAGTGTACATCAATGTACGTTGGGCGTACTTTCCAGATAAAGAAACCCTGGTTTATAGGGTTCGGCTGGTATTTAAGCATCGTTATTGCCTCATTTCCCTTCACCTTATCAGCCTCCACCCTCTCATTCGTGCTTGTAACCCTAGTTCACCTTAAGAAGCCATTAGTAGCTTAAAAGTGTGTGCTTGTGTGCTTAGAAGAAGAAGGAAGGAAGCCAAGCTCATCTTGGAAGGGTGAAGCACTTTAGAGCTGGGACATATTCTTCATTTGCAACCCTTCAAAGCTATAAAGCTTCCAACTTTATCTTTCAATCATGTAGATCTAGAAATGGGTGTTTTAGTAATGCTTTTTGGTCCCAAATGTCTTATTTGGAGCATGGCATCTTCTTGACCCTTTGATTTATCCTTTCAGACTTGAGGAGGGGTCATACGCCATAAAAATGAAGTCTCAATGGTTAGTTTTGCTCCATGCATCTTGTAGAATGTCTTAATGGATTAAGACCTTGATTTAAGCACTTAATGGGCATGTAAAGTCATAAAGTTGGAAAGTTTACGACTCTAGGGTTTATTTTAACCTTGGATCTGAAATATAGACATAATTTCTTAAGCTATTAATCACTTAATAAGTTCTGAAGTTTTGTCAGAGTACACCTTGCATACAAGGTCAACACCCTGATGGTGGTCAACCCGTGAGGCTTCGTGTACGCTCAGCGTACCTCAGGAGTACGCCCCGTTAGTTGACTCGGTTGGGTTGACTCAATTGATTTATTGGGTTTTACCAGTTGACTTTGATTTTGACCAAGTTTGGCCTTAAGCGTATTTTGGGTTTTTGATGGAAATAGGTCAGTGATGGGATTAGGCTCCAGTTAGAGAGCTAAGATTTGGAGTCGGGACCTCATTAGCTTCTGTTCAGCTTGTGAGGTGAGTTTTCCTCACTGTATTTGAGGATCGAAGGCAATAAGGTCAGCTCTTTGGATTTGATATCTTGTTATGTATGCTATTGTGTTGTGGTGATATGTTAGATTGGTATCCTGGTATATAGGATGTTGCTATGCTTAGTGATCAGTTGATCTGTTTGTTGTCTTTTGGCTGATTATATGTTTATGAGTTATGTATATGTGCACATATTTGGTTAGTGGTTCAGGCTTTACTACTTTGTGCACGAGCCAACAAACTGGGGGCATTCCAACCGAATGGTTGAATGGATTCCATCCCGAGGATGACCGGACCCGTTTTGTATTGACATTCCAACCCTATGGTTGATTCGCTTGGGGTATTCAAACCTGATGGTTGACTACACCCATAGTGTATTGGCATTCCAACCTGATGGTTGAGGGGCTTAGGGTATTCTGATCCGATGGTTGATTGGACCCTACATGCTGTTATTTTATATGTTATTTGTTTGTGTGAAGGTACTTTGGGGGATCTCACTAAGTGTTGGATTATAGTTTTGGGTTATGTTTCCGGTACTTCAGATGATTGCGGGATGGCGAAGGCGTGACCGCACGCATCCTCATGTTTTGACTTATGATTTTGGGAAACTCTGATGTTGAAATGTCTTTGAGAACTATGTTTGTAAACAAGTTGTGAATTGGGTTGGTTTTAAAAAAGTTTAAATTTATCATGATTTTTATGGATGTTGCATTATGCAAATATTCCTATAATACAACGATATTTTGTTTTAAGCCATTTCAAACAATGGTATAATACAAGGCTAAAAAGATTCACCATGTATGATCTATGATGCCCATATTTTATGGAATAAATACCTTTAGGCCTAAGAAATCCATAAAGTCCCATACAGATGGATCATGTTTATTTTGTGGGGAACAATATACTAGAAAAGGAACTGCTTGTTTATCTGAAGAGAATGTATGAAAGAGACTAGTACTTCGGGTATCTACTAGATAGAACTTATACTTTTCTGATAACACTCAAGTACTTGGTACTTCAATGATATTTGTAAGTAGCTTGCAGACATTTAAAGAAGAATAACTAGTTGAGCACATGGAAGTTCGAACTTAACTCTTGATGTTTAGTTTATAATTTATGCTTTGAAAATAATGTAATTGTATGATAAAAGAATGTTTGTTTTGGAACAATTTATGTTTTAATTTAGCATGTCTAAATATATATCTCATTTAATTTATTAAAATTTGATTATTTACTTAAACCATTTTTCATGACCATAATATTCATATTCCGTAATGATTAACTTCCACTTATGAGACTAGGTCTCATAATAGAACTATAAAGTAAATATCAGAGTTTTCTAAATAACAAATTCTATATGCTAACGCTTTTGACTTAAAGTTGTTTTGATTCAAAATTATATATGACAATAATATCTTTATTATATAAATCTAATACACATATTCTAACTTCAAGAAAGGGATCTTTGAAGGCAAATAATGTAATTTTATTGACATAGGTGGAATCTTATTTATATAAAAAGGATTCCTAGTGATATTTTCACTAAACTGTAGAGAAATAATTATTAAGAAACTATAATATGTGATGTATGACTTTCTTTCTAATGAATTTATAAGATTTAGAACTAGATACCAAATCAAATTTATTAACAATTATAGTAGTTATAATTATATTTTACATTTTAAAACATAATTGTGAAATCTCTGGTGAAGTTTTCAAATATAAAGTTGAGATATAAACCAGTATTGTCATCAGATGTCTTAGTGATAATAAACAATGAACTAAACCTTACTAGATAGAGTTTACTTTCTAATCGGTAAAAATATCCTCATTTTTTCTCTTGGGATTACACTATCATCACTATTTCTGTTTTGAATACAAGCACGAACTAACAAATATATAAAACACTTTATAATATTTTGTATGGAAAGGCACCATCCTTATCTTACTTAATGTTTTGTGGATTTGAAGCCTATGTTAGACTAAAGCTTCTTGTTCCAAAATCTACTAATTACATATTTGTAGAATACTCTAAAAGTTTCTTAGATTATTATACACAAACCCACAAAGAATAAGTTCTCTTATTCCTCTAAAAGTGATTTAGAAAAAAGCAAGCTTTTAATTACAAAGCAATTTGGAGGCATATGGAACTTAAAGTAGCTCAAAAACCATAGCCTGATGTTGTGAGAGTTGGCACTAGTTTTAAGAAGCAATTGTTAAACATGAGTAATAGCTATTCATAAACACAAATTGCTCACATTAATGGTGGAAATCATCTATGAATTGAGAAATGTGGAATCTCTCATTGATGACTTATTCTTGATGGTTTTTGGGAAATCCATCAAACTACCAAAATGTTATATAAGATCTTGAGTCTGATTAATGATTCATAATCATGAACATTAAGATTTGATCCATGTATAATAATAAAGTATGGGCTTGATTAATCTTCCTCTCTATAGAAAGTCTAGAAATAGTAAGAGATTCTTTTAGATAAAATACATACATGAATATTTAGCAAGACTTGTTATAAAATGATTTCTCATACTCATGTCATTGATTGTGGTCATTATCATACTCATGGCATTAACTATGATCAAACCTTTTCACAAGTTGATATGACTAGATCCACAAGGAAATATTTAATGTAACCTCATATACTTAATATTATATATAGCAAATATATTTCAAGAAAGACCGATTTTTATTAATAGACATCTACTTGTAGACATCTATATAACTCAACTAGGAGACTTTCTTAATCCATGTTATCCTAACAGAATGTGTAAGGCATAAGATCCATTTTTGGATATATAAAAAACATCTCAAGGTTAGAATCTTCATTTTAATATATAAGTATTAAGTGTACCTTTATATCTAAATGAAGATGAAATTGTGTTTACTAAGAACTAGTGGGAGCATAACGATATTCCCAATCTTGTATAGATTAGATATACTTAATCATAGGAAATTACATTCTGACCATGCCAGAATTTTTCACCTAGATTCGTAATGTGTTTCTAAGATGAAAGACTTAGGAATGACAAGATACATTCATGGAAAATAAAATCTATAGATATAGACAAAGATTAATGTTAAAGTCTTTAATGTCTTTATGCATATGTTGACAATCTCTTGAAAGAGATCAAGATAGAAAATTCCATTGGAGTATTCTTCACATTGTCACATGAGACCAATTTGAGCTAGCCTCAAAAGGACCTAGCACATACGTTTGAGCAAGATAAAATAATTTATATTCAGTTTACTTGGAAAATGGATCCGTCATTTATGCCATATTATACATAAGACTAGGTATATGATTATGTCATGAACATATCATAAGATACAAATTTAAGCTAGCCTTAGGAGAGACTGAATAACCCAGTCAACAATCATCTTTCTTGAGACTTCGACATCTAGCTCTCCCAGCCTGTCAATATGTGACTTCATCTCGAAGATGTGGGTACATATAGACATTTCTTGCCAAATGGGATTGAGTGACCTTGAACTTTTCAAGAACTTGTGGGTTAGGGAGAATAGTTAGAGGAGGTAGAGGAAGTGAAGCATGATTTCTAGACCCATTAATGCACAACAAAGTGATTAATCTTTCACCTTGATCTCCATATGGGATATCATCTTCATTAGGAAAGCTCTATCCAAAAGGACAAGGAAGACCAGAGTTGTCATAACTAGACATCTATGAGGGAGAAATTCAAGCAAGTTTATTTAAGTCCTTAATATAATACCTAATATGAAATATTAAGGCTAGGACCCAACACAATATTTTATAACTTGGAAGAGGGATGCCGTAATTTAAGCTACAAAATATTTGAAGGTAGGTAAATGACGATTTACCAATTTCCATCATGGAAAAATGAAAAAGAATTCTAGGTCTTGAATGAATTGGAATTCCTAGATCCTTTGAGATTCATTAAACTATTCAATGGCATGTTTAAATCCCGGTTGTGCCCTTCAAGTTTGTGATCAGGATGCCAAGGATCACAAGCAAGTAGTGAATAACCATGCAAATTATCTTGGTACACTTAATGTTGCAACCACCCAATCAATGTGCCAGTTAACCACACATGCTCCATTGAACTATGATTAACATTATGCTACCCTTTGTCATGCATTGTCAGTCCCAGATTAGTGTGTTGCTTAACCACACACGCTCCACTAACGACTTAACAATGTCCAAAGTGTAATTTCATGGGTTAGCACCAAATTCATATTTTCCTAAAGTAACTAAGATTGGGAATTTAATAAAGTTTAGTTACTTCATATTTTAATGAAGGTAGAATTAATGTCCTGTCCTACCCGTTCGGCTAACGATCCTTCATCATTTAAGGAAACACTGGGTGACAGTGGACACCCATTAAACTGCCATTTTAAAGGCAGTAACCTTATACCCCCCCCCCCCTTATAGACCGACTTCATGAATAAGGCCTACTAATGGTAAGACTGGCTTACTCTTATATATATATATATATATATATATATATATATATATATATATATATATATATATATTAACTTTTAATATTATAATAGTATAAGAGTTGAATTTTAACTTTTAAAATTCTACGGGTTGGAATTAAGGTATACATGGGTGGTTAACTTTACAAATTCCAAAACTTGAGGGAAAGTTTTTAACAATTCAAAAGCTTTTGGTTTCCATAACTTAAGAGTTTAATATGGGTTTTACGGAAGACTTTTCAAGTACTATAACTTGAGGACAAGTTATGGAAGACATAAAACTATTTTATGATGACATTAAAAATAAGACCTTTCATTTTATTTCATAACATATGAATCTTAATGGAATTTTTAAAGTAAAACTCTTCATTTTTCATAACTTGAGGGCAAGTTATGGACTTCATCAAAACCATTAAGATCAATTATTCCAATTAACATAATAATCAAATAATTTTTCTATGGTCTACATCAAACTCATTAGTAAAGATAATTCACATCAACAATTTTCAAGAAATTAGCTAATCACATAAAGTAATCCAAATCTTGAAACTTTAACAATTATCCTTTATTTGTATGAGGATAATCATTACCATATCATCAAAATCAAATTTTATGAAGAAAAAATTTTTGTGGTAATGATCCTAATCCAAAACATGCCAAAAAAACTCAAAAATCTGTATTCTGGACAGCCAACTCGTCGAGTGCATGAGCTGACTCATCGAGTTGGTCAGAATTGTGAGTGGGCTCGACGAGTAACTCATCCAACTCGACGACTCCAAGGCCAAAATCATGCAACTCGGTGAGTTGACCAGTGAACTCGGTGAGTTCTGCTGTCAAACTGCAGAAAATTATATTTTTTTTCTTCGAAAATAAGTAATCACATCAAATATAATAGAAAACAACACATGGCTCTGATACCACTGTTGGGATTTGTATACTACAATATCCTATGGTACTGATACAACGCTAAATGCCTTTCATCTATGTTTTCTCTAATTATACATGTAATAGTGTTTCCAAAGCATTAAGCCTATAACTAGCATGCAATTTACATAAACAATATAAAATACTAGTTAGGATGACATACATTTTGTTGTAGCTTGAAACCTCGTAGTATTTGGCCATAAGAGCATAGCACCAAAAGTATGAATGCCTCAAATGGCTCACAACACACCTAGGACAAAGGTGACTCTTGAGAGAGAATTTCCATGCACTAAAACACCTCCATGAACTCTAAGAACCAGAAGTACGCATTTTTAGGTTATGGAGCATATATTTATATGTAAGATTCCAAGGGTCATGGGTATAACCCGAATCCATACCCATGGGTTTATGATACATGGTCATGTGGCCCAACTCTTTATGTATCCATACATAAACTTAGCCCAATATGGATCATAAGCCCAACACATATAAATACAAACAATTACCATAATTAGTCCCTATAGATTTAATTAGTCTCTTTTGATCATTAAATTAATTTGAAACTAATTCTTGATCAATACTAATTAAATCATATGATTTCATATTAACATATTAGAATTTATAATATATTAATAAATCATATATTACCTCTTCTGAAAAGCCCATCCTAACAAATTATGCTGATGATATGCAACCCAAATGGACCATGCTACTCTCGGGTTGAGTACATACATATAATAGTTATGGCTTAGACATCTAATCCAAAAGTCTCCCACTTGGATAAGTGTAAAACCCCGAGTCCAGAAGTGCAAGTTCAGGGTTCTTAGTGTAAATAAGGAAGGTCGACTCAGCGAGTCGAGTCGCGGTTCTGGTCACGTGTTAAGTGACCAACTCGGCGAGTCGGCAGCTGGACTCGGCGAGTTGCTGCTGAAGGGAGAAAACCCTAATCCGAGGGTTATGCCCTATATAAACCACATTATAACCCACCTTCAGCCTCTTTGCTACCCATTTGAGATCCAGAAACCCTCATCTCGTGTGTGCATGTGACTCCATTGATGAAGAATTAGAGCTTGGAAGAGAAATTTATTGTAAGAAGCTTGGGGATTTGGAGGCCATCATCAAGGGGCTTGGGTAGATCTGGAATCTACTTATATTTGGGCACATTTAAGGGGTAAGGAACCTCCTCCTTAAGCTATTTCATTATTGGTTCATGAATGGCGGTTGATTTGGGATTCATTTGGTTGTTTGGGAGCTATCTCGAGTTTGAGGCTTAGATCTGAAGTTGCTACTTCAGATCTCGACTTGTGATGGCCCAAAATGTCATAAAGTTCCTATCTAAGAGTTATTGGTGAAGCCCTTTGTCTTTAACCCTATAATAGAAGTGTTTTGGGCTTATATCTCTTTGCTTTCACGTAAAGTTTGCAACTTTATGTGAGGGTTAGGCTGTAGAAGAGTGGATCTATTGATTGGACTCCCTACATGGCTATAAAAGCCTCTGTATAGAATGAGAACTGAAGAGACATGGCGAGTCACATGGGTGTGCTCGACGAGTTATATGATTATGTTCATGGACTCGGCGAGTTGGAAGAACAACTCGGCGACTCTATTGAAGATTGCCTTGGACTCGCCGAGTCTATGCTTGGACTCGCTGAGTCTGGTGGTGAAGTCCTAACCTTTTCTGGTTGAGCTGTGAATCAGTGAGTCGAGGGATGACTCGGCGAGTTGAGCTTGTTGGACTCGACGAGTCTTGGGGCGACTCGACGAGTTGAGTCGTGGCATGGGAGTTTCTGAGCATAGGAACTCGACGAGTCAACGGGTTGACTCAGCGAGTAGGGTCAAACAGGAAAGTTAACTTTGACTGAGGACTTTGACTTGGACCAAGGGTTGACCAGTTTGACTTCCAAGGGTATTTTGGTAATTATTGGTGTTTATTGGTTTTGGTTATTTGGTAATGATCAGTGGTGGAGTTCGTGCTGGTGGTCGGAGCAGTGTGGTCTTATTCCTTCAAGTCGGCAGTTGCAGGTGAGTTATCCTCACTATATCGATAGGGTCTAAGGCACCAAGGTTGGACCTTTATCGGATGGGAATCCGGGTAGTTGTTTGTTATGTTATTGCTTTGCTATGTCTGCATCCGGGTAGTTAGGATGGTATATGTTAGAGACTTGGTTAAGGTCGGTATCCTGGTATATAGGATGATGTTATGTTAGTGACCGGTTAGATTGGTATCCTGGTATATAGGATGATGCTATGTTAGTGATCGGTTAGGTCGGTATCTTGATTAGGATGTTGCTATGTTATGTGATCTGCTAGATCGACTGATTAGTTGTGAATTGCTATATGATTATATGTTTATGTGCACATGGTTGTTGGACTGGGGTTGGGTTGAGGTGGTTCCTGCTTTGTGTTGTAGGCCAACATACCCAGGGCAGACCAGTTAGATCGAAGGCTCGGCGAGTGGTTCGGATGGGCTGAAGGCCTCAAGAGGGCGAATCAGACGTGTCGAGGCTCGAAGAGTGGACCAGACAGACTGAAGGCTCGATGCAGGCGGACGAGTCATACTGTAGACTTAGAGAGTGGACTAGGTGGACTGAAGGCCCGGTGCAGGCGAACGAGTCATACTGTAGACTCGGAGAGAGAGAGAGAGAGAGTGTGTGTGTGTGGACCGGGTGGACTAAAGGCTTGGTGCAGGCGGACCAGTCACACAGTAGACTCGATATGCATGGCTATTCTGTTTATGATATGATATGATATGTGTATGTTATTGTGGTTGGTATTTTGGGGGTAACTCACTAAGCTTTCGGGCTTACAGTTTCAGTGTATTGTTTCAGGTACTTCAGGAGACCGTGGCAAGGCGAAGGCATGATCGTAACGCTCCTCAGCTTTATGTTGATGTTTTGGGATACTGTGATAATAAAAGAATTGAAAACCTTTTTGTAATAACTTAATCATTATTGGTTGTTTTTGAAAAGTTTAAATTGGTTGTAAATTTTCACGGTGTTACAAGTTGGTATCAGAGCGTTGGTTTGAGTGAATTGGAGGAATATTCGTGTGAATCCAGTCTCAAATCAAGGAGAGTTTTCAAATTGAAATTGAAATGGTTTTCAAAAAATAAGTAGAGGAGGATGCGGAGGTACGGTCAGCCAGAGCCAATAAGTAGACCCTAAAATACCATATAAGTTATTTGATTATGTGATATCTTAGAACAACATGCTAGTACTAGGCTAGGGATCTTTAGGAATTGCATGATACAATAGCCTGATTATACGATGCCTGCTAGCGTAGGGTTACCTGTTATGTGAGGTAGTTAGCAGTTCCTTTAGAGGTGAGGATTTTGTTTTACCATGTATATGTTTATCGCTAGGGTGTTGTGGTGATACTTGATATAAATATGGGTAGTTATGGAAGGTAGTATGGGCCCGTACTACTGAAAGCACAGGACCCATACGTGTATCAAGGAAGTCACAACCCCTACGGTCGGGTTGGGAGTTAGTTCCCGGGTTCTGGGGAAGCATTCGATTTTCTTGCTGTGTATTTTCAGTATGGTGGTTACGAGGCATGCCGGGGGTGGATCCGAGTTAGGATCGGGATCAGGAGAGGGTGGCCAGGGTAGATCAGCACCACTCGAGGTCATTGGTCAGATGAGTACGGATGAGTTGGATGCCAGGATTCGTGAGATCCTGCATGATGAGATTGCTGCTATGTTCAGGGCGGAGATGCTGGAGATGTTTGGGTCGATCAAGACCGCCATGGTTGAGTACTTTGATGAGCGTTATGCGGCTCTTATAGAGACGGCTGTCGCGGCAGCTGCAGCGATTGTAGCAGCGACAGGTGGAGGAGCCGGTCCGGGTTTTCAGTATCGGGACTTCGATAATATGAAGCCCCCTACTTTTGATGGGGTTCAGGATCCAATCATTGCTATGAGGTGGTTGTCGGATGTGGAGGGGTGTTTCTTCACGGGTTCATGCCCTGCGGATCAGAGAGTGAGGTGTGCTCTGAAACTTTTGAGGCTCGGGGCGAAGGATTGGTGGAGGTTGACAACGGGATCTTATTCGGATGCACAGCGGGTTACGGTTACATGGGATCAGTTATGGGAGGTGTTCAATACTCGTTATGTTCCATGGGTTGAGAGGGAGAGGTTGGCTCAGGAGTTCTTGGAACTGAAGTAGGATTCGGAGTCGGTGAAGGAGATCACCAGGATGTTCACTGAGAGGGCAATGTTTTAACCTGAGTTTACTTTGGAGCAGGCTCAGATGTCCCGATATCTGAATATGCTCAAGAGGGATATCAGGCAGTTTGTGTCTACGCGGTGGTGCGAGACCTTACTGGAGTTGCAGGAGGCCGCTCGACGGCGTGAGTTGGAGATTGAGTTGCAGTTGAGAGAGCAGAGGCAGGCCCCAACGCAGTCGCAGCTGGCGCTGAAACGGTCCAAGACCGTTGATTCTAGTTTGCGAAGTCAGAGCAAACGCACTTGCGAGAAGTGCGGGAAGGGTCATACCGGAGTTTGTAGGTCTGGTGGTGCATATCGCAAGTGTGGGAAAGAGGGGAATTACATGAGGGATTGCCATTAGTCAGCCCTGGTTCATGATTTGAGGATTTGTTATCAATGCCATCAGGTTGGTCACTTGAGGGCCAACTGTCCACAGCTTGTTTCCAGATCGGTGTAGGTTCCAGCACCGTCTACTGTGAGGATTATTGGCGGGGGTCAGGGTGGAGCGGAGCCTCCGAGGGCTTAGGGGCGCGCTTTTCAGCTCACAGCAGAGCAGTTCAGGGGAGAGCCGGATGCAGTTGCAGGTATGTTTTTGTTTTGTTGTTGTCCGGTTTTCTGGTTATTTATGTAGTGTTGTATTTTATTCGATGGTCTGCGTGTTTCATGGTTTGGTTGGGAGTGTTAGTAACTAGGAGTTGTAGGCAGTTAGCATCCAAGGGATTGATGGTCAGAATTTGGTTGTATGGTCTTGTTGTCGGGCATAGCAATTGTGATTTGATAAGTGTTCAGCGGAGAGCCGAACTCCCTTAGAGTTCGTGATGTGCGATGCCGGGAAGTGATTTTGTAGAGGTTGCTCGTTTCATAGGAAATCAGTTCATGGATAAGAGGAGTATGTTGAGTAAGGATGATTGATTTATGCCGGTTGAGTCACCGGTGGTTGGTAGTCAGTGATCTAAGTGGGGAGAATTGGAAAATTCTCAAGAGGATCGACAAGCATTAGAGGTTGATTAGCTGTTTGGGCTTCATCAGTGTTTCAGTCAGCCAAGATTGTGGGTTGGTATGAGTAAGTGACAAAAAAATGGGGCGGGGTACAGACCAAGGTTTTAGGAAAAGGTGATTGGTTGTTGTGAGGCCTAAGATTAGGTTAGGATTTGAGTAGATGGAATGGTGTTAGAGTTCGGAACCCCTAGAGTGCTAGAACAATATGTACGGGAGAGATTCCAAGGAAGGATAGTTCGGAAATCCTAGAGTGCTAGAACAACCCAATTTCATGAAGTTATTACAAAAAGGTTTTCAATACATTTATTATCAGAGTATTCCTGGAACCATATCATAAAACAAGAACATGAGGAGAGGTAAGATCACGCCTTCGCCTTGCCACAGTCTCCTGAAGTACCTAAAAACATTAAACCACAACTGTAAGCCCGGAAGCTTAGTGAGATACCCCCAAAATACCGACCACATATACCATACACATAACATATCATAACAACAACCATGCACTTCGGGTCTACTGTGTGACTGGTCCGCCGCACCGGGCCTTTAGTCCACCTGGTCCACCCTCTGAGTCTAGCCATATACATTTAGTCTACAATGTGATTGGTCCGCCCGCACCAGGCCTTCAATCCACCTGGTCCACTCTCTGAGTCTACAATATGCCTGGTCCTCCCGCACCAGCCCTTCAGTCGGCCTGGTCCACTCTCCGAGCCTCGGCATGTTTGGTCCGCCCTCATGGGGCCTACAGCCTATCCGGACCGCTCGCTGGGCCTTCGGAATATCCAGTCCGCCTTGGGTATGTTCGGCTACAACACAAAGCAGGACCCGCCTCAACCCAACCCCAGTCAACCACCCATGTGTACATAAACATATAACCATGTAACAATTAATCATTGTTGAAGATTAATGTGTTGCGTCTTGGGCCCTTTTGTTTTTGCAACCGGATTGGGCTTGTCAGTCCATGTTTATCTAGATTAGCCTCCTTTTTCTTAGATAAACTGTTAGGGTTTTAATATAAATATATGCATGCATGTATGCGTATAGAGCTGTCGCCATTCTCATTGATTATTGTAAACCCTAAAATCCTCTACAGTTGATGTTCTTTATCGAGCTCTTCTGAGGGTTGTTTATTAATCATTCGACACCTTTTGATCCATTTGCTTGTTCTTATTGTTTATCTGATTATTTCTCTACCTATTTCATAGATCTAATCGGTCTTCAAGTTTATTTTTAAACTTATCAATTGGTATCAGAGCAGGAGGCTGTGTAATCGATACACTTCTTTTCTTTGAAAAAGCTTCGATTAGGGTTATTCCGCATTCATTGATATTTATTGAGCCGTCATCTCATAATTGACGTATCTCGATATTTATTGTTTTTGCCCTAATTTGATATATTACAATTCTGATCTTTGAACAGGTTATTCGATCAATTATGGACGAGTCGCAATCCAATCCCATCAATATTTCAAACAGCATTGGATCAACAACGAAGATTCCCATCCTGTACACCCATGATTATGAAGTCTGGGCGAATCACTTTGAAGATTATGTCATAGGATCTGAGGATAATGGATACCTCATCTGGGAAGCAATCATCTTTGGACCTTTTTCTCATTCAGCAACTTCAAGGATTATTAAAACTCAAAAGGAGTATAACGATCTTCTGAAAGATGTTAAAGATGTAGCGCAAGACAAAAAAGTTAAATTTCAGTGCAATATCAAAGCGTTAAGATTGATCAGATTTGCTCTTCAATCCGATACTTTTAGGCTGGTAAGTTCATGCACGACTGCAAAAGAGATATGGGACAGGCTACGTGAACTGTACTCTACAGACGAAGATCTTGAACACTCCATTCAAACCTTACTCTTGTCTGAGTTTGGTGAGTTCAAGCAAGGAGCAGAAGAAACCGTGACTCAAACGTTCGATCGCTTCAATCATCTTCTTAGCAAGATGATCAAACATGGCATCGAAAGGAAGCTTATTGAACAGAAGGTTACGTTTTTGAACGGACTCAGATATGAGTGGAGAGCAATCGCGTCCACAGTTAAAGCGCACGAGCAATTCAAATCCTATTCTTTGGCAAAACTGGTGGGCATCCTAAAATCTCAAGAAAAGATCGTATTACAGGAGAAAACCGTGGTTTCAAGTCTAGGTTCGTTGGCCCTCCTGTCAAAAAGCAAAGCGGTGATAGAGGACGAAGATCTCAACTTGGATGATTATGATCTCACGTCTGAGGACTATGCTATGATGGTGTCAAACCCCAAGAGATTCATCAAGAAGAGATTCCCCACTAACAGGAACCGAAACTGGCAAGGGAGTTATAGCTCTGAAAAGGTCAAAGATGAACCGAAAACTGAAGAGTCAAAGAAGGAACCGAAGGCTGAAGGAGATTCTAGAGTGAGCTGCTATTATTGTGGAGGAAAGAACCACTATGCAAAAGATTGCGTCCTCAAAAAGATGGCAGAAAAGGATGAGGAAAATGATGAAGAAGCCGTGTTGCTGAAAAAGCTTGATGAATTAAGGATGAAGAAATATGCTATTAACCCTCCTATGAATGCTTTAATTGTGCAGGGTTCGGTAGCTGATGACGAGTTCGGTGGCGTGGAGGTCTGTTCAACCGACTCCGAAGATGATGAAGTGAGGAAGCCTTCACATGGAAAGGCTTATGTGGTGAAAGAAGAGAGCAGTGGAGGAAGATGCTTAATGGTGTCCGACATATCTCAGATGAGGGGATACAACACTGATGGTGGGAACAAAGACCCGAAGGAGCAACAGGACATGTGCTTTACAGCAAAACCACTCAACGTGCAATTAAACGAGCTGGATGAACTAATCAAGAAGGTACAATCCGTGTTTGTCTCATTTAAAGTCCCACAATGCTCATATGAAAATGAATTAAAAAGTGTTAATTCAAGAATCTCTCATCTAGATAGTAGTTTAACTCAAACTCGGGTCACCAATTCTAACCTAACTGACCAATTAAGCAGGGTGTCTTCGAAGAGTGAGGAACGGCGCATGTGGATCGAACTGAAGGAGTCGGAATTAATCAAAATAAAAGATGAAAACATTTATTTGCAAAGAGACAATTTAAAGCTTTTGAAACAACGAAATGTTTTTTGTTTAATTGCCAAACGTCTTTATGCAAATATTACTCAGCTTCATTTGAATTGTGAGGGCAAAAGATTCATCGCATGATTTTACCCTTTCTTGAGTTTAAGGAAGATGAAATTGATGCCGAAGCATATAATTGTGAGAGTATTATTTCGTCTGAGGATGTTAATCCAACGTATATGTATGGACTGGACAAAATAGAATCTTTCATAAAATCCAAGGACCACAAGAACATGCTCAAAAACCTTTTGGATGAAAATGATAAACTGAAGCTAAGAACCGAAACCATACAAAAATTTGACTCATTAAATGTCAACTTAAGCTCAGAAAATAAAATTGATGTTGAAAATGCATCTGAGCTTAATGAGGACGATAATATGAGTGAAATTTCTGTAGAGGACACGGTTGATTGTTCAGAATTTGTCAAGAACGAACCCGAGAACCACAAAAATCTCATTTCGGAAAATTCTGTGGAGTTCGCTCGATTGTCCCAACAAATGTCCCCGATTCTTGTAGAGAAGGCAGTCGTATACCAAAAGGTTAGAACCACTCCAAATCAGGTGTACAAAGTCACAGGTGTAACCGAACATCAGACTGCTGAACTCACAGCTATTGTGAACGAAGACAATGCTTATGGCTGTGACGAGTTCTTCTGGTCAGCTCCCATTGACAATGCTGATGAAACGGTAGGTCTGTCTGAAAGGACTTCATGGAAAAGCAAAGGCAGATACGTACCAGAACCTTTGAATAAACCTGATAGCTTCAACGTGACAAGTACCAGTGGTACAAAAGATGTCCCTCAAGAGAACGAAATCCCTGCAACAGAAGTCACATCCCCAAGTGAAACTTCATCAGTTCAGAGTGGATCAGCCAACGAAAACCAAAAACATAAAGCTAACATCCATCATCAACCAAAGCAGATGAGAAACCAAAAACGAGAAAGGAATCAGAGATATAGGAAGAATCTCTCAGAAAGAAAACAATTTTGGCAATCGCAAAATGCCTATTTCTCACATCAAGACAGGAATTTAAAACCAGAGAAAAATCATGTTGGATCGACAGAGAGCAATGACAACCGGAAGTAGAGGCTCGGTTCTGAGCAAAACAACAACCGGAAGAAGAGGCTCGGTTTTGAGCAAAACAACAACCGGAAGCAGAGGCTCGGTTCTGAGCAAAACAACAACCGAAAGCAGACGCTCGGTTCTGTTCAAAACAACAACCGAAAGCATAGGTTCGGTTCAGAAAATGATTTCAACCGAAAGCACAGGTTTGGTTCGGAAATCAAAAGAGATCAAAACTCAAGGGTTGGTCCTACTGTTGATCAAAAGCAAAAGAGTCACCCAGAATCTTCAACCAAGAAGTCATACCAATATGGGCTATCTCATTCTAACTCTTCTAACTCCTCAAAATCTTCTGTCTCTTCTCGTCCTAAATTCCACTCTGTTCCTTCTCAAAAATATCAGTTATCCGCTGAACAAAAAGGAAAACAGAAGGTTTCAGACGTTGAACCAGAATCAAAAGCGTCAAATCCAAATAAAATCCAAGTTTTCACCATCAAAAGGAAAAATGAAACAACACTAATAAAAAGAACATATTTGGTTGACATCACTCTTACTATCCCTGTTCCTGTAAAAGGCTCACAAGGACCCAAGATGCTTTGGGTTCCTAAATCTGCTTAATTTTTGCAGGTTATCAGTGACGAGCAGTTTGACGAAGAATGGTACATTGATAGTGGCTGCTCGCGTCACATGACAGGAAGGAAGGAAGAGCTTAGGGAATTCAGATCTCTTTCAAACGGTGGAAATGTCAAGTTCGGGAACAACTTCTTCGGAACCATCAAAGGCTACGAGATGATTACAAACGATGATTTCACAATCAGGAAGGTTGCATATGTAGAGGGACTACAACATAATCTCATCTTGTTGGAGGTACCGGTCTCAAGGTCTCATTCGATGATGAAGGTTCGTAAATTATTGAAAAGCAGACGAACAAAGTTATTCTCAAATCAGAGCGCAAAGGTGAAATGTTTCCCCTAAATATCAAACCAATCAAAGGAAACCCAGCCATCTGCTTGTTATCCAAAGCAAAATCTGACGAAAGCTGGCTATGGCACCGAAGACTCGCTCATCTCAACTTCAAAGATATCAACAAACTTGTTACTGGAGGTCACGTTAGAGGTCTTCCATTGCTCAAGTATGATAGAGATCGTCTGTGTGCTGCATGTGAAATGGGGAAGCAGAGTCGTCAAAGTCATCCATCTATAATAAACACTAAAGTTGTTGAACCACTAGAATTACTTCATATTGATTTATGTGGTCCATCTTCTATCGAAAGCATTGGTGGTAGCAAGTATATTCTTGTTATTGTTGATGACTTTTCACGTTTTACATGGGTGTTCTTTCTGAAGCTTAAATCTGAAGCGACTCACAAGCTAAAAGTGTTCATCAAGCAGATTGAAGTTCATCTGAAGAAGGTCGTTCGTAACATCAGAAGCGACAATGGGTTGGAGTTCAAAAATAAAGAATTTGAAGAGTTCCTAGAAGAAAAGGGAATCAGTCACAACTTCTCAGCTCCCTACACACCTCAACAGAACGGGATTGTCGAAAGATGAAACCGATCCTTATGTGAAGCTGCCCGAACCATGCTAAGTTTTGCTTCCTTACCTTTGTATTTTTGGGCTGATGCTATTTCTGCTGCTTGCTTTACACAGAACAGGTCGTATCTTAACAAGCGCTTCACTCTCACTCCTTATGAGATCATCAACAACAGGAAGCCAAATGTGAAGTTTTTTCATGTGTTTGGTTCAAGGTGTTTCATTTTCAATTCTAAAGAACACCGCAACAAGTTTGATGTCAAAGCTGACGAAGGGATATTTCTAGGCTATTCTCTTACTTCCAAAGCATACAGGGTGTTAAACAAGCGTTCAAGGAAAATAGAAGAAACTTACTACGTGACTTTTGATGATAGCTATGTTAAAAAGCTAAAGGCCAACGAAGACACAACTGGAGAAATCTTTCCTCAAACTGGCCAAGTCACAGCCTCGATCGCTAATTTGTTTGAGAATTTCATGGAGCTTTTTGATGAACCAGAGAAGGCCACTCTTTCTGAAGCCAGTGCAACAGACAACAGAGTAGATCACTTGAAGCAACTCGTTGACGATGCTGCAAGAAGAATGAATGAAGAAGAATCAGGTTCAAAAGACTCTCCCCAACACAATGCGTCAGTCGAGGGGGAGTGTCCACCATCAGTCGAGGGGGAGTATCCACCATTAGTCGAGGGGGAGGATCCACCATCATCCCAGCCAAGTTCACAAGTTGAGGGGGAGCTAAGGTCTCAACCTTCAACCGAAAGCACATTGCCAACCGACAACACCTCACCAACCGAAAGTGCCTTACCAACCGAAAGTGCCTCATCAACCGAAAGTGCCTTACCAACCGAAAGTGCCTCATCATCCGAAAGTGCCTCACCAACCGAAGGTGCATCAACGCCCGAAAGCTCAACACCACAAGAAACCACTGTAGCTCAAGATTCACAAGACATTCTTGTAAGATCATTTGTCGAGGAGGAGCATGCTGATATGTCATACGACTTCGACAGTCTGTCCGAACCAGAAGAAATGATAAATGCTGAATGGGATCCATCTTTTGATCCAAACTTCCCTCCTCTCACCAAATGGACCAGAAATCATCCTGTCTCTCAAGTTGTTGGTAATGTCTCAGAAACAGTTCTGACTCGATCACAACTCAAGGCAAAACAAGCTTCCTTGTTCTCAAAAGTCGAATTCTGCATGTTTAACTCATTCGTATCAAAAGTTGAACCAAAGACAGTTAACACTGCTCTTGATCACTCCGATTGGGTTCAAGCTATGCAAGACGAACTGAATGAATTTGAAAGGAACAAAGTTTGGCGTCTTATTCCAACTCCTCCAGATGCCTCGGTTGTTGGTCTCAAATGGGTCTTTAGGAACAAACTTGATAAGGAAGGGAACGTTATAAGAAACAAAGCCCGTCTGGTCGTAAAAGGATACTGTCAGGAGGAAGGCATTGACTATGAAGAGACTTTCGCTCCTGTAGCTAGGCTGGAATCAGTGAGAATATTTCTTGCCTATGCTGCTCACAAAAACTTTGAGGTCTTTCAAATGGACGTCAAGTGTGCATTTCTCAATGGCGAACTTGAATAAACTGTGTATGTGGAGCAACCTCCTGGATTCGTGAATGAAAAGTATCCCGATCATTGTTACATTTTGGATAAAGTTGTGTATGGTCTGAAACAAGCACCGAGAGCCTGGTATGAAACGCTGACTAAATTTTTAAAGATGTCCAAATTCAAACAAGGTTCGGTTGACCCAACCTTCTTTCGCAAAAAGGAAGGTAACCACCTTATGATCGTTCAAATTTATATCGATGATATCATCTTTGGCTCAACGAATCCTAACCTAACAGCTGAATTCAGAAAGTTGATGGAGACTAAATTTGAAATGAGCTCGATGGGTCCCATTAACTTTTTCCTTGGTTTAAATATTAGATAGGGACCTGAAGGCATCTTTATCAACCAGGAAGCTTACACGAAAACCCTCTTAGCAAAATTTGGCATGATGGGAGATTCAAAGGTCAAAGTTCCAATGGCGTTCGACACTAAACTCACTCCATCCCTGGATAAACCGGCTGTTGATCTTACGCTTTATCGTCAAATGATAGGCTCTCTAATGTATCTTACTGCTAGCAGGCCGGACATAATGTTTTCTGTTTGTTACTGTGCTAGGTTTCAGGCAAATCCTAGGGAGCCTCACATGCTTGCAGTAAAGAACATATTACGATATCTCAAGAGAACTACTTCTTTAGGTCTGTGGTACCCTTCTAACTCAGGCTTCTTCGTTCAAGCCTACTCAGATGCAGACCTTGGTGGATGTGGCCTCAACAGGAAAAGCACCACTGGCGGTTGCCAATTCCTCGATGGGAAGTTGGTTAGCTGGCAGTCCAAGAAACAAACGTGCGTATCCTTGTCTACCGCTGAAGCAGAATACATTGTCGCTGCTTCCTGTACCTCTCAAGTGATTTGGATCCAGAGTCAACTCCGAGACTATGGACCCAATATGAAAAAGATCCCACTATATTGTGACTCTGAAAGTGCAATTAGGATATGTCATAACCCAGTGCAACACTCCAAGACCAAGCACATAGCACTGAGGTATCACTTCATCAAAGATCACGTGGAAGATGGAAATGTTGAAGTACACTTTGTTCGAACCACTGATCAGTTGGCCGATGTCTTTACCAAAGCTCTTCCTGAAGCGTCTTTCAACAAAATTCTACAAGGCTTAGGTATGATGGTAGGAGAGTCGGTCCCGAATCCTCAAATCTCTAACTAAGAATCAGGAACCGAAGCAAGCAGACCGCTCGGTCTCTCTCTACTCTGGAGATTTAATGGAACCGAAATAGACAAACCTCTCGGTCTCTCTCTGCTCTGAAGATTTAATGGAACTGAAGCAGGCAGACCGCTCGGTCTCTCTCTCTACTCTGGAGATTTAATGGAACCGAAATAGACAGACCGCTCGGTCCCTCTCAGTTCTGGAATTTTAATGACACCGAAATAGACAGACCGCTCGGTTCCTCTCTGTTCTGAAATTTTAATGTCACCGAAATACACAGATCGCTTGGTCTATCTCTGCTTCATCATTTTTTTCTGTTGTACAATTTATCTTTCTGTTTTTATTTCTTTTTCAGAAAAATTTCAAAATCATAAAAACATTTTATCTTTCTGTTTTTATTTCTTTTTCAGCAAAATTTCAAAATCAAAAGAACATTTTATCTTTCTGTTTTTATTTCTTTTTCAAAAAAATTTCAAAATCACAAAAACATTTTATCTTTCTGTTTTTACTTCTTTTTCAGAAATATTTCAAAATCACAAAAACATTTTATCTTTCTCTTTTAGAAAAATCTTAAAATACAAAAATATTTTCATTTTCGTTTTTATTCAGTTTCTTACTTATTTCCACTACTCGCTAGTTCTGGTTGGTGTAAGCTCTGCACAGGTAAATACAAGTATCACCTTCGATAGCGTTCAACTAGGTATGTTTCATTTTTTTTTTCTCTAAGACTAGTTAGAAGTCCCTAGAAGCATGCTGCTGTATGTTGTCACAAGCCTCTATGATCTTGAGTAAGCCTTAATGATTCGATCAATACCTATCGTTTCTTCCCAATCAGGCTATTTTCCAACACTTGGTCTAGAGCTACCTTACTCTTCTCATTTGAGACATGAGTTGCTCTGCTTTGTCACTCTTCTGTAGCAGAAGGTACATTCGGTTTCTTAACCACCTCCTAAAATTCTACATTTCCCTTCGATTCCCTAAAGTAACCCTTGATGCTTTCGGTCTTTACCACTGAAGCTTATGGTTACACAACATCTGTGTTTATGATCTTGGATTCGATTACCACGTTCTAAGTGAAACCCAAAATCCAATACCTAAAATGAATTGACGGTGAGTGATATACTCAAGTTGTTACTTGGAAATCTCATTTTCTTTTTGCGTGATCTTTTATGAAATCGTCTATACCTCAGACATTTCTTCCCAAAGAGGTCCAGTTTTTTTTTTTTTTTTTTTTTGAGATTTCTGTTTATCCCATGCTTGTCACAAGATAATTCCCACCTACCTATTCAACAGATCACATCGGTCTTACAGGTACCTCTGCCAATACTCAGTTTTATGTTGAGACTTGATGTTCGGTTAGAGGACAGCCACCCAACAGCCTATGATCAAAAGATGCCTTTCATTGTTTATTGACAAACAATTGATCGTATTTCTCGGGAAACCACACAAGCACTTCAAGTCTCTCTTGGCTTTGAAGGAAGTGATTCTTGCCCGGAATCCTCCGCCTTATGTCTTCTTCATAGACATCACTCACATCTCAAACACCTTTGATTTATTTCTTTATCTTTCACACTCTTATGCACGAAAATTAATTTTTCCAACATTCTTATTGCTGTTTGGTATGTGGTTTTAAGTTTCAGTTGTAACCAAACAAGGGCACAAGGAATTTCAAATGGTACAAAAATATGATTTGGGCGCGTGCAGTTGATTCGTTTCACACCCACGTGTGCTGACGTTTTCCTGGGATACACCATAACATCCAATCGTGCTTTTTCAGGCGACGTTTTGGTTCCATAATCATCACGATTTTCTCTCTCCAGTGAACGGTATAAATAAGGGGTGATCGTGTTCTTTGGCATTTACCACACACGTATCCTCTCTCTCTGAAAAAGTTTCCACTGTTCATCTTCTTCTTTGATTCAGAAATGGCGACTTCTTCTTCTGCGCACGATCAAACTGCATCTTTATCTTTGCTTTCCATCAAGCCTAATCAGAATATGATTATCGAGATGACTCCTTTTTTGTATGATGCGTACATGCTCCATGTGGTGGAATGTCTGAAATATTCCCCATTGCTGTTGGCTCTCACGCAGGTGGAAGCAGTTTCGATGTCCCTGCTTTCTCAAGTTTACACATCAGCAAGTTATGACAAACACAAAGATCGTATCTACTTCACCATCCATGACAAGAAAACCTCCGTCTCCAAAACCAAGTTTTGTTCTCTTCTAGGGCTTGCTGTCGATTCATCCGTCATCTCACCAGATTTTGTCTCAACTGCCCAGCTTTTCTCGATGATGTACGAGATGGGTTATACCGATGTACTTACGACGATCGCAAAGGTCAAGAAGTCTTGTCTTCCTTCGCAGTGGAATGGCTTGCTTACCCTGTTAATCAAGGGTTTAGAGGAACACTGTGGTGGTTTTGATACCACGAGCAAAGGATTTCTTACCATCCTTTATGGACTTTACAATGGCATCAATTTAGATTATGGCTCCATAATCTGGTCTCAAGTCATTCAGAGTCTTAACACCACAACCCGGTACTCCGAGATCTCATGCGGACGTTTCTGGACGCTCATCACGAAGAAAGCCATGGATTCTCTGGACATCCCTGTGATGAAGGATGCTCTTCTGGCTTCAATAGCTTCTTTCCATACTAAGAAGATTATTGTTTCTAACCCGAGTAAGTTTCTACATTATGGATTAATTCCTGAATCCATGTACAGGTGTGTCACGCCTCATAGCAAGATCATGGCCGATTACAGCACCAGAACTCCTTTGCCTCCAAGGGTTCTGACTGACGAACAGAAGGCTGCCTTGGAAGCCTTAGATCAACCTGCAAACCGTGGCAAGAGGGCTGGTAAAAAGGAAAAACAAGAGAAGAAGGAAACAGAACCGAAAAAGGAGAGAAAGCCAAGATCCTCTAAGCGAAAACATGATGCAGAAGAACCCTCTCAGTCAAAATCAAAGAAGGTCAAGAAGATGGCTAAAAGGGCCAAAGGATCCCCTTCTCCTGGCTCTGCTCCAAATGAACCATTAGACGTAGAGGCTGCCGCTCCTCATGCTTCACCAAAAGAGCCAACTCCTGCTCCGTCTCCTTAAAAATCATCCTCTCCTACAGATACTCATATTCCCTCTGCACCAGCATCTCCCAAAGTTACAAACCTACCCACTCCTCCACCTTCTCCTAAAATTCCTACCCCACCCCCATCACCGAAACAGAAGGTTTCACTTTCTGTTCCTATCATCATCACTCCCACTACAACAGAACCAACCTCTTTACCCACCTCAACCATTCCTTTCTCTGTCACTATCCCTCAATCTTTGATCCCCACTCCAATCATCATCGAATCCATTACTACCACCTCTTCCCAACCACCAGTAACAGTCAATGTATCTGATACAAGGGCTACTACTGTGGTTGAAACTCCTGTCATTAACATCCCACCATCACCTTCTCCTTCATCAACCTTCGGTGATACTTTGGGTGGTGATGATGAAGAGTACGATTCTCTTTATTATAGCCCATACCGGATTCCCATTGATACTGATGCAGATACCCCTATTACCAGTCAGCAGCTTCAAGAAATTCATGACAAACTCGATAGTTTGTTGGCTGACAATAAAGCCTATGGGGGTGTGGTGCTGAAAGCCTTTATCGATTTTGCGATCAAGACGTATACTGATGCTCTGGATCGCTCCACTGATGCCATAGACAAATCAGTCGCTTCGTGCTCCAAAGCCACAAAGGAAGTCTCTGAGGTTGTACACACAACTCAGATTTTTCTCGATTCTCTCAAAGCACATGTTGATGCTAATGCGGCCAAGTATCAAACGTCTGTGGACTCCTTTTCGGCTACCCTTCAGGGTGAAACCTCCAAGTTCGAGGCTCTGCGTGCTGACCTCAAAACTGAATCCACCTCTTTTCTTCAATCTTTGGATTCACGTTTTGCTTCTCTAGCAGCAGAGAGCACTTTAAAAGAGGATCTTGTCAAGCATCAGGCAACTATTGACCTTCAGAAGATACAACTGGCCCAGGCACAACAAGAAATCTCTTTGCTGAAAACTCAGCGGGCTGTTCTTCAAGGTTGCACTGGTGATGTCAAGAACATGTTGACGACTGTCCTCGACACTCATGATCCCTTTCTTACCCTTACCATCCGACAGCATCTCCAGGCTAAACTCCTTCCTGCGATTACCATTCTGAGCGAGATGAAAGGTGTCTCGGAGAAGCTTGTTCTTCCGAGACAAGGGGGAGAGGAGGGTATACCAAAGACAGACCCGAAGGTTAATTTAGCTTCGGGTTCTGGAAAATAATTACTTGTTGAGAGCGAGTCAGATACTGATGAAACTATTGCTGAAGCTCTTCAACGAAAGAAAAGAGACAAAGAGCTGGATGAGACACTGAAAATTGCTCGAAAGGCAGAGGCCAAAGAAAGAAGAATCAAGGAGGATGAGGATGCTTTACAGGCCAAGAAGACTCTGTTCCCAGAATGGGACAGAGACACACTCATTAATCAAGCGATTGTGTTTCCCTCCATGTATTAGTTGGAACCGATTGCATCTTTTGAGTGTGAGAATACCAAAGACTCGCAGTTTGACATGCCGATCACACGAAAGGTTTTTACATTTCATTGCTTCGATGTCACTGCTGATGTCCCTCATCCAAACTTGAATGTTGACAAAGAATTGATAGATTTTTATTTAAAGTATGGTCAACCACAATACTTGACATGGAGTGCACAGAAGATTATAAAGGTCAAGGTACTGAAACCAACACAGGCTGGGAAATTTGTGAACGTTAACTTCAAAGTCAACAGAGGAACGGCCAACACAGAACATTTTATTTCTTTGGCAGATCTTCCCAGTCTGAATCCTCATGATTGGATTCTACTATACAACATTCTTCTCTCAAATCAAAGAGAGTATGAACCGATTCTGAAACATCTCAAAAGAATGTTGGCTTCCTATATCCATGAGCTTACCACTATGGATCAGGAAATAGCAAAAATAATGAACAAGAAACCGAACGTCATTCCTACTTCCAAGACAGGAGATGTGCACAAAATGAAGTGAGGGCAAATTGACTCTTCAAATCTGATGGTCATGTTCACAAGAGGCGATAAGCACAAGTTTCTGTTTGCTTTGGTAGACAAGCATCTGTTTTCAACAGATTGCCTGGAGCATATCATAAACATCATTCACCGATGCAAGCAGAACTCTACAACAGACAAGAAGAATTTCACAGATATGCTTCGGTGGTATATCACTTTCAGGCATCACATTCTGGACATCATACCGAGGATTTTTAAGATGGTGAAGAAACCATCTACTGTTAAAAGGGAATGAAGCCTCTGTGCCAAAGACGCAAAGGGGGAGATTGTTGAAGATTAATGTGTTGCGTCTTGGGCCCTTTTGTTTTTGCAACCGGATTGGGCTTGTCAGTCCATGTTTATCTAGATTAGCCTCCTTTTTCTTAGATAAATTGTTAGGGTTTTAATATAAATATATGCATGCATGTATGCGTATAGAGCTGTCGTCATTCTCATTGATTATTGTAAACCCTAAAATCCTCTACAGTTGATGTTCTTTATCGAGCTCTTCTGAGGATTGTTTATTAATCATTCGACACCTTTTGATCCATTTGCTTGTTCTTATTGTTTATCTGATTATTTCTCTACCTGTTTCATAGATCTAATCGGTCTTCAAGTTTATTTTTAAACTTATCAATCATCAATCAACCGATATAGCAGATCACATACATATCATACTTTAGACAGGATACTGACCTAACCGGCCACTAATATAGCATCATCGTATGTACTAGGATACCGACCTTAACCAGGTCTCTAACATATACCATCCTAACTACCAGGATGCAAACATAGCAAAGCAATAACATAACAGCAATACCCGTATTACAATCCGATAAAGGGACGACCTTGATGCCTTAGACCCTGTCGATATAGTGAGGATAACTCACCTCGCAACTGCTGACTGAAAAGATAAGATCACGCTGCTCCAACCTCTGACACAAACTCCACCACTGATCAACACCAAAAGACTGAACTCAATAAATACCAATAATTACCAAAATACCCTTGGAAGTCAACTGGTCAACTCTTGGTCAAAGTCAAAGTCCTCAGTCAAAGTCAAACTTCATGACTGACTCTATTCGCCGAGTCACCCGCCGACTCGTCGAGTCCCTAGGCTCTAAAAACTCCCATATCGCGACCCAACTCGCCGAGTCGCCCCAAGACTCGCTGAGTCCCACGAACTCTAAGTCACTTCCTGCTCAACTCACCGAGTCGTCCCTCGATTCACCGATTCATAACTCAACCTTAGGACTTCATGACTAGACTTGCCGAGTCCAAGAGCAGACTCACCGAGTCCAAGGCAATCTGCAACAGACTCGTCGAGTTCCTACCATTCTTCATCCAACTCGCCGAGTACACCCATGTGACTCGCCAAGTACCTCTAGTTCTTAATCCATACAGTGGCTTTCTAAGCCATGCAGGGACTCCAATCCATAGATCCAACCTCCTACAACCTTCCCCACACGTAAAGGTGCAAACTTTACGTGAAACCATGGGGAAATAATCCCAAAATACTCTAGGGCTAAGGCTTAAGGCAAAGGGACTTCACCAACCACTCTAGGACAACACCTTTACAACAAATAGGATCATTACAAGCTTGGATCTGAAGTTTCAACTTCATATCTAGCTTCTAAACTCGAAATTGATTCGACTCAAGCCATAATCCCCGAAATAGCAACCAAGAACGAATCTAGAAGAAGGAAACTCAAGGTAACACATTGTTACCTCAGAAATGATCCAAAGGAGGAGTAGATCCCTGATCTACAATGATATCCAGATGCTATCCTCTTGATCTTCAACCTTCTTCTTCTCAATTTCTCTTCCCAAGCTCTAATTCTTCATCAATGGAGGTTATACATGATTTTAGGGTTTTCTGGGTATTGGAAGGTAACAAAGAGGCTGAGGGTGGGTTATAATGTCCTTTATATAGGGCACAACCCGAAAATTAGGGTTCTCTCCACCCAACACTAACTCGCTGAGTCACTCCTCTGACTCGCTGAGTCGGTCACTTAACACATGACCAGATTCGCGACCCGACTCGCCGAGTCTACCCATTGACTCGCCGAGTTGGTCTTCCATATTTACACTAAGCACCCTGAACTTTTCTCTTATGAACTCGGGGTGTTACATTTGAATTCGGAATCTGAAATGTTAGTCTAAAATCTGACATGATAGTCTTAAATCTGACATGATAGTCCGAAATTACTTTTTGTTAGAATATATATATATATATATATATATATATATATATATATATATATATATATATATATATATATAGCGAGCGAGAGAGAGAGAGAGATAGAGAGAGAGAGAGAGAGGGTTCAAATGTTTCCAACAAATATTGTGTGCCTAAATGCACCAATGAGAATTCAAGAAATAATAAATAATTAAATAAATCATTAAAGGGTATTTTGGACCTTTTGTAGTTTTAATTAAGGAAATCATTTAATTGAAATCCTACAATTATGGAAATAAAGTAAATATATTTGACCTAGTCCTTCACCTTCGTTTCCTGCCATCATTATCGTCTGCTGTCATCGATCTAAACCATTTCAATCAGCCTTCATCTTCCAGATTTTCATTTCAATTTGAACACCGATGGATGTTTGATTAGAGGTAGATTCAACACAAATCTTGAAGATGAAGGGGTTCGATTTGAAGACAAGTGTATAACCGAATAATGTAAAACCAATTAAACACCAAACAGGGTGAGGTTTGACTCTTATCTCCTTCGTAGCCGACATTCTATTCACTACATCAGCTGAACAATTTGATTTTCAATTCCTTTTTAAGTTGCTATTAATTCTCAGGTTCAATTTTTCTTGCATCTTTAGCTTGTACACAATAATTAACTTGAATATGTTAGGCTTGATGTAATTTCCCAAATAAAGTTAACATGATTCCAAATCCTTTATAATAAAATGTTTGTCAACTTATTTTTGTTGCTGATCTTGTATATTGTAGGTATACCTTCAGAATTTGGTCTTTAAAATTCTACCTTTAAAGTGTTTGTGAAAAGTGCTCAACAAATGAGAGTGACCATGAGGGCACTCTATAAGGGGTTCCATTCTTGAAACATTATTCAAAGCATGTGAATATGAAACCTTTACAAAGCAGCATTATCACGAGCTTTAAGGCATGAGTAAATCTGAACAAAAAGAAAGTTGACTCAGTAAAAGCCTGAATTGGAGAAATATGCAGACTTTTATACCTTTTTGTGAAAGAAGAGAAAATTTGAAGTAAACCCACGATTGCATCCGACAATGGGAAGATGTTGACATATCTTTTACTGATGCACATGTAAGTCTTTGTTATTATTCATTGATTCTTTTTCTACATAGAATGTTGTGAATGGAGTAGCATATGATTGATTTGTATGATATTTGTGAATAGCCTGTTAATAAACACGCCATGTAGGGGTGTTTTTCTTTCTCCATTAGAGAATAAGGCTATAATATGTTTTTGAAGTCTGTAAATATAGCTTGCTCAAGGCTTTTTTTCATGTTAGTATGAATGTCATTCGGTTTGGATTTAAAATGTAAAAAACAATAAACAGGTGTAAAATAACAATTCTAATAGAATATTCAAAACCATTCTGCAAGAATAGTTTATTCTGTAAGAATATTTATTGTTGTATTCTGATAAAATTGTAGTTAATTGTTTATATGTTTAATGTGCAGTTGTTACAAGTGTATCACTAAAAAATATTTTGCAATAAATTTGTGATAGAAATGGCTTGAAGACCTGATGGGAATGACTTGAAGAATGAATTAAAGAATGATCACACTCATATAATGTAATTAAGAATGTTGTTGTTTTTTAGGAATTACACTTGTTATTTTTTCAAAATGGTGTTATTATTCAATGGATCGTAATCATACAATGTAATTATTTGGTATATTATTAGTTCAAGAATCGATTTTGTGTATTATTTCAGAATGTATTTAGTAGTTTATGATTGACATTTTATCATTCTGATAGAATAAAATCGAAAATATATTTACTAGCTCATGGTTGACATTCTATCATTCTGACAGAATAAAATCAAAAAAATATATTTACTAGTTTATGGTTGACATTCTATCATTCTGACAGAATAAAATCGGATTTTTAAATTTGAATTAATTTAAAATATTAAGATATTTTAAAATAAAAGAATTAATTATCCCTAAAAATCCGAAAATTTTATTTTTTAATATAGGTTAATTGACTAAAATGTCCTTATACTAAAATTAGTGTGAGTATATGGTACATGTTATCATATTCTAATATCATAGA